>NC_067165.1:45278335-45878335 GCF_903995435.1 Acomys russatus
CTGCCTCTTCCCAGCAGGCTCTCTGCTCTCACTGCCTCTTCCCAGCAGGCTCACTGCTCTCACTGCCTCTTCCCAGCAGGCTCTCTGCTCTCACTGTCTCTTCCCAGCAGGCTCACTGCTCTCACTGCCTCTTCCCAGTAGGCTCACTGCTCTCACTGCCTCTTCCCAGCAGGCTCACTGCCTCCTCCCAGCAGGCTCCCTGCTCTCACTGCCTCTTCCCAGCAGGCTCTCTGCTCTCTGCTCTCACTGCCTCTTCCCAGCATGCTCTCTGCTCTCACTGCCTCTTCCCAGCAGGCCCTCTGCTCTCACTGCCTCTTCCCAGCAGGCTCACTGCTCTCACTGCCTCTTCCCAGTAGGCTCACTGCTCTCACTGCCTCTTCCCAGCATGCTCTCTGCTCTCACTGCCTCTTCCCAGCAGGCTCTCTGATCTCACTGCCTCTTCCCAGCAGGCTCTCTGCTCTCACTGCCTCTTCCCAGTAGGCTCACTGCTCTCACTGCCTCTTCCCAGCAGGCTCTCTGCTCTCACTGCCTCTTCCCAGCAGGCTCTCTGTTCTCACTGCCTCTTCCCAGCAGGCTCTCTGCTCTCACTGCTACTTCCCAGCAGGCTCTCTGCTCTTACTGCTACTTCCCAGCAGGCTCTCTGCTCTCACTGCCTCTTCCCAGCAGGCTCTCTGCTCTCACTGCCTCTTCCCAGCAGGCTCTCTGCTCTCACTGCTACTTCCCAGCAGGCTCTCTGCTCTCACTGCTACTTCCCAGCAGGCTCTCTGCTCTCACTGCTCTGCAGGTGCTGTTGTGGGGTGGCTAGGACAGGGGCTTTGGAGTCAGCTGTCTCAGATTCAGGCTCTGATGCTGAAAGCTTTGGGAGACACAGGGTCCTCCTCCTCTCTGCCTGAACTTCATCATTTGCACGTCACCTGACACGAAGGTTCCAAGGATTAAATAGCACATAAGGGGTAAAAAGCCTTGATGCCCAAATTTTGTAAATGGATGACGTAATTAGCCTCTGTTTTTACCTCTGTAAAGGGGAAAACAACGGACCATCCATTGGGTGCTTCCAGAGGCTACACTGTCGGGTAGGCCAGCTCTCAGGCACTCAGAGACCCCGTGTCAGCAGCTGCCCGTGAGGCACCGTCGATAAGTGGCTTGTCACAAAGCTGCCCCCAAGGACTTCAGCCTTGACTGTCCTCCACCTAGCCTTGCTTGCTCCTGTAGCCACTGTCCCCAGGTTGCTCTGGAAATCTGAGCTAAAAATCACCCCTGCAGATGGAGTGAACTACAGGGGCTTAGACCCTTGTGGGGGTGAAGGGCAGCAAATCCCACCTGGGTTCCTATGTTCCCCACAGACAAACCACATGGTAAATAGATGGTCACAAAATTAAGTGATCATCTCTGCCTGCCAAAATAATGCAAGACTAAGGTCTCATTAATTATCCTAACCAGGCTGGACCCAGCCAGAGGAAGAGAGGCAGAGCTTTGGTGGCAATCTAAATGCGACATGCTCCCATAATTAGCTCATCCATAATTGAACACCCCGATCCCATCCAGTTGGCTCTCGTTAGTCAAAATCACATCTGTCATAACTCCACAGGTTGCTTTCAACAAATAGGGCTTTTTTTTTTTTTCTGCTCAAAGCCTTGTTTTTATTTTATTTTATTTTTTTTAAATGTGTCCTGTTCAATATGTCAAGAACAAGGACAATTTTTATAAGATTAATGGAGTTGGCCGTGATCTCTTGAGCGATGTTGTAATGTTCCAGGTCCAGTGACAATTCAAAGGGGCACACTGTGCTGGAGGCTCACCACAGGCCACGAAGGCCCTTGCAATCTTGTCCCTAAGGCTCTGCTTCTGGTCCCTCCAATGAGGGCACGCAGGGCCCACGACCCACCAAAGCCTTACTCAACACGTGCGATCACTCAGATAAGGCCGTGTGCTGTATACAGCCCCAACACAGAACCACAAACATGCCTAAACACTATTGAGGGGAAAACTTAGAAATTTTTTTTTCTTGTAACTTGATTAGCTGGCAAGCAAGAGCTTTCTAGACAGTGACAGCTGTCAGAGACCGGAGGGTTAGACACACTTGTGAGAGATTCAGAAAGGAGTAGCCAGAGTGGAACAGCCTTGCACTGGGGAGCCTTCTTGGGTGCTATCTCCATTTGCCTTGCTGTGTGCAAGGTTGCTGACAAGCCTGGTTGGGTGGCCCATTTGTGGTCTCTATGCTGGCTGTATGCTATGGTTCGGCCAGTAACATGCTCTTCTCTCGCTGCTGGCTTGTGAGCATCTTTGAGAAAAATGTCCACTCCCTTCCCGAATCCCTGGGTTCTCACTCAGCAGCAGGAGGAGCCCCGGGCCTGCCTCACCACCTACTACCACAGGTCCCCAAGAGTGACCCTTCTCATCAACGCCCGCCATCCCCTCCCCGGGCTCCCAGCAGCCTCTGGTCACACCAGTCCGGTGTCATTTGCAGAGGATCCCCTTCACACACCACACCGCAGCCAGAAGGAGTTACCGTGGCTACTCAATGCTGCAACAAAGGCAACTCAAGGGAGAAAGGGTTTCTTTTGGCTTTCAGTGTACACTCCCTGATGGGAGGGAAGGCATGGGGCAGGAGCCTGAGGCAGCTGATCACACCGTATCCACAGTCAGGAGGCAGAGAGATGGATGGGGGGTTTGGGGGTCCGAGGGATGCTCAGCTTTATTGTTCTTTTTTATTCAGCCCAGGCCTCAAGCCCATGAGTTGGCAACACTCACATTTATGGAAGGTCTCCCATCTCAGTCAATGCCTCACACTCATGACCAGGGGTTTGTCCGCTACGTGATTCTGGGATGGTGGCAAGACAAGCCACACAGGGGGGTGCAGTGCTGGCTCCCCACAGGTCCTGAGGTGGCCTGTCACTTGTCCTGCTTGGAAACACTGCAGCACAGGATGCTCACTGCCAGCAGCCCGGCGCCCTCAGGATCCAGCATCCTACTATGGGAACCTGTGAGTATTTCGTGTGTGTGTGTGTGTCTGTGTGTGTCTGTGTCTGTGTGTGTGCATGAGTGTGTGTCTGTGTGTGCATGTGCATGAGTGTGTGTCCATGAGTGTGTGTGTCTATGTCTCTGTGTGTGCATGAGTGTGTGTCTGTGTGTGCATGTGCATGAGTGTGTGTCCATGAGTGTGTGTGTCTGTGTCTCTGTGTGTGTGCTTGTCTGTGTGTGTATCTGTGTATGTGTGCATGATTATGTGTCTGTGTGTGTGTCTGTGTGTACATGAGTGTGTGTCTGTGTGCATGTGTGTGCATGACTCTGTGTGTGTATTATGTGTCTATGTGTGCATGTGCATGAGTGTGTGTGCATGAGTGTGTGTGTGTGTGTGTGTGTGTGTGTGTATGTGTGTATGTTGAGAAAGGATCACTCATGGACCTGGAGCTCCCTGGCATTCAGCTGGATTGGCTCACTCTCCAGCCCCATCACTCTCCTGTCTCTGACCCGTCAGCGCTGGGACTACAGATGCATACCAGCTTTCCATGTGGCTTTGACGCTAGGACTCAGGTCCTCATACTTGCAAGGTAGGGGCTCTGCATTGTGGTCCTGGGATTCAGGGTCCATGCCCTGGTGTCTCCACGGTCTGTGGGTCTGGACACATGGACCATCCCCCCTTCTTACCTTGACAATCCCTCTGACGTTAGCACCAATTTTACCAAAGTGAGAACAGTCACACAGCAGAGCTCAGGGCTGTGGAATCAGCTTGGACTGCTGAAAGTGCCCGCTACAAAGGGCTTTCTCGGCATGAACACCCACAACCCATGCCCTGGAGAACAACCTCAGGGGTCTGCCATGGGATCAGCCCTGACCCAGGAGGTTAAGCCTAGCCTGGAGGTGAGCGTGTGACTCCCAACAGGAAGCCAGGATGGGAGAACCACGATGGAACACAAAATGTCTCTTTCTAGCTCCAGATCGTAACGGGTGAACAAATGCAATCACTTTATTAAGGAAATCAGTTTTCTCAGCTCAATTTCCGAGCTAATTGCTGTGTGGACACCACAGTGGGGTAGCACTGGCAGCCGCCTCACACTTCTGACTTTACCCACAGCTCAACAGCTCACTCAGCAATGGAGGCAGAGGGAGCAGAGCCTCCCACCGGTACCCCTGTGAAGTGAGGGCCCAGGGCACCCTAACATTCCAACATTTTTATCATGGCAAGGATGGACAGGGGTGGGGGCTGCCCACTTAACCCCACTCAGGCCTCTGAGACTCAGGCAGCCTCAGTTTCTTCATGTCCAAAGAGTGTCAGAAGCCTGTGGACTTAAGACAAGTCAACTCACCATAGACTTCACAGTCTGGCATTTTACTGCCTCTGCTAATAACAGTAGAATCCCTCCCTACCTGGTCATCTCTGGCCTCCTGCACAAGGACTTCAGAAATGCAAATGAAGCATTGAGTGAGATCACTTGGCAGAGCCTTGCCTAATTTGCATATGTAAATTGCCACCTTCCCCTTTCTTGCTGCCTGATAACCAACTCCCTGAGGTGTTCTGACTAGCAATCCCTGCCTGGTTGAGGTGTGGTGCAGAGCACCCTCTGCTTCCCCACAGACAAGTCTCTGACTGCACCACCCTGAGCTCTC
Source organism: Acomys russatus (assembly GCF_903995435.1). Classification (NCBI taxonomy): domain Eukaryota; kingdom Metazoa; phylum Chordata; class Mammalia; order Rodentia; family Muridae; genus Acomys; species Acomys russatus. The sequence continues at coordinate 45,282,944 of NC_067165.1, forward strand.
AGACTTGTGTGTCCAGGAAGGGGAAAGAAGAACCAGCCCATGTGGGCAGAACTGACACAGTCATTGCATCTACACAGGCAAATGCCCCACCCCTGTCTCTCTGTCTCAGTCCCCCAGGGTGGCTGTGACATGGCACCACAGCCCAGCGGCTGATGCACAGCAGCACCTCAGGCCCATAGCTCTGGAAGTCAGAAGTTCAAGGCCAGAGTGGGGTAGATCTAAGTCTGGAGAAGCCTCACTGCTTCTCAGTCCACAGTCACCTCCATGCATCTCCCAAGGTAAAGGGACCAGGCCCAGATCCCGGGGTGTCTGTTGTGGGGCTGAGTATTACATCCTCACAACTTCACCACCCCCAGGCTCCTACCTCCAGTGCCACCTCCTTGGTGTCTAATGTCAACATTCCTGGGAGACACAATCAGACGCAGGACCCACCTTTGGGATATTTGTGCAAAACAGAGGCAAATGATGAGATCGGGTAGGCTGATGTGCTGTCCCCACTGTGTGTGAAGCCTTGCGACCTTTCCTCTGCAGTCACCAAGGGGGTCACCCAGTACAGTTGGTATCCAGCCTGCTGGCACATCAACCGGCCAGAGGCACTACAGTTGCCCAATGCTGTCTACAGCCACCCCAAGTCCCACTGCCACCCTACTAACCCTAACCCTGCTCCTGCCCTGAACCACACCTTTGGCTCAGAGGCAAGAAAGAACACTTAGCAAAACTTAAGAAACACATAGAAGGGCCAGGCTCCCACCAGGAGCAGGTCACACATGCATGGAGCTAGAGCATGCTCTCACTCACCAACAGACCCATGCAGAAGGATGGCTCCAGAGACACACGTGGGAGAAGCCACTGAACAGTCACAAAGATTATCGTGTCTGTGGTCCAGGCTCACTACTGGGAGGAGTGGTCGAAGACAGACAGGGGAGCGAGGATACGCCATCACCCTTAAGGCAGTGGTGAGGAACAGTGAACATTTTCACAGGGGGACCTTCTGACCCAGTTTGGCACTTCCAGAATCTGTAACTCCAACAAGTTGTTGTCACTCGTTTGGGTTAAATAGGACCCCAAGGTTGTTAAGGAAAAGAGTCTCTAGGATGAGGGCCTGGTCCTCATATGCTAAGCAGGCATCCTATCCCTGAGCCTCACCAGCCCGTGATCACCATGAGATAAAAGACGCTGCTCTTCCTCCTGGTGCCCAACCCTCTGAGGCTCTCCCTCTATCCTCTAGGGAACCTAGGCATGCATGTGCCAGTGGAGACTGTCCCCCTACAAGGGCACTCACTGTCTCTGCCTGTCACCTCTGTTCTCTGAGGTCCCTGTGCCATCTCCACACACAAGAGACTGTCGCATGGCACCTGCCTGGGTCCCTTAGGGAAGAAGGTTGTCTGGTTGCCACTGGTTGGGACCAAGTTCCATGGTATACCATGATACACCGACAGGATCGGCAATAGGGCTGCTGAGGCCCAGGGTGGTAAGGCTATAAAGTGATGTGAGCAGCTCCCTTCAGTAGTCACTGAATCCAGGGTGATGGAATTTCCCACAGGCGTATCAAGACTAGGCATTTCCAGGATCTTTGGACTTTGGACTTTTTTCAGTGTTGACACCATCAAGATCATGGGAACTCTTGAAGTTGGACTAAACACATTTTGCCTCATGATGTATCTATGAGCCCACGAGAGGGACATCATGGGTGGAGCTCTGTGGTTTAAATGAGAAATGTGCTCCTTGGGCACATGCGTTTGAACACTCAGCTTGTTTGGGACCTTTAGGGGGTGTAGCATTGCTTCAGGGAGTGCCTCCCGGCCTGTGGAAGTTTGTAACCTCAACACAGCTCCCGTTCTCTCTCTCCCACTCCTGTGTGGAGATGCAAAGGTGACAAGCTCAATCAGTTTTCTGCTCCACCTGCTGCCTTGCCTCCTCCACCAAGATGGACTCTCCCCCTGGAGTCATAAGCCAAAACCCTCCCAGGGATAAGCTGTGCCACTCACAGTGTTTGTCTTAACTCGGTTTCTGTCACTGTGATAAAATGCCACGACCAAAAGCAGCATGTAAGGAAAGGCTTTATTTCAGCTTACAACTCTCAGGTCACACTTTATCACTGAGGAATGTCAGAGCAGGAACAGAAGGCGGGAACCTGGAGGCAGGAACCCAGAGGCAGGAACCTGGAGGCAGGAAGCCAGAGACAGAAACCCGGAGGCAGGAAGCCAGAGACAGAAACCCGGAGGCAGGAACCCGGAGGCAGGAAGCCAGAGACAGGAACCCGGAGGCAGGAACCTGCAGCAGAGGCCACGGAAGAGACAATTCCTAAAGAGAGCCTGGGAGAAGCTGTCGGTGAAGGTGCAGCCCAGTGGCAGTGGAGAAGCCCACACTGTGGAGATGTCACTTCCATGCTATGCCCACAAGGGCAGCAGCCACTGTGGGGTACAGCTATGAGACAAACGGTGTTCATTGTGGTTGTCAGGTGTAGAGAAATGAAACTGAGACAGCACTTCTCAACCTGTGGGTCACCGCAACTCCTTTCCGGGTCAAATGACTCTTTCATAGGAGTCACATGTCCGATGTCCTGATTATCAGATATTTACATTACAATCCAGAATAGCAGAAAATTATTGCTATGAAATAGCAACACAAATAATTTTATAATTACCACGACCTGAGGAACTGGACTGAGGTCTGTGAGTCCCAGAGGATCGTGAGTTCCAGATGTCAGGGTCAGCTGTTTACACTGTGGAGTCTGGTTTTAGTTTTACTTAAGCGTAATTGTGTCCTAGTTCTTCCATCTTGAAGTAGGGAATATTTCACTTTTATCTTATTCTTTTATTATAAGGAACTCAACAGTCAAAAAAGACTTTGAGTATTTTAAAGAGACTTGGAGCTTTCAGAGAAATTTGTATTTTAAAAAGATCTTATGCTTTTAAGTGATGGAAATTTTAAAGAAGTCATACTATGTTATACAATGATATTAATATGAGAACTTGGGGTGAACAAGAAGGAAAAGTTACAGTTGAATAGTGGTGTGTGGGTGTCAAGTTGACAAGAGGTCATTTGGGCTAGATTTTTTGTTGTTGAAGTTGACATAAGCTGGAGTCATTTATGAAGAAGGAACCTCAATTTAAAAAAAATGTTTCCATAAGATTAGCCTGTACACAAGTCTGTGGGGGCATTCTTCTAACTGATCCTTGATGTGGGACCCCTGGGCTGGTTGGTCCTGGGCTGGATACGAAAGCAGGCCGAGCCAGCCATGAGGAGCAAGGCGGGAAGCAGCTCCCTCCGAGGCCTCTGCTTCAGCCCCACCCCCAGGTCCTGCCTTCAGTTCTGCCTTGGTTTCCCTCAGTGATGGAGTCTGACCTGGTGGTGTAAGATAAAACAAATGCTTTCCTCTAGAAGTCGACTTAGTCGTGGTATTTATCACGGCAGTAGAAACCTAGCTAGGACGGTGTTCTATCGCAGCAACAAAACAGTAACTAATACGGCATCTGTGCCAAGAACTGATGCTCACATCAACCGCAAAGCAGCTAAAGCAAAGTCCAGATGCACATCAAGGGGCCAGCGGGCTCCGTCCCTGCGCTGCAGTGCTGGAGGAGCCCTGGCCACTCCCTGGGCTTCCTTCTGTGGGCCTGGAGGAGGAGTTGGTTGCTGAGCCACATAATATGAGTGATCTTCTATTTTAATTGACAGGCTCGGGTTATGCAGGCCTTTCTTCACCTCGAGGGTCTTTTCCTCATCTGATTTTAACCATATGCACTCTCAATCTCTAAACATAAGAGAGTGAATAAAGAGTTTCCCTCTGAAAACTCAGTTTAAGGGCACAGCTCACCTTACTGAACGTGCGTGCCTTGCCACCGCCCTCATTCCCAGATACGCTCTGACACAAGTCCTAACAGGAGTCACTCGGGGTCTCTAGGACAGGACAGGTCACAGTGGCCGAAAGGCTTTGGTGGAAAGGTGTGTGCGCGCAGCTCGGTATAGGAAGTACTTTGTGTGTGTGGATCTCAGGCTAAGCGCTCCCTGTGCTGAGGGTACAATTCTGGGGAGAGATTATTAGGTCTTGTTCTTGCTCAGCTCAGCTCCCAGGTCAGGACCAGGCCTGGCTAGCCAGCCAAACCTCAGACTGCATGGCCAAGTGCCAAGGTGCTGAGAGGAGCTCTGTGCACAGGACCTGCACTGCTGGACACAGGAAAGTCAGGAGGCAGAAGCATCCATTTCAGTCTTTTCACTGAACACAAAGAAAGCGCCAAGAGGCACAATGAGACCCCGGCAGAAAAACAGCTGCCCCCGACATCGGGGGGGGGGTGGGGGGGGGAGGAGCTGAGTTTTTATAACTGCGCATGTGGTCATATTTGGCTTCCAGCTCCTCAACACCAGGGATGCCTCTCAAAGCCCCCTAGATCCTTGCAGCTGTCCTGGGTAGATGTGAGCAGGGTGGTCCTCCCTCCGCAGGAGAGGGATTAGACGCATCACAGTGATGACACAGACCTTCCTGCTGGATGCACTGGTGCAAACAAGCACATATGCTGGACCCTCCTGCCCAAAATCCCACTGGCTCACCTCCAGGGAATGGTGGCCCTGAGACTGCCCTGTGAGCCTGGCTTCTCTGAGCAACAGGGCCCTCTCCAGGTGCTGTGGACAAGCAATTCTTCCCTCTGCCTACCAAGAAGAGCAGCCCTGAAGCCCCTGTGTCCTATACCCGACTCTGCTTCTCTCCTGGACTGGGCGCTACTAATGGGAGGACGCCCAGTAGCCCTCCCTAGGTGCAGAAAAGCACCATTAGCCAAAGAAAGATTTCAGAGAGGGGTCAAGAGGGAGAGAGAGAGAGAAAGAGAGAGAGAGAGAGAGAGAGAGAGAGAGAGAGAGAGAGAGAGAGAGAGAACACCTGGGGCAGGAATTCATTTGCCATTTACTGATTTGGATGTTTGAACCCCAGAAGAGAGCATCTGCCCTGCCCTTTCAGAGATATGAATAGCGGTACTGGACCAAATGGACAGAGCTACTGGTCCACACAGAGGGATGGAGGACAGCCTCCATGGGCCCAGCCACCAGAGGCAGAGACATGCTAGCCCCAGGTCATGTGGCCCAGGAGTTCAGTGACTCCTTCGGTGCTCTCAACCACCGAGCTGGCTCCTTGCTGCCATTCTGAGCTCAGAACCACCTGGGGCTGCTGGTAAGGACCAGCTAAGCTCAAGTCAGCTTAATTAATCATAACGAGGAGGCAGGCCCACTGCAAACATACAGCACGAGACCCATCCTCAATCCAGACAAAATTGACTTTGCTCATCCCACCAAGAACCCAGGCTCCCGGCTGAGGAGTAGAAGTTAGTCTCTGAGCAGAGACGCAGTGAGGCCCTGGGTGTGAAGCTCCCAGGTCCCAATGAGGAAGTCTTGATGCAGCAAAACCTCCTTCACCAGGAAGCACAGGGCTGTGTGAGAGCGGGAACCATGGCCTGCGAGCGCTGTGGATGGCCTGTTTGCTATGACATCCTCCAGCAGATGAGCTGAGGGCAGTCCCTGACAGGGGTCAGGAATTAGCACAGCAGGACGAGGAGGGGAGATGATGACCTCAGCCCTTCGCAGAGTAGAGTCAGTGCCATCTGCCAAGCCCGCGCGCTGGTGTCTGACAGGGGCTGCGATTACAGCCTGCAGCCAGTGTCTTTGTGGATAACCTCCTTGAACCCTCGTTATTAAATGGGGGTGGGGTGCTATGCCTTCCTGGAAGTCAGGCTTCCCCAGGCCTGTCTGGTTACAGATGTTCTGTGTCTCCTGCTGCACCCAGATTTTACACTCTCAGGCCCTTCAGTGGTCACAGGCCAGATGGAAGGGCAGAGGCTACATGGTCGAGCCTCTCACGCCTTGGATCCCAGCATCAGCCTTTGTCCTTATCCTGGAGGAGGCGGCTTGCTTCTTGGTGGCTTGACACTGAAGAATTTCAGTCCAAGCAGCAAGGGCATTATGGGAAAATTTCTGGGACAGGAAAGGACCAGGGAAGAAGATGACGCACAGACACAGCAGCCCCTGGCTGCTCTCTGCCACACAGACCCCATCCTCGGGCGGGCATGCAGCAGAGGACCCTGCGGAGAGAGCGTGACCTTGGTCCAGCCACCCTCATCTCCAGAGACACCAATGTCCTCAGGTTAAATTTGCCACCATTGGGCTGGAGAGATGCCTCAGTGATTAAGAGCGCCGCCTGCTCTTCCAAAGGTCCTGAGTTCAATTCCCAGCAACCACATGGTGGCTCATAACCATCTGTAATGTGATATGCGCCCTCTTCTGGCTTGCAGGAGTACATGCAAGGAGAGCACTGTATACATAATAATAAATAAATAAATCTTTAAAAAAAAATTGCCACTATCTTGGGAAGTCTTGAGATCAGCCATGGAATGGTGGCCTGAGATGGGGTGCACCACCCCAAGCCCTTCAAGAGGACCCTGGGAACTGGGCAGGGAGAAGCAGAACAAGCAGACAACAAACAAGCCCTGAACAGAGTTCCCACCACCTAGCACCCTCCAGCACCATCTCTTCCACCCTTATTTAACTGAGCAGGGTGGAGAAGCAAGCAGGGGACAAACAGGCCCCATGGAACCCGAGCTCCAGGACAGACTCCTATGAGTTCTTCCCTTTCTTTCTCATTCTCTGCTGCCTGCCCCATCCTGCCTCACAGAGGCCACAGGATAAAACACGGTAAGCGGCTCCGGCCTCTCACAGAAGAGTGATTTTCACAACAAGAGCTGAGGATGATTTCAGGTCACCAAGCCCCTGAATCCATTTGTGGGAGTCGAGAAGATTTTCTGGAGACTCAGCTAAAGTAGGTCTACTCTCCCTCCCCCCAAAAAAATCAGGGCTCCGTGAGAGTCAAGCTGTGTGAGATCTACAGGGACCAGAGCCTTCCAGCTCCCTGGGGATGCCGCTGCTGTGCAGCCTCCTGCATCTCCCACAACAGGGACCAACGTGTTTGCCTTGAGAGCCAGCATCACAGCCAGCTTGTCCTTTGCCAGACCCCCCACGCCCCTGCCACTGAGGACAGAGCATCTCCTTCCAGGAGCAGAGCTCTGGAGATTTTACATTTATTTCATGAGGAAAATGTTCCACCTAGAAAGGTAAGGCTTGATGTCACAGAGAAGTGATACATGCCAGGAGGAAACAAGAGGTTCCAGGCCCCCCTGCCCAGCCTCGGCTCTGTGTCCTAATTCAGAGGTGTCCTCGACAGCCTTGCCCAGGTTAGACTTTGTCAACATGACACAAGCCAGAGGGACAGGAGAGGAGTCAGCTGAGCCTGGAGTGTCACCAAACAGGCACCAGAAGCTCGAAGAGGCAATAATTCTCTCAAGGATCCTCTGAAGGGAGTCTATTCAAGGTCACTTTGCCTCCACTGCTCAGGGCCTCACAGATCAGGAAAAGAACATACTTTGGGTGGTTGAAGGACCCAGTGTGAGGTGATGTCTGCTGGTAGCTGCACAGACAGGCAACACTCCAATGGAGGCCCACAGAGGGCCAGACATGGCTCAGCCTCACCCCACCTTCCCTGGGAGACACCAGTGACCATGGCCAAAGGGGAAAAAAAGCACCACAAAGGAGGGTGGGTAATTTTGTAAGGAAACCTTGTTTAGGAGAGGTTGTCATTCCTTTGGGGAGAAAAATTAAGAAAAGAGATTTCCTGTCTCGGGCAGAAAACATGTGCACCCACACAAGGGCCGGGCTTCATTTTTCTCTGTCTCGTGTGATTCCATCATTCTAGCCTATTAAAATTTTTAATCAAAGGTTTGGTTATTAAACTGCCTGAGGTTGCCAAAGGTTTGCCGTTATCTCGCACTAAAAATCTACCGTGATCCGAATAAAACGAAATTAATTTGAGCTTCCAGAAGAAACTCGGGTCCACGCAATGTCACCATTTCCAGCTGCAGAGCAGCTGCAGGGTCAAGAAGGGTTCCACGAGAGTCAGTGGGACAGCCCACCCAGGACGGGGAAGGCCAGCGCACGCAGGATGAGACTCCCGGAGCTCTGGTGTCAATGCCCAGGCAGCACAGGCCCCAGCTCTCTCTCACGTGGTTCTGGTATTCACATGTCCGTGAATGCACTTCCCAAGGTGCCCTTCTCCTTCTCAGCCTCCGTGATGAGTCCTGAGGGCGCCTTTCCATCTCCTCCTTCATCCCTCAGCAGCCTAAGGGCCGGGCTCTCCTCTGCTGCCTCCTCCTGCCCACTCTTCCGGGGCTCCGCCCAGATCCCTGAGTACTTGTCACCTTGACTCTAGTCCCTGAGTCCACCCTCTGAGAAATCCAAACAGGCGGATGGGGACACATTCCTACACAACCACTGACTTTCAGCCCACAGCTGGCTGTTCTCCTGGGCAGAACAAGCTAGTTCTGCCCGCCCTATCCTGGAGACATCACTCACACCAAATGTGCACTGGAAATGGGATCTCAGAGCAGCCTTGAGCAAGCAGGCCGGCCTCTGCCTCAGCTGCGCAGATTCGGGCTGAACACGGCCGCTTGGTCCTCCCCCGACCCTGACTTTAAGATGTAAAAGGAAGAAATGTCACGATACTCCAATCCAAAAAGGAAAACCAAGGCTCCTGGAGGCCAGGCCTCCAGGGCTCCGGGAACCCAAGAAAGATGGGCTTTGATCCCCAGTGCTTAGATGTAGTAACATCCCAGCAACTGGAAAAAGGGTCCAGAGCTGGAGGGTATCCTTTTTCCCCCTTTTGATTAGAAAAGTAGCTACAAGTTTATGTTATGCTTTATTAATTTATCTCTTTATTCACTTTACATCCCAGTTGTACCCCCCTCCCTCCTCTCCTTCCCTCCCTCCCCCACTCCCCCCTTCCCCTATTCCTCAGAAAAGTGGACATCCACACGCCCACCTCAGCTCATCAAGTCACATGGGGACTGGGTTCATCCTCTTCACCTGGGGCCTGGCAAGGCAGTTCCAACAGGAAAAGTAATTGAAAACCTGGCAAGAGAGTCCATGTCAGAGCCAGCCCCTGGTCCCCTTACTAGAGGACCCACATGAAGCCTGGGCTGCCCATCAGCTACATCTATGTACAGGAGCTAGGTCTCGTCCAGGCACGGTCCTTCGTTGGTGCTTCAGCCTCAGCAAGCCCCTCTGGGCCCTGGTTAGTTGGCTCTGTTGGTCTTGTGGAGTACCTGTCACCTCCAGGTCCTTTTATCCTAGCCCCCACTTTCCCACTAGACTCCCTGTGCTTGGCCCAGTGTCTGGCTGTGAGTCACTTGAGGATATCCTTAGCTGCATAGCAAGTCTGAGGTCAGGCTGAGCTACATAAAGCACTATATACAGGCAGGGAGCTCCGGGATTCCCGTGCTCCTGGTCTGAAGCTGTGTTTGTGTTGTGCTTGGTTCTCAGTGTCATAGAGCACACACAGTTACACTTTGGTCAGGATGTCACTGTCACAGCATGACCGTGCTCTGAGGAAAACAGGTGGTCCTCCACAGTGTGGTTGGCCGCATTCCATCTGTTGGAAAGCTTAAGAGAGTGAAGGCCAAGATGGCCTTCAGACTCCAGCTGCCACAGACAGCCTCTCTGTGCTTCTACCCTCTCTGTTTGCTCTACAGAGAGAAGCAGAGGTGCCTCCCAGGACCACAAAGGCCAGGAGGGTGGCCTGGGTTAGCCTCACCCCCTCCCCCACCGTAGGCAAGGCAGCCAACAAAAGGTGATCATCTGGACCACAGTCACTGGCCGTGTGCAGAGCGCATAGAGAGGAGGTCATGTGGGACACTGGCAGGAGCAGTGCCGGAAGGAGACCAACCCTTGGAGTCAGCCTGTCTGTCTGGAGCGGGCATCAAGACCAGGACCCTGGCTGCAGAGTCTGGGCGAGGAACTGACAAGTGGGGGTCCTGGAGGACCAAGCTGAAGACGGCCGGGTTCCAAAGGCTGTGGAGAGAGGATATGATGTGGAGTGAGGGTTTGTCCTCCAGGCCCTCAGGGACGTGCCAGAGCTGTGCGATGGGAGGGCAGGTTGAGCAGACTAAGGAGTCAGAGGCAAGTTGGGTGCTGTGTTGGCCACCAGGCAACCTGTTCCACTACGTGGTCTGCATAGAGTGAGAGGTCAGGCCTGGGAGGCCAGGACTTATGCTGGGCAGATAACAGTATCCACAAACTCATAATAGGGAGTATGTGATGGTTCAGACAGTCATAACTGAAGGATCAAGAAAGGGAACAGGAAGTGTGGGGCCCTGAGGCAGGAGCGATGCTGACTGGGAAGTGGAAATTTGAGTCTAAAGACTTAAGGTGGAGCCCAGGAACACCAGAAGTGGGTGGAGAGGGCGGTGGTAGCCCATAGCACCTACAGCTCAGGCCAGTTTGTGAGAGAACACTGTTATTGGTGAGTGACTAGGCTCCTGAAGTCCTAGTAGGTCAGTTGGTCATGAGCTCATTGAGGGAGGACAGATGGGGGCGTGGCTCCCACCATCATACATGAGGACACCGCCATGTCTGCCTTTGCCTTCACCTTTCCTCAGCTCAGGGAGGCATCAAGGATGATGTTATGAGCCCCCCCCCCAGACCACACAGGCATCCTGTTCCGGGTCTGCTAACTCACATACAGAAGAGGCGTCACCTCAGCCAGAGCTGGGTTACAGCAAAGAGGGCATTGACAGCAGGCAGCCCCAAGTACGCCCCACCCTCTGTACACTTTCTCTCAGTTGCCACACTCACCACGCTGCAGGCAAACACAAAACCCGTCTCTTGAAAACATGGCCTTTTCATAAGTAGAGCACATCAAAGGGTGACCGAGTGCACACTGTCTAAAACCTTGGCAAGTGATGGGTCTGAGAGGCGCATCTGCAGGTGCTGTGGAGAAGGCATCCTTTGGGAACAGAGTAACGAGCCGTCCAACGAAACGTGTGGTTTCTGGAAGAGCCTTGGGCTGGAAGCACTTGCACCCTGAATGAGAAAGAGAGCCTCCGTGTCCATAATTTATCTTCTGGAGTGTGGAGTGCTTGATCAAAGAGACTAAATAATGAAAGAATTTGTCTATATTATCTTACCTCAGCCCAAAAGTAGAGTGGGATCGCTGAGTTCCACACCCTTCTCCCAAGCTGGGAGATGGATGTGCTCTGTGTTGTTTGCCTGTGTCTGTGCGCTTGCAGATGGGTGCTCTGTGCATGCTCTTTTATGTACATGTGTCTTTGCCTGCACACCTGTGCATACACTGGTGTGGGAGGCATGTTTGCATGAGGGTGTGTGTTTGTGTGTTTGCAGGTCTGTGCTGTGTGCAGATGTGTGCTTATGTGTGTTCACCATTATGAGTGTTACTAATGTTTACTTTATTATGTGTGTGGGTGCATCTGTGTGTGTGTGTGTGTGTGTGTGTGTGCACACACACGCATGCGCACATGAGTGTAGTGTCCATGGAGTCCAGAAGGGGGCATCAGATCTCCTGAAGCTGGTGTTTAAGGCACTTAATGTGGATGATAAAAAGCAGAGTGTGGTTGCCCACAAGAGCAGCGAGCACCCTTAAACGCCAAGCCATCCTCCCAGCCCCATAAATGGTTTCCAGTCAGGGTTCTTATGAAGACTACGCAGCTCAGTGTTTGGTTGTCCAGGAAAGTCTTCAAGAACTCATGAGCCAGCGTCTGCCCTTGAAGTTCAGCCTGCCTCACTATAGTCAATGGTTAACTGTCACTGTCACCAGGTTGAGTCCCAACACATGCTGTGGAGAATGTGGAGAAATGCCTACTTATGGCTGTACTTTCCTGAACTGTGGGGTGAAGGTAGCCATCAGTATGGGTCTCATGGGCTCTTTCTGGGGATTCAATCATTGCTGGCCATATTAACGAAAGGGTCAAGGATGTGGGTGTCACTGGACTGGCCTCCTCACAGTCCGGGTGTCACTGGGCTAGCCTCCTCAAAACCCAAGAAGCCATTTAATGCAGAGCTGCATCTGGAGTCCCAAGGGGCTCAGAGCCTCTAGACCTAGGGTGACTGTGTCAGAGCAATCTCGTGTGGACATGTGACTGAAAACAGTGGCAGGGACAGAGAGTGCCATTTGCCCATGGCTTCACTTGCACAAAGGTTGGCAGAATTAAGGCTTTTCCATCATCTACAAGCACATAGCATCACTGAGACAGTGTTTAATGGTCTAATGCGGACTCTAGTTCCCCCCCCCCGAGCCCCCTGCACACTTCGCTGTGTTACTGCAATACCTGTGAGGGCCTGTGACTGCCTTGTAAGTGATTAAATAAATACAAAGTGCGAAGTGTGATAATTTTATAAATTATTCCTTCATCAAATAAACATGTTTGCTCAATGTAAATAAAACAATAGCCATCTTAACAACCTGTTTCGGACCCTCTGCTCTTTCTTTTTTACATTTTATCATATTATTTTTTCTTATTTAATTGATTTATTAAGATTATATCTCAATTGTTATGCCTTCACTTGCATTCTCCCATTCCTTCCTCCCTCCCTCTTTCACTTTATTCCTCTCCCCTAGGTCTGTGACTGTTAGTGTTCTGTTCAGAAAGTTGTCTCCTGTGCCAATGAGTCTCACAGATTAGGGTACGTTGTTCCTTAATTTTCATTGAATTTCAGTAAGTTCTTAATTTCCTTCTTTATTTCTTCCCTGACCCAGGTGTCATTAAGTAGAGACTTGTTTAGTTTCCATGTGTGTGTAGGCTTTTTGTTATTTCTGTTGTTGTTGAAGTCCAGATTTAGATCTTGGTGATCTGATAGGATACAAGCTATTATTTCAATCTTCTTGTATCTGTTGAGGCTTGATTTTTTTTACCTACTTTATGATCAATTTTTGAGGTTCCGTGAGGTGCTGAGAAGAAAGTATAATCCTTTGTGTTTGGGTTAAAAGTTCTGTATATATCTATTAGATCCATTTGATTCATGACATTGGTGAGTGTTATTATTTCTCAGTTAAATTTCTGTTGCAATGACCTATCCTTTGGTGAAAGTGGGGTGTTGAAGTCTCTCACTATTAATGTGTGGGGATCAATTAAGCTTTGTTAATAGTTCTTTTACAAATGTGAGTGTCCTTGTATTGGTAGCCTATATCTTCAGAATTGTGATGTCATCTTGGTTGACTTTACCTTTGATGAGTATGAAATGTCCTTCCTCATCTCTTTTGATTAATTTTGGTTGAAAGTCTATTTTATTAGATATTAAAATGGCTACACCAGCTTGCTTCTTGTGTCCGTTTGCATGGAATACCTTTTTCTAGCCTTTTACTCTGAAGTAATGTCTACCCCTGTGGCTGAGATGGGTTTCTTGAGAGCAGAAGAGTGTTGGGTCTTGTTTATGAATCCATTCAGTTAATCTGTGTCTTTTTATTGGAGAATTGAGACCATTGATGTTGAGAGACATTAATGACCAGTGACTGTTAAGTCCCTTGATTTTGATGTTGGTTGCAGTAAAGTGTTTGTGTGGTTATGTTTTTGTAATGGTGTAGTCATCTATTTCCCATGTAATTTTGGTTGTAGCTTGTCACTGGCTTGAAGTTTTCCTTATAGTAAGTTCTATAAGGCCAGATTTGTGGATAGGTACTGTTTGAATTTGTTTTTGTCATGGAATATTTTGTTTTCTCCATCAATGGTTAGTGATAGTTTCACTGGGTATAGGAGTCTGGCCTGGGATCTGTGGCCTCTTAGGGTTTGCAAGATGTCTGCCCAGGCCCTTCTGGCTTTTATGGTCTTTGCTGAGAAGTAGGGTGTAATTCTGATAGATTTGCCACTATATGTTACTTGGCCCTTTTCCCTTGTCACTTTTAATATTTTTCTTTGTTCTGTATATTTTGTGTTTTAATTATTATGTGGTGGGAAGATTTTCTTTTTTGGTCTATTCTATTTGGTGTTCTGTAGGCCTCTTGTATGCTCGTATGCATCTCCTTCTTTAAATTGAGTAAAGTTTCTTCTAAAATTTTGTTGAAAATATTTGCTGGGCCTTGGAGTCAGGTGTCTTCTCTTTCTTCAATGCCTATTATCCTCAGGTTTTGTCTTTTCATGGTATCCTTGAATTTGTGGATGTTTTGTATCAGGAATTTTTCAGATTTAGCATTTTTGTGGATGGTTGCTTCAAGTTCTATGATTGTACCATCTAGTCCCGAGATTCGTTCTTCCATCTCTTGAATTCTGTTAGAGAAGCTTAACTTTGTATTGCTTGCTTTATTTCTTAAGTTCTCTCATTCCCAATTTTTCTTCTGTCTGTGCCTTTATCATTGTTTCCATTTTCATCTTCAGATCTTGAACTGTTTTATTTATTTCCTTCATCTGATTGTTTGTATTTTCCTGAATTTCTTCCAGTGCCTCTCTATAGGCCTCCTTTATGTCTTCCACCTGTTGGGCTGCCTCTTCCTGCAATTGTTTACAGATTTTATTCATTTCTTCCATTATCATCTTTATTGCTAAGGATTTGAGGTCATTTTCTTGTATTTCAATTGTGTTTGAGTTCTCAGGGTTGTTTTCTTTGGGATAGCTGGGATCTGGAGATGCCATATTGTTTTGGTTTTTGTTGTTTGTGTTTTTACACTGGACTTTAGTCATCTTGCTGTCTCTGATGTTGGGAGGTAGCTTCTGGTGTCCTTTACTGGTCACTGGGAGTGGATTGTTGGAGAGTGATTATAGGTCAAGGGCCCTTGCCTGTGGGGATCAGAAAACTCTCTTCTGGAACAGGCAGGTGACCTGGTTTCAGCTCCAGGAGACTTTGCTCCAACCCTGGGCTCCCCATTGGGTCGGCAGAGGTGGGTGTTGGTGCTGTGCAGCCCCAGGATCAGTTCAAGGCAGTGTAGGTAGAGCTGTAGTCCTGTCTTTGGCTTGGCTTTGAATACCCTGCCCTCGGGCCTTGGGGTTTTGGGTCTTAGGCTCAGATCACCCTAGAGTGCCTGAACCCCCGCTGGCTTCTTGCAGTTGTTTGGGTTTCTGCCTGATCCCTCCAGGCAGTGGAGCCTAGGTTCTGCCCACCAGGGAGAGAGCAGCTACTGCCTTCTGATTGTTGTTGGTTGGTTATATTTCTGCCCTATCCCCTCAGGCCTGCCCAGCCTTTCCTGAGAGCATAGGAGTTCCTACTGAGCTGTGGAGCCTGGCTAGGCCAGGTCAGTTCTGCCCAATTGTGTAGGAAGAGTCTGCTGGAGCTAGTAGCTCAGTTTCTGTCCAGGCCAGTTCAGACTGAGCATGCAGCTGTGGCGGTTAAGGCCTGTCTGACCATGCAGGAACTCCCACTGGGTTAGGATGGCTGGTTAGTTTTCTGCCCTATCACCTCAGGCCTGCTCAGCCTCTCCTGTGAGTGTGGGTGGCCCTGTTGGGCTGTGGAGCCTGGCTAGTTAGGTCAGTTCTGCTCAGTTGTGCAGGACCAGTCTGCTAGGGCAGATCACTAGGCTTCTGCCTGGTCCCATTTAGACCACACAGCTGTGGCTGGATAATGTTTCCACAGCTGCCTGGGCTCCCAGTGTGGCACCCGGGACTTTCTGTGGACTGGCATGGGATAGCAGGGGGTGGGGAGGGGGCTCTGAGGACAGATCTACCCATTTTTCTGAGATTTCCCCAGGCCAGAATCTCTGGTAATTCACTGCCCAGAGTTCAGTCCCATATACTGAGTACATGCTATAGAGCATGGCTTCAGTTCGCAGGCAGGTTCCGGTCCAGAATTTGAGGGCTGGGCCCCGATCCATGGGCCGTTGGATGATCTGCCTGTGGTCTTCACTGTGTGGACCCCTCTCACCTAGTGTTCTCCAGGTCTTGCGGTCTGTGGATCCCAGTCGGGTCCCTAGTCACCTTCCTGTAGATCAGATACAGTGCGTGTTCAGTACAACCATCTTGGAATCTCCCCCTGTTTTATCATATTTTTAATTACATATATGTGTGTATGTTTGTGGACATGAGAACAAATGCCTTCAGAGGCCAGAGGGGGTGTCAGAGTCTGGGTGACTGTGAGCCACCTGACATGGTGCTGGGACCCAAACCTAGGTCCTTTGAAAGAGCTGTGTATATTTTTTTTACTGAAAAGCCATCACTCCAGCCCTCCAGTTTTGTTGCTTTTCTTCTAGTGGGGTCCTCTGCTTTCAGATTCCAGGTGCAGAGGGTAAAGTTCATTGCATCTTCACCATCTCTCATGGGCTTATGAGGTCTCACGGTCACCATGTCTTTACCCAACTCTGCAGATGCTGTCAGCTCACTTTGCCAGATGCACACTCCCCACTTTTGTTCCTATGACCCACTCTCATCTCAGGCCCTGGATGCTCCTGTCCAATGGCTATGCAGCTTCTTCCCAAACTCAGCCTCTCACATACTGGGTCTCTGGACTCAGCAGTGAACATGTGGCTTCTGTGCCAGAACTGTGTTGTGTAGCGTGTTCTACAGAAACCTCCTCCAGCATTGGCTTCTGAGCTCCCATCCATGCTGGGTGGCTGTATACGGAGACCTGGCCTGGGTTCTCTGCACATCGCAGCAGCTATGTTTTCCCCACTGATGGCATGCCTCAGGAATGCTACCTCCACAGTGACCTCACCCCTACGGTCTCCTGTCCCATGTCGTTAGCACAACTGTGCCATCCTCGTATGTATGAAAACATGCCAGGGGCCCTCAAGGACATCTGCAACACTGATACCCTCACTGCTGTGAGTTCCCCTGTGGCCCCAGACAGGGCATGGCTCACCTAGCTTTGTAGCTGTCTGCAGCCTGGCTTGTGTCCATCCGGTTGGCAATGACTTTGAGCTTCTCCTCATGGGGTGATCAGCCTCCTGTTTCTCTCCATCTCATCCTCAGTTTCCACTGAGGTTTCTCTCCTCACTTTCACTAATTGCATGCAGTGTCTATTACTCCCCCGTCAGTGTTTAACCACAGACATCTTTTCTCGTGTACCCGGCTATGTTCCCGCTGTCCTTTTTGTCTTTTGAATAGAAGTCTAAGTCTGAAATGCATCTGTTCCTTCCTTGTGGAAAATGCTTTTGAATTTTTTTTTGAAGTTGTAAGAGTCCTTCCTCCATTTTCATTAACTTTATTTTTCCTGGAGGAGCTAAAACCCACCTGGGATCCAGCTGTGTGTCTGGTGTCGTGTGGGGTTGAGAGTGGATGTGCTCTGGGGAATTGAGGAGCTATGTAGATTTTCATAAACATGGACTGCTAGTGCCTGTCCTCTACAGAACTCAACAGAAGTGTAGTAGTTGCTGTGATTATGTGTAATCATTAGCTTTAATCATCAACTTCACAGAATCTAAAATCACCTGGGAAGAGTTTTGGTGAGGGATTGTCTAGGTCAGAGTGGCCTCCTGCATGACTATACAGCACTGCTTAGGTCAGGGTGGCCTCCTGACTGACTATACAGCATTGCCTAGGTCAGGGTGGCCTTCTGCGTGACTACACAGCATTGCCTAGGTCAGGATGGCCTTCTGCATAACTACACAGCATTTCCTAGGTCACGGTGGCCTCCTGCATGACTACACAGCATTGCCTAGGTCATAGTGGCCTCCTGCATGATTATGCAGTATTGTCTTGACTGCTAATTGATGTAGGAAGTCTTGCCCACAGTGGGTGGCACTGTTCCCTAGGCAGAAGATCCTGAATCATGTTAGAGGGGTAAAATGGACCTGAACACAAGGAAATGCACATGCGTGCATTCATTCTGTGTTCTTGTGCGTGAGATGTAACTAGAAGTCTCAAGCCCCTGTTTTCATGATTTCCCCACAGTGACAGAGTGTGACCAGGAACTGTGAACTAAAACAAACCCTTTCTTCCCTGTTTAGCTTTTGCTCAGAGCATTTTGCCGCAGCAAAAGAAAAAAGAATAGTGTGCCGTGTTAGGAGATAGGACCTGTAAGAGATGAGGAGGCGGAGGAGCCCACATGGCTGGGGTCAGTGTCCATTTTTCATTCTCTTTGCCCTCCCGCCATGCAATGGGGCAGCGGGTTGGCTCTTGCCACATGCCGGCTCTCTGACCTTGGACTCCCATGCACCAGAACCGCGGAACTTGTGATTTAAGCCTTGGAGCTTCAACCAAGACAGAGGCAATAAGCCTTCCCTCTCGCCCTTCGCGCCCTGGCTAGGACTCTGCATAAACACAGGGGGAGCTTCTTGGTCACCCCTGCCTCACTCCTGTCTCCTGGCTTATTATTTTTTTAGTCCAGTATCAGGTTCTAGCAACTCATATTTTTGTACTATTTACACACACAAAAAAAGGACTTGTCTCTGCTTTCTACTTTCTAAATGGCTTGTATAGAAATTGGCTGCTCCTGGAAAGGACTGTAGATGCCACCTGTGCCCTGACAGCTGAAATCCCAGGACTAGGATGGTGACCAGGAGTTCAAGGTCATCTTCAGCTACAGACGAAGTCTAAGGTGACCCTGGGATACTTGAGACCCTGTTCCAAAAAAGTGAGAGGGGAGGAAGAGAGGGCAAGGGAGGAAACGGAAGAAAGAAAATGTGGCAGAAATCCCCAGAGTCCTCCAGCCTTGGATTTTCATGGCAGAAGGCCTTTGGCCACATTTTACCCCTTTTCGTGTGTACCCATCTGTTCTAGATATCTGTTTTATTTGTCCATGTCATGTGTCAAGTTTATTAAAATGCCATGTCTCTTTGTGATATCATGTTCAGATCCTGTTCTCTCTCTCTCTCTCTCTCTCTCTCTCTCTCTCTCTCTCTCTCTCCCCCCCACTCTCCCATTTCCCAAAAGTCCAGTATGATATATTTTTCAGTTAATAAATCTGTAAAAGTGGAGGTATGAACTGGGAATTGAGGGTTCTGGAGAAGTGGAGGACAGGAAAGTGAAAAACAGAAATTTATTTCTCCGAGTCACCCAAGCAGAGGCATGCTCAGTTTCGACACTAGATTTTTGAGTTTGTTCGGCAGCTGTGGGTTTTTCCTGCTCTGTTTATTCCCCTTGCGATCACCTTTCTCCTTGTTTTTGAGGGGAGTTAGGGTGAGGGCCTTCTCTGCCTCTGCTTCCAGCCCTTCCTGATAAACGCTCCACACATGTCATTTTCTCACTCCTTTCTTGGGCCTTCGGCCTCCACTTTGGCTACCTTGCTGAGTCTGCCGACCCCATTTTATTATCACTTATTCTGTGCATTTCTTAGTGCCCTCATTCATTTCCAATTGTTTATTCATAAAAAACAATCTTACTGATAAAAATTTCTGTTTCTAGGAAGTCAGTTTTTAAAAGACTGTCCTTTTCTTAGATTGAATCTTACTTTTTAAGATTTATTTGTTTGTGTGTGTGTGTGTGTATACACGTTAGCCTACATGTGTACCATGCATTTACCTATTGCCTGAATAGGCCAGAGGAGAACACAAGAGCCCCTGAAACGGGAGTTACAGGTGGTTGGAAGCAGCCATGTGTGTGCTAGAAATCTAGTGCAGCTCCTCTGCAAGAACAAGAAGCAATCTCAGCAGCTGAGCATCTCTTGGGCCCCTGGAGTTCTCTTTTTGTGCTTAGACAATGCAGTTATTTTCTTAATTCCTAACCACTAATTGAGACTTGTCTACTGCTGAATGTGGAGGGCATGCCTGGAACCTGTCGGGTGTCCGCGCAGGAGAAGGCAGGTGCTGGTCTGTCCGGGAGGGTGAGGGGGTCCCCCTCTGTGTTCAGCTTATTCACAGTGCTGACTAGACTCAAGCCCACCCCTTCCCTTCACTGGCTGTGCTGTCCCAGGGCCCTGATGTGTGTCCCCCCCGCCACCGCCTTTCGCTTTGTTGTGTCTTTGCAGAAGCTGTCAGGTGTGCTCACATGTCTGGTGGCCGGATTTCTCATTATCTATGATTTCATAATGCTTTAGTCCTCTCTTACACCCTCGATTGCTTTCCTGCCATGGCTGAAATACACACACACACACACACACACACACACACACACACACACACACACCTCCCTACACACACACACTCCCATATACACACACGCTCCCCACACACTCTCCCACATACACACTCCCTCCACACACACACACAAACACTCCCTCCCCCCCACACACACACACTTCCCCCAACACACACACACTCCCTCCCCCCACATACACACCCCATACACACCTCACACACAAATACTCCCTCCCCACACATACCCCTCCCCACACCTCCACACACACACACACACCACACACACACACACACTTCCCCCCTATACACACACACACACCCCTCACACACACACACACCCCAAAGGCAGTATCAGAAAGTCAGTGGTTCCCTGCCAAGAATAGACTTAATCATCACATTCCTGCAAACTCCACAGGAGAAGTGGCCAAGAGGACTCAGGGACAGAGATGTCATCCACATTTAGCAGCCTCGGAAGTGCAGGCACCACCTGTGCCATCAACTTCAACCACAGGCTGCCACCGAGGGCCCTTCAGTGAGACGGCTCTGATGTGAGACCTTGGCAGTGCCTAAATTAACCCTCCGACAGGGGCAGTGGTGTTCGTTTCAATGAGATTGGAGTCTGGAACACGCGGATCTGCCACTCCCAGCTCCAGCTCCACTCCACCTGAGGACAGAGCTGATGGCCCCTTCATGAGAGAACCCAAGCCACAACCTGGCTTCATCTCTTCCGGGATCATAGCTTTGGGAGACTGTGGGAGACAGCTGGTGTCTGTTCTAGCCAGTCTGTGGTGAGGAGACCCCAGATAGGACCAGATGGAGGCCTGGGAAGTCCTCAGAAGCAGGAGTTGTGGGGACTGAGCACCACTCCCACCTCCAGTGGCTTTTGGAAGCATTAGCACTGAGCTGGGGCCCCCACCTATGATGAACTGACCTTTGGGGTTGGGGACTGTCAAGAGGCAGGATCCTGTACCTACAGCTTCTGTATTGACCCCCTCAACCTTGATGTCTCCCTCAGACAGCATCCCTAATACCTCCAGGCTGTGACCAAGAAGGTGAGACCCCCCCCCCAGCTACCCTGCCTCCCAGCCTCCTCCCCTCTTTTGCCCACCCAGCCTCCTCTGGTCCTACTGAAATGTGTATCTCCACTTCAGGGATCGAAAGCCTTTGTTAAATGCCTACCACTTACCAGTCACCGGCCTTGCCCATCACAAACAGTATGTCTCTATAAGGTGAATAATTCACGTTTTACTCAAATATTTAGCACAGTGGTGTGTTCCAAGGGAGATGCACCGCATCTCTGCCACAGGCAGGCTGCAAAGCCGTTCTCCCGAGACTCACGCCTAGCAGCCTAACACAGCGTGAGTGAGTCTTTCTGTGTCTAGCCGTCCTGTGGTAGGTCAGATCTGTGGATGCCCCCCCCCCAGAGATGCGTCGTGTCATTCCTGGCCAGCACAAGATACCTGAGTCCAAACCAGAGAACACTGACCCTGGCCAGCATTGGCAGCAGTGTGGGTTCAAGGCTGGAGTGTGGTAGCTCTGAGACTTTGAGAAGTTACCTGTACTCTCTGGGCCGTGGTTCATGTCCCAGATGAGGAAGAAGATTGGTGTTACCAACAGCTGAGGGGTGCTGTGTCAAGCCAGCAGCACACAGTGTGGCTGCAGCGGGTAATCAGGGAGGAACAAGAGACTGCCCCATGCCTGCTGCACCTACAACTTTCGTCTTGATCCCCTCAGCCCCAGAACATGGATGTCTCCCTCACACGACATCCCTAATACCTCCTGCTGTCCTGTGAATGGTGCTCATACCCTGAGGAGGAAGCCTGATGACTCTTTTTTCTCTGAAGCAGAAGGCGGTGGCCAGGTTCCAAGAGAATCCACAGGGGTCATAAGCTGCTGCTCTAACTTTAGGCCAGGGCCAAACCACAGACACCATCCCCAGCCCAGTAGCATAGGCAGGAAGAAGCCATATCACGACATAGCTCTTTGACCTCTGCACGCACCTACTCAGCAGGCTCCGTGGAAAGTCCCGTGTGGGTTCCAAGGACCACTGGTCTCTCTTTTCTATACGGAAATAAGATGTCACTGCCTGGGTACCTCCATATGACAACTGACAGCAAACACGGGTCTCTGTAAGTCAGGAAAGCAGAACTTGGTGGGCTGGCCAGGAAAAAGAGCAGGGCCATGGTCTGGGCGTGGGGAGACGGCTGGGGCGGGGGGGGGGGGAGATGTGAGTCCAGGCAAAAGGGCACGAGGAACACCAAACAGTCTAGGCACCCACCAAAGAGCTCAGTGGAGCAACATCTTCATTTTGGAGGCGTTTGGGTTTAAACAGGAAAGACGGCTCTTTGTGTGTGTGTGTGTGTGTGTGTGTGTGTGTGTGTGTGTGTGTGTGTCCCTCCCTGCAGCTCTCTTCAAAGGCTGCGCTTTGAGGCTCGTTCTGGACAATGTTCATAGTCCGGGAGGGAGGATGGCACGAGCAAACAAATGGGTCCCATGTCACTTGGTGCTCTACGTAGCACCATCTTGTTTCTGAGCCGCGGGTCTGGGATCAGGGCCAAACTGGGACTGCTGTGCCAGAAACAGAGGCTGCTGGGCCGCCGGGCCGCCATCCCTCTCCTGCTTCCTACAAGCACCACTTCCTCTGCACCACAGCACGTCTGAGTGTGAGCTGTCAAACAGCAGGGCACACTCCCCTGGCCACCTGAGGGGGACCTTGGAGTCTCTGAGCTGTCCTCTTGGTGTCAGAGGGCCTGAGGCTCCAGAGTGGCTCGCAGGGGGCCCAGGTTCGTTCACACGCAGCTCACAGTCCATCTACCCCAGGGGCCACTTGTCGCAGATGTACTGAGGGTGATCTGACCCAGAATAACAGCTGTGAACAGCCTGTGAGTAGTGGAATCCAGCCTGGGTCCATTCTATGATCACACGATGTCACTTCATCATGCCCTGGAGCCCACAGGCCAGTGAGTGCCACAGCCGTCCACGCTGGAGCAAAACACAAGCAGGCGAACTCCCCACGAGCCCTGCCAGTAGTGAGCCAGAGACTCCTGTGGCAGACTCCCGTGGGACTCCTGCCCCAGGCAGGAGCAACCCTAGTTGCTCTGGGGAGGAAGCAGATACTGATGGAAGGAAACCAGGACCCTGGGGTGTGGCACACAATGGTCCCTGACACCAGAGCACCTTGGATCATGTAGCCCTTCCCCCCAAGAAAAAAGTCTGAGCAGTTTCTGAATGCTCCAGGATTCTGCACTCTAGGATCAGGACCCCACCCCCACCCCCTCACCCCCCACACCCATCTAGCCCTCTTGTGCAGCTTCATGCCCATCAAGCAGAACCTCTCTGTCCTCTCTGCCCGCCCAGGCAGTGCTAGCTTCTCCCAGGACCACTGGGACCCGCTGTGGACGCTGCTGGTCATGGCCACTGCTGTAACTGCCTAGTGGCCCTGGTGCCTCTTGCTCTAACCTGCTTGTCTGTTGCTGTGATACGCACCAAGACCAAAGGGAGGAAAGGGTTTATATTTCATCTTACACTTCCAAGCCAGCTCCACGCAGGAACTCAAAGCAGAAACCGTGGGGGAATCCGGCCTGCTGGATCACTCCAGGGCTCGCCAGCGCTGCGGCATCCTCCTTAGCTATTTCCCTGTACAAAGCCGGTCAACCTGCCTAGGCTTGGAGCTACCCTCAGTAGGGAGATTCTCCCAAGGCGTCAGTTCCTCATGGGCATCACCACAAAACAATTTAATCTGGGAAATCCCCCAGCTGAGAACCAACCCCTGCCTCCCGCTGGAATATGTTGACAGCTCAACCTAATAGGATACTTTGTAGCAAGCATCTGCTTCCCGAGAGCAGCAGGCCCTCCTCAGGCTCAGGCCCTGCCTCTGGCCTCCCTCCTAAGGTCTTACCCTCCCCTGCTGAACTGACCCCACCTCCCGAAGGCCCCTGGTTAAGCATCTCCTGTCTCACCTGTTATCTCCCAAGGCTGCCATGAGAATGAAAAGTGAATGCACACAGCACGCACATAACACTCTGTTTTACCTAGAGTATTTCTTGAGTTTAAGGCTCTATTGATGGAAAAACCTCTGCTGTTTTATGGACCACTAAGAAAGAAAAAACACTGCCAATTAAACCGACAGGGTGCCTTCTTATCACTTATGGTTTTTATTTTACACTGGTTGGAGGAGCTCATCTGACCTTAATTAGACACGGATTCATATTGGCTATGGCTGTGCTGCACACATAAAAACTGTTAAGCAAAATAAATGCACACATACATTCCTAAGCCTTCTTGTGTGGAAGCCCAAGCCCTCTGTTTCGTCTCCACTGAGCCTGGGCATGTCCTCAGGGGACGTCCCTGACCAGCCATGGATCTTCCTCAGAGATCACAGGACAGTCAGAAGCCAGGGTGGGCTGCTGGGGTCAGCTACCCACCACTCAGGGGCTCTTACCTGAGCGTAGTTCTGTCTACAGGCCAGCCTCTGCTCTCTGCCTCCTTCTCTGTGGATCTGTGTGCTTCTTTAACAGTTCTGGAAGTTTCTTTCAGTCTCTGAAGGTGGTTTTCTTCTTTCTAGAGTAACAAAGACAGCCTGGTGATCACAGAGCCACAGTAAGTAGCCTTCGATAAAACACAATTGTGTGCTGAAAATGTTATCTTGGTCGAATGATAGAGACCTGGAATCTCAGCGTCAGAACTAGGCTACAGAGCAAGTCTCTGACGGAGAGAGGGGGGGCCGAGGCGGGGGAGGAAGCACTATCTGTGTTTCTTTGCTTGTGTCCTGACTCTGATCCTGTAGGTCACCACCCTCAGGCATCCATGTGTATATGTTTGCTGGAGACACTTTTAAAAAATGCAATTCCTAGGTGCCCTAGTGTGCTTTCCAATGCTGTGATAAACACCATGACCAAAAGCGACTTTGTGCAGAAAGGGCTTAGCTCTGATCACAGCTTCCTGTGGTCCCCCATAAAGGGGCATCAGAAACCTAGAGGCAGGAGCTGAAGCAGAGGTCATGAGGAGCGCTGCTCACTGGCCTGCTTCCAGCTTGTTTTCATACAATCCAGAATGGCCTGCTCAAGAGCGGCACCGCCCACCGTGAGCTGGACCTTCGCACATCAGTCATTAACCAAGAAGACACCCCAGAGACAAATACCCACAGGCCAACCTGATGCAAGTGTCCTCAGCTGAAGCTCCCTCTTTCCAAATGACCCTGGCTTGAGTCAAGTTGACAAAAAACAGCTAGCATGGTGATCCCCTCCACAGACCTCCACAGAGATGGGACAAGATTTCTGCATCATGGACAAAGGCCCAACAGACTTCATCAAAACATAGACCTCACTGACTCGCGGGGGAGGGGGGTGGTGGCTGAAAGGTGGCTCCTAAAAGATCTGCCCAAGTCCCAACTCCTAGAGCCTGTGAATGGGAGCTGACGTGGAGGAGGTTAGCAAAGGAAGCCATGACGGCGGCACGCTGGGTGGCATGGCGCCCTTAAGTCCACTGACGGTGTCTTCAGGAGACAAAAGACAGTGGGGAAATGGTCATGTGACCCTGGAGGCAGAGACCAGAGGGACGCAGCCACAAGCTAAGGGAACTTCAGTCACTAGGACCCACCATGGTCTAGAAGTGGCAGAAGGGCGTCTCTCCCAGAGCACCCATCACAGCTAAATGCCAGGTGGAGACCTCCAGAGTGGGTGAACACAAGTTTAGTGTCACAGACCACTCAGGCCGTGGCCATACAGGAAAGCAACTCCAGGACCGTCGCTGACCTCCAAAAGAGGAAGCCACCACAATGGCTGTACATGACACTGCCCTCAGTACATGACATCATCCTCAGGGGGCGTCCATCTTCATGGTGACCAATGTCCCCTCCCTGGAGGCCTGCCCTGGAGGAGGTTGCAGATGTTAGCTTGCGAACATCCAACAATGCTTATCCCTGACCACTGAGCAGAGCCGGGGAAATGACAGCAGGTAACATGGAGAGGACTCGGTTCCCCCGGGGCCAAAGCAGGATGTGAGGTGCCACTGTGTCACCCAGGTGGCCCGAGGAACAGGCTGTATGCAGGCTCCAGCACAATCTGGCTCTGCAGCCACAAACGCTAAGGAGATCCTTGCTCTGTTGTGTCGCGTCTGTGGGTTCCATGTCATTTCGAAACAGGTCTTTTGACTTCCACCTCTTGGGCTCCTAAAACAGCCCAGGGATCTGGATCTAAATAACCCCACACAAGAGCCCCCCACAAATGAATGCTAAGAGAAACTGCTCTGGGCTCTCCTCATCCCTGAACAGACACGCCCCAACTCCGTGAGCTCTCTACTCTACCTCACCACACAAGATCAGCTCCGTTCTCCCTCCTACTGACAACCCAGAGGCCGCTACCCAGAGTCAGAGCATGCCTGTCCCTCCCAGGTTGTCCCTGAATCTCTCAAGATCCAGTCCCCTCCTGTCCAGTCTAAGCCACGTGACTTTTTCAGGAGTCACCGAAGAGCAGGAACCACACAGAGACCGTATCCCAAAGCCAGATTTCACCAGGGCAGCCCAGTCCCATCAGAAGCTGGCAAGAAGAGATGGCTGCAGCTGGTTCCTGTGAAGCCTATGGTGGCGATAGGGGTGTCCATTCCATGCCTCCTCTGGCTTCTGGCATTGCTTGACATCCTGGTCATGTGACCTGTGTCTTTACTTTCACTGGGCCTTTGTGTCTGTTTTCCTTTTCCAGACATAGCGCCCAGCCCATTCCCCCATGAGGCCGTTCTAACAGATGACTTCACAGTGACCCTATCTCCAAAGAAGTTCATGTTGTGGGGTTCTTAGTTGACTTTGGGGGACACCATTCAGCCCACACAGGAGTCAGCAAGAAGAGAGGTTCAAGTTAGGCATGGCGGTGGAGGGCATAGGTAGGTTCGTGTTGAACACAGCCTCGAAGCCTTCTGTCTGTCGTCTGCAAAAATCAAGGCCAATGACGTTTATAGGCTTATGAAAATCATTCGGATGAAGCTGGAATGTGTCAGAAGATGGAGGAAAGGAAAAGGGAGAGAGAAAGACGCTGAGAAATGAAAGAAGGAAGAGAGGAAGGGAGGGAGGGATAGAGGGAGGAAGAGGAGGAAGGGGAGAGATGCATAGTGTCTGGGGGGAAAGGGAGGGAGGAAAGTGGAAGGGAAAGAGGAAGGGCAGAAGAGAGGGAGAGGTGCAGGGCAGGAGGAAAGGCTGGCAAGTGAGGTGTCTGCCTGGACCCAAGCCAGTGCCTCCTGCTCCAGCATAGTCCCCACCACCACCCACCTAGGAGCTCCGGGCTCAACTCAGGTGACGTGCTCATTTGTAGCTGCTTTTGAGCGTTGGCAACTCTCTCTTCAGGGAGAACTTGGAAGTGAGTGTGGTCCAGACATTTGAACAAACATCTCTACAGTAGAGCTGCCATGGCTGTGCTGCAAGTGGCATCCCGAGGGCATGAGGGAAGACGTCTATTTTCCTGACCAATGAGGCTTATTTTTTGCTTTGGCTGCATAACGTACCACCGATGTCAAAATAAACTTCACCGCCCATGGCAGGGTGCTTTGCCTCTGTGTTCCTGCGCCTACCTTCCCTCCCTTCCTGCCACCTCACCCCTGCTCCCTCCACAAGGCAGCTCCCCTCCCTGCAGCCTTCTGCCATTCATCCTGCCCAACTAGAACTGAATACAAATTGGGCGCCTTGGGGACCTGCACAGCCTGTGACTGCGATGTTTTGGGGGTTGGTTTTGTGGCCATAAATTATACAACAGCTCCAACTGTGGCCCAAGCTGGTAGCTTCTTGTATGGAGTAAATAAAAACATTAAATGATTTTTCTAAGTGCTTGATTTTCCATCTGTGCTTTATCCTGTCACTAAATTCCCATAAAGTCTCATTTATTCATCTTAGGAGGGAAATACATCAGGCAGGAAGTCCACTTGGCAGCAAAGCTACAGGATGCAGGGCCTCTGAAAGGAGAGCAACTCCCACAGTGGCTCCTGTCAGCCGAAAACCACCGACCAGTGCTTCCAGAGTTGAGCCTCAGTTTCCCCTCACTGCCCTGGTGTCTGCACACCCAACTCTGCCTCTGGTTGTCAGCTGTGTGGCATGGGCACAGATCTGTTTCCATGGGAACTCCGAGATGTTTTGGTATACTTAGCACTCTGGAGTATCACACGGATACAGGGTCCGGGAGAGCCGGTCCTTGTGGTCAAGCTACTTGGGTTTAGAACATCCCAGGAGGTTGGTGGGACACAGACCTGGTAAGGTTGGTGGCCATTATGAATGTGGGTGACAACATCCTATGGGCTGGGGCCCAGGTGGGATGAAAGGGCGGAAGAGTGGTGGCTGAGTGCTGGCAGCCACCTTCCCTTCCAGCTTCCTGGAGTCTGCTCCAGGAGGGACCGACACCTCAAACTGTGAGCCAAACTGACCTCCTTCCTCCTTATGATGAAAATTTGTCAGCGTGGTGAAAAAGCTCATGGAAATATGTACACACTGACGCCCAGCTCCTTGGTTGGGTCACGGTCCCACGTGGGCTTGAGGGCCAGGCTGAAGAGTCCAGGCAGGGAAACTGGCTCCAGGACGCCCAGGGCCCCCAGACAGACTGTGCCAGTCATAACTGTCCATTGCAGTCAGGGATGGACAGTGGCTGGGCCTACCCAGGTGGTAGGGCATGAAGAGAAGGGTGCCCAGGTGTCCTTAAGATGGCAGTTCCTATGGGCCCCGTGCCAGCCCATTTACGTACAAGGCAAGCAGGAAGACTCCTGAGCCACGTGATCGATCCCTTCCCTCCCTGGGTGTTCATGTGGTGGTTGCTCTGGAGTCTTCCCCAAGGAGGCTCAAGAAAGCAGAGGTGGGGACTCTGTCAGAGTACACACCTCCCCTTTGGCCATAGAGAGGGGGAAATGTGAGTCAGAGACATTTTATAAGATATTCCATAAGGTCCTAACCTCCAGCCTGAAGTGACCCACAGTTGGGGGTAGGGATTGTGCCCTGAAACAGCAGAACACACTGCCCTGGGAGGGGAGCCATCAGTCAAGCTGCCTGTAGGGAGGAGAAAATCCAGACCCCAGCCTACCTCCCCTGGACAGGAAGCTTTCTTGCATTGACACTGAGTGTCTGGCATACCTGGAAAGTGCCAGAAGAAACAGTAAAGAAAAGTGTTGGAGCTTCTAGAAACTGCCCCAGGTGTGGCCAGGCAGACCTCAGCTGTGGGGCTTCTGTTGCCTGGAAGAGCAATTCACTTGATTGTATCTGCAACGCCAGTAGAGACTCAAAACTTTACTTTATTTCACTGTCATATCTCTCTCTCTCTCTCTCTCTCTCTCTCTCTCTCTCTCTCTCTCTCTCTCTCTCTGTGTGTGTGTGTGTGTGTGTGTGTGTGTGTGTGTGTGTGTGTGTGTGTACAGATGCCCTTGGAAGCCAGAGAGAGTGTCAGAGCTTGAGTTGCAGGCAGTTATGAACCACTGAACCATCTCTCCAATCTAATTCCACTGTTGTTGCTGCTGCTGCTGCTGCTGCTGTGGTTGCTGCTGTTGTTGCTGTTGTTGTTGAAGGGCTGTTTAGATTGGGTGGGGGTTGTTTAAAATTTTTATTTTTTGAGACAAGGTGTTTTCTGAAACTTAAAACTCTCCTTCCTCAGTTTCTCATGTTTGGAGCTAGAGGGTCTGTCTGTCCCCAACCCTGGGCTGCTTTTGTTTTTTTGTTGTTGTTGTTTTGTCTTGTTTTTATTGCATCCAATATTGTATTTTATTTTGTCCTAATAGAACATAAACAAGCATAAAATGACTATCATTTCATTAGCAAAGATGAAATTGTCTTATGAAAACATTGATAAATATAAATAATATCCTGAAATGGTTGTGTGCTTGTGAATGGCATAATTAAGCTATTTAAAGAAACTGGTTTCTTACAAAGAATAAAATAAGCCACTGTCAATGAATTTTTCAACATTGTGGGATCACACTATTTTCAGAGGCTAAGAAGTGTCTTTCCAATGGACTTAGCTTTGATGTTTTTTGTTTTTATTAACATATATTAATTATACATAATAATGAGTTTTTGGCATTTTCATACATATCTATAATATACTCTGATTGTGTTACCAGAGAGGTGTGTGGCACACCTTCCTTCGCTGGTATCAAGGTTTCTGTGGCTCCGATACTTTCTGCTTTAAGTGTCTGGGAGCTGAAGGGCAAAAACGGCCTCTGTGAAGGAAACTAAAACTCTCTTCACAGCAACCATGAAATGAAGACCCCCCATTGCAGAGTAGGAGGAAGAAGGGTGTGGCATAGACACGGGGTTGAAGATCTCTTCTAGATAGATCACACTAAGGGAGGGCCGGATGGGAGGATCCGGTGGGCTCTTATGGCTCTAGGTTCCATAGGAGCTGTCTGTGAGGGCTGCCTCAGTTTCAGATTCCTTCCTGGACAGTGCGAGTCCCAGGAGAGACCCCCAGCATCATCGGAGAGAAAGGATGCTGTAGACTTCGGTCAGAGCTGCTGGGTACCGTATTTGTGCTTGGGATGTGCAGAACTTCCTGACAGTCACAAGCTCAAGGCTGGGGAGGTCTTGTAAGCTTGCACGGCCTGAGGCCAGGGCTCTGAGGCACAAATGCGATCTGGAAATCTCCGTTCTGGAAAAGCCCATGTCAATCCTTAAGTTGATGCTGTTGTCACTTCCTCTACAACCTCCTTGGGTGCCTGGCCAAGGCTCAGGGGCCAGCATGCTGGACGGTCCAGGGTGCTGGGAATGTGGGCCGAGTAATTTTACAAGGTGCTTGCCGTAGTCCCGAGTACTCTGGCTGCTGAGGAAGAGGCACTCATTGCTGTGATCTCAGAAGCTGTTACAAAGCCCAGCCCAGGGCAGGGCAGGGCAGACTGGCTGCTCTCAATGGCGGCTACTCTCCAGAGTCGGGGCCCAGAGGCTGGAGGCCACCCGTTCCTGACCTCCTCTGTGGCTGTCATTTCAATCATCCAAGAGACAAGGCCTCCTCGTGTCAGCAGCACAGAAGATGGCAGGCGCTGTCAGGATGGGGTCAGGACCTCCAGAGAAGTAGTGTAGACCTTTCCCACCTCTGGCCCCTGAAGAGAGGGTTCAAGCCTCTTTGCTCTCCCAGGGATGAGCCCAGCAGGGCCCGCCGCAGCTGGAGGAGCTGGACGAGATGCAGGGCCACACCTTTCTCCACTAGGCTCCTTCCCCAGACACCTGGGCCTCCCAGACACCTGGAGACACCTGGACCTCCCAGACACCTGGAGACACCTGGACCTCCCAGACATCTGGAGACACCTGGACCTCCTAGACACCTGGAGACAACTGGACCTCCCAGACACCTGGAGACACCTGGGCCTCCCAGACACCTGGAGACACCTGGGCCTCCCAGACACCTGGAGACACCTGGGCCTCCCAGACACCTGGAGACACCTAGGCCTTCCAGACACCTGGAGACACCTGGGCCTCCCAGACACCTGGAGACACCTGGGCCTCCCAGATACCTGGAGACACCTGGGCCTCCCAGACACCTGGAGACACCTGGGCCTCCCAGACCATGAACAGGCACCACCCAACATTTGTCCTTTTCTAAAGGTCTCCTAAAACCACACAGCTACCTTCGGCTCTGTGGGGAGATGAGAAGCCTTCCTGTCCAAGACTTCCCAGAAATCTTCCTCCCCCATGAGAGTCCCCAGGGTCCTCCCTCCCATGGCCACTGCACCAGGACTCTCTATAAAGGAGACAGAGTTTCCAACTGAGTCCTGATTCCCTAAGGACAAGGAGAGCGGCCCCTAGAGGGGTGGGAGGGATTAAGAAAAACAAGACTGTCTATAATATATGCCATTAAAAAGCTCAGAAGGATTGGCCGGAGAGATGGCTCAGAAGTTAAGAACACTGGCTGTTCTTCCAAAGGTCCTTAGTTCAATTCCCAGCAACCACATGGTGGCTCACAACCATCTATAATGAGATCTGGTGCCCTCTTCTGGCCTGTAGATGTACATGCAGGCAGAACACTGTATGCATAATAAATAAATCTAGGAGGAAAAGCACATTTAAAAAACAAAAGGAAACAAAACCAGGAGCTCAGAAGGGGAGGCTCAGGCTCCCTGGGCCACATCCGCCTCCTGCTGTTCTGAAGCTTGAGGTAAAAGCTGTTCTTGTGGACCAGGCTGTGAACACACTGGCCAGTCAGCCAAGGACACTGTCAGATCTCAAAGCTTGAAACCAGGTGCCCCCGCCCCCCCTCCCCACCGCCAGGGTCCTCAGCTGGAAGCCACAAGGTGAGGGGCATGATCTGCCTCCTCTATCCCACTATGGGATACTTTCATGGGATGACATTCTTAAAAATGCTTGTGCTTATTTTTCTAGGTGACATCTTGTTGGATGTGGCAAGGACGCTGGTTATTGTCATCCTCCCTGACAGCCCCCAACTCCCTCCCTGTGGCGACCTCTGCACAGTCGCCCTCCCACAGATCAGCCTCCAGAAACGTCAACAAGAAGCCAAGAGGGAAGGCTGACCAGGGGCATCATCAGCCTGAGGAGGAGCAGTAGTGTACAGGTCACACTGAGATCTGTTTGTGCAGGAAAGGACATTAGGGCTGTGCCAGCGCTCTAGCAACTCTAGGTTACAGGAACAGAAGCATGGCAGTCTCTTCCTAGCAAAGTCACCCAGCCTGGGAGAAAGGGATCCCTTTCCAGGAGGAAACTCTTGGTGGCCTCCTGCATTCTGCATTCCCCATAATGAGGGCAGCAAATTGCATCCTTTGCAGCCAGCAGGGAAAGGACTGTGGAAATTAGCCTGGTCAAACACATATGGGCAGAAATCCCTAAGGAGTGTGTCCTTCCTAATTCAAAGGGTAAACTTTCAAGGGATGGTAGTTTTGTCTCTGATGTCCAATTCTTGCATATATGTGTGTATATAGCTAGGCATGTATGTGTGTGCACGTGTCTATGTGCATGTGTATGTGTGCAATAGTTGGCCACAATGTAGCCAGTAACCTTGAGCATGAAAGCACTTGCTGTGAGGAGGAAGAAGAAAATGGAAGGATCAAGGGTCACGTACCAGGTCTGCACCAGCTGCCTCTGAACATCTTGTCTCAAAGGCAGCAAGAAGGAGTGGGGTAATACAGTCACGAGATACGGAGACCCTGAAGTCAGAGGGACAAGGAGCCTACAAATATGCTCCCTCAGGGCAAGAATCAAGAGCTCAGAAGGCTTTCTTGTTCCCAGATGACTGGCACCTTATTGTTCTTCAAGCCCCAGGAAAAGCATTTGATCAGAGAAGCCTTTCGAGATCACCCCAGTCAGCATCCCCAAAACCCATGCACTCTGTGAAGCAGAGACACTCTACATCTCACCACTGCATCCTCCTCTGCATTGGTGTATGATAATGAGTAAATGGGTAGACAGGTGGATGCTGCAAACACAGTAGGTGGATACTGATGACTGGACAGATGATGGATGGATGGATGGATGGATGGATGGATGGATGGATGGTGGATGGATGGATGAATGATGGAGGATGGATGGATGGATGGATGGAGGATGGTTGAATGGGTGGATGATGGATGGAGGATAGATGGAT
Source organism: Acomys russatus (assembly GCF_903995435.1). Taxonomy (NCBI): domain Eukaryota; kingdom Metazoa; phylum Chordata; class Mammalia; order Rodentia; family Muridae; genus Acomys; species Acomys russatus. The sequence continues at coordinate 45,316,244 of NC_067165.1, forward strand.
GGATGGATGGATGATGGATGGATGATGGAGGATGGACAGATGGATGGTGGATGGATGAATGATGGAGGATGGATGGATGGAGGATGGATGGAGGCTGGGTGGATGGGTGGATGATGGATGGAGGATAGATGGATGGATGGATGGATGATGGATGGATGATGGAGGATGGACAGATGGATGGATGGATGGAGGATGGACAGATGGATGGTGGATGGATGAATGATGGAGGATGGATGGATGGATGGAGGATGGTTGGATGGGTGGATAATGGATGGAGGATAGATGGATGGATGGATGGATGGATGATGGATGGATGATGGAGGATGGACAGATGGATGGTGGATGGATGAATGATGGAGGATGGATGGATGGATGGATGGAGGATGGTTGGGTGGGTGGATGATGGATGGATGGATAGATGGATGGGTGGAAGATGGATGGAGGATGGGTGGATGGGTGGATGGAGGATAGATGGGTGGATGGATGGATGGATGGATGGAAATATAAGCCAACATTTGCACAGATGGATGGGTGATGGAGGGAAAGTTGGGTGGTTGGTTTAATGTATCAATGGGGGGGGAAGGGTAGATAGATGAATACATGGGCATGATGAAGGGGAACAGATTGCTGGGGAAAGGGTAGGCGGAAACCCAGGGCTCCTCCGTGTACATCATACTGCCCTTCAAATAGAAACTTGTTTAAGTAAAAGCAATAACTGTGTCACACGCCATAACAAAGCAAGTGCTCCGTCTCTAGCATGATTTCACACAGAGGGAAGCGTCCATGACCTTTGACACGGGCCAAAACAGACTTGAGCCAGCTGCTGAGCATCTCTGGGCCTCAGCTGGCCCAGTTGGATCAAGGGATAGCCAAGGCCACACTGAACTGTAGAAACTGATGTTTAAATATCGACTTAGACAAAGCTGTGTTTTCCCAGCCCAGTGGCCCAGAAAGCCTGCTCATTCTGTGGGCTGCAAGAGCTTGAAACACCAGCAGGATGGTGTCTGTGTTTCCCCTTTCTCTATGGGCCAGGGGCATCCTAGAACTCTGAGCAAGGAGTGACAGAGAAGAAGTCTGGTTCTGGGAGGGAGCCACAGGTCAACATCCAGATCTGGGGGCCTGGAAAGGCGGGACATGCTGGCCAAGGCTTCTGTCAGTATGCAGGACAGCAATGGCCATGGCTGCAGATGCGTGTCCTCAACCTTTCTGTACAAGTGTCTTCCTGGTGTCATCAAAGTAGAGGGACATCATTGCGTTAAATCAATAAGACACGAATGCTGGCTCTGAAATGTAAAGAAATCTGGCTTGCACACTAAGAGCCTGCAAGGCAGCTAGCTGGTCAGTGTCCCTACCTCCCAGCCAAGCCTGAGAGAGCTGGTGGCTCACAGTGGGTGGACAATTGGTCACCAAGATTTCTGTGCAGTGAACATGATTCAGTTTGTCATATGTAATCCAAAACAAAGACACATCTCCATAGAGGAGAAGACCTACACACACACACAGAGAGACAGACAGACAGACAGACAGACACACGCACACATGCACACAGACATACACACTCACACAGACATACACTCGCATTCACACACACTTGCACACACACTTGCACACAGACACACAGAGACACACAGACACATGCATGCATGCTCTCACACAGACACACAATTGCACACAGACACACACTTGAGTGCGCACGCACACACACACACACACACACACACACACACACACACACACACACACACTTTCTTAGGATGTATGGGCTGAAGGAATAGCTGCTATCAGCTTGGCTGGTGAGCCTCATGGTGTTTGCTACCAGATTCTGGGGGCAGCTCCGCTGCACCTTGCCGCATGAGACATGATCCCACAGTGATGTGCGCCCTGCCCCTCAGGGATCTCAGGATGTGTGCACTGAGCTGGGCAGAATCAACACTGGCTTGGCACACTCTGAAAGCCTGCTGGTAACTGTGACCCCTTGGAAACCAACCTCCCAGAGAAATCCACATTCGGCCCATATTCTCCAAATCAGGGAGGCTGGCCCCTGCCTTTCTCTCAGAGCCATTCTCCTTTTTTGGGGGGGAAGGGGCACTGGTTTCTTGAACTAACTATGTAGAATATAATAATATCAAACATACCCCCCGTCTCTGCCACCCAATGGCTGGTGTTAGCAGTGTGTGCCACCATGGCTGGTTCATGTAATGCTAAGGGTTGAACCTGGGCCTTGGTGCATGCTCCAAACTAAGCCATATGCCAGACCCAACCCTCCCCACTCTCAATCTTTGCCAGCTTCTGAGGTCATTGTGTGTCCAGGACAACCAAGCCTACTGTAAGACCAAGACTCATGTGTAGGAAAAGCCAGGTGGCTTGGCCAGTGTCCAGTCGCACTCTCCTTCCCTCCCTCGACAGTCTGCCCAAGTCACAGCGTGCAGCCACTAGCCAAGCCCATGGAGAGGCAGTGGCTATGTGAGCCAGCGGAAGCCAGCCAGGCCCTGACAACCAATGTTGTGGCCTGTAGTCTTACAAGCTGTGTTCCCAGGCCGCTTGTTACACAGCAGAAGCTAACAGACGGGCAGAAAAGCCACAGTGCAAAGCAAGAGGCCTCTGGCCAGACACATGAGGTCAATTGTCTGAGGCTGAAGACAGGAAAATAACCCTTCTTGAGGAAATGCATAACAGAAGGGCAGAGTGAAGGAGACCCTCCAGAGTAGAGAAATTTGGCTGTGGTGACAAAGGCACTGTGGGTTCCAGGCCCTCCCACCCTATGTCCCAGTACAAGGCCCTAATTTTCACTCTTGAATCTCTTTACCCTCTTCCCACAATGGGACCCTGGAGAGCCCATCCAGCCTGGTCCCACTCTCAGGTCTCTCAACCCCATATCCCATCCCCCTCTCTTCCTGTCTTTCTGCTCTTTCTTCTTTCCCTCCCTCCCTCCCCTCCCCTGCCCCTCTCCCTCCCCTCCTCTTCACTCTCCTCTCTCCCCATCCCTCCCTCCATCCCTCTCTCTCTCCCTCCCTCCCCATACACACTTTATTGAAGACTGTTGTCGGTAATGGAGAGAGGACTGAGCCAATAGAGTGATGGTTGAGAATGAAGGCCTGAATTTGATCCCAGAACACGTTTGTTTGTTTGTTTGTTTGTTTGTTTGTTTGTTTGTTTGTTTTTAAAGGTGGACATGGTATGCATACTTGTAATTTCAGCACTGGGAAGACAGAGTGATTCCAAGGGCTCACTGGCCAGCTGAGCCTAGCCTACTTTGTCTTTTTCAGGTCAATGAGAGACCATGCCTCAAAAAACAAAAACAAAAACGTACAATTGTACATTTGCCAAGAAACACCTGAAAACACACACACACACACACACACACACACACACGTGTGTGTGTGTATTCTGAGAGCAAATTCAGACCTATGGATTGCCCCATTTCCATGTCCTGGGCCCCCTAGACCCGACAGGTGCCATAGACCCTGAAATGTGCAGAGAATCCAAAACGCAGAGGCAACACTGGGTGCCGGAGGCGATGTAGTTCCATACGTGGGCTGGAATCCGAATTCCTCGGACCCAACCCTCAGGTCAGACTTCTGTGTGATCTTAGACAAACTGCCAACCTCCCGGGGCTTTGAAGGACACACCAAGGTCCCTGTGCTTCGCCCACAGGAGCAACTGTGCCTGTTGTTTAGGCACTCTCAGATGGGTGGACTGGGCTTGGACTCTGTAGCGGGTGACCAGGTCTTCTGATGAGCTGAGAATTCCCAGCCTAGTGTTCTCCGTCCTCAGGGGTCCTTCACCAGGACTTTCAACTCAAATCTCCACAGACTAATGGCCAGCAGGGGAGGGAGGCAGAGGCCAGCAGCTGGCTCCCTTTTGATCTTTATTTAAAGGAGGATTTGGAAATCATGCAGAAGTGAAAGGGCCTGAAGGGAAGCTGCTGCAGGGACAGGAGTTTTTAAGAAGACAGATCAAAGAAGGGGGGCTGCTCCTGGAGCTCCCCACATCTGAAGCCATCCTTTCATCCCTCACTGCTGCCTGGAGGTGCCAGGTGACGTGGGGTGAATCATCACAGCCTTCACACTTGCCCAGCAAGGGAGCCATGGCGCTGAGGAGGTGGAGGCAGCTGGATCCCAGGAGCTCACTGGCCAGCCAGGTTAGCCCTTTTTTGAAGTTCCAGGCCAGCAAGAAACCTTGTCTCAAAAAAAATAAATAAATAAGATGGAGGGGAAATAAGAAACAGACATAACTTCACAGTGTAGAGCACTTCCGGAGATCCAGGTTCAATTCCCAGAACCCACATGGCAGCTCACAGCCATCTGTAACTCCCGTCCAGGAATCTGACACACTCATCTGTCCTTCCCATTAACCAGGTGTACATGTGGTAGACAGGTAAACACACAGGCAAAACACTCATGCACAAAAAGTAGAATAAATGAATAAATAAAATTAATAATAATAATAATAATAATAATAATAATAATAATAATAATAATGACCCAAGGTCAAGCTCCAGCCTCCACTCCCCATGTGCACACACATGTGCATAGACCTACATGTTGAACACAAATGCACCCACATGTGCAGCCACTTCTCAAATTCAATGTGCTGACCTGCACCCTCACCCCCTCCACCCAGCCATGTTCTCTCACTGGTGTCAGAATTACCACCCACCACCCTTGCACATGCTGTGCCCTCCCCCCATCCCTACCACGCCCGATTCCCTCTGCCCATGTGTTATCCCACGAGCAAGGTCACACCTACAGCTCATTTTTTTTTTTTCCAGAAAGCTGCCAGGTGCTCCTGCTCCTCGCTTTGTTTACGAAGGGTAAGATCCCATCTCTTTTTTGGCTGCGAGATGTATAACTCAAGGCTGATGTTGGCAGATAGAAAACTAGGGCAGACTTCTGAGAAGTGAAGGAGCAAGAAACACCCTTCATAGGTGAACTGCTTACTGTCCCCCAGGGGAGCGCTTTGTGTTTTCTTTTTTTTTCTTTTTCTTTTTCTTTCTTTTTTTTTTTTTTTTTTTAAATGAAACAGCTGACACTTGTATCCAGGAGCCCAAAAACTGAGAAAACTGGGACAATGGCTGTTTATCCCAGCCAGAGATTACAGCATTCTGGCCTGACATCCCCTGGGGATCCAGCTGACTACTCAACCAAAATATACAATCAGGCCTGGAGGTGAACCTTTCTTCATGCTCCATGCAATAGTCGGCCAGTGTCTTCCTGCCACAGGCAGGAGCTTAAAAAAAAAAAAAAAAAAAAAAAAAAAAAAAAAAAAAAAAAAGCCTACCAACAGGTGCCTGACTCGGGCTCTGGGCTCTGCTACCTGGGTACAGATGCTAAATGCCGGAATAATGTGAGACCATGGGATAGAGCAGCTGTAAGGAGGAATTAGCATTGACAAGTAACATCTTGTTGCATAGCAGCATAGAGATCCAGACTTCTGAGAAGGTGGGGAGCATCTGGGAAGCTGTGGGGGTACAGATCCACATCCCGCTCCCCCCAGCCTGCCTTGACCCAGCACCACAGAGGCGGACAGATCCCCACTCCTCCTCCCCCTCCCCCCCCTCTGTGGCTTCAGCACCACGGAGGCAGACAGATTCCCCACGGACAGATCTCCAAGTTGCTCACACAAGCACACATGCACACCAGAATATTTAAGAACACTTGGCATTAATTCTTTGGCACAAGCCCAGCACTTGGGGAGGCAGAGGCAGGCAGATCTCTGGTTTACAAAGTGAGTCCAGAACAGCCAAGCCTTCATAGAGAAACCCTGTCTCGGAAAAAAAAAAATCCTTAGCACAGAATCTTCAATATGGGTCTGGTCAGGTACCAATGAAGACCTCATCGGGATGTGTCCCCTGGTGTTTAATTAAGTCATGCCACTCAGGCTAACACAGGAAGTGCTGGCATTTCTTCGGTGACAGGGACCTTTCTGTGGTAGCAAGCAGTGGGTTAGGAGGCACAGGGAGCCTTGTGGAAGAGTGGGGGGAAGGAAAGGACCAAAGGACCTGGAGGGTACAGGAGCCCCACAAGAAGACCAACAGACCCAACTAACCTGGGCCTAGGTGGGGGCCTTGTGGAGACTGAAGAACCAAGCAAGTACCATGCATGGATTGGACCTAGATCCCCTACACATATGTACCCAGTGGGCTTGGTTTTCATGCATGCCCTCTAGTAAGGGGAGTGGGGCTGTCTCTGACAAGGACTCTGTTGCATTATTTTTTGTCACTTCCCCCATGACTGGGCTGCCTTGCCAGGCCACAGAAGAAAAAGAAGCAGATGCGCTCAGTCCTGATGTAACTTGATGCACTGGGGTGAGGGAGCTCCCCTTTTCTGAGGGGTTGGGGAGGAGGATGGGGGAAAGGGAGAAATGGGTGGGACCAGGAGAAGAGGAGTGAGGGGAATGCTATTAGGATGTAAAGTTAATAATTAATTAAATAATTAATTAATTAAAAATATGGGTCTCAGCAGGGCTTGAAGTCACAAGTACAGTGGAGATGTTACCAGAATTACAGTAGATGGGTCACCTCAGGGAGTCCTGGAAGCACAGAATGTGCAGTGTACCAGCAAGGGCAGATGTCTAGAATGGGCTCAGGATGGCCAGGAGTCCCTCTAGGTCAGAGTTGGAGACCTCCAGATGGTAGAACCCACCATGGCTTCTCCCAGCTTCCAGTAGTTTCCGGAAATCCTCTACAGTCTTCAGTCGCATGTGTTCCATCCCAGTTCCAGTCTGTTGTCACATGACTCTCCCATGTGCCTCTGCTCACTCCACATTTTCTCTTCCTATGAGGCTACTGGTCATGTCAGACTCATGCCCTCTCCAGTGACCTCCTTGTAACTTTATTTTTCTAACATCCCTGTATTGCTTGCTTTTGTGTGACAGTGGACAAACTCCCGAGAATAACTTTTTAAAATTGTTTGTCCTGTGATTTCAGAGGGCTTATTGGTCACTGGCCACTGCTAGACAGAACGCCATGACAGCGAGAGCACATGACAAAAGACGGACACTCATGTCCCAGACAACCGGGAAGCAGAGGGTTCACAGGGAGGTCCCGGGATAGCACACCTTCAAGACCCTGCACATGACCCCCTTCCTCCAATCAGGTTTCACTTCCGGAAGTTTTCATAACCTCCCGCAACAGGAACTCAGCTGGGGTCTGGGGCAGGGAGATGCATCTCAGATCCAAACCATAACACCCCTGTTTCCAAGTGAGGCTGCACCCTTGGATGCTAAGAGTTAAACGCCAACGTAATATTTTGAACCTATATAATCCATAGTGTCAGAGAAAAAGGGACATTCACATAGGTTGACATTCTCGGTGTCTGCCCTGCTCTTGTGGCCATAAAGAAACAGAATCCCTGGCACTGTGACAAGCATTCCCAGTGACCACACAGGAAGGTGGGCACCGATCGGTGAGGACATGAGTCCTTCTGCCTTGGCTTCAGATAGGTCACCATAGCAGTTTGAACTTGCATTTCCTCCCATGGTGCAGTCAGTCACTCACTTGCGTATGGCTCCCCTCCCCCAGCCTCTTGCATGCAGGGTAGTCATGTCTCTGCCACCTGTAGACAATGGGTGGCAGTGAGGTGTATCTTCCCAGATACATTGTGGTGATTTGGTTGAGAATGGCACCCATAAGCTCCTATGTTTGAAAATGTGGACCCAGTCAGTGGAACTGTTGGAGAAGGATTAGGAGGCGTGGCCTTGTTGAAGGAGGCGTGTCACTCGAGGAAGGCTTTAAGGTTTCAGATGCCAACACTATTTCTTAGCATCTGTCTCTGCCTCATGGTGGTTATCTCAGCTCTCAGCTCCATGGCTGCCAACCTGCTGCCACGCTCCCCACCATGATGGCTAGAGACTCACCGTCTGAAGCCATGAGGCTCCAAAAAACTCTTCCTCCTCTAAGTTGCTTTGGCCATAGCATCTTATCACAGCAATAGAAAAATAACTAAGACACTGGTCTCCCTCTATCCCCTTTCCTCTGCCAACTCCCTGCCCACCATGGGACGACAATGGTGAGGGGCCCAGGACAGAGTTCTTAGCCAGAGGTCTGGCTAATTTGGATGGGAATCAACCACACACGTTGACCTTTACTTCTTGTAGCCGGTACATGGCGCCTCTTCCCAACATGAACACGGATTGCCACCTTCATGAGGCAGCTTCATGGAGTTCAGGGCCCTGTGACAGACAAATCTTAGGCACCTTAGGTCACAAGAGAGACTGAGGACATACGGCATACTTCACCCCTCTCTCCTTCAGTATTCTGAGCTTAATTGCACCTGCTGCTGTTGTGTGGTCCATCGGTCAAAGAGCGGGCGTATGTCTATTCCTCAAATATGTTTGTAACAGTCTGATAATTACATCTCAACCTGTCTCTCTGGTAACTGTGTGTCCTATTCAGCGTATGTGTGTATGCGTGCATATATGCATGTGTGTGTTCATGTTCATATGTCTGGGGCATACAAGGAAGGCACTTACATAAAGGTATGTATGTGGAGGCCAAAGAGCGATGTCAGATGTCTTCTGCAATTGCTCTCCACCTTGTATGTGGGGTTGAGATCTCTCCCGGTAATCTGGAGTTTGCCAGTTGAGCTGGTCTAGATAGCTAGCTTGGTTCCAGGATCTCATCTCCTCCACCTCCTGAGTCCTTGGATTACAGATGGCTGCCATGCCTATCCAGAATTTATATGGGTGCTGGAAATCCAAACCCAAGCCCTCGTGTTAGTATGATACCACTGTTCTTCTCAACTTGGCACAAACATAGACACACATCAGAAGAGAGAACTGATGGACCGCCTCTATCGGCTTAGTCTGTAGGCGTATCTAGGGAACGTTTTTCTTAATCTCTCACTGATAAATGAAGGACCAGCTTACCACGGGCATGTTATATACTGGCTATTGTTACAGTTAGGGTTTCAAACGCCCTTTGATGAAGGATTAGTTGTCAATCTGTGATGCTCATGGGATGAGGCGGGATCCAATGGGAGGAAGGTACATAATTGGAGTGGAGCTCCTGAAGGGCATGTTGAGACCCGAAGTCCTTCTTCTTCCTCCCTCTTTGTAGGAGGAATGAGGCCTGCCTTGAGCAGGAACAAGGGCCGCCTGGCAACACACATGCGCAGAAGGGAGCCTTCATGAAGAGTCGGCCCGAGACCAGACCAGACATGCCCACGCATGCCCAGAGTCTAACTGTCCAGAGACTGGTGATGTCACCATGCTCTATTTCTGCAATAGATGAGTCGGCTTTCGCCACTTGCCTGACTCCCAGAGTCTGTGTCATTGACTTTGCACCAGCTCATCCCCACCCCCAAGAGTCTTGGTTCTGGGTCCCAGCAACACCCCTCTACTTCCGACCCACTGTGAGGGGAGCAGTTTTATCCATGCTATGCCTCACCATAGACCCACAGCAACAGGCCAACTGATCATGAACTGAACCTCTTTTAAAGTTGGTTGGCTGGGGCATGTTGTATAGTCATGCATGACTGCGTAGCCAGGTGTTCTGTAAAATCCATTACATAGAACCCAGTCACCTGAGGAAGAAGACAGCTGCATGAAGTAAAATCCCTTTCCAGCAAGAAGCCTTCATGGGTAAAGGTAGCCTGCCTGGCATTTTTTGTTTGTTTGTTTGTTTGTTTTTGTTTTTTTGTTTTTAGAGACAGGGTTTCTCTGTGTAGCGTTGGTTGTCCTAGACTTACTTTGTAGACCAGGCCGGCCTCAAACTCACAGCGATCCGCCTGCCTCTGCCTCCCGAGTGCTGGGATTAAAGGTGTGGACCACCACACCCAGCAGTAGCCTGGCATCTTGAGTTCAATCCTTGGGACCCACATGGTAGGGAAAAAAAATGTTGGAATTAAAAGCATGCACCACCATGCCCGCCTGTAGTTCTCCTTAATAAATCTTGCTTCCGCTTTGCATGCTGTCGTGAATTTGTGTTTTATCTTCATTGGCATGGGAGCTAGCATGGAGCCGCCATCTAAAGATGACCTTTGTCAACTATTGAGAGTATGGCACCTTAGGATCGTGAGTCTAGCACACTGGAGCCAAGAAAAGCCACACCATACTCAAAAACCCCACAGCAGAGAGAGGAGAGGAGATCCCAAGACTCGGGAAGTAAGTGATAAAGGGGTAAGCCAAATCCACTAGGCTATGAAATGTACAGGACTCACAGGGGTCCCACCCAGGTCCAGACAAGCAGCAACTGCTAGGAGAGACTTCCCCGTCCTCAGCTGCAAGGCATGCAGGGAGTTCCAAGGGTGCTGTTTTCCCGAGTAATCAGTCATTCTACGGTGGCCTTTCAGTGACGAGAGGATTTAGAGTGACCCCTGCTCCCATAAGTGGCCCTCCCCACAGACACCCTCACTGACTCACTAAGCCGAACTTGAGAAGGATAACTTCTTTAGTCTGTCTCCGATGCCCTGTCTGGGATGAACAGACACTCCCTTGCATCTGGTGGTTGTCGAAAGGACAAGAGGTCCCTAAGCAGATGTGTGACACCAGGAATCCCAGCACAGCCCAGGCTCCTCAGACAAAAGACAGCTCCCTTCAGCTTACCTAGGAAACACAATCACATTGAAAGTCTCAGCAAAACTAAAGCAGAAACAAGCAGCTCACGATGTGGGAGGCCCCATTTCTACATCTGAGACTACGACCTCTTTCCCAGGCCCCTGGGCCCATCTTCAGGGCAGTAGTGGGTCCAGCCTGACTCTTCTTCATCACCCACCCCATCTCGGATGGGACTAATGATCTACTTGTATTCACAAAACTATTGTTAGGAAGATTAATTAAGGGGGAAGTATTTTTAGCCATCTGTACTAATTCGGGGAAAGAATTTAGAACATACTGGTGTTATCTGTAGCTGAGGAATTCACACATCCCTCTTGGAATCAGAATATTAATGTCTCTCCAAGAGACTATGCCACTCTGACAAATTATCACTGCTCTCCTCCTGAATTAGTCAAATTAAACGAGGGTAATCTAAAATGTTTGGCTTACAGGGGGAAATGACACTTCCATGCCTCTGAGAGGACGGGCTCTCTCCCTTAAGTTTTGGGAAAACAATCTCCAGTTGGTGGGTGAGGAGCCCCCATGCCCCGCAGACTCCCCCATCCTCTTAGCTGCAAGGTGTGTGGGGAGTTCCAAGGATGCTGCTTTCCCAAGTCATCGGTCACTCTATGGTGGACTTGCAGTGATGAGAGGATTTAGAGTGACCCCTGCTCCCATAAGTAGCTTCCCCCGAATACCACTGGAGCTAGAGCAGGGGAAGGTTTTGGGGTGGTAAAACAGTGTGGTAGCCAGAGCAGCCTCAGTTGAAGAGGAAGGTGACCCATGGGGAGTTCTTGCTAGTCACCCACATGACCTCTGCTTTATTCCACTTCCTAGACCGTCCTCCCTGTGTGGCTCTCCTGGATCCATGCTGGGGAAAGGTCCCTGAGCTCAGCCTCTCCAAGCACTGGGTTCGCAGATGTGCCCACCGTGGCTAACTCGGGGGTGAGGGTGGGTAAATCAGGTGGAAATGGTGTGTTCTTCCTCCTGGATGACACTGACTCCCAGGGTGTGTTCTAGGATTTCCCACAGGACACATGAGGAAGGGATGGGAGTGTAGAACATGCTGTTGGGTCAGTAGCCACGCTTGACTTCGACCCGCCTTTCCTGGTTCCTCTGTATGGCTTCCTTGGACATTGGGGGCAGCATTCTTCATCCTCGGGAGAGGGGGGCCTTCCGCCAACCTTTTTTCCTACTCCGATGCTTGTGTCTGCGCCTGGATGAGCACACCGTCTCCTCCCCTTCCCACGGCATACATCTTGAGTTCCTCTCAGCATCAGCTGCTTCTCTAAGGTCTACTCATCAGGCGGTCAGCCGCTCTCCTTCTCACTCGCCACCCACGCAGCTTCCCGGGCATGTCTTCCCCTCTTGAGTGTTCAGGACTCCTGGATTCCTGGCTTTCCCCTTCCTGATTCCTCTGCTCAACACCCAAGGTAAAGACAGATATGGAGAAGCGCAGCGCTCTCGTTGTGAGGTTGTCTTTATCACAAAAAAAGAGACACAGGAGAGCTTGCTCCTCCCACATGAGGCTGCAATCAGACAGCTTTGGAAAGACACGGAGATGGGCCTTGCCACTCAGTGAGTCCACGAGCACCTCAACCTTGAACCTACAGCCTCTAGACAAGGAAAAGTCTGCTGACCAGAAGCCGTCTTACGTTTTCACATTTTCTAGCACCCCAGCCATACTGACAGAGCGGGTACTCTCCTCAGAAAGTGCCCGCTACTTAGTGACCACGACACACTGACCATCACACAATGTAAATCATACAGTCGGCCGTAAGATTTCGGACACCATTCAGTACTTATCACGTGGTGCCCATAACCTAGTGGCCACCACAAAAGTTATCAAACAATTACATCAAGCACTGATCGTCACACAGTGACCCTTGTGCAGTGAGCTTCACACATTGACCATCAAAGAGTGATCTTCACAGAGAAACCATATAAGACAATGTCAGCACAGTCACTATGACACAGTGACATTCACACAGTTGGCCCTCACATGGTGGCCCTCACACACTGACCATCACATGGTGGACATTACAGTGTCTATGACACTTCGTCTATGGTACAGTAGCTTTTATTCAGAAGCCACACCAACATGTCCATAGCTTGGCAGCCATTACCCAATGACCAACGAGCAATGGAAACCTCACAGCTGGCCTTCAAAGACTAGCCATCACACACACACACAAAAATAGCTTCACAAAGTGACCATTACACAATGTCCAATACATAGTGGCCACTACACAGTGATTAGGACACTATTGGGCCATCACACTGTTGCCTTCACATAGTGACCATCACACAGTGTCCAGGTAGGTGTCATAACACAATGTAGATCAAACGATGACCATTACGTAATGCCCATATCGTAACAGCACCTCAAGTTGGATCCTGACTAAACAGCTGAATACCTCTTGTCCCTGCATCCCCTGCAGCTGTTTGTGGCCACGTGTCTAGACTCTGAGTGACACGGAGCTACAGTTAGCCATGTTCCAACAGTACTGTAAGCTCTCCCCTTCATCTTGCCCCTTGTCTGTAGTTGAGCAAAGAGATGCTGGGAGGGCAGCCGTACCAGAGTAGGTAAAAGAATAGCACAAAGAGACAAATGGAGAAACAGCCCTGTGACCTCGCAGAGCTGTCACAGCAGACCGGGGTTACTTGTCCTTGGGATGTTCCATGCCAGGGAATGATATTCTAAGCTGTCCCCACCAGGGTGACATCCCTCTTCTGTTACAAGGTGTTATGAGTTCATTTCTGTTGCTGACAAAAATCGACTTAAGGGAGAAAGGGACCGTGTGGCTCAGTGTCCCCGCTTACTGCTCGGCACTGTGGGGGAAGCCAAGTGTGCAGGGACCTGACGCAGCTGCTCACATCACATGCACAGTGAAGGACAGCTCCAGTCACACAGCCAAGGCATCCTCACCCAGGGAATGGTCTTACCTACAGCTAAGAAGGGTGGCGCACACCTGTGATCCTAGCACTCGGGGAGTCAGAGGCAGGAGGATCGCTGTGAGTTTGAGGCCAGCCTGGTCTATAAAGCAAGTCCCGGACAGCCAGGGTTACACAGAGAGACCCCATCTCGGAAAAAATAGGGGTCTTTCACATTGATTTGCACAGTCAGGGCCATCCTCCACAGACACTCTCAGAGGCGAGCCTTAATCTGAGGTGTGTCCAGCCCACACTGAGTTGACGGTGAACACGGATGGTCACACAGAGCCAGGCTGCATTTAACCCAGCAGAGAAGCTTCATCTACTCAGCACACTGAGATGCTCTTTGCAGAGACTGAAACCGGCCCTTCTCCTCCTGGATTTTGTTTTGTTTAGGTTTTGAGGTTTCTTTGTTTTGTTTCGTTTTGTTTTGTTTGTTTGTTTTTAGGAGTGCTGTGGCAATTTTCTGTCTGAGAGGAAAAACATCTCACATTTTCCACACAAATAAAAGCACCTACTATTGTGTTGGCAAAGACAACGCCAACCATCCCAACTAAGCCCAGAGCATATGGCATCTCAGTAACATCACGCTCCAAAGCGCGAATGGTATTCCTGAGCAGCTGGTGGCTCTCCTCCAGCTGTGACTCAGGGGCAGCGTGGCCAGCTGACGCCCCTACTGTGTTCTCTCTCTCCAGTCATGTGCTGAGGAAAGAAGTGAACAAGACACAGGTGTGCCTCTGCTTGTAACCGGGGGATGACACCAATGAGCCCGCGGTGACCTGAAGCTAGTCAGTGAGAAGACTGATTGGACAACCTAAGGCTACGGCGTTGGGTGGCCCAGCCACCGTGAACGCGCTCAGCCCACGCACTGGCACTGTCTGCTCTGCACTCCCCTCCCTCCTCATGCAGAGGCTCTCCCACAGGCATGCTGGGATTGTCCCTGACCCTAGCCCACCTTCAGAAACACCCCACACTCCTCCTTTGACACCTAATTTTTATGTGTGTGCACGAGAAACCCAGGTCAACCTCAGGTGTCTTCCTAGGTTGCTCTTCTGAAATGGGATCTCTTCTATGTCCTGGAGCTCATCAACTGGACCACATGTTGACCAGCGAGTCCTGGGGATCCTCCTGCCTCCCTACCCAGCACTGAGATCACAAGCATGCCACAACGCCCAGATGTCTACATGTAAGTTCTGGGGATCCAGTGCAAATCATCTTGTACAACAGGCACTTTGCCCACTGAGCTATCTTCTTTCAATTTTATTTAGTTTTTTTTCTTCTTCTTCATAAGATATATTTTGATCGCTTTCCTTCTCAGGTTCTTTTCTTAGTTGGCATTATTATTTAACACAGTTTGTGTTCACAGAAAAGTTGACTAGAAGGTACCAGAAGTCCCCCCCTCCCCTTCCTCAGCTGCTACTGTCAGTGTCCCATCAGAGAAACTGGTGCCCCAGTGAGCCTGCCCTGACATCACTGTCATCATCGCCCAAAGTGCATGGATGGTATCGGAGCCATTGCTGGGCATCCTCCTACACATGCGTGCACACGCACACCACGCGCGCCTGCCCCAGACCTCTAAGGAAGGGGGAAGTGGTGTTTCCTGCCATGTGGAAAACAATCCAGGCAGGCACACTGCAAACTGTGACAGCCCCTTCAAGCCCAGAGCCTCTTCATGGTGGAGTGAAAGAGGGAAAAGACAATTTACAATTGCAAATTGTAACTCCTCTCTGCCAGCTCAGGAGACAGATGGTGAGGACACAGTGAGGATGCATTCCAGGAAGGAACGTTTTGGAACACCTCACTGAGTGGCAGAGGCGCCTCCCCACAAGGCCACTGCCAGCCTTCCAACCTTCATCAGCTCGCTCACTCGGGAGGCGCCTGTCCACACCCTCTCCCTGCCATCCCCGTATCCTGCATGCTTATTGCTTCAGTGCACTGCCTCAGTGCCAAAGCCCAGAGTGACAGGCATCTATCACGGCCTAGAAGGCCTTGGGAGGCGGGGTCAGGCAAGCAGCCAGTGAGCCCCTTCAGCTGCCAGGCTCACTCCATAGCAGCAAACAGTGCTCCAATATAGGAGTGCAGGGACAGGCTGGTCACAAGGAGGCGGAGCCAGGGCCTCAGCTCCTGACAAACAGAAGATGCTGGGGAAGTTTGGTGTGTGCCCTGGCACCATGTGACCCTGCCTCCCCCAAGGCTATATAGCTGAGGCCTCCTGAATGTCCACAAGTTGCTCTTTCGAGGAGAGAAAAGGCTCCATTCTGCAGAACGAAGGGTCACTTTAACCAAGGCACTGTCGGTCTCAAGGTTCAGCCAGTGTCCTCTGTGGTTGTTTAAAGCACTGACACAACAGTCACTTGAAGGGTGGTCACAAGTCAGAGCCCTGGCCACAGGAAATGGGAGATATCTATGCCTGAGCCCAGGCCACACAGCACTCTGGGTGAAGGCTAGAGTCAGAGCAGGTGAGCCAAGGTCAAACACCCTGCCGGATAGACCCCCCCAGCCCCGGCTGGACCTCAAGGTCAAACACCCTGCCGGACAGACCCCACAGCCCAGGTTGGACCTCAAAGTCAGGCATAGCCCCAAAGCCTTGGCCCGACCCGACTCTGAGTGGGGGTGTAGAAGAGCGGATGTCCCCTCAGAAGGAACAGCCTGGGCAGGAGCACAGAAGTGGTTTCCTCTTGCACTAGGCCAAGGAACTATGGAATACTGTGGCCACACTTGGTCATGACTCAGGCCAGCAGCTGGCCTTCCATGAGAATGACCATAGAAAGGAAGCTACCTCGCTAGCTGTCATTCTAGCCAGTGTGTCCCCGGCCCCTCCACCCTACCTGTAACTGCTCTCTGGCCCTGGGCAGTCTACATGGACAGACCTCATCTGTCCCCAAAGGCCGGAGCGTGGGAGGCTCTGGGTCCCTAGGCAAAGCAGCTCATGCCACCTTGCCTCTCAGAGCCAGCCCTCTGCCTCAGGGTCCTAGAGAGGTCACGGGATAGGACGAACATGGCTCATCATGGACACCTGGCATGGAAGACCAGTGCAGGGATTAGCGTCGTGTCTGAGGCGTTGTCCCGACCACGTGGGACTCGCTTCTCACTCATGCAGATATTCTTTTGTGAGTTGTGAAATTAATCCTGCAAATATTTACACGCTGCTTTACTTCTCCAAGGGGAAGGATGAAGATGCTGGCAGGGTTCCCGCCTAAGCCTCCGTCTCCCTGAGCTCCGGCTTCAGGAAAGATCCCGGGGCTGTTGCGGAAGCCAAGCTCCTTATCCCTCCAGCCAGACACCAGGCCCTAGACTCAGAGAGGCACTGGCCATCCCGCCTCTGAGTTCTCTTCCTGGGCACAGCAGGGCCATTGGCGGCCCTGGAAACTGAAGGACCTGGAGCAAGGGCAGCAAGGCCAGCTCCTCCCAAGACCCTTCTGTGTTCACAGGTGGCATCTTCTCCCCATGTCCTCACACATGCCCTGTGTGGTTTGGGCTTTAGTCTCCTATTTTTTTTCCTTAACATGTTTGTTTGGTTTTTTGTTTTGTTTTGTTGTTGTTGTTGTTTTGTTTGTTTGTTTGTTTTGCTTAAGATTTATTTTTATTACTTATTTGTGTGTGGGGTGTGTGGTGTGTCTGTGTGTGTGTGTGTATGTGTGTGTGTGTGTGTGTGTGTGTGTGTGTGTGTGTGTGCCTGTGTGTGTCTGTGTCCACAGAAGCCAGAAAGGCAATCAGCGCTCTCTGGAACTGGAGTTATAGATGGTTGTGAGCTAGCTGATGTGGGTGCTGGGAACTGAACTCCAGTCTTCTGCAAGAACAACAAAAACCCTCAAATACTGAGCCATCTCTCCAGACTGTTTGGTGTCTGTCTGTCTGTCTGTCTGTCTGTCTGTCTGTCTATGACAGCATTTCAGTGTATATCCTGGCCTGATCTCCAACTCAGTCTCCTTTTACCTGTGTGTGGGAACCAGAGGTGACATTGGTGTCTTCCTATATGGCCTTCCATCTTGTCTTTTGAGACAAGGTCTCTGTCTCACTGAGGCAGGTCTCTCACTGAGGCAGCAGGTCTCTCACTGAGGCAGGGTCTCTCACGGGCTCGGTTCTCACTAACTGATTGGCTGACTGGTGAGCTCTAAGACTCCTGCTGCCTCTGATGCCACCTGCATTGACGCTGTGGAGGTGTGTGGCTACACTCAGCTACTTTTCACATGGATGCTGGGAATCCAAATTCAGGTCCATGTGCTAAAGAGCAGACGTTAAGCCAACTGAGTCATCTCCCCAGCCTGCTGCCTTTAACACTCCGCCTGCTTCCTGAACACAGGAACCCGGAAACCACAGTGGGTGCCCTCTGGACCTCGCTCCACACCTACAATAGGGTAGAGACACAATTCAACCTTAACAGTCTCTAGATCTCTGCAGATGGGACCTGGGGGGCTGTCAGCTGCAAAGGGCCTTGAGTCACCCAGCAACCCCATGACCACCAGGGTCCTGGGCAAGAAAAAGCATTAGCAATCCACCAGCAGAGACAATCCTCTCCGAGATACCAAGGTTCCTTGGAAGGGTGGAGCATGGATGGAGTCAGCACTATTGAGCGAGATGCCCACCTCTCCAGGTAATTGTGCCGCCCACTGACGGATGGAGGAACAAGCTCACTAAGACCAGCACTTCAGAGGTAACAAAAAAGAAAGGCGAAAATGGCAGCCCTGGATGGGAGGGCTTTGGCGGTTCATTTGGATTCGATGATGAATAATTTATAGGAAAGCGTTCCTGGAGCCCTGCATTCCACAGTAAATGTTCCACGAGGATGTTCGCAAATATTTCAACACTGATGTCTCTCTGGTGGATTCGGCTGACAGTCCAAACCAGATTTGAGTTGCTACATTGCTTATTTACGAAAAATATCATAATCTTGCTTTTATTTGCATTTTTTCCAAGCATTGGCGGGTGATTTGAGAGGCATGGCTGCAAACACAGCAAGCAGCTGCTGCTGGCTCCAGGGGGAAAGTGGGAGGGATGGAAGAGAGAGATGGAGGATGGAGAGAGGGGCCAGGGAAGGGGACAGGGAGAAAGGGCACAGAGGGAGGGGCAGAAAGAGGAGAGAAAAGAGGAGGAGGAAGGCAGGATGCAAGGTAGGCAAAGGGGGTGGGAGGGAGTACATGGGAGAGAAAGGGAGGGAGGGAGAGGAGGGCAGGAGATGGAAAGATGGAAGGAGAGAGAAGGGAGCTGGAAGACAGGTGAGGGAGAGGGGCGGGGGGGGGGGGGGGGAGGCAGGAAGGGGAGAAAAGGAAGTCAGGAAGAAAGGAGGAAGGAGGGGAGCCAAGTAGGGAAGAGAGAGGAAGGTGGGTGGGGGAAGCAGACTGAGGGAGGAAGGGGGCCTTGGTCTGCAGCAGGGAAGGGGCAGGTGGGCATTGGCCCACAGCTCTACAGTGGCCAGCTGTTTGGCTTGGGCACGTTTGTTATTTTCTGTGCACCTCTATGTCCTTATCTCTCAGTGGGTGACCACAGTCCCTTTCCAAGGAGAACATGGGAGGCCCCGAGGTGCACAGGACCCACAGCCTTGACAGAGAGCTGAGGTAACTCCACAGCCCTAAGACAAGGCTTGTTGTTGGATCCCATACAAGTTTGTCTTGAGGGGAAGAAAGAGGAGGAAGAGCTTCTCCCAGGCCCTTAGTGAGACTCTAATGAACCCAGCGCAGAAGCCTGAATGCTCTGCCCATCCTCTGTCCACTCATTCAGGCTCTGCTTAGCTCTGCAATCACAGTCAGCCATCTTCCTTGTCAATGATTATTTCAGCCAATCAGCACGTATAGTCTATATTCTCAGATTGCCTATTATAGGCCCAGGAGTAAGCAAATAGCCTGGATTAGCCAAACAAAATCTCTCTCTCTCTCTCTCTCTCTCTCTCTCTCTCTCTCTCTCTCTCTCTCTCTCTCTCTCTCTCTCTCTCTCACACACACACACACACACACATACACACACACACACACACACACACACATTGGTGGTGAGTTTAGCCTCTGAGGGTGACTGTCAGAGGGCAGGAAGAGACAGAGCCAAAAGCTTGGAGCTAGAGCCCTGATCACACACACCCACCTGCAGCCGACCTCGCCTCAGAACCTGAGTTTCCAGACATCCATAAAGTCCTTGCTCTCACGAGTCTCACATTCATTCGTTCACTCTCATTTGACCATGACTTTCACACTCCTTGGCGCAAGGAATGCAAATCTAAGTAAAGCCTCAGGAGTCAGGCAGGCTGCGGCGAGGCTGGCCCGGGAGGCCACAAGTTGCCAGAAGAGGCAGATCCGGCTCGGTGACTAGATTTCTTCCCAACCATCATGCAAGCAAAAGGCTCTCATGACATGATAAGAGCACTGGGAACTCAGCGTAGTGCAACTGAGGCAGTTTCTTTTACAGCCACCCTGGGACGGCAGTGTTTACTTCTGTCCTGCATCGCGGATGGGTGTGTGCATGGGGTAGCTGCACTCAGAGGCCAGTCCGGGGCATCAGTCTCCTAGAGCCGGAGTTATGGACCGCTGTGAAGCCCTGTGTGGGTGCTGGGAGCTGCACTAGGGCCCCCTGCGAGAGCAGCATGTGTTCTTAGCTTTGGAACTTCTCTCGGGCCCCGAGGACAGTCTTCATAAGCCCTCACTCGTGGCCCTTCTGCCGTTTCCTCCTTGGCTGAGTGATCAAGATGGCTGAATCTTGCGTGGCACACGGCCTTATCTTTCCCTCTGCCACCTAACACGCTTCTTCCTCAATGAAACCGGGGAAGTTGTTCACCTCAACACCTATACCTGCTTCTCTAAAGCCTTATCAGACTTTTTTTTAAAGATTTATTTACTTATTTGTTTGTTTATTTATTTATTTATTATGTATACGCTGTTCTGCCTGCGTGTATGCCTGCACACCAGAAGAGGGCACCAGATCTCACTATAGATGGTTGTGAGCCACCATGTGGTTGCTGAGAATTGAACTCAGGACCTCTGGAAGAGCAGTCAGTGCCCTTAATCTCTGAGCCATCTCTCCAGCCCCCTTATCAGATTCTTGACCTTTCAGAAAAACTTATCTGTGAGTAATTTTGTACTCTAAACGTCTAGTGTGTGTATGTAAGGGAGTGTTAGCAGTTGTATGTTTGTATGTGATGGGCATTAGCCATTGTGTGTGCATGTGAGGGGTGTTAGCAGTTGTGCATGCGTGTGAGGGGCGTTTGCAGTTGTGCGTGTGTGTAAGGGGGTGTTAGCAGTTGTGCTTTTGTGAGGGGCGTTAGCAATTGTGCGCACGTGTGTGTGTGTGAGGGGGTGTTAGCAGTTGTGCGTGCGTGTGAAGGGAGTTAGCAGTTGTGCATGCATGTGAGGGGCGTAAGCAGTTGTGCATGCATGTGAAGGGGAGTTAGCAGTTGTGCGTGCGTGTGAAGGGGAGTTAGCAGTTGTGTGGTGGGGCATTAGCAGTTGTGCGTGTGTGTGTGTGTGTGTGTGTGTGTGAGGGAGTGTTAGCAGTTGTGTGTGTGTGTGTGTGTGTGTGTGTGAGGGAGTGTTAGCAGTTGTGTGTGTGTGTGTGTGTGTGTGAGGGAGTGTTAGCAGTTGTGTGTGTGAGGGGGTGTTAGCAGTTGTGTGTGTGTGTGTGTGTGTGTGAGGGAGTGTTAGCAGTTGTGTGTGTGTGTGTGTGTGTGAGGGAGTGTTAGCAGTTGTGTGTGTGAGGGGGTGTTAGCAGTTGTGTGTGTGTGAGGGGGTGTTAGCAGTTGTGTGTGTGTGAGGGGGTGTTAGCAGTTGTGTGTGTGTGAGGGGGTGTTAGCAACATCATAGTGGGGAAATAGCTAGCTCAGTAGACATCAGCAGGAGTCTACTGTAGTCTGTTAATTTGTAGCCAGACTGAAGCTGGACCCAGGCACCGTTCTAGTGTCATTTCTAACAAGAGGAGCCCTTGACATCCCCACATAGACAGTGGAAGGACCCCACTGAGGATGGACCTCTGTAAGCCAGGTGTACCAAACCTGGGAACAGGTGTCTAGAAGACGAGCTACAACATGCACAATGCAGAAAAAAAATTAAGGCGAAGGCCAGACGTTTCTGTAAAGCTTCCTAGGAACCATCACAAATGC
The DNA here is from genome assembly GCF_903995435.1 of Acomys russatus. NCBI lineage: Eukaryota > Metazoa > Chordata > Mammalia > Rodentia > Muridae > Acomys > Acomys russatus. The sequence goes on from NC_067165.1 coordinate 45,337,794, forward strand.
TTCCAAAGTTGTTCCACACGGAGCCCTGGCCCTTCGGAGGGGCCTGGCACAAAGCCTCCAGAAGTTCCACAGTGTGGTCAGCAGCCAGCGCTCCAATGGACCTGGATAGCAGTGTGGCGCAGGTACCAGCCACCTAGGATCTGATCAGCCAGGACAAGAGCCCTCGCTTCATGTGAAGGAGGGCATGACAGCGATGCCTGCCTCGTCACACCGTTGCGGAGATGTGACAGACACGACCAAGGAAGTGGTGTGTCTGGCAGAGCGAGTGTTCTGCCTTTTCCTCCGCAATTAAGGCACAAGTGTGTCTCACCAAGCCCAGTAACAGACACAGGACATTCCCTCCCTGTGGGAATAACAGAGCAACAACCACATGAGGTCACGGTTGCCGAGCCGTGCCAGACAGGCAGCCGAGGCAGTGGCTCCTCAGCAACAGCAAACAGAAGCAGCCAGCCTCAGTGTCACCGCAGCAGATGACAGCACAGTGCTGGGGAACCAAGATAGTCCAATACACCCCTGAGTAGAAGAGATGGAGCCCAGCATCCAGGGAGACCGTGAGAGCCAAGCGTCTACAGGATAGCAGGGAGGCAGCTGCATGGCGCACTATTGAGGGCTGTAGAGCTGTCCAGAAAGGCAACACTTAGTGAAGGTGAGAAAGGACCCAGAGCTGGGAGGGAGAGCCCAAAGATGTGAAGAAACCGTGCCCTGTGCCTGCACCCGAGGGGTGAGAGTTTTGTTGTTCCTGAAAACCCTTAGAACTCATGGGGCATTGGGCAGAGTCTCACCTCAGTTTGGAGCGGTTATCCCTGATTGGACACTGGTTTACTCCCACCTAACCAAACCTAAAAGCGAAATCTGAAAGGGATAAAATGTAGCCAAAAATTTTAAACCAACAAAACTTAAGAATTTAGGGGATTGTTGTTGTTGTTGTTATCAGAACCAAAAACACTAACCCTAAGTCAAAACCTGACATCCCATGACAATTTCTAGACATGCAAAGAAATGTTAGGGACTGGGGAGACGGCTCTGTGTATGCAACGTGCTCACCACACAAGTGTGAGGACCTAAGTTCAAGTCCCCAGAGCCCATGCGCAGGCCTGAGGCAGAGCCTGAGTGTCTGTAACTCCAGGGCTCCTACGGGAAGGAGAGACAGACTCTCTGAAGCCCGCCAGCCTGTCATGTACAGAGGGAAACAGTGATGGGAGTCTGTCTCAAATGAGGTGTGAGGCTGGTCCACCCACACCGAAGGCTGTCAGGCACCCTGAGGCACGGGCAGAGTCCAGAGTCCTGTGGGTCAGCTGTGAGCCTGCTGATCCTTCCTACAGCCTCACCTAAGCCAAACACGGTGCTTCCCAAATCCAAATGTGGCACCAAGGAGAAAGCCGTGGGTAAGGCGCTCTGATTCCGGCTCTGTGAGCAAGATGGAATATCCTAAAACTCAGAGGAAACACAGCAGACCATGGCCTGCCCTGCTCCCCTTTCACACGTCAGCCTCCAAGCCAACCTGTGGCATTCTGGATAGAGACCCTCTCAGGAGCCCATGAGAGTGGACCCTCTGAGGGAGGCTAACTTCCTGTTTGAGTCTCAGGTCTTCTATCCCTGGGCTGCGGCAGCTGAATACACAGAGGGAGAGCTCCCATGCCACCTTCCAGAACCCACTCGCCAGCAGCTGCAGCTACCACAGGCTGACGTGACCAGAGCAGGCTGTGACCTATGTCACAGGGAGAACCACCAATGTGAGGAGGTCAGCCTGGAGAAGGAAGCCATGGGAGGGGGCGGAGGTGCCTGGCCTAGAGTGGCAGCACTTACCTTGAGGAAAGGCAAGGCTGCTTCTCTGGCCGCTGCCAGTGGCCCTGCTCAGAGGCCCAGACAGACCCTGGAGACCAGGACAGGCATGGGGAAGGAGGCCTGGGGAGGGATCGGTTTCTCTCTGTTGAGTAGAATAGAAGGAACACAGAGAAATGTCTGCTTCCTGCAGAAGCTGGGGACGGGCTCTCATGTGAGAACTCCCAAACAGACGGAGCCACCTGGAGTACCTCAGCATGGAGTGACCACTAGAAGTGGACAGGACACTCAGACCGTGGCATTCGCCATCATCTCTCCCGCAGGGGAGCACTGAACCTGCATTGAGGTCCCCTATCCACCCTCTATGACATCTCCTTGGGGCAAGGGAACCTTTCTTGCTCACTTTGGCTAATTCCTGGTGACTCCTCACTGTACTGAGCATTGTGAAAGTGACTCACAGTGGGCCCCAAGCATGACCCAAGGACCCAGGTGACACATCAGTAGATGAACTCCTCTTTGGTCCCAGCTGAGGCACACAGCATCATTTGCAGAGGTCCCTAAATGAGCACCGGACATTGCGGGGACTTGTAAACATATACGTACTGGACCACTCTCCTAGTGCCTGGGGCCACACAGCTAGGACCTTTTGCTGTGCTGGGATAACATGTCACCTCTGTTCCCAGGACATCCTCCACAACTCCATGCACAAGCATAGCCCAAAGTGAGAAGTGTGTGCATTTCAGATCCTCACTCCAACACCTACCCGCTATGGTGGGTTCTGAGGTGAGGAAGTGCCTGTGCCTGTCACCAGGCTGTCAGAGCTGAGGGGGTGCAGCACTTCAGACGTGGCTGAGGCCTAAGAAACACTCCTCAGCTGCTGGAAACATGTGTCTGTGTGTCTGTAGGTCTCTGTATATCTACCTGTGTATTTCTGTATATCTGTGTGTGTGTGTGTGTGTGTGTGTGTGTCTGTCTGTCTGTCTGTCTGTCTGTAGGTCTCATGTGTCTGTGTATCTGCGTCTGATAGAGGTCTTTGTGTTTACCTGTGTTTCTATGTATGTCTCTGTATCTGTATAAGTGTCTCTATGTGCATGTGTCTGTGAGTGTGTGTGAGTGTATGTGTGTGTGTCTGTAGGTCTCCTGTGTTTGTGTATCTGTGTGTGAGGGAGGTTTCGGTTTTTATCTGTGTGTCTATGTGTGTCTGTGTATCTGTATAAGTGTCTCATGTATGTGGGTCTGTGTGTGTGTGTGTTTGTGTCTCTATATGAGTTTCTCTGTGTGTGATTGTGTTTATCTATGTAGATGTCTCGATGTGCGTGTCCGTTCCCTGTGTGTTTAGTGTTGTCTTCACACACACCCCCCAATGCGTGTATGTGTGTGTGTGTGTGTGTCTCTATTTATGTGGGGTTATGTGTATGCCCTTGTATTTCTCTGTGCATGTCTCTATGTCTGTCTACATCTCTCCCCATCTCTGAGTGTGCCTGTGTATGTGTGCACATGCACAGTGTGGTGTGTGCGTGTGTGTGTGTGCGTGTGTGTGTGTGTGTATTTATGTGGGGTTATGTGTATGCCCTTGTATTTCTCTGTGCATGTCTCTATGTCTGTCTACATCTCTCCCCATCTCTGAGTGTGCCTGTGTATGTGTGCACATGCATAGTGTGGTGTGTGTGTGTGTGTGCGTGTGTGTGTGTGTGTGTGTCTGTATTTATGTGGGGTTATGTGTATGCCCTCGTATTTCTCTGTGCATGTCTCTGTGTCTATGTCTACATCTCTCCCCATCTCTGAGTGTGCCTGTGTATGTGTGCACATGCACAGTGTGGTGTGTGCGTGCGTATGTGTGCATGTGTGTGCGTGTGTGTGTGCGTGTGTGCGTGTATGTGTGCGTGCGTGCGTGTGTGCATGCATGCGGGTGTGTGTGTGTGTCTGTGTGTGCGTGTGTGTGCGTGTGTGCGTGCGTGTGTGTGCATGCGTGCGTGTGCGTGTGCGTGTGTGTGTGCGCGTGTGCGCGTGTGTGTGCGTGTGCGTGTGTGCGTGTGTGTGCGTGTGTGCGTGTGTGTGTGTGTGTGTACAACAGAGGGCTTACTTCAGCAACCTCACCTTAACTAACATCAATGGCGAGGACTCTACTTCCAAATCATCACATTCTTCGGTACTGGTCGTCTTGGGATATGGAGTCCACCGCGCACCCCATAGCCTACTCCTTTGTGTTAAGAGGTGAAAACGCCTTTCCAGAAACAGCTGTGTGGATGGCTCCTGTGAAGAAAGTGTGAAGAAAGAAAGATAAAGTGTGAAGTGGCCTCGCTGGCCACATCTGCATATCCTTGTGCACACCCCTGAAGGTGAGTGTTCTGTAGTTTTTTAGTCTAGAGAGAGTGAAGCAACGGTGGGGGTCCTGAGTCCGTGCAAGTGTTCCAGACATCCCATAATGAGGCCCTGATGCCAGTGCACCACCTGGCAGACATGGCACCGCCAACTTCTGCACAAGCTGCCAGAGGAATGGGGCCACACGGGCACTCCCAAACTGTCATAGTTTTAATCTCTCTCCCTGAGAAAGCCTCGCCACTCACAGCTGTTTGACATCTCACTCGCTCTGAGTCTCCATGATCGCCCACTTTACCAGTTACCGCACTGGAAGTGACTTGCAGCTGGACCCAAGCATGACCCCAAAACCCAGCGGACACATCAGCAGAGCTGGGGACGGACTTCCATTGAGTCCCAGCTGAGACAAGCAGCAGCTTCCACAGAGGTCCCTGGCCAACACCAGACAGTGTTGGTAGGAACTTGCAAACTGCCACGTAAAATATTTATTCCCGTACACTAGCTTAAGTAATTTAAGTTCGGTGGAAATCAGCATCGCGTTTTCATTTTTAATGAGCCTCTCTGTACAGCAGCCACTTCTGTCTCGGGCAGGTGCTGGGGGCAGGAGCGTTCACAGACAGATGCAATTTTAATCTACCCCACAAACGGAGCTGAATAATGTGTCGTGTTTGTGGAAGCTGCCTGGGGCTGCAGGGCAGGTGGAGGCCCTTGGCCCAGGCAAGTCTTTCCTTTCCTACTACTCCCCAACTCTGTTGTGTCTCTGGACACTGACAGGTACCCCTTAAACAGAGGCTCCCAAGGCTGTGTCAGATGAGTTAAGCTCCCCTCCCCCAAACATGTTCCTGTCTTAGTCACTAGAATCTGTGGCAAAGAGGACTTGGTAGATACAAGTCCCTTGCGACGATCGGCACGGTTATTAGTTTTATGCATCTGTGAGACTCGGCCAAGAGGTGCCCTGGAATCTGGGACACTGTGGCCGTGTCTGTGAAGATGTTTCCAGGAAAGACAAGCATTTGTATGTAGAGACAGACGGAGCAAAGGCACACTATAAGTGGACAACACCCGATGAGCCTGGGGCTAGTCCGATCAGAGCAGCAGTCCCGAATGGAACAAAGGGCTGAGGGAAGGTGGACGCAGTCTCTCTTGAACACCCTTCTCTTACCCTTAAACACCAGAGCTGCTCCTGGGGCCTTCGGACTCAGGCACTCACACCAGTGTCCTCACAGTTGCCAGGCCGTCACCCTGAGATGCACATGGGCTTTCCTGGGTCTTCAAATTAGGTAGGCAGGTGGGTAGGCAGATACATAAGACAGATAGATTGTTGATTGAGAGAAAGAAAGATTACCAATAGATAGATAGATGGATACATACATACAGACATACACATACATACATGACTAATAAACACATAGATAAATGAGATCAGGGATAGATGGTAAGGTAATAAATGGAGAAATGTTGATAATAAGTGGGTAGATAAATGAATTAGATGGTTTTCTTAGTTAGGGTTTTATCACTGTGAAGAGACACCATGACCACGGCAAGTCTTATAAAGGAAAGCTTTTACCTGGGCCTGCCTTACATTTCAGCGTTTAGTCCATCATCATCATGGCGGGAAGCAGGGCGGTGTGCAGGCTGACGCGGTGCTGGAGGAGCCAAGAGCTCTACATCTTGATCTGCAGGCAGCAGAAGGGGACTGGACTCCACCCTGGGCGGAGTTTGAGCATAGGAGTTGTCCAAACCTGCCCCAAAGTGACACACTTCCTACAACAAGGCCACACTACCAGGGCCACTCCCCATGGGCCAAGCATTCAAACACATGAGTCTATGGGGGCCATACCTATTCACCCACCACAATGACATACATACATACATTCATACATACATACATACATACATACATACATACGTACATACATACATTCATACATACGTACATACGTACATACGTACATTATAGATAAAATAGATGATACACGCTTTATTGATGATAAATATAGATGCTAGATAAACATGAACAGGCTCACATGTTTCAGTGCTTGGTTCCCAGGTAGTAGAACTCTTTGAGAAGGATTAGGGGGTGTATCACTGCGGGTGGGCGCTGAGGTTTCAAAGGCTCATGCCTGGCCCAGTCTCTCTCTCTCCTCTCTCTCTTTCTCTCTCTCTCTCCGCGTGCTCTCCTGCTCTCTCTCTCGCTCGCTCTCTCTCTCTCTCTCTCTCCTCTCTCTCTCTCCCCTTCCTCTCTCTCTCTCTCTCTGACCTCTCCATCTTCTCTCGGTCTCTCTCTCTCGTCCCTGTCTCTCGCTCTCTCTGACGCTCTCCAGCTCTCTCTGTCCTCTCTCTCGCCCTCTTCTCTTCTCCCTCGCTCTCTCTCTCGCCTCCTCGCTACTCTCGCTCGCTCTCTCCCTGTCTCTCTCTCTCTCTGACTCTCTCCATCTCTCTCTGTCTCTCTCTCTTTATCTATCTATCTATCTATCTATCTATCTCCCCATCATGCCAACAAATCAAGATGTACAGCCACTTCTGCAGCGCCATGCCTGTCATGGTGCTAATGGACTAACCCTCTGAAGCTATAAGCAAGGCCTCAAGTAAATGTTTTGCTCTACACATTGCATCAGTCATAGTGTCTCTTCACAGCAATAGAACAGTAGCTATGACACATACACAGGACATGTTAAACAGATGGATACAGACAGCAAATAGAAGAGACAGAGACAGACAGACAGACAGAGGCTGAAAGATGGCTCAGCAGTTAAGATCATCTGTTGCTCAGTTTCAGCTCCTTGCACCCACTTGGCAGCTCACAGCCATCTGTAACTCTGATGTCAGGGATCCACCCTTGGGCAGCAGGCATGCAGATGGTGCACATCCACACACATAAAATAAAATAAAATTTAAAAATTTAAACGACAGAAAAAAATTTGCATCTGCTTAAGCATAGTCTAAAACAGTTGTTCACATAGAAACTGAAGAAATGGTGATGAGGACAGGATGAAGAGAGTGGGGAGGGAAGGGCGGAGGGAAGAGTTCATAGTACTGGGGAGGGAAGGGCGGAGGGGGGAGTTCATAGTGCTGGGGAGGGAAGGGCGGAGGGGGGAGTTCATAGTGCTGGGGAGGGAAGGGAGGAGGGGGGAGTTCATAGTGCTGGTACTTGATATGGGACTACACACAGGCATTTGACAGCAGGGCAGGGTGGATGTAATTAACAGGAATGTGTTATATATCTCAAAATAGCTAAAAGAGATGAATTTGAATCCACTCACCATAAAGAAATGATAAATGTTTAGGCGATAGATATGCTAATTACCTGAGTGGCTCGCTACCCAGTGTAGCTGTGAATCAAAACATCGCATCGTACTTCATGAATATGTACAAATACCCAGCATCAATCAAAAAAATTAAAAAGAAGAAAATTCGCGTCTGTACGAGGGCTTTTTCTCTTGTCATCCTTCCCTCAGCAATACAGGATAACGACTATTCGCAGAGACTCTACATTGGACTACGCAGCATTTACATTGGATTTACATAGTATTTACATCACATTTGCATTAGATTTGCATGACGTTCAGGTTGGATCACTTACTGAAAGTGACGCAGAGATGAATGAAGACTCCCCTAGACGCGCCCTGTCCTAATCACTAGCACTATGAATATGGCAAAGGGGACCTGGTAGATGTGATAAATCTACAGGCGAGCTGGGAATGTGGCTTTATGAAGAGCCATCGCCTAGCGTGCCAGAGGCTCTGTGTGCGATCTCCAGCACTGCAAAATAAATAAATAAAACTAAGGCCTACAGGGTATCGCTCCTTAGTCGCATTGCTCCTTAGTCATGTGTCACTGCACCTACAGGGACAATACGAGTGATAGGTGGACGCTCCTCCCCCTACTCCCCACCCCCAGCTTTCACCACGCAGCCTCAGGCCTAGCTCCCAGCCCCCTCCTCAGGCCTGTGGTTGTTCGTTCTCTGGTGACTCTCCTGACTTTACCAGTATGGCAGCTGGTCCTGGGGAGGAGCCATGGGAGTGGGGTCTCTGGCTGCCACCGTGGCCCTCACAGGGCTCTGGAAGCATGAGGCATGTTTCACACATCACCACAGAAGCTCTGTGTGCCTGCCCTCAGAAGCACAGCAAGAAGGAAACATCCTCCACCTCAGAGACAAACACGACCCCACAGACTGAGGAGACAGGAAAGGACAAGGACAATGGGCGTGTGCTGAGGGAAGGGAAGGTTTGAGTTGGCGATGTCAGTCAGGCTCACAACTCAACAATGACCTGGAGGAAACAGGAAGTGAGCTCCTTCCAAACCCCAGAGCCCGCCCCCCCCCAAAGAGAAAGAACTGAACTCCCAGAGCACTCCGGTTCACCCCATCATTATGTGCAACAGATGGACCCTACCAGAAATGGCAGAGAACACGAATAATGAGTCTCTGCCCTTCCCTGGGGAAGCCCGAGGTCTGGATGAAGGGAAAGCCCCCAGGAAGATGCTGCAATGGCCCATGGGGCGGGTATTTGGAGGCAGGCCCAGACAGGAGGGAGGATGCTCCACACACATTAAGCACCTGCTGTGTACACAAACTGCCAGGGCTTAAGAGAGGCCTCCAGATGGTCTCAGCCAAGCAAGACATCTGTCACCTGTCTGTCAAGAAGCATGTGCAAACCACTTGGCTCAGGAGATGTGCAGACACCCGAGGGCAGCCAAGGTAGGGTGGCTGGAAGAGAGATACAGACTCGGGGGCTCTTCCCTTTCATAAAGGACCAAGAGGGACAGGGGCTTGCAGGTGCTCTTGCTCACTGCTCATGTTTGCTGTATGCTCTGGGGAGGGGGCACAGGGAAGGGCAGAGGACTGTCAAACAGAGATGGGACCCAGCCAAGGTGAAGGTTTGGGAACTCGGCTCAGGGCTGTGAACTCGGGACCAGGCACAGCTTCAGTACGGAGGCGTGGGAAAACAGTCGGGGATCACACGGAAGAGAACCAAAGCAACCGCGGTCACAGTCCGTGGAGTCCAAGAGCCTCCAAGCCCACGAGCCACACTCCAGACCCTGTGGAGACCAAGCACCTCCAAACACACAGGGCAATGTTCCTCCTGCCGGGAGCAGACAAACCAAGACCATCACCGGGTGAGGAAAGCAGAGCTCCCAGCGGAGAAGGGAGGCTGCCATGGGTGAGTCCCCAGGCGGCATTCCTCCTGCACTGTCTGGGAAGCTGTCCTGGGGTCATGGGGCCTCAGGGAAAGCCCATCCTGGCTCAGCACAGCTGCCAGGGCATCTGTAATAACCTCGCACTTGCCCTTAATCTATCTGGCTCTACAAGTGAGTGACACGAGCAGTGTGTCTGTCACCAGAGATGCTTGGCACTTACTGAGCAGGGGTGTCCCCAAATGATCCAGGCCATGTGCTGGCTGGGCGAGGACTCCTCCTCCTCCCAATGAACAGATGTCCCTGCCCCCTGTCCCTCCAAACTCTTCCTCAGCCAGCAGAGCCCCATACTGTGTGCCTGGGTTTCTAGACACTACCTGGGCCCAAAATGCAACAAAGCTGCTCTCTCTCTGGAGCCCAACACTGTTCGTCCCTCTCTGGGGTGAGCTAGGCCTGGCATATCCTTCCCTCAATCTTGACCCCAGGCCTGGGAACGCCCCTCCATCCAGTGGTCTACCCACTGACCCACAACATACGGTGTCCAGGAATGCAGTGAGTCTCTGTGTACCCAGAGGAGGCCATCTGTCATGAGGTTGGGGACACACCTGTCCCCAGGGTGTGATCCTGGGAATGGGCAGGAGAGAGATGTCAATGAGAACCCTGCAGTCATGGCCTGGGCAAGACTGGGCCCATTGCTGGTTCTGTCTCCTGACTGACCATGTGTGAGCCAGCTTCCACCATGGTCTTCATAAGTATTCCCTGACTCTCTCCTCAAAAGGCCTTAGTGAGGGGAGCGGTACCAACACATGGTTCTACTGACGAAAGAGTTGAGCCACGGACAGAGCGGAAATGGAGCTTCAACGGAAAAGCGGCTTTGGGTTGCCGCTCTGCACTTGTCGCGTTGCCGCTCAGAATGCTCGGGGCTCTGCTGGGACTCAGGGTTAAGGGTGTAAGGACTCAGCACTGAGGCTGTGCGGTCCATCCCGATCAAATGCAGCAACATGGACGGAATGGGGGAGCCATAGCCCAATGCAATGGCTGCAGCTGAGATGAGGGAGGGAAGTCATGGGTAGATGAACAGGAAATGGTCAGCACTGTCCCACAGCGTGCAATGAACAGTCTCTCCGGTGAGGTTTCGACTGCTGCGATAGAGCACCATGATCCCCAAGCGCGGTGGCGCACGCCTTTCATCTCAGCCCCCAGGAAGCAGAGGCAGGCAGATCTTTGTGAGTTCAGGGCCACGTGCGTTCAGGACAGCCAGGGCTATACAGAGAGACCCAGTTTCAAAACAAAACAAACAAAATCTAAAACTAAAACTCCACAAACCAAAAGCAACTTGAGGAGAAAAGGTTTGGTGACCACCCACTCCATAGTCTTATCTTCGAAGGGAGTCAAGGCCGGAAGTCAAGACAGGAAGTCAAGGCAGGAGCAGTAGCAGAAGCCATGGACGAGTGTTACTTAGTTTCTGCCTGCTTTCCTGTATGTTTTAGGACCACCTCCCCAGAGTAGGTACCACCCACAGTGGGATGGTCCTTCCCACGTCAATCATGAATCAAGAAAATGCCTATAGGGCTGCAGAGATGGCTCAGTGGTAAGAGCACTTTCTGCTCTTCCAGAGGTCCTGAGTTCAATTCCCAGAAACTACAAGGTGGCTCACAACCATCTATACTGGGATCTGATGCCCTCTTCTGATGTACAGGTGTACATGCAGATAGAGCACTAAATAAATAAATCTTGAGGAGGGGGAGGGAGAGAAGGAGAAAAGGAGGGCAGGAGGGCCGAGGGAGGGAGGGAGTGAGGGAGGGAAGGAGTGAGGGAGGGAGGGAAGGAGGGAGGGAGGGGAGGGAAGGAGGGAGGGAGGGAAGGAGGGAGGAGGGGGGAGGGAGGGAGGGAGGAATGTCCACAGGCCAGTGTGATGGGAGCATTTTCTCAATTAAGGTCTCTTCTTCCCAAATGACTCTAGTTAATGTCAATCTGACAATCAATATGGGCTACCATATTGGTTTCTACCCCAGAAACTTAAGACATTGAAAATTGATTCCCTCAGAGTCTCTGAGGCCAGAAATACAGATCCAAGAGTCCAAAGGGGTGGAAGCTCAGAGGGTGGCTTAGTGACTTTTCTGTTGCCATGGCAAAACAGCAAGACCAAAGCAAATTATAAAGCAACTTATAAAAGAAAATGTTTAATTTGGGCTCAGAGATGTAGAGGCCATGACCACTATGGCAGGAACATGGCACCAAGCAGGCAGGCATGGCACTGGAGCAGCATTTGAGAGCTCACATATGATCCACAAACACAAAGCAGAGAAAGACACTGGGGGTGGCATGGGCTTTTGTAACTTCAAAGCCCATTCCCCGTGACACATCTCCTCCAACAAGGCCACACCCCCTAGCCCTTCCCAAACAGTTCCACCAGCTAGCGACCAAACATTCGAACACATAACACTTTTGGGGGCCGTTCTGATTCAAACCACCACAGAGGGCGTATCTGTCCCAGGCCTATCTCCTTGTTCCTTGTAGCTGTAGTCATGGTTAGTTCTCTTTGACTTATATATGCGTCGGACTAACCTGGCCCATCCTCACAGTGTTCCGCTTGAATGTGTGAGTCTCCACCTTCACAAGAGGTTGCCCTTTCTCTGGGTCTGTGCCCAACTTTCTTATAATAATGCTTGTCATTGGATTGGGATCCACCCTAATCATCTGTGTCTCTGGCTCCCTGTGATTGTATCCATGTAATGAGACCACAGACATGGGTACCAGGGGCCTTGACTTGAGGCCTTATAGGGTCTTACAGGGAACACAGTCCTACCCACTACACCTGCTAACATCTGCCAAAAATGACATTCACTCCTGAGACAAGAGCCTGGAGTCACCTTCCAGATTCCCAAAAAACAGCCAGGAGTTTTGGTTTTGTTGTTGTTGTTTGTTTGTTTGTTTGTTTGTTTCTCTCACAGTGGGGAAGGCATGGTGGCAGGCACTCCAGGCAGCTGGTCACAGTGCAGTCAGGAAGCAGAGTAAGACAGATTTGCTGAGCTCGCTTAGCTAAACGGGTGTTTGGTGTGATCTTCCGTGCGTGGTTTCTGTTAAAATATCAAATTGCCGATAGAGTTGCCATCACTGTTGTGACTTGTCCCCACAATTTATATGTTGAAAGCTTAGTCCCTACAGTCAAATGCTGATGATATCGGAGGTAACGAAGGCTGGATAAAGTCACGCAGCTGGGTGGGGTTCCTGATGGGACAGTGGCTAATAGAGGAAAAGCTGGAGACGGCGCGTTCTCCAGCCAGAGGAAAAGCGATGAGACGGCACGTTCTCCAGCCGGCGCTGCCGTCCTCCACCACAGCCCTCCAGCTTAGCTGCTTCCTACTGTTGTGATGAATACTGTGACCAAAGCAACTTTGAAGGGAAAGTTCATCTTCTACTTCCAGGTCATAGTTCATCACAGAGGGAAACCAAGGCAGGAACTCAAACAGGAACCTGGAGGCCAGAACTGAAGTAAAGGCCACGGAGGAAGGTTGCTTGTTGGCCCTGAGCAGGAGCCCAGGACCACCTGCCCAGGGTGGCACCACCTGTAGTGAGCTGGGTCCTCTCATAGCAATCATTAATCACAAAATGCCCCACACATTCATGCATAGGCCAATCCAATAGAGCCATTTCCTCAACTGAAGCTCTCTCCTTCTAGGTGACTATGGCTTATGTCAAGTTGACAGAAACTAAGTGAAATGAAACGAAACTAAGCTAAGCTAAGCTAAGCTAAGCTAAACTAAGCTAAGCTAAGCTAAGCTAAGCTAAGCTAGCCAACACGCCCAGCAAGTGCACACACCTGTAACCCCAGCACTTGGGAGGCTGAGACAGGAGGATCCTGTCTTTGAAGTCAGCAAGGGCTACATAATAAGACACTGTCTCAAACCAACAGCCAGAAGATCCTTTAACCTCAGACTCGGAAGCCTCCAGAACTGTCAGAAACATTTTATTTCATAAATTACCAGTCAATGATATCAGTATAGGAACACAAGATTGGCTAACCCTGAGTAACCCTGACCTCTGCACACCATTCCACAATATTTATAGACACGTGAGAAGCCTGTGAACCTTCCCACCCAAGGCCTGTGAATGGCGGACAGGAAATGGCCTGTCTACGCTGACACTGCTGTACTTCTCGGCACAGGATATAAAGGTAGGAAGGGGACTCGGGGGCTAGGGAGATGGCTCGATAGGAAAGACATTTGTACAACTATGAGTGTCTGAGTTCAAATCCCCAGGACCCACATAAAAGATGTACGTGGACCATCTCATTTAAATCTCATGGCCATTTCCAGTTCACACACATACAAACACACACACACACTCACACTCACACACACTCACACTCACACACACAGGCACACACACACGTTCGCACTCACATACACTCACACAAACATACACTCACACACATACACACTCACACACACATATACTCACACACATACACACTCACACACTTACACACACACACACACACACACACACACACACACACACACACACACACACACTCACACACACATACACTCACACACATACACACTCACACACACATACACACTCACACACACATACACTCACACACATACACACACATACACACTCACACACACATACACTCACACACATGCATACTCACCCACATACACTCATACAAACACACACTCACACATACGTACTCACACACATACACACTCACACACACATACACATTCACTCACACATACACACTCACACACACATACACACTCACTCACACATACACACTCACTCACACATACACTCACACACACATACACTCACACACACATACACTCACACACATACACACTCACACACATACACTCACACACATACACACTCACACACACATACACACTCACACACACACATACACACTCACACACACATACACTCACACACATGCATACTCACCCACATACACTCATACAAACACACACTCACACATACGTACTCACACACATACACACTCACTCACACATACACACTCACTCACACATACACACTCACTCACACATACACACTCACACACATACACTCACACAAACATACACTCACACACACATACACACTCACTCACACATACACACTCACACACATACACTCACACACACATACACTCACACACATGCATACTCACCCACATACACTCATACAAACATTTACTCACACATACACACACACAGAGTGGAGTTGTGGAACGTTTTACATTTTAAAGGGTTTTGGCAAGTGAATGTTCCCACGTGGTCATGACCCAGAAGAAGAGGTTTTATTGTACGTCAGAAGTTGCAGGGCTCCACTCCAGCCCAGCCCTCTCACCCAGAGGCCGTGGCTTGTCTGCTGATGCACTCAATCAATGCAAGTTTTAGTGATTTTGTCTTAGTATTTGTTTTTGTATGTGTGTCTATGTGTGCAGATACATATCTGCCTGTCTGCCTGTTTGCCTATGTGCAGATCTCTCTCTCTGTCTCTCTGTCTGTGTGTGTGTGTGTGTGTGTGTGTGTGTGTGTGTGTGTGTGTGTGTGTGTACATTAGAAGCCAAAGGTCAACCTCAGGAAGTGCTCCTTGGGTGCTATTCACATATTTCCTAAGACAGGTCTCGCATTGATCTGTCACTTGCCAAGTAGTCTAGACTGGCTTACTAGTGACCCCAAGTCACAGCCCTGTCTCCCCGTGCCTGCAGCTGTGAGTTAAAGATGCTCAGTCTGGCTGTGTTTTCCATGGGTCCTGGGGTTCGAACTCATGTCCTTGAACTTCTGAAACTAACACTTCATGCTTGTGTTGACTCCAAGACACTCAAAACCATTTTTTGTTTGGTTTGGTTTTTGGTTTTTTGGTTTTTTCCCCGAGACAGGGTTTCTCTGTGTAGCCTTGGCTGTCCTGGACTCACTTTGTAGACCAGGCTGGCCTCGAACTCACAGAGATCTGCCTGCCTCTGCCTCCTGAGTGCTGGGATTAAAGGCGTATGCCACCACGCCTGGCTTTCAAAACCATTTTTAAAAACCTTCCTGCCATGACCTGGCCTGCAGCCTTCCCAAAAATGGGTGGGGCCGGCTGCCCTCCGCAAGGCCACCGGAACATTGTGGCACAGTGTCACCTTCACTGTTGGGACAGTCAGTGTCAACTAGTGAGCACCCGGCAGGTAGGGGTCTCACTCTGTCAGATATGCAGAGTTCCCCCAGCTAAGTGGTGTGCAGGGGTGAGGGCCCAGAAAGCCAGAGAGGGCAGGAGGCTAAGGAGATAGGGAAGGCCGGGTATGGGATGAGGGGTAGGGATGAGGCAGCTGAGCGTAACTGGCGCAGGATGACGGGGATCTCCGTCTTTCCCCAGGGCAGCCCGTCTGCAGCGGCTGGGGTGGAAAGCAGCCTCCACTGCCGATATCTTTCCATTAAAGTAAACATGCCTTTAAAACGTGAGTGGCACCCAGTTTACCACAGTGTCTGTCCTTTGCCTGCTGGGGGTCCTGTGGGGCCAGCCACTGTGCCAACCTGCATCTGCCACCAGATAAAGAAACTAAAAAGAGTGGGTATCTCAAGGTAAGCCTAACCCTTCCCATGCCTCCTGCTCCCAGGGAACGGTTTCCTGAGGCAGGGAAGAGCGGCGTTGGCTGCCCTGCACCACAGCTCCCAAGGAATGGCAGCGCTAGAGACACAGATGACTCTGAGTCCCTATTTGGAAAGGAAAGAAATGGTCCCTGCAGAGGTGGCTGATGCTGTGTGCTGGGATTACGTGGCAGGAGGGGCCAACCTCCTCTGCTGGCCTTCCCAGTACACAAAGGCTTCCTCTGTACCAAGCTGGAGACCCACGTGAGCCATGAACGCCAGAAATAGTGCTGTAGAGGTTGAGCTCGTTGTAGCTGGTGAATGTCAGCGCAGGGGTCCACGGGCGGGAGGGACGTGATGGATAAGGAGTGCTCAGCACCAAGTCCTCCATCCCACTCAGAAAGGCCCTCGGCCTCCTTGGTGAGCTGAGTGTGAGGCTCCCTCTTTGCACCAGCAGCTGCTGACTCAAGGCTGTCTGGCCACCACTTGCCCTCACTCCACGTGTTAGCTGTTTGCAGCAAGTGTTTTTAGGAGGGACTCACACCTGGAGGCAACTCAGGCCGTTCTTAGGAAATGTGCTGTGTGTGTCTCAGCAAGCACTGAGTAAAGACTCCCCCCCCCCCACACACACACACAAAGGAGGTTGAGTGCCAACTCCCCTGCCTGCAAAGTCTGCAGTGACACCATCCAGATGTTTCCTCCATGCCCTCCCCACACAGATGTGCACAGTCTGCATAGGAGGAAAAGCATCCGAACCCCTCTTTCTGAGAACTTGTAAGAGCCCCTTCGAAATGCCGACACCCCTCCTCACGGCCACACCTCTGCAGCCTGTGTGACCTGCCCTGCTTAGTCCCAAAGAGCAGATAGCCCTCAGGGTAAGGAAAGGAAGACCCAGCCTATGGAGGCCACTGTGTGACAACCTCTGTTACGGTCACTCACATATGTCTCTGTATGGGAGCAGGTGAGCCGGTCTGTGAGACTGGACTTTGGCGCCTCAAGAAGCACCCACCTCCTGTTGGCAGTGGAGATTTCATTAGGATGGAACTGACTCTGCCCTCAGCTCCCTGGCAGATCTCACCAATCTGGTTCCAGCCGGTTCCTGGCAATGAGGATTGGCTCGTGGCAGGGCCTGGTACCCAATCAGAGCAGCCCAGAGCGGCTGGAATCTGGGATGCAAGCCCTGAGACCCTGAATCACCCACAGAAGCCAGCAGAGATGGAGGCTGGAGGCTGGCATGTGTGCAGGAGGTGCGCTTTGACCCTTTCTTCAGCTCGAGCCGATTTGAGTTGTTTCATGTTCCCACCTGGAGTTCAGAGCCCTATCTCAAATCAGCGCCAAGGTCGATACGGAACCCGGCACTCAAAGGACCTAAATGATGCAGTCAAGTTCACGCTACTTACTGTGAGCTTGTTGCAGAGCTGATCTTAAATGTTTAAGTCAGGTCTGTGTCTGCAGCAAGGACCACATTCCATCCAATCTCCGCATCTCTACAGTGATGGACACCCAAGACAGGACAAAACCAGACCACATTAAACCCTCACATACTGCTGTTAGAATCCTTGTTGGGAACACTTGCTCAAATTTACTGGGACTGTCACTGCGCATGGAGGGCTCCTTGAAGGTGATACAGTTAGGGTGACTCAGTGACACCCCAGTGGCCTGATGAGCACAGCTTACTCTGCCCAGGACCCAAAGGATCAGAGAGATAGCAGCAACCAGTCCCTGAAGAGTGTATCTGGAAGCCACACAGGAGAAACCACAAAATTTCAGACATAACAGCAGCCCCTAATGGTCTCCCGAACCCTGACCCCACCCCCGCCAAGCCTCTGACAGCTTCCTCAGAGTAAATGTCCCTCAGGGAGTCAGATGGAAAGAGATGTGAGAAACAAGCTCTCGGGCAATAGAGACAGAGTCCTGCTGGGGTTCGAGAGGTGCAGGGGTGCTCCCAGGTGGGACAAGAAACTCAACCTCAAGCTGCTGAGAACCAAAGAGGCCAACATGGAAACCTCACATGTGCACAGACACCAGACATCCACACCCTACCGCAAAGCACCCTCCCTCCTCTCCACCTGGGGCCCACAGAGAGCTCTGAGGCCTGCATGTGACAACAGAAAACAGACCTCCTGGTGACAAGCGCGTGAGCAGCCCTCCATGGGTGGCGGTTTTCTTGTAGGCCACCTGAAATCCAAGGAGAATATGGCAGTCGAACTAACAAAATGTCCTCCTGGGGCCACTCAGGGCACACTCTGACACCTGGACCAGAGCTCTGCATGAGGCCAGGGAGTTTGGGCTACAGACATGTGCCCCAGCCTAAGTGGTTTCAAGTGCCAACCAGCATGACTTCGGCATGTTTCACATCTGCACCTCCATTCTTATGGGCTGGACTCTCCCAGAAGTCCCTGGGAGCTTGTACTCACTAGACATGGGACAGCCATGCCGCATCCGTGTTTGTGTTGGCAGTTGGGCCCCAGCCAGCTGCCCTGGCCCATAGGCAGCAGTCAGGCTGGACAAGGACAGGGTCAGAGACAACCTCCCAGCCTCCTCTGTGCTTGGTTCTGCTCACAAGGCTTGTGGCTGACTCTCCTGCAACACTCGGGGGTAGAAGGAGGGGGAGGCACTGCCTGTGCTCTTTGGTCCCCACCACATGAGTGGCAGTTCAGAATTACAGACCATCCCTTCCCTGCCCAACTTTCAGTCTTAGGAGAAGCAGCCTGTGCCAGCTTACCCTTCTCCCATAGACCAGTGCCCGAAGTGCCCATAGCACTGGCTGTATTCCAGTCAAACCCACGTCTTTAATTACATCTGTTTCTGTGCCTGGTTAAGTGAAGACCTGGGGGGAAAGGGACCGAGTTGTGTACCAAAGCAGGGCTGGGCGCAGTGTGCCACAGCCTCCATGGTAACGATCCACATTATGTAAGAGCGTGTCTCACAGGACGACTCTCCAGAGGCTCTGAAAACCCAAAAGCTCACTCTAGGCTCCTCAAAGAGGTAGCAGGATCCGGGCTGGCTGAAGGGAGCTCCCCTGCAGGTTTGGGGAACATGGGGTTACTGTTCTGATAGGAGCCATGGCCCTGGGGCTGAAGGGAAAAAGACAGGAGACAGGAGGAAAAGAATGGGTATGCTAGGGAAGAGTTTAGGGAGAACAAACAGTTTATAGGAAGACGAGACGGTTACAGCCCGAAGAGTGCACATGCAGACATGCTCCACAAGGCTCAGCCAGGGCTTCTGTAACTCTAAGGTTCCATTTCCCTGTCTAGACCAGCACCCCCTTGGATGTCTCCCCATCATTTAATGAATCTCAAGAGTTAAAGGCGTATCCTAGAAAGTGCAGTTGGAATGAGGGTTCAGAGGAAGGGGATGCCAGGAACCCGGCTGGGACCCGCAATCTTTGTGGTCTCCCGGGGACTGGATCCCGCGTGATATAGGCAGATGGCTTACCCAGGGAGCTCAGTGAAGGGGATGGGCTTCTTCCGTGCAGAGGGCAGTGTCCTGCTGCCAGTGAACAGGAAGGGTGAGAGTGTCAAGAGGCCTGTGAATACTCCATCTGGGGATGAGTGGCACCGGAAGCCAGAAGCCCAGCAAAAGCGTGCTGCCAGGGCATCCAAGAGCCCACAGCACACCAGCCCGACCTGTGCCCCGAGAGCACGAATGAAGATGGTCTCTGGACCAGATAGCATCAGTAGGGCTCTGGGATGCTGTGAGGTGTGCCCATCCCACAGGCAGCTGGGCTGGTGTGTGGGTGCCCATCCCGCAGGCAGCTGGGCTGGTGTGTGGGTGCCCATCCCGCAGGCAGCTGGGCTGGTGTGTGGGTGCCCATCCCACAGGCAGCTGGGCTGGTGTGTGGGTGCCCATCCCACAGGCAGGGGCTGGTGTGTGGGTGCCCATCCCGCAGGCAGCTGGGCTGGTGTGTGGGTGCCCATCCCGCAGGCAGCTGGGCTGGTGTGTGGGTGCCCATCCCACAGGCAGCTGGGCTGGTGTGTGGGTGCCCATCCCGCAGGCAGCTGGGCTGGTGTGTGGGTGCCCATCCTGCAGGCAGCTGGGTGGGCTGGCTGTGTGGGTGCCCATCCGCAGGCAGCTGGGCTGGTGTGTGGGTGCCCATCCCACAGGCAGCTGGGCTGGTGTGTGGGTGCCCATCCACAGGTAGCTGGGCTGGTGTGTGGGTGCCCATCCCGCAGGCAGCTGGGCTGGTGTGTGGGTGCCCATCCAGGCAGCTGGGCTGGTGTGTGGGTGCCCATCCCGCAGGTAGCTGGGCTGGGTGTGGGTGCCATCCCGCAGGCAGCTGGGCTGGTGTGTGGGTGCCCATCCCGCAGGAGCTGGGCTGGTGTGTGGGTGCCCATCCCGCAGGCAGCTGGGCTGGTGTGTGGGTGCCCATCCCCACAGGCAGCTGGCTGGTGTGTGGGTGCCCATCCCACAGGTAGCTGGGCTGGTGTGGGTGCCCATCCGCAGGCAGCTGGGCTGGTGTGTGGGTGCCCATCCCACAGGTAGCTGGGCTGGTGTGTGGGTGCCCATCCCGCAGGCAGCTGGGCTGGTGTGTGGGTGCCCATCCCACAGGTAGCTGGGCTGGTGTGTGGGTGCCCATCCCGCAGGCAGCTGGGCTGGTGTGTGGGTGCCCATCCCGCAGGCAGCTGGGCTGGTGTGTGGGTGCCCATCCCGCAGGTAGCTGGGCTGGTGTGTGGGTGCCCATCCCGCAGGCAGCTGGGCTGGTGTGTGGGTGCCCATCCCGCAGGCAGCTGGGCTGGTGTGTGGGTGCCCATCCACAGGTAGCTGGGCTGGTGTGTGGGTGCCCATCCCGCAGGCAGCTGGGCTGGTGTGTGGTGCCCATCCTGCAGGCAGCTGGGCTGGTGTGTGGGTGCCCATCCCGCAGGCAGCTGGGCTGGTGTGGTGGGTGCCCATCCACAGGTAGCTGGGCTGGTGTTGGGTGCCCATCCCACAGGTAGCTGGGCTGGTGTGTGGGTGCCCATCCTGCAGGCAGCTGGGCTGGTGTGTGGGTGCCCATCCCACAGGCAGCTGGGCTGGTGTGTGGGTGCCCATCCCGCAGGCAGCTGGGCTGGTGTGTGGGTGCCCATCCTGCAGGCAGCTGGGCTGGTGTGTGGGTGCCCATCCTGCAGGCAGCTGGGCTGGTGTGTGGGTGCCCATCCCGCAGGCAGCTGGGCTGGTGTGTGGGTGCCCATCTCGCAGGTAGCTGGGCTGGTGTGTGGGTGCCCATCCCGCAGGCAGCTGGGCTGGTGTGTGGGTGCCCATCTCACAGGTAGCTGGGCTGGTGTGGGGGTGCCCATCCCGCAGGCAGCTGGGCTGGTGTGTGGGTGCCCATCCCGCAGGCAGCTGGGATGGTGTGTGCGTGCCCATCCTGCAGGCAGCTGGGCTGGTGTGGGGGTGCCCATCCCGCAGGCAGCTGGGCTGGTGTGTGGGTGCCCATCCCGCAGGCAGCTGGGCTGGTGTGTGGGTGCCCATCCCGCAGGCAGCTGGGCTGGTGTGTGGGTGCCCACCCTGCAGGCAGCTGGGCTGGTGTGTGGGTGCCCATCCTGCAGATGACTTCACTGCCTCTTCTTACCAATGCATGTTTGATACCTTCTCTCTCTGGGCCTTTCCAGAACGCCAAAGCTCAAGACTCACATTTTTTTTTTTTAAAGGTGTTTCTTCTACCCCTATCTCCATGCACACAGAAGCTTCTAGAAGCCACTGGGAAAGGAACTGCTTTCACTAGGCCTCTCCTGATGCCCCTGCTACTTCCTGGAGAGCATCCTGGGATGTTGGATCTCAGGGAGGTGGGCAGTTCAGCAGCAGCCGGCCTGTTCTCCTGTCTCATCCTGCCCCCTGCTGTCAGACACCAGAGACACACAGGCTCCCCTAGGTCCAGAGCTACTTTGTGGCCTTAGTACCCATTTGCACAAGATCTTGGGTGAGGTACACCCCTTCCACGTGCCTCATGATGTGATGAAGGACAGACGCTGCACCACAGATGTTTGTAACAGTGACTTGATGACACACAAAACAAGCTTTGAACTATACTGTCCAAGGTGCTCTCCTCACACACAGCCATGGCTCGTGCTCAGAAGTAGTGTGGCTGAGCCTACAAGGCTGGGGCATCATGCAACTTCTGAGAGAGCCTGCCCTGCTTTCTGCTCTCTCAGGAGACTCTGGAGATGCAGCAGTGTATCTTCTACTCTGTGTCTCCAGCCTCAGCCTGTATATATGTGATATTGCACCCAGACACGACTACACACACACACACACACACACACACACACACACACACACACACAGGGTACCCAAGGATAAAGACCCAGATGGAACAGCTGGAAATTCTGGGCCTGGGCCAGGGGAACTCCCTAGGACCCTGAGTCTCTGTGCCAGGTGTTCCTTCTGCTGAGGGCTTTGGTGCAGTCTGAAGCACCATTGCTAGAACATTCTTCTCATCCATTCCCACCCCCCAGATTCTCAAGCAGAAACCATCTTCCACTACGGTCCCCAGCCTGTGGGTATCCACAGAAAACACAGGCTGCTGTGTACAAAGCAGAGTCCTCCCCACCTGGGCGGAACTCCCCTACATGCCTCAGGTTGGAAGAAATGATGCTGACAGTAGCAACCGCTGGCTGGGGTCAGCACTTAGCAGGGAAGGCTGGTCTTCTTTCCTGTGGAGTTCTTTACCCTATACAGTCCTCTAGAAGACAGCACACACACCCCACCCCACACATACACCCTGCTCATGGTAAGGCTGCAGGAGAGAGGAGCCTGACTGGGGGGGAGGGAAGGAGGCGCTGGCTTTCAGTCTCTGAAGGAGGGTGGAGTCCATTAGCAAGTGTGGTGGCCCCTGGGCTGATTTAGGCTCTGTGCCAATATTAAAAGGACATTATCTGTGTATCTCTCCGTGGGAAGGTTGCTTCCCCTTAGCAAAAGAGTCAAAAGATTTTTAGTAAATTAAAAAGTATCTGGAAGAACATTTCTCCCTCACTGAGAGAAAGGCAGGGTGCCTGTTTCCCTCAGAGGAAAATGTTCTACAAAACCTGTCTTTGTCATTGGGGGCGTGCAAGAGGCATTAGTTCTGGGGAATTTTAACAGAAGTCACAAAGAGAGAGGAGAGAGAGAGGGAGGGAGGGAGGGGAGGGAGGGAGGGAGGGGGAGGGAGAGGAGGGGAGAGGAAGGGAGGGGGAGGAAGGAGAGGGAAGAGGGAGGAGGGAGGGAGGCCATTTCCCCCTCTTCTTGTCCGGGTCCCATCCTACCTTGGGATACTTAACAGTATAATTCCCAAAATGACAAATTAATGGATAGAGTATCCCTTTGCCCACCCTCCGTTTTTTGCTTCTAAATATAGGCCAACTGAGTTAGTCTGAGGATTGTCCAAGAACTCCAGATGGTTGCCATAAAATCCCAGACAAGACACAAACCTTGTTAGCTGCAACCTACACGCAGGAGCCGACACCCCAAGCCAAGGGATGCCGTGGAGACCAGATAAGGAGGCAGACCTTGCCCCCCACATATGCCCGGATTCTGAAAAGGAGAAGCCTGTGAGGCAGGAGGGGAGCTTACCCTCCAGCAGATAAGGTGAGATTGTTCCAGGAGACAGCTGGGAGATAGCCAGAGACCCAGCAGCCTTGGCAGGGCCAGACCTTGGTGTGGTTGTGAGAGGCACATTAGTTCACACCTGTTAGCCACTGTGAAACAGCAGCAGGCGGCACCCCTGGCTTTGCTGCGCATATGAACACACAGTGTCAGTTCTCCAGCATTTTAGCTGCCCAAGATGCACTGACCCAGATCTGCTCTAAGCTGCCATGAGGACCTCAGCAAGCAAATGCCCTTCAAGGAGTCAGGGTCTGCTCTGTGCAGAGGAGCCCCAGTGAACAGAGAGACACCTCTGGCCTTATCAAGGACCCTGGTCTAGTCGGAGGTCCCTCCTGCTGACCGGGGGGCTCCATGGTTGTGATCGTACAGGGGAACTTCCGGACACCTTCCGGAAGGGCAGATTCGTGGTATGGAAACAGACAGATTCCTCCCTGAGCCTTCTTGCTCCTTCAGACAATGGTGCTGCCTCAAATCCATCCAAGTCTCCAAGAGCAAAGTGACTTGAGAAGGAAGATGGCCGCCCAGCTCTACCCTCTCTCAGGGGTGGCACTCAACCCTCCTGTATGCGTCCTTCATCGCCCCTCCTGATTCCTGGTGCCCCACCCTGCCCCCTCAGAAGTCACCATCTCTCTGTGGGCAGATGGGGTTGGGCGCCAGCACTTAGGTCTCTATGGTCCTGAAGAAGCCATGTGACTTACAGGCTGAAGTCAGTCACCACCATCAAAATAACAAACAGGCCCCCGGGTCATCCTCTCCTGGCGCCTTTCCCTGTGGCCAAGGCAGGGAGGATGAGTGGAGGCCTGAGGTTCTTGTTGTTGTTGTTTGTTTGTTTGTTTGTTTGTTTGTTTGTTTTGAGACAGGATCTCACTCTTTTAAGGATGTGTGTGTGTGTGTGTGTGTGTGTGTGTGTGTGTGTGCACGCCACATGTGTGGGTGCCCAAGGCTAGAATTGGGTGTCAGATCTAGAACTGGCAATAAAGCTGGTGCTGGGCCAATCGATGTGGGCGCTGAGAACTGACCCCCTGTCCTTTGCAAGAGCAGCAAGTTCTCTGAGCTGTGAAGCATCTCACCAGCCCCTTGGCCCAGGAGCTCCTTGTGTAGCCCAGGTTGGTTTCAAACTCATGGCAATCCTCCTACCTCAGCCTCCCCAGGCACCGTGATTATTAGCGAGAGCCACCACACAGCTCGGACCCCGGGGTTGATAAAGGACATTGCCTCTGGCTCTGACAGAAGCCCTGGAACTTGCTTTTCCTATATACAGCAGTATCATTACCCAGCCGCAGTGGAAAAGAAAACCACCAGTTAATGATCCCCATCTACAGGCAAATCCTCCTCTCCGGCAGCTGTCCCCACTGTGTCACTGATGTTTAGCCAAAGGAGCCAAAAGGGCGAGAAGAGGCGGGAGCATCTGAGTGGGAGGCAGGAAGAACTGCTTCCAGGCTGATTCACCCACTCTGCTTTGTAGTCTGAGCCCCAGTTCCCATCAAATGAGATCACAGGGGCTCTCCACCATTGCTTGTGCACCCCCCCCCCCAAAAAGACAAGGGACCTTCAAAATAGGGCTTTGCCTCTGTGTTTCTTCTCGTACGCCCAAAGTTTCTTTTAAAGATGGCGTTTGTTTCCACTGAGCTGGGAACAGCCATTTCAATGTTCTGCAAGCCCAAGCGTTTTATTCAAAGAGCGCGGGGTGGCTGAGCTGTGGCCACAGGGCTGGCAGAGGGCTGTGAGGGAGAGGCTCAGCCTTTGTATTCAGATGATGGATGAGCTCACAGTGTGAACGTTGCATGGGGTTTGCAGTCTTGCCACCACTTGAGTGAAGGATGCCCTTGGCATTGCTGGGGCAAGCTGAACCTGGCAGTGCCTGAAACCATAGCTCCATGGCATCCGTCTGCTGCCCTGATGTGAACGCTCAGACTCTCGCAAGCCACGCCCAGAAGTCTTATGCCTGCTACATTCTATGCCGACTGTGACCTTTCTCGTCATGCTGAAACTCATGCTGGGGCCACATGATGTTTGTCAGGTGAACCAATCGGATGCTGGTTCCCATGAGGAGGCCTCCATCTCCCTTTTGCATCTGATGAGTGACCAACATGACCCATGAGAACACAGTCAGATTTTTCAAACACACACAATTGACTCATAGAAAGAGATAGAGTCCCCAAGGAGGAGGAGGAGGAGGCAGGAGGCTGAGGAGGAGGAGAAGGCAGGAGACTGAGGAGGAGGAGGAAGAGGAGGCAGGAGACTGAGGAGGAGGAGGAGGAAGAGGAGTGAATCTGCCAGGATGAGAGCTGTGAACAGGATGCCTCTGGTTCCTACAAGCAGAGGGGAGATGGAAGACCAGCTGGGCTGTGAGCTCTGGGACAGGTGGGCAAGCAGGCTGAGCAGCCATCGACTCAGGCGGCTGCTACCAATCTGCCCTTATCTTGGGTCAGGAAGTTATGCCGAAGAGCCAGGGTGATGGACCTACAGCTGGATCCTGATCCCAGCGGGCTGTCGGCTGTCTGAAGCAGAAAACGGCTTACTGTACACAGGCATTTTAATGTCACAGGCTATCGATCAGTCTACAGAGTGAAGCTACCTAAATGCCGCAAGCGCTTACCCCCAGTGAGCTCAGCGAGGAGCAAGCACAGGCCCCCTCCCGGGCTCAGCCCTGTCCCCATGCTGTCTCCTCTACCTCCTATGATGTTTCCTGCAGCCCAAAGCCCAAGGCAGTGCTGCCTACCACAGGGCATCTGTCCCGAGACCAAGCCGGCTCCATGTCTGCGCCTAGTCTCTGCCGATGAGCTCCCTGACGCTGCCCACTCCCCTTCCACCTCCTCAGCCCTCTAGAACCTCAGCAAATGTGTGGGACCAATGCATGCTGGATCCACTGCTGACGGCAATCCCGCTGTTTCTGGCAAAGCCAGGAGGTAGGCAGCCTACCAGGAGGACATTTATCAGAACAAGTAAGAGAATGCTTTAAAAATGAGCTGGAAGCTTCTGGAGAGGGGGTGCTCTCTCTCTGAGGATTTCTGTCTATCGTATGTCTTATTCTCAATCTTTACACTTATTCAGTGTACGTTTGTGTGTGTGCGTGCACGCGTGCACACATAGGGATCACAGGACAACGTGCACAAGTCAGTTCTCTCTTTCCTGTCATGTTGATTCTCGAGGCACTCCAGCATCCTCTAAGCATGGAGTCAGACAGTAGGAGGCGTTCCTTCATCACGGAGGACTCCATTTTTTCAGCATAAATGAAATGTGCTCTGGCCTGCATGCCCTGGTGAGCGAGGCTACTGACCAATTACTAATTGGTTCAAAATTCTCCTCAGGCCTACACTGTTTGTCAAAGGCAAATACTGAGCAGTGGACACACAGCATTTAGTCAGTGAACGTGTGTCATGTACAAACATAGAAAGTCTCCTTAGAACCTGCAATCCTCCATCATTTTGTGGGCCACCACCACCTACCCCACAAACATTGTTCTGCAAGCACTTGGGGGCCGACGTATGAGGACCACAAGCACAGGCTAGACTCCATGGAGCTGGTGGGACACGAGCACAGGCTAGACTCCATGGAGCTGGTGGGACACGAGCACAGGCTAGACTCCATGGAGCTGGTGGGACACGAGCACAGGCTAGACTCCACGGAGCTGGTGGGACACGAGCACCAGGCTAGACTCCATGGAGCTGGTGGGACACGAGCACCAGGCTAGACTCCACGGAGCTGGTGGGACACGAGCACCAGGCTAGACTCCATGGAGCTGGCAGAGGAGGAAAGAAAAGGAACAGGAAGTGCAGTTCCATAGCAGACTGCTTGCCTAGATCCGGCTAGCAGTGTGACTGGGGCTCAGCCAGTATGCCCCAGCCACTGTGCTGGACCATGTTCTCAACAGACTCTCGTCTGTGTGGGAGACAAGCTACATACAAGCACCGTACAAACGTCTTATCCTGCCACTAAGATGGTGCCTCCAACCTTTTACTCCCTCATCCTGGGAGGTCAGAGGGTATAGGTGATCTCAAATAAAGAAATGACGTGGACAAGAGGATCACAGGGATTTGGGGAAATAGCTGGCTCTGGTTTTTATGGACTTGTATCCCAGGATTCTCTGCATCCCAGCACACTGGCATTGGAATTGGGGGTCTGGGCGAGTCCAAAACAGCTTCTCCACTCCTTTCAGCACCTGTCAGCTCAGAGCTGAGGAGGAGCACAGTGAGCAGTCTATAGCACTGCCTGACCTCAGTTGTTTCTGAGGAATCCTTACTGCTCTCTCCTGGTAGGCCAGAAAGAGGTGACCAAGAGTCACCAAGGCACCTCATCTGACCTGGGAGGTCTGACACCCACCGTGTCATGTAACATCTCTGAGCTGTGGTTCTTGTTGCCTAGGAAACGTCAGCGTTCTTTATGTTGTGTCTCAGTAGCACCTGTGTCCCCCACTGATCCAAAGGCTGTAAAAGCAATATGAGAGACGAATCACTTGGCACCACAGCAACATCGTCCCTGTCCCAGACCCACAGCGAGAACTTGGTAATGTAGGGAAAGGAGTGAACGAGCCACACTCTGCAACAGAAAGGAGAGAGAACATTCAACCTGTCGCCACATCCTGTGTGTTGACACACAGCTCCACTCTGTGCTCCACAACACCCTGAGGAGCTCCTGCAATCTTTCAGGAACATCTGTTGCCCAGGGTCACTGTCTGGACCAGGTGTCTGCAGGTTCTGGCTTCACAATCAAAGAATTGCAAAAGAGAATACAGAACGCAAAGTTGCAAGAGACCGTATTCGAGAGCAAAGTCAGGGGTGTTCACTTTTCTGGAGGCTTGGAAAAGCCTAGGAGAGTCCTGGCCACCACTCACTGCTTGCCAGCAGAGCTACTAACATAATGGCCTAAGTACAATAGGGCAGAGCGCTCATGGACACTGGGTGGCCAACTCATGGATCAAGAGACATAGACTGCAGATCTCTCCTTCCTGCCACACCTGCCATAGCTGAGTCAGATGTGCAGCAATCTAAGTCATGGCAGGACAAGCGCTGAGAAAGGTTCACCCACAATTTGACAGAGTGCTGGTTAAAGGGGGTGTAATGGAAGTTTTAGGTTCTTCGTAAACTCAGTTACATTATGTAAGTATGTTTTTGTTTTAAGCCCAACTCTGTAGGCTCAATTTTCCTAACAAATATTTTTTATTACAAACTTATTAACCAAGCGTACATCACTTGTAACCTGACTAACCTAAACAATAGGAAAAGAGGATTAAGGAACACAATAACAAAACTGTAAGGATATCAGTTCCAAGGAACAATTCTCCTGGTGTAGTCAACAGGAGTTTTGTTGCTACGGGTGTGCTAAGAACACACCCTGTTTAGATGGACAGGATTGGATTATGTAAGCCTGGGCTAACTACAAGCGCCCCTTCCTTTGATGCATCTGGGTTTTTTTTTTTTTTTTTATTTGCTATTCTTTCATACACTACATCCTGACCACACCCTCTCTTCCATTCACTTATCCCAGCCTCGCCCCACCCCCACCTCCTCTCTCCCAGATCCACTTCTCCTCCATTTCCCTTAAGAAAAGACCTGGCCTCCCCGTGATATCAACCGAATATGACATAACAAGTGCATCCGGTTTGAATCATATGCAGGCCCAATCACAGATTGGCACATATTAAACAGGAGTTCTTCCCTAAAAACTCATTCAGGGGACTCAGTTTCCTCATTGCCTGAGGACGCAGAGCCAGTCTTGGCCTCCTCAGCCTGCGCCCAGCTATATTCTAGATTATGTTTAAGTGGAAACTGACAACGTAAGGAGGGTCACTGAAGATGCTGGGGAACGGTGATGGTGTTTTGAGACATGGCTTCATTATGTAGCTCAGGCTGGCCTGGAACTCACCATATAAACCAGGCTGGCTGAAACTCCCAGAGATGCACTCGCTCTGCCTCTGAAGTGCTGGAGTCAAAGTTGTGCGCCAGCACACCTAGCCCAAGGAAAGCATCTTGTTCCTTTGTTCAGAGTATGGTATGTGGGGAGCGAATGAGGCCTTGAGTGAACGTATATTATTGAGATGACCACAGGCATGTCAAGGACCCCAACCCCTCAGACCCATGTGTTATGGAAGTTTTGGTTTCTCAGTCATGATTTTTAAATATGTTTTTGTTTTAATTCCAGGTGTGGAATATGGAGCTGCTCCAGTTTGGTCGATAGTTGATAACTGCCTCATAAAAGGGCGCGTGATGGTTGTCAGCTGGGAACTGCCTCATGCAGGTGTGTGGTTTTTGCCAGTGTGCCTAAATGCCAGAGAGAGAGAGAGAGAGACAGAGACAGAGAGAGAGACAGAGAGAGACAGAGAGAGAGAGACAGAGACAGAGAGAGACAGAGACAGAGAGACAGAGACAGAGAGACAGAGAGGTTGGAGGCTCCAAGAAACAAGGCGGCTGTGGTGCTTCCCCCATGCTGCTCCCAGTTGCTGTTGACGCACTTTGATGAGAAAGTTGAAGCTGTCCTGAGATGAGGACTGGAATTACCTCAAGGAACCCTATGACCCTAAACAGCCAGGAGAATAAGGGGTCTGCGCCCCCACTACCCTCTAACACTCTTTCTCTCTTACCCAGCATTAAGGGGTTGGCGGAAAGGAGGTAGATGTGTCAATACCCCAAATAAAATAGAGTTTACAAACAAGCATTGTCACCCATGGGAATGGCAAAGCGTTCCTCTGGTCTAAGTGCAGATGTTGCCAACAATTGACCTGCTAAAACCAGTATGCCCAACGGTTCCCTTCTCTCAGATCACTACAACCTGCAACTGTCCCCTACAGACACCTCCTACCTAGATCATCTAACTCACCCCCTCCCTTGTTCAGCTGTGTACAACACACCCACCTCCTCAATCCAGACACATAAACTAGATGTTCTGAGTTTGCAGGATGCTGCTGACTTGCCTCCATCAAAGCACACTGCCCACCCAACCCCAGATTTTCTGTGTATGTATCTGCCCTTTCTTCATTCTCTCGTGACCCTAGTTGGCGCAGTTCTCAGACCAAGCAGGTCATAGCAGGGGTGTGCTAACAACTCCATGCTGGTGGAGGCTCTTAAGTGGCTACGCGCATTGTTAGGAAAGGGGTGTACAAGCACGATATAAGCAGGTTAGGGACCCTAGGCTGCCAGGGCGTGTGCGTAGCGCAAGCCGGGGGGAGTCCCACGCTGCTAAGCTATTCCCTACCCTTGTCTGCCTCCACTTGTCTGAGGCAAAACTAAATCATTGACTTTGGAGCAGAAAAAAAAATTTCACAGCATGCCAGTATGAAGCAGAATTGGTGTTTTAAAAAAAGATTTTAAGTATAGATTTTAAAGGATCTAGAGAGAATGTCAGGGTGAGCTTCTCTGAGAGTCTCATTTCTTCATATTTTAATAGTTAGATACCAGGCCTGGCATGGTAGGATTTGGAGTTATTGTCCTCAAGGGGTTCCTAAGGAACCTATGGAAGATTACAGGTGGTCCCTGAGGGGCCTCTGTGGGATTATGACTGATATGGCTAAAATCTCGGTCAGGAATATGCAGAACAGTAGGCTGCCTTTCCTACAAATGAGTTGACTTCATTAGACTCTGTGGGGCGGGGGAAGAAAAATAAACAAGAAACCAAACAAAAATGGGAAAAGGAGTGGGAATCTTCCTAAGGTTGTGCAAATTCAGGCCTTCAGTCTGATTCATTGCTATTTTAGCACAAAACATCATATATGAAAGGAATGTTAAGTCTGTGTTAGCAGCCATCATAGGAAATGTGTGTAGTGCTGGATTCTCCCTTCTCATCTGTCAAGAGGCTTTAGCCAGACTGCGACGTGAGGGGCTCCTTTCCCCTGTAGTGACTCCAAACCCTCCCCTGCCTTTACAGCCTGCCTTAGGAAGACATGGCAGCCAGCAAGAGGAAAGGCCTTCATGTCAGTGTAATCTTCTTGTGGACTGTGCACAGTTTACCCTTGTTCATTCAAGTGCTGATTTCTCTACCCTACTTTCTGGCTTCAATCTAGACATTGCATTGTGATGTTTATTCTAAATATCTCCTGTTTCAAGTTTGTGTAAACATGTCACCATTTATTCTCTGTATTGCTAATAAAAACCAACTAGCCAATGCTGAGCAATAACAGAGAACAGACATCCTGGTGAGTGAGAGGAAGAGAGAGAATAGGAAGGACAGGAGGGATCCATGAGGAGAAAAGCCAGGAAACATAAAAAGACATAGGAGAGGGGGTTGGAGAGATGGCTCAGCAGTTAAGATCACTAACTGCTCTTCTAGAGGACCCGGGTTCAACTCCCAGCACCCACATGGCAACTCACAACTGTCTGTACCTCCAAGATATGACGCCCTTACACAGACATACATGCAGACAAAACACCAATGCACTAAAAATAAATTATTTTTTAAAAGATGTAGGATATTATTTAAAAGAAAGTGTAAAGTGGGAAATCAGAATTGGAGGAAACAACACTAGCATGGAGGTTTAGGATGGAGTCATTTTTGTGCAGCATTGTGCTATAGACTGATTAAATAGACCCTGGTCTCTCTGTGTGGTTATTTGGGTACAAAGCTGGTTAAGGAGTAACCACTGATTTCACTGAAATAATAATTCAATATTAGATATCAATAATCATTCAACACCTTCATATCACCAGGAAGCCCCCATCCAGGGCCTACCGCAGGTGCCTGACAGGACCTCACAGGCCCCATCCTTAGTGTTGGCCTTGATTCTGGAAGCAGTGAGGCCATCAGAAGAGCTCCGGCAAGCTCCCAGGCATAGATCTATCCTGGCGTACATCTGCGATGTCAGAGCCAGAGGAAAGGTGGGTCCAGCTGGGCTCTCCCATCCAGACTGACAGAATTGCTGGTAGGATGTGCGCAGTAAAAGTACAATGTCAGGACCACCCAGGGAAGCAACTGAGGGAACACCATTCCTGTCCTAGCTGAAAGTGAGGGGACAAGACAGTACAGCTATGCTCAGTATGAGCACGTGTTGCTATTGCAGAGAACCAAGTTCAGTTCCCAGCACCCGAAAGGGGGATAACACCCATCCATAACTCCAGTTCCAGGCAACCCAGAGCCATCTTCTGACCTCCAAGAACTTCAAACACACACGTGGTGCAGACATATTCAGGCAAAACACTCTTAGAATAAAATAAATTGATACAAGATTAAAACAAAGATCACAAGCCTTTTGGAGTGTTAACATTTTGAGCTCGAGTGACACCAACCCCAAAGCCCAACAGAACCCGGAACTGGCTAGTGCTCCTGATCACATGAAGGACAGAGAAATCAGTGAGCCGAACTTAGGCTTAACTACAGTGACGGCTGGGCAGGTTCCTTGCGTCACAGCACATGCTGGTTTTCCATGGCTGTCGGGTCCCGGCTTTCTGGAAAAAATCGAATCAGAGTTCACCTGAAAGAGGGAGTGGGGATTGAAAGTAGAATACAGAGACGTGAGAAATAACGAATCAAGTCAGGAAATTTCTGATCAAGATTCCCTTTAATGCCAACTAGCAGGAACATATATAGAGCAAGGTCAATAGGATCTATTCTCATCTCACTCACCCTAGCCCCCTAGGCAAGAATACAATAGCCTGAATTGCTCCCTGTAGAACTTCTTAGTTCTCTGAGTAGGTCCCTGTAAGAACTTCCTTGATCCTCTAGGTGGTTCCAAGTTGGGACTTCCCTACTTCTTTCAAATGTAAATAGTCCAAGGATAGCCTGGAACACAAGACCTCGTGAGGCAAAGGTCAGCAACTCGAAGGTCACAGCATGCAGCCTAAGCACAGGATTTCTGACGTGGCAGAATTTGGCATAGCTTCCCACAAATGGCTGGGTGCGATTATATTAATTTCCTTTCCAATGGATTTCCTGCCAGTCACACATCTGTCAGTCCCCTTCCAAGCATCGTGGGAAATGGTGCAGTGGCATGAGGCTGAGGAGGAGGGAACAGCAGCCAGGAAGCTGAGCAGAGGGCGCCAGCAGGCCGAGGCTGCAAGGTGCTTGGCTCTCTGCCCAACCTTTCTAAAGGCAGGGCACCTGTGCAGCTCTTCAGAGCAGACAGGGTCTTCACACGCGTCTCTTTCAGTGCATGAGAGCAGAGAGGTGCGGGCTGGGCTGGGCCTGGAAGAGCTGTCGGGGATAGCAGGAGACTTGAACGACGACGGCCAGGAACTATGGGACTGCTAGATCTGTTCCGTCTCTGGCCTCTAGAGTCTCACCCTTAAAACGATGTCAAAGCAGAGATGTCGTCAGTCTCGCTCCTTTGGGGACGTAGTGAGACCAGAGTCTCTGGCTACCCAGCAGGACCAGAGGCTGAGGCCTAAGACTTCATTTGTATTTGCGCTCTTTACTGCGACTACCATCATCATCGTGGTCATCGTTATTTTGATGGGCTACCTCCACCGACGAAATAAGCTAATCGAAACCAGATTAAATGTATAAAAAGGCAGGTTTACTTGGGAACTGAAGTTTCTGGGACAAGGCCAGAAGAAGTCGCACCAGAGCTATGGCGGACCCAGCGGAGGGGTTTAGGGTGTTCCCAGCAATGCTAAGCACGTGCAGAGGCTTTCCTTCGAGGGGGTAGGGTTGGAGAAAGCTGTGGAATTTAACAGGCCTTGTGGGGGACGGGGAGGGCAACCGGAGATGCCAACCAGTCATCACGTTGATTTATTTTGAGAGTAAATAAGTGAGTCGATCTCGAGGCGGAGTGTCCGTCTTGTCAGAGACTATCTTGTAAAATTCGGTTCTCTCTTCCCATCAAGTGGGCCCTGGGGTCAGGTTTAACTGCAAGTGCCTCTAGCCTCTGAGCTCCTGCCAAGAAGCCAAGGTGCTCTTGGAGGGCAGAGCAAGGCCCACGCCTCGCTCATGGTAAATGGGGACCTGAGCTGACGGTGGACCCTGCAGGGTGGGAAGAGACTGAGAGCACAGAGAAGAGGCCCTCCAGCCAGGAAGCCGCCCCTCTCAACCTCTCAACCACGCTGGCGACTTAAGCATGAAGGGCTGTGCCCTTTGCAAACATGGTAACCTTATGCAGCCAAGGGAGCGCCCTTTTCAAACATGGCCGCCGCGGGGGAGGCCTCAGAGGATGTGCCCTTTTCAAACATGGCCGCCAGACAGGGCGTGCGTTACGCAACAACGGAAGCGCCCGGTTCCCCGTGCGGCAGGCACGTCGGCGGGCTTCCGGCGCTCCGCCCTCGGCTCGCGGACTTTGTTAGCGGCACGTGGTCCCGAGACGTTGGCCTGCGATTGGCCGCGCGGTTGGTGATGGTGACGTCGGACGCGGCGCGGCGCGCGCTTAGAGCGGCGCGATTGAGACTCAACGGAGAAGCGTTAGGTTGGGGCGCCTACTCATGAGGAGCAGGAAGGTGAGGGGCCCAGCTGGCAGGACCGCTCCCTGGGGAGCCGATGACGGGCGGGCGGTTCCCCAAGCCCCGCCCCTGGGAGTGGAAGACCTCACCCCCCACCCCAACCCCTTCTCCCCTGTCCTCTGCAACCCCTGGCGGCGGAGACGCCTCCATCTCCGAGGAGCTTCCTTCCCTGGGCTGAGGGCTACGAGTGCGCCGCTGGGACTGGATGGGGCCCCTGCAGTGCGGCTGCCGTCCTCCCTGGCTTGCTGTCCCTCCGCGCTGCCCACAAGCGGGCATGGCGCCTCAGCCCAGCCCCGGAGGACTGCCAGTGCCACCGTAGGGAGGGCGACTGGGACCTGAGCCCCAGCTGCAGGCACAGGAGCCCCCTTGAGCTGTGCCCTCGCCTGGTGCAGTGTGCCTGCTGTCTGCAGCTGGTCAAAATCCAGGCTGGCATCCCCGCCTGTAGCTTGAATTTTGGAGGGGTTTACGTGTGTTGTGGTGACAGGTAACTGTTTCCCGCGTTACCGTCGTCGTCCTTGTCTCTGTCCCCCGTTTGCATACAAAGGCTTGAATTTAATAACTTTTCACTGTGTTGTTCACTTCTTTGTGAGGGTCTGTCTGCTTTTCTGGATTGTTCGGCCTCCATTCCAAGTGAGACAGATCCAGAGGGTCTAACTCTTGTGAAGTCCTCGCCCCACTTTGGGGGTATTTTGTGAGACAGCCCTTGACAGTCCAGCCTTGCAACCGTTGCTTCCTGTCTGCAGGCACCTCCTCAGGCCAGCGGGCCTCTCTCATACCCACCACCTTCGTTATTTCGGGCATGCTACTAGCACTTCGCCTCTTTTCGCCTTTTGAGAGAAGCGTGTTTATTCTTAGCTTCATTTTACAGGACAGACTTTCTGGGTGTGGATTTCCCTAGCTGGCGTTTTGTTAAGTGCATGGAATGTTCTCACCGAGGCGCCCACTGTTTGTGGAGAATAGGGGCTTGGTTTCTTCTTACCAGTTCTTCCAAGACTAGATCCGTCCTCGGAGGTTGTCTGTCTGTCTGTCTGTGTGTGTGTCCGTCTCCTTCTTGGGTCATAGATGGTCTGTCAACTTGCAGTTGTGTGTTGAGCTTCCTAGATGTATGGATTATTGTTTTCAATAAACAGGAGGTTTTCAGCCTTTCTTTCTGGCTGTCCCTCACCTGTGTGCTGTTATGTGAGTTAAAGGCCAACCTAGGCCACCTAGGCAGCTCTAGGTCAGCTGGGGCAATAAGAAGACTTATGAGACAGTTGTGTGTGGTGGCACAGGCTGTGACCCCAGCACTCAAGAGGTTGTCACAGATGCATCTGGCATTCAAGACCTGTCAGAGTAATTTAATGAAACTGTCTCCAAAAAAATAAATAAATAAAGAGTTGGCGCTGGGAACGTGGCACAGCTGTAGACACTTGCCTTGTATGCATGGAGGTCCCGATCTCACTTACTGCCCCACAGAGGCCGTGTGCCTGTTCCATTAGGATTGGGACTGGTGTGGGGTAGAGGTGTGAGCTGGGAGCTGCTGACTCTGTGTCATGGGACTGTTGTCAGGGGTTTTGACACCATATAAAAACTCGAGAGCCAGCCGGGCGTGGTGGCGCACGCCTTTAATCCCAGCACTCAGGAGGCAGAGGCAGGCGGATCGCTGTGAGTTCGAGGCCAGCCTGGTCTACAAAGTGAGTCCAGGACAGCCAAGGCTACACAGAGAAACCCTGTCTCGAAAAACAAAAACAAACAAACAAAAAACTCGAGAGCCTTCTGAGGAAGGATGTGTCCACTTACTTGGGGCACGTTGGTGTGAGTTCATGTCCACACACCACAGTGCTGGTTCTTAGAAACCTACAAGGCAGCGGGGCTGATGCCGCCACAGTGGACAGCCGACCATGCTTCCATTTTTTTCTGTTAAATCTGTATGAGCATGTTTAGCTGTGAACCACAGTACACGTGGAGGCCAGAGGACAACTTGCAGAAGTTAGTTCTTTCCTTCCGCTATTTGGGTCCTAGAAATTGAACATGGGTCCTCGGTCCTGTGGCGAGCCCCCTTCCCCCTTGGGTTGAAGCCATCGCTGCCTGCAGGTGAGGGACCGTGGGGAGGCCTCAGGCACAGAGCTGAGGACCCACACTCGGTGCTGGCGCTCTTCCGTGAGAGTGGTCCCTGAGCACCTGTCTTGTCTAGCTCACAGGTGGAGTGCGATCCTCAGCACGCCTTCGGGCCCGAAGTTACTCTTCAGCCAGCTTGCCCTCTGCCGAGAACATCGCTAGCTCCACATCTGCCAAGACAGCATGTCTGGTAAGCGTCCAGCAGCAAGGCCTAGGTTCCATCCGTTTCTACACTTCTGTGAAATACAAGCCTGCTGCTGTCCCATGTACCCTGGAGACATTACTGAGGGTGTGTGGCAGTGCCATCACTGCGGTCGGAGAGGGTGTGCTTTGCAATACAGATGATTTTTCTGGCCTTTGTGCACTGTGTGTGTGTGTGAGTGTGCTCATGACCCAGGCACTGTGGCACAGCTTTCTGTACTGTGCACCTTTGAAGGTGGCCCTTCTAGCTCTTCACCTGGAGCTGAAAGAAGAGTCAGGCAGCAAGGACAGGACGCTTACGTGCTGCTGTGGATCCCAGTGCAGCGGCCTAGTGAGAGTCTCGTGTCTGAACGAGGGCAGCTGATGTTTGGGGCACTCCCCCTCCCTGGCCTTGCACAGCGCTGTACTCAGGACACAGTATGCTAACCCTGCTGAAGCAGCCTGCACATCTGCTGCCTTCCTGCAGTGTCCAGGCACCGCTGCTGCGTAAAACCAAGACTCCTGGGCATTCAGAGTTTGCTGTGCGTGAGGAGATGGAAACTGGGTTCTTTCAGGTGGTTTTCTAAAAGACATTGAAGAGAGGCACACAGGCCCAGTCCATAGGTGAGGTCAGAGGACAACTGCAGTAGGAGGGTTCTGGGACATAGTTTTGGCAGTAGGCACCTCTGTGCTCTAAGCCCTCTTGCTTGTCCCTACAATGGTTTTAAAGTAAACAAACCTGCACTTGAGTAAAGAGCCCTGGGACCTCAGCCTGGTGGGGGTGATCTTGTGGGGGGAGGGGCTGTGGGGGTGCTGTGCGGTCCTCCTTGACCTCCAATACGCTCTGCCCCTTGACTTCAGCACTGCATGTCTCAGGCGGAGGAACAGGAGACGATGGGACTGACCTGTGCCTTTGCTCAATGGGTCTGGTTTTTCTCCTATGTTTTTCTTTCCTGGCAGGCTTCCTCATCGCACAAGGCTACAGACAAGCGCACTTCCAAAAAGTTCAAGTGTGACAAAGGTCACCTTGTGAAGGCAGAATTAGAAAAAGTTGACCCTAAAAGTGACGTTTCTTCTTTGCCAAAAGTGGCCCCTTGTGAAAATAAGTTTGCAGAGGACAGTGCTGAGGCCGCTGTCCCTGTGCCCGAGAGCGGAGCACCTCCCCAGGGCTGCTCCAAGCCTGTGAGTGAGGAACCCTCGGCAAAGGCTGAAGATGACCTGCCCACAGCAGAACCCAGCAGTGCGGCTGAGGCCCAGGAGCCCCCTGACAGCTCCACCACACACGCCGAGCCTATGCCCAAGGCAGAGGAGCCCGTGCAGGTCCCGCTGCTGCAGATGGACGGCAGCGTGTTTCTGGATGACGACAGCAACCAGCCCATGCCTGTGAGCCGCTTCTTCGGCAATGTGGAGCTGATGCAGGTGGGTGTTCCTCCAGTCTCGCCCGCAGCGCCAGGGCGCGCTCCCTCCACACACTCCCAGTTGACCGTGTACCCACAATGCCCAACACAACCCTGAGCATAAACTGACCAGAAGATGAGCTGTGTGCTGATTGGATTGGAGGTGCTTCTCCTTGCACCCCATCTCACCCCACCCCGCTCTCAGGCTCACTAGCTGGGAAGCAGCTCACCTTGGATGTGTCTCTGGTGTGCCGCACACAAGGTTAGGAAGTCAGATCTGGGGGTTTTGTGAACATGCACCCACGTCTCTGTCCGACCCCCCTCGCCCCCGTGTCTCTGTCTCTCTGTCTCTCTCATTTGGAGCATAGGATCTTTCTCACCAAGGGGCCAGTGCCTGGACAGGCTTCCCATGTTTGTAACCGAGGCCGCTCTGCAAGGCCCTGAGCAGATTGTGGTCAGAAATGGCCCTGGATGCCCTAGCAATGCCACTCGAGACTGAAGCCATGTTTTCTTCCCCTCTAAGGATCTGCCACCGGCCTCTTCATCTTGTCCTTCTATGAGCAGACGAGAATTCAGAAAAATGCACTTCAGAGCCAAAGATGATGAGGATGACACCGAGCTGTAACCGGTCTGTGCCTGCTTAGCTGTTAGCAGTCGACAGTGCAGCAAGGATTAAGGTTTCTATGACATCCTCGAGAACATGTTCAAACTGAACGCAAAACCGACATGAATGTCCCCAGCACAAACTCCCAGCTCCTGTGGAAGGTTCCCTGTGAGCACAGACCCCCCCTCAACCCCAGCTCCTGTGGAAGGTTCCTGTGAGCACAGACCCCACCCCACCCCCGGCTCCTGTGGAAGGTTCCCTGTGAGCACAGACCCCACCCTACCCCCAGCTCCTGTGGAAGGTTCCCTGTGAGCACAAACCACCACCACCACCACCCACCACCCACCCCCCCCCCCCCCCGGCTCCTGTGGAAGGTTCCCTGTGAGCACAGGCTGCTGCCCTTGTCTCATCTTCCTTTTGCAGACATGCCATGCTGGCACAGGTCAGCAGGGGGCCGGGCAGCGGGAAAGAAGGGGAATTCCTTGTGCTTTGGTTCTGGTAACACAAGCTTGCTTTCCATGCCAGACTGATCACTGGAGATGAGTTCTCATTTCTTCTGGAAGGACTCCTGTTTCTGAGTGAAGCTAATCGTTTATCTTGTAGTTTTTGCAAAGTTCATATGAGAAGGAAATGAAATATATTTTGAAAATATTTTAAAGAAACATTGTGTCCTCAAAACTGTCATCTCTCAAATGAACCAAGGGAGGAAATGAATTCTGTCCTAGCCCAGGACCACTCTTCGGGCCCATTAGCAAGCAGGAGAGGCAAGGCCATTGGTACAGGCCTTGAGCAAGAGGTAGCTCTGCTGGGTTAGAAGCTAACCATGTGGACACTGGGACTTGAACCTGGCTCCTGTGCTAGAGCAACAAGGGTTCCAGACCTGTAAGGAGTTTCCAGTTCTGCTCCTGTTCAAGCCGGCCTGTCTGCCCCAACAGATAACTTCCACCGAGATGCTTTCTCTTTAGCTGTGACCTTCACCTACTCTCTGAAGAACCACAGTTTAAAGCTGTCCGTGTAGTCTTCCAATAGGCAAGGGCAATAGCACACAGGCTGGGATGCTCAGCCCTTGGGAAAGACAGCTGGGTGGTTCCCGGAAGCAGACTTCAGTCAGCAGCACACGTAACCACAACACGCCTTCCAAAGAGGCAGTCATGCCACAACCATCTTGCTTCCTTCCTTGGGTACACGCTTCCTTTACTCAGAGTCACCTTGCTGATGGACACTGGGTCGAGAAACACTGG
The DNA here is from genome assembly GCF_903995435.1 of Acomys russatus. Lineage (NCBI taxonomy): Eukaryota > Metazoa > Chordata > Mammalia > Rodentia > Muridae > Acomys > Acomys russatus. Next base: position 45,378,057 of record NC_067165.1, read on the forward strand.
AGTAAGTGGCAGCCTGCAGCAGGGGACACTTTGTCCTAACTGGCCCCATTTCAGCAGCGTCAGCCGCCTCATCACGCTGAAAGAATCCTGTGGGATTGGAAGGGTCTGTGGAGGTGGTCACAGACCTGAGTCCTGAGCCCTGTCATGTGAGGAAGAGGTGCCAGCACACAGGCATCCTCTGTGAGCATATAGATGGTGGTGGGTGGCTGCGGGACGTGAGGTGCCAAAGGACACAGTGTCCACAGCAGCAACAGCAAACAATAGATAAAGCCTAACCAGGGCCACTAGGCTGCTCAGCAGGTACGGGCGCTCGCTTGTTATCCCCAGATGACACATGTGGAAAGAATTGACCTATACACATGCACACACACACAGCTTTAAACTTTAAACACTAATGCAGTTATTAGAATCAGTGTTGTGAGCACTTGACATATGCTAGATTATTTAAGAGCCTGAGCCAGCCAGCTGTGCCACAAGAGTGACTTTCTACAATTTTCAAAGTCTGTGGATGTGGCACTGCCGGCTCAGCATCTGCCTGAGCTGTGTGAAGGGTTCTGTCGTTGGCACCTTGAAACAAGAGCATCCTGTTTTCCCACTGTTGGGAACCAGCCTCTCAGGGTTCAGAAACCAGTGAATACAGCAAGAGGACAGACTGAAGCTACCAGCTGCCTGGGGAGCTCAGTGCAGGGTCCAAAGTAAATGTGAGTTTCCAGGTACCCCGCCCTGTGGAGTCTGCTATTCCCAAGACAGTGGGACAGATAGCCCAGTCAGGCTCTGGATACTTCTGGAAGTCAGTCACCTGGCTTCTTGCTAAAGACCTGTTGTTCCCACTCCAGTCTCACCACAGGTCAAATGGGCCCAGGGTCTGGGGCAGACAATTCACCCACAGGCACCTAATTGCTGGATCCTGCAGGAGCTTCCTGAGAACAGGCCCTTTGGACTCAGGTTTAAACCAGAGACGCTCAGTTGCCTTCAGTAGCTCTGCCTTGCTGAGGACCTAACGCCTGCCTTCAACCTACACCAGCTGGAGTGGGTCACTGCCCTTTGGCTTGTTCAGCTGAGACTCGAAGCTTGCCTGGGTCCCAGGCGGCTGCTGACTTTCACTGATTGTGACCTCATGGTGCTGACAGCACCATGAATCTGTGCCATTTCAAATATTTATTAGTTCACTTTTTTCTGGGGTTCACTGCCTGAATTGTCCTTGGATAGTGGGCTTGGGGTGACACTTCCCACCTGTAGCCACCACTCCATCTGACAGCTGAGGGCCCAGGGGCAGGTAAAGCACGCCCCATCTAGGACAGCCTTCTGGCTTTCACGAAAAGCTCGTTTTTTCATGGCCAGCTGCAAAGGTGTTCTACACTCCACCAGCTAGAGAAACGGGCCTCACTAGGCACGCTGGCAGCTGTGGGTGACAGGAGGGGTCAGCGCGGTCCTTCACTAAGCATGCTGGCAGCGTGGGTGACAGGAGGCCACAAAGGTGGTGCTGAAGAGAGGGCTCAGCTCCTAAGAGTACTTGCTACTCTTGCAGAGGACCCAGATTGGGTTCCAGCACCCACGTACTGGCTTACAGCCCCCTGCAACTCCAGCTCCGAGGTGTCCGGTCCTGCTGGCCTCTGGCACCTGCATACACTAACACGCTCAGGTTCACACATAGACATAAGACGTGCCAAACTTCAGAGAGCCCAGTCCTAGCCACAGTCCTGGTAGGGGACAGTGACTCTGCATGTACCGGGGTATTTGAAAAGAGCAGAAAAACAGAAGACACATTGTGAGCAACGTGCACCTATGAGGGTAAGTAAGAGCAACAGCTGGGTCCTCTGCACACGCTCCCTGACTGGGCTGAGGCACTGCCTTGCCGGTTCTGTGAAGATGGCTCATTCTTCTCCCATCTTCCTCAACACATTCCAACCTTTTTGACATGGCTATTTTGGAAACACTATTGTTTTTCTTATTACATGACAAGTGTAAAAATCCAAACATTACAGAATATATAAAAGGTTTATTTCAAAAATAAACTCAGGCTGGGCATGGTAGCACACACCTTTAATCCCGACACGCAGGAAGCAGAGGCAGAACTCTGAGTGAGAGGCCAGACTGATGTTCACAGTGAGCCCCAGGCCAGCCAGAGCTGCACAGTGAGAGCCGGTCTCAGGAAGGAAAAGGAAAAAGGTACTTTAAAGTACATGATGTAGGAAATTAGTACTTGGTGGTCAATCTCATCCCTGCTGAAGCCCCAGGATTGCTGCGCTCACAGCGTGGCATCCCCTCAGACTGTCTCTGCACGCTGACACACATTTACACCAAATACCAGGTGCAGTGGTGCTCACCTGTAATCCCAGCTCCAGGGATGAGGCAGGAGGACCAGGAATTGAAGGTCATTCTCTGCACAGTGAGCCATCTGTGCATTTCACAGCTTCCCATTTCTACACAGAAGCTTAACCTGCTGCAGTTGTGGATACATGTGTGTATCAGTGTTGAGTCATGAAACTCATGGCAGCCGTTACTCACCCATTAAGAGCGGCAGTTTGATGCGGCTGACGACAGCGCCACAGTCAGCCGTTCAGCAGAACATCCTGCATGCTCCTTATGAACGCAAACATTTACCCTAGAAGCACCATTTCCTTCAAAGGAATGTAGTCAGAGCTGCCATTTGCAGTGCAAAGGGAGGGTAGAGAAGCTGAACACACCAGCACCAGCTGTCCTCCGCACACTGGGCTGTCAGAGGCTGCGGAAGCAAACTAGGAAGGTACTGTGATCAGATGTGTTGCAAAGACTCATAAAGACTTTCCTAGAACCTTCTAGAGTGACAAAACACACAGCCCATCAGCACTGCAGCCACCTTGAAGACGGCATGGCATGTGTCACCGGCGCTTCCGAGCATGCTGCTTCCGAGCGCGCTGCTTCCGAGCAGGCCGCTTGCCCTTGGCTCCTGTGTGGGGCCGGTAGATCCTGCTGCGGTCGCACTGCAGCTTGTGTACGGTCTTCTTGTGGCAGGCGATGTGCACCAGCTTCAGGTTCTCGGCGGTGAAGAGCAGGCTGTAGAAGTACTCCCAGTCCACCGCCCTCCCGTCCCGGGTCGCCTCAGCCAGCGTGGGCACCACGGTGCGCTTCTTCTCTATCCTGCCAAGTCACAGAGAGACAGCCCATCTGCCGTCGGCACACACCACAGACGGTCACAGCAGGGCCTACCACAGCAGACAACCCTACTGTCCTGGTTAGTCTTTTGTCAACTTGACACAGGTAGGGTCATCTAGGAAGAGGGAACCTCGACTGAGAAAATGCCTTTATCAGACTGCTGTGTGTGCAAGTCTGTGAAGCATTTTCTTGATTAATGATTGATGTGGGGCGGCCCAGCCCACTGTGGGCAGTGCCACCCCCAAGCCCCTCCCTCCCCAAGTTGCTTTTGGTCAGTGTTTATCACAGCAATAGAAACCCTAAGATGAGGTATGTGAAGACCTTGAAGATTTTTAAGGAGCCTGAGCTGGGAACAGCCCAGGACAGAGGCACTGAAACGGATAAGACTTATAGATGAATCACCACATGTGCCCAGCACCACACGCCAAAAACTGCTGACGCTGGCCGGTCCCTGACGGGCCATGGGTGGACATGGTCAGTGTGGCAGAGCCCACCAGAGGCACCCAGCACCACACTCTGTAGACTGGTGACACTGGCCTGTCCCTAACAGGGGCTATGAGTGGGCACGATCAGTGTGGCAGAGTTCAGTGCAAGCAATGCTGCTTGTCTTACTTCGTAAACTTGAATGGTGGGCACTGCTTAACATACTGAAAAGAACGCAAGAAGGCTGGGCCAGGATCCCCCACACGGCCAGTCAACAAAGCCAACCTCACTGTGTGTACTTCTCAGCTCCTGATGACTCCTGTTTGTACCCATTTTACACAGGCGCCCACAGACCCCCAAGCCCGCGTCTCCCACAGGCATGTGATCCAAGTATGTATGACCAATGTGACACAGAAATGGCAAGTAAAATCAATGGCATGTTACTCCAGAGCCACTGAAAATGGGATGTCTACAGGGAACATTTGAGATCCACTCTGCAGAGACACCTTGACAAGCCAGCAGTGGAGCAACAGTCACCAAAGAGGAACTCAGATCCAAACAGCCGCAGCAAGAACAGTGGAGTGGAAGGCAGGCACCACCCCACGTTTATCATGTCACAGCTCTGGAGCCTGGCAGCCCAAGCCATTGCACAGTGGTCCGGTCTGCTCGGCGCCCGCTCCCTGGCTCGTCCTTATACAGCAGCGGGAATGTGAGCACACTCTCCCACTCACAAGATGTGTGTTCCTATGATATCATTTCACCCTGTCTCCCAAAGGAGCTACCTCCAGATGGGGTCTCACTAGGTGACAGTTACACTGTATGTCTGGGGTGGGAGGAGTCAGAGCAGGAAGTTACCCTGAAACAGCATCACCGAGCCAACGCCCACGACAACCCAAGAGTCTGCAGAGGAGAATTGGAACTCTCCGGAACGGAAGACAAGTCAGGGCAGAACCACACACAAAGGCCCATCCCTGGATGTACATCACTCTCAGTCAAGGGGAATCAAGCAATCTCCACTGAAAAGGCAGGATGCTGACTGAAAGTGGCTCCCGTGAGCAGATGCCAGGAAACAGTGTCATCAGCCTCCTTCTCGGGAGTGCCAAGGGACCCAGATGCCTGTCATGGCAGGCTCATTGTGAGACAGCCTCTCCCCACTCACTCCACAGGAGAAGTTCCAAGGGAGAGCTCACCCTCAGACTCTTCCTACAGAAGACTAGGAGCACTCATTAGCCAACCCACAGCAGGCAGGGAGCAGAGGGGTGAGTGGCACCAGTGGGTACTGACCGTGAAAACATAAGCCCCTATGCAAGCTTAAGGTCAGGTGGGACAACACTGAAAACAACAAGAGACACCCTCTTGGTGGCAACCGGAGCTCAGCCAAGGGAAAGGTGAGACAAAGAGCAGAGTGGCATGGAGAGCCGCGGCCTCTCACAGGCACCAGGGCACAGGAAGGAGGAGCCGAGCCACATAAAATGACAGAAAAGCTCTGGGAACTACAGGGCCTGGCAAAGACCCACATGTCAGAACAGTCAGTCACACTGATCTCAAAACACTAAGCCCAGGTACAGCTGGAGACGTGGGCCTGAAGACTGTTAAAACACAGACAAAGCAGAGAACAGGAGAAACCGAAGATGAGCAGAGCATAGAATTATAAGCAAAAACCGCTGTAGGTAAGCACAGGGCAAAGGCAGCGCGGACACGGAGGAGCGGGCAGACGCTCCTGCACCTGCAGGGGGACTCAGGGCCTGGAGTCAGTGTGCTGGATGCAGCGCCTCAGACCCTGAGAGTCTCCTAGGGCTCGCCACAGCCACCCCATCAGGGTGTGATAAAAGAGATCATAGATACGCCAAAGATATAGCAACGTCTGTCAAGAGAGAATTAGTGCCCAGGACAGGACAAGAGTAAACAAGAGCAAAGCAGAGTGACACGAGAGCCACGCGTGGCGGAGAGCCACAGAGGCCACGGCCTTCCCAGGAACTAAACAAAAGCAGCAAAGTGGGTGCTCACCTCAGACAGGAAAAGGCAGAGGCACAGTGACACCGAGTGGTGGCAGGACATGACGCAGCTTGCATCACGTGAGCCAGAAGGCTGCAAAGTCTCCACAGGGCCACAGGGCCTGGAGGTCTGAACCACGGCAGTCTTTCTCATCCGGAGCATGTACCAGACCCCAGACACCCTCATGATGCAGGGCGGGGCGCAAGTCTGCGTTCCTCACCAGCTGTGGATGCACCCAGTCCACAGATCAGCCTGCCAGGCATGGAACTGGGAGAACAGTGTTTCACCTCAGCGTCTCTGAGAGCCCTCAGCATTGGATGATGGTGAGTACTCAGAATGGCCTAAGGAGTCTGCAAACAGGTGAAGACGTCTGCGCTGTTTGCCTGAGCTGTGGGGACAGACAGAGCACTGCAGAACCAGGGAGCAGGAGCACACACACAGGTCCGCACATTAACAGGGCACATTTCTGGACAGTGGTTCCCTTGGCAACAGGGAAAGGGCACCGAGTACAGAGGGCTAAAGGGGTCCCCAACTGTAACACATTTTGTATATACTTTTAATAATTTTGATTCCAAGAGTCAGAAAGCCACTGGGGGTACTTGGGCACTTCGCCTTCATAAAGCAAGTGCCACAACTACAGAAGCACGTTCCTGCCCTGCCCTGGCTCACCAGAAGAGGCTGAGCTTACCCAGCTGTGGGCCATCCTGCTGGCCCTGACCGCCCACATCAGAGCCCTGGAGCTGGCTCCTCTGGCTCAGACACACAGTATACAGCCTCTTAGGGCCCAACATAGGGCCATGAAGAGCCAGGCCATCAGATCAGCCCACAGATGGGGGCTGGAGGGCAAAGGGACAGCTTAGCATCAGGCACTGGCAGCAGGTGGGACAGGAGCATCTCTCCAGAGGCCCCTTCCATAAAGCATGTGTATGAGGGGAGGAATAGGGGTCTGTCCATGGGCCTGAACCACACAGGTGTGACGTACCAGACCTGAGATGCCTGAGCGGGGTTAGGACCCCAACCACATGTGTGTCCCCAGTGGTGACACTAGTGGCTGACAGACACTCACACATGATCCAGGTTCCAGGTGCTGAAGAGGATCCGGCTCTCCCTGTTGCCATAGGGGTTGATGGAGTGCTTGGAAAGACAGCTCTCCAGATCGAAAGGGCCCTGCAGTGACCAAGGGCGCAGGTTGGAAAGGCTGCAGTTGGGAGCTTACTGCTCTCCTCCCAGCCAGCAAGCTCGCTAAGAGCAGGCCCACGAAGCGCTCGCTCAGTTCATGAACAGACATCTGAACCAGGCACCCTGGCAACACCTATGTCCCCGGCACTAAGGGGCAGAGGCAGGAGGATTGTGAGTTTCAGGCCAGGGAGGTGGCTCTGAAGGAAGAAGCAGTTGCCACACAAGCCGGAAAACCAGGTTTGACTCCTGGAGCCCGTGTAAAAGCCATGTGGTTTGTCCTCTCACACACACACAAAGACACATATACACAAGAATAAAATAAATATTAAGTCAGCCTGGGCTATAGAGTGAGCTTAAGTCCAGGCTCAGTGGCACAGTCAGACCTCATCTTCAAACAACTAAGTTGCCTGCTGTTCTGCAGAGGTTGAAAATTCTCTCCTGGCCAGAGAGCGGTTAGGAGCAATGGGTTTGGCTCCCACCCAGCACCATGCGTGGTTCACAACCACCTGCGACCTCAGTCCCAGGGATCTGCAACCTCTTCTGGCCTCCACAGAGCACACGTGTGCAGACAATCACGCAGACAAACACCCATGCACATCAAATAAGCACTTATTTTAATTGTCTTCTGAGTTCTACCTGTCCCCTGACATTCCGGGTTACCCTCGATCTTATATTCTGAGTTTCCAAAAGATGAAGGGGCCTCCGTGCCTGTCACTAGAGACACCATTCTTTCCGAGGCCCCTCCACAGGTCCACAGAGGAGCAGGCCTGTTATTCCCAGCATGCTCTGCCCCTGTGGCACCCCAAAAACTGCACACCACCATCCCCACCATGAGGGTCACCAGCATGTCCTCCCGGCCTCTCGCCCTTAGCGGCCTAGAACAAAGGGCAGGAAGCTTACCTGGCAGGAAAACCAGCCTTCTGCGGTACAGAGGCGGCTGCTGGCCTCTGCACCTCTGTCGAAATAGCTGCCATTGTACTGCACAGCCTTGAGCTTCTGGCACATGGCGCTAAGGACCCGCATGTACTCTTCTCGGGCTGTGGTGTCCACCATGGAAGTGTAAGCACTCACCTGCAAGAGTGAGCCAGAGGCACTGCTGAGCCTGAGCACACGCCTGTCCACGCCCTAACCATGCCATTCAGTTACCAAGCCACGGCACGCACCGGTCGTCAGGAGCCTGCCCCAGCCTAGTCCTACAGTCAGGGAGTCTGACCGCTGCTCAACTGCCACAGCCTAGGAAATGGCTCTGGGCCCATGGAACGGAGTCAGCAATGGGAGAATGAAGCAAGACCAGGCAGTCACCAAGGCTACCTCAAGTACAGAGTGCAGGACCCCAAAACGTTAGCAGCCACGCCACACTGAGGGGTTATGCTGAGTTTGGGGAGTACAAGGGCAGCACGCAGGCCCTTTGGTGCCCCTGCAGCACTTTCCACTGATAACAAGGAACCTCACATGAAAACGAGCAGACAGTGAAGACCAAGCTGACCCCACTTTAGAAGGTAGAGGAGGAAGATGAAAGGTCTAAAAACTTTTCCAAGGTCAGAGGACTTCGATATGCCCAGAGGAAATAAAATGAACCAAGTATTGGAGAAAAACTACCACCGCATTATGAAGATGCCATCAGCACAATGGAGGAGACAGAATTAATCCTTAATGGGGTTAGGCTCACATCAGAGCACTTGCCAGCTGCACAAGGCTCGAGCTGGCATTGCTCTAAGATAGTAGGACCCCTGCCAGACAGAAGGGGAGCGAGAGGGATCAAAGGACACAGCCTGGAAAGGTCTCATGACTGTCGGACAATGGGATGGAAGACTGAGGCGCGAAGAGAACAGATGCATGGGACAGGCTTCTCTGAGGTACACACACCTCCGCTGACGCAGGAGCGACCTTACAGTTATGCATCAGCGGAGGGGCGGCAACCCCACCACCTGGTCCGTCCTGTGCTGAACACTTATTGCAGGACATAAACGTGGCCTTACCTCCCTCAGGTAGCCCCGGATCCGGCTCTCGCAGCTGTATCTGAGGTAGCCAGACTTATTCCTGAATCGAGACTCCAAACCTACAAGAAAGATGGTGCCCTGGAGTCCACAGGAGGACTGTGGCCAGAAAGGGGGAGGGGAGGCAGCAGCTGCAGGGGTGGCCCCCAGGGTGTGCATGCTCTCCGTCCATCCCAGAGAACTGGTTTTGACGCATTGCAAACACTATGAGAGGTTTCTGCGTGGCTGGCCCTCGAACCCTCGGATCTCAATCACTGACACTGGCCACCCACAGATGAACATTAAGGACAGCGTGCTGCATGAGATGAACAGCGGGGCTCCACTCGCACGAGGTGCCACGTGGAGGAAGAAGACATGTGCAGGGATCCCATCTAGAAAGCTGGAAACTGGAGAGAGAAGGGTTGGGCTGCAGAGCCACAGAGCATGGCTCTAACAGAAAAGGGTTCTAACAACAAATGCCAGTGACGATGACAGGACCAGGGAAAGGTGCGTGGATATGCTGAGAGACACTAACTTCGCACCACCGGCTGCTCTACAATAGACTCACCCAACCATAGGCTTTTGATCCATTTGAAACCCTCCCATCTGACCAGGGGTGGTGTAACACGCCCCTGGTCTGCACAGTGTGTCTAGGACAGCCAGGTGCCTGCCTCAATGGTATTCCTGAAGTTTGATACCCAGGGTTATCCTCTTCATCTCTCTCTTTCTTTCCATATAATATCTGTGTGTGTGTGTGTGTGTGTGTGTGTGTGTGTGTATCTCAAAGTAAGGTGATAAATTCCAAGTTCCATGATTTTTGGAAGAATGTTAAAAAAATAATAATAATTAACTACTTTTTTAAAAAGGCTATTTCCAGGCTGCCCGGGACACTGCCTGCACCCATGAGTCCTGGATGGACGGCTTCCCACAGACACCTTTTGTTATAACCCACCCGAGACCAGTCCACCCTTGGTTGAGAAGCACTGTGATCTGAAATGGACAGAGATCCTCCTGAGAGGCCCTCCACTGCCCTCCCAAGACACCCTGGCCACCACGGCCACCCCAGCCCACTGACCTTCAAACCAGGCTGGATCCTGCTCCCGGGTCTCCGCACTGATGTTCTGGCTTACATGGTGCAGAAGGTCGGCCAGCAGCCTCTGCCTCAGTGGGGCCTGCTCGTCTGACAGCAGCTGCCGTGCAGCCTGGATGACCCCAGCATGCGGTTCATTAAACACGCTGAGGAAGCGTGTGATGTCACTCACATCTGCAACCACCAGGAGACAAACAGAAACCCATTCATGCTGCTCTGGCTCCCAGAAGAGGATCCTGTCCGCTCAGCCCAGAGCCTGCCAGAAGTCAAAACTCTGCTGCCACCAATGCTTACTTTGGCCTGACACTTCCACTGGGGTCACACTACCAATTCCATTCCTCTGGCCACCTCCTGTCAGGTAATGGGGTTACGGTATTCTAGAAAAGCATTACCCCAGCGCACTTGCTCTTCTTCTGGCCTTCTCCTTTGGCCATTTCCTTTGAACCCCATTTTCAGGCCTTCCAACTCTTCTCCCCACTTTTCCCTGGGAGCCTTCCCCACAAGTGTCGACTGCAAGCTTTCCAAGCAAGCTAAATGCCGAGTGAATTCTACTGAGGAGCTTGAGCAGACAGGAACAAACATAATTCAGGAACTCGTGAGGAGCACAGACCACAGCAAGTGAGCCTGCAGAAGTGAGTCCTATGAGCGCACCAGGAGATGCAAACAATGCAGGAGAAAACCTCAGGAAGCCAGGGCTTGGCCAGAGGCCCCTGGACAGTGCAAATGCACAGTGAAGAAAATGACAACCCGGATGTCACCAAAGTCAGAACCTTTGAAGCTGGGTGTGGGGGCACATGCCTGGAATGCCAGCAGTCGGGAGGTAGAGGCAGGAGAATCAGAAGTTTTAGGCAGCCTTAGCTACAGAACAAATTTAAGGCCAGTCTTAGCTGCGTGTAACCTTGTACCCCCATCCCCACCCCCAACTCACCCCCACAAATCTGAACCTTTTGCATGAAAGCAGCTAGGCCAGTTAGCTCAGCTGGTTGGAGCTCTGTTCCAATAAAGAGAATGAAAACTCACAGAAACGGGAGATGTCTGAAAACCACATTATCTGACATCGAACTCATAACCAGGATATCTGGGGAGGGGGGTGCGGTAAATACTTAAACAGCTTTAAAAATCCGATTAAGAAACACAAAAGATGCGAAGAATCGCTTCACCAAGGAGCGCCTGCAGATGGCAAATAGGAGCATAGGAAGATAACGCCCAATCCCATTAGCCACCAGGGAAATTTGGATTAAGGCCACAATGAGCTGTCATCACACACCCACCTAGAGTAGCTTGAATAAAAACCATGATCCCTGACAGCGGTTCAGCACTCACCTGTTGGAGACCAGCTCTGAGCAAAGGTAAGCCCTCCCCTGCCCTGCCCTGCCCTGCCCAGTCCAGCCCTGCCCTGCCCTGTCCTACCCTACCCAGTCCAGCTCTGCGGTACCTTCCCTCAATCCTTCACCTCTTGGCAGTTGCAAAATAGAAAATAAAAAAATTTAAACCACGGAACAGAGTTCTTCAGCAAAAGCTTTTGACATCGGGCGTCCCGGTCTACTCCTGCCTAGACCCCCTGGACCCGGCCTTAAACCGTGTGGGTTCCTCCCAAATCCAAAGTGTTCCTACTCACAGCCTTGCCAGGTCTGGCCAGCGGTGAGCAAGAGGAGCTCGGTGTCCTTAGGGAGGCCCGGGAAGTTGTCGTCAGTCACCTCTGTGCCATCTTCGTACAGGCACAGCCGGGAGCCGGGCACCGGGAGCTGGAAGACAGGAAGATCGGCTTGTCCCACAACAGTCCTGGCTTCTAGACTGCCAGCGCAGGGTACCGCCTAACTCTACAGGAGCCCAGCGCCCGTCCAAGCCCATCCAAGGGGATGGAAACCGTGCAGGTAGTAGCCAGGGTGCTCGCCCTGCAGTGCCCGCCCTGAATCCCCCGGGCTACCTGGAAGCGGACGCAGCCCTTGCGCAGCAGCTCCTGGCAGCTCCGGGCAGCTACGCCGAACTTGCACGCGCTGTGTAGGGCTCGCAACTTGACGCTCTTGGGTTGGCTGAGCACCGCGCACATGGCAGGGTTGCGGCAGCGGACTCTGCTTGCACCGGATGAGGACGACTGACCCTCTCTCTCAACGCGCCCTGCCCGAAACTATGGAGCATAGGCGCATCGCGGAACGTGTTTCTCTACGTAGGCAGAGTGCTACCCGGAACGTCCGAGCACCGGACCTATCCCCAGCTGGGATCCGCGAGGCCAGGCTGCGCGCGCAGGCGCCGTGGGCCAGCCGCGCAGGCGTACAGCGCGGGCCGGCCTGGTTGCCATGGGAACGCAGCTGCGGCCCGGGCGCTGGGCAGAGGCAGCCCGGGCGGCTCCTCCGCTGCCCTCGCCTCAGTGGCCCGGGGTGGGGGCGGCTGGACCGAGGCCCCTCCGAAGCTAACGGAGGCCGGATCGCAGCGTCCCGCCTGCTCTTCTCCCTCAGCGGCCACCCGGGGCGGAGGCTTCCTGACACCTGGCCTTGAAGGGACGGAGGCCTTCCGGCCGCGCATCTGGCTGGGCCTTCGCTTCAGGATCGAGCCTCGCCTTGCCCTCTTCTGGATGCGTTTCTGAACAAGACCAGTTGCCGCAAGAATAAAAGGCTGTAGCCTCCGGGTAGGCTACCCTTCTTTCCGTGTTGTTTGGGGGTTTTGTGAGTTGGGTTTGGCTTGACATACTTCTTAAGCTTTAAGATTCTCTAAAGCGCTTTCAGTCCTTAAGACAATTGCTCCCAAATCATTACTTAATCTTGTAACATTTACGTTTTCTTGAAAAGAAAACTGGAAACATTTCATTTCCTTGTAACAAAATGTTTGGAAGTCGCTGCCTTGAGTTTGGACTTAGGGCTGGAAAGATGGCTTTAAAGCCTAGGCTCACAGCCAAAAATATAAGAGTTTGGGCTTAGTTACTATTTGTAAATAAGGCTAGGGTAAGTGTCACCTGACAACTGCTGGCTGTGGCTGCCCTAGGGGCAGCTGCAACGCCACCCACCTGTAGTGACCAGCTAGTCACCCAGCACTGCACAGATCCAGAAGCCTGTGTGGTGGGTTTTGTGTAAAGCCAAGGAGGAGGAGGTGGAAGGTCTCCTGCAGAGTAAGAGAATGAAAATTAATGTCTTTGCGGATGTGGGGATTTGAGGCCTGGCGCTTTGCTTTTATTAGAGATACCCTTGTATCTGCCTTCAACATTCTGTCTGTAATTCTCTGTGCACCACAGAGGGTGCTGGTTAAAACAGAGACTCACACCCAGATGAGCACAACTGTTCTCAAGGTAGACAGGCCTGCTTTTTCCTCCTCCTCCTCCTCCTCCTCCTCCTCCTCCTCCTCCTCCTTCTTCCAATCTCACTATGTAGCTCCAGACCTACTTACATAGACCATGCTGATCTCAAACTCACAAGAAAACTTCCTTCCAAGTGCTGGGATTAAAGGTGTGTGATGCCACCCCTGGCTTAGGCCAGCCTCTTGAAGATGACCAAAGGATTGGAGAAGTCAGAACCAAGGGTGTACCTGTAAGTGCTGGTAAAAGTTGGCTCTTCTCTACAATTCAAGCCATAGCCAGACAAAATACCCAAGATGCTGAGGCAGGAGGATCACTGTGAGTTTAAAGCCAGTCTAGATGACATACCAAGTTCTAGGCCAATCAGGGCTAAATATGAGACTCTTGTCTCATAAACAAAAACAAAAGGTCAAAGGAGAAACATGTTACATCACCCTGCTCTGCTTATGTACTGCTCAGGATTATTTTCTGGGTCTGCTGTGACGTGACAGCCATGAGAAACTCGGTGTAGGAGCTTTAACAGTGACTCACCGTTCTAAGTAATAATTTGGACATCCACCAGCTAACACCAGGCAGACATTGATTCTTGAAGTGGTCCTCCCCAGAGCTGGTGAAGGTGAGAGGAAAGATCTGGATTACACACCAAGCATGTTCACACGAGCAGGGTTCCTGTGAGCTAGTTTGGCAGTGACACCCTACAGAGTATATGTCAGTGATGCATCTTATGCCAAGAGACTTCCAGAGGGCTTCTTTGTCCTGTGTTAGGAGGAGTGTCTTTTCTTATGGTGATTTACTTCGCCACCAGTTGGCTTGCTGAGCAGGTATTTGATTGGCATGTACTGAGAAATGACCATGAAGCCATAAGCATTTTAGGTCACACTGAGGGCCCACATGTTGCCCTCTGGCAGTGCTGCTGCCCAAGGTTAGCTCTGCTTGGCCAGAGCCTCCTCAGCAGCCCCAGACTCTAGTGCTAGGAGTCTCTGTTGTGGCCTCTGGACAGGCCTGGGATTGAGTGGTACAGGTTCCTTCTGGGCAACACACGGCTGTCCCCGTTCGTGAACCTCGCTGTGCATGGGTGTGGAATTCACGGACTGTCCAAGCCTAGGAAAGTGCCAGCAGGCCCCAGCGGAGCCACTAGAGAGAAGCGCACTCTGCAGGGTGCCAAGCAGCAATACTGATGGTGAGCTAGGATACAGGTCAGTTCCCTGAAACAAATCCAACCGAAAGATCCACTCAGCCAGCGTTTCCTCCTCAGGCTCCCTGGGCTGGGCCATGTGTCCCCTCAGCTTGGCAGCCTGGCTTCCAGCTGACTGTGTTGGAACAGGCAGTGCTGCTCTTCCTTCACTTGCACTGGGAGCGCCGCTGCTAGAAACTCTAGGTTCAGGGGGAAACTGACAACTATTTGTCCGGGTCGAGGAGGGGGGGATACTGCCTAGTGGGCATCGCTGGGAGGTTTTCCACACACTCTCAGGATCTGGGAGCCAGCGGATGATCCTGGTCCGGCTTGTTCTCAGGTAGCACTTTAAAATGTCCTGAGTCAGGCTCTCAGCCCAGCTGTGCTCACTTCTGCCCCGGTTCACCTGGACGAACTGCTTTCCTTAGGGCTGCAAGGTGACACAGGCAGTTACTGCTGTGCTAACAGGCTGCTCCTCCACACCCATTACCAGCTGGAAGTTTCCTCATGATGCAGAGAGATACTTTGTACCCTACTGAAAGCTTTGGTTTTGCCCTGAGGGTATTACAAACCAGATGGCTGAGACCTTCAGACCCAGAGGGCTGTTACCAAGGACAAGCGTCCCTGAGGCGTGGGATCTTCTGCCTTTTCTAGCTTCCCATGGTCCCAGTGTCTGGCAGTGTGTGGCATCTACCCTTTGTGTGTCTGTGCCTCCTCTTCTTGTGTGTGTTTATGGGAGTGTGGTGTGTGTGTGTGTGTACATGTATGTGTGTGCACAAGTGTGTGCATTCATGCGCATGTGTGGTTCTGGAGATGAAGTCTTAGTCTTCTTATGTACACCAGCCACTTTGGATTCCCCCCAAGTAAGGTGATATTAATTTATCACATCTGCGGAGACCCCAGTAAGGTCACATTCACCTGCAGCAAAGCCTGCGTCTGTTCATCAGTAAGAACGCAATGTTCAGACTTTTGGGAACATCAAAATAACTTAAATGGTACATTAAATAGAATTAGGACGTCCATTTTAAAAAATTAGTAAGTTCTGTAGACAAACTAGCCTTTTGAGAGTGGTGGACAATCCTGAGTGTGTGTGGCTTACCCTGTACGGCATGAGCTAACCTACATCTGACCTAGTTAAATCCCTCCACAGCACTCTTTCCTGCTCTTCTGAACAGCCCATGTGTGCACGATGCCCCACAAGATCAGATTTGTAGTGGTCAGCTCCTCTGGACATGAAGATGGCTTCAGTGCCCGGGAACTGATGATCCACGCTCCGACTGTCAGTGGGTGGAGGTCACCAAAGTAAGGCTGGACTGAGGGGCAGGGCCGGGAGCATGTCGCTGAGTCTGAATGCATGGCACGGTTTACAGCTCATGATCTGAAAACATGAAATGCATGTCTAGTCAGCTTCATAGTATACTTCAGTGAAAACTAAATTAAATCATTACAATTCAAGTGCATTTTCCTCTTGGAGTTTCTGAAGGGACCCATCGAGCGGGACCCCTCCCCTCTGCCTGAGCCTGAGGGGCTGGAGAGCCAAAACAGGTGGGTTAGAGCAGCGTTTGTTGAGGCTGCAGGTGCTGAGCTTCCTGTCACACACACCTCCCAGGAATGCTATAGCCTACACCTATAAGCCCAGGTGCCTCTGGCAAGGCCAGGGCAGGCCCGCACCCCCCAGCCGCACCCCTTTTCTCCCAAGCTCAGTGATCTCCTGCCTCCCTCCAGCTGCGCAGGGTGATTCTTGCACTCCCTCTTCTGCATTTCCCTCTGCAGAGGGCTTCAGCATCAGCCATGTCTGCCCTGCAACTCCATGAAGGAGTTAAATAGACATACAGGGCTTCCTTTGGATCGGCAACTATGCAAATCACACTACAAGGTACTTTGGTCATGGTGTTTCTTCAAGGTCATAGCTATATTCATTTTAGTAGCATGCTTCCAGAGGACACAAAGGGCAGGGTATGTACCCTGGCCAGGAGGCAAGGGAAGCAGCACCAGAATGGACAAGGTGTCCTGTCACTGTGGGCTACAGAATGCACGCTCAGGGTGCTGGTGAGGATGGGCATGGGTGGTACTCAGGGGAGGGGGGAAGTTCCTGCCATGTCTTCCTCTGGGCCTTCGGATCCAGACTTAGACTCTTCAGAGCAAGAGATTCGAGCAGAGTGTGGCATGTGCTGATGGCTCGAGATGAGTTCTTTATATTTATTGTATGTTGTGTCCATGCATGTGACACTGCATGCTTGTTGAGGTCAGAGGTCAGTTGTGAGACCCATTTTTTCTTATCACCCTGCGGGTCCTAGTGTCAAGCTCACCTTCATCCCCTGAGCCGTTTTTATTCAGAGCAATATGCCCCTGGCAGTGTGTGAGGATGGGAAGCTTGGGGTGTGGCTCAGTGGGAGACAGAGGGTCAGTGATTGGAGAACCTGATGTGTTAGTGGTGCCAGGCTAGCTCTGCCCCACCCAGGCTGGGGGAGGTGGTTCCTCTCTTGAAGAGCCCCACAGGCGCCTCAGCCAGCTATGGGTTTTCTGATCCTGGCCAGAGTGCCAGCACACACACACACTCGTGAGTGCATGCACAGTTCACCAGGCACAGCAATGTTGGTGCTTGTGAAGGGAGGGGCCTTTCTGACCACCCATCCTTCAGAGCTGCTTGTCCACGTGCCACAGTGCCTGCCAGCTAATGTACTGCTGAGTCGTGGCCATGCCTTGCTGTGTGGGTTCCTTACTGATGGAAGTGGTGCCCTAGCCAAGTCTTACTTGGAGTTCCTGCAGTCTGTAGGTCCTAAGCCAAGTTAGAGGCTTCACCTCAGCCTGCCCTGGAGCACTGAGCACACCCAAGGTCGCCTCCTACATGTTGACAGCAGGTGTTTTCTTAAGTCCTTGGGCTCCTGCGGGGCCCCTGGCTCTGCCTAGCCTGCTCGTGTAGCCTCATAAGAATGGCTTGTTAGTCCTATCATCTTGAAGTCCCACAGGAGCCATTAGTCTTAACAGCCTGAGGTTAGGTCTGCAGGTGGCCAGCAGGGCCAGTCACCTTTGGGTCCAGCCTTTAAAAGGGAGGAAGCTACAGTCTTCTGATCGGGTGCAGGCTACCCCACACCCAGTGTGCTGCACCTCACACCCCACACCCAGCGTGCTGCACCTCACACCTCACACCTCACACCCAGCGAGCGTGCGCACCTCACACCTCACACCTCACACCCAACGAGCCGCACCTCACACCCCACACCCAGCGTGCCGCACCTCACACTGCCCTGCCTGGCAGCATCGCTCAGAAGCCCAGAAGTGTGTTTGCTTTCAGGTTCTGCCAGTTCCCACAGGAGATTGTTCTCCAGATGGTGGAGAGGTGTCGGATAAGGAAGCTGCAGCTGCTTGCGCACCAATACATGATCTCCAGCAAGGTGGAGTTCTACATCAGTGAGAGCCTGCCCGAGTACTTGGTGCCCTACCAAGCAGAGCGCTTCCGCAGGCTGGGGTAAGAGAGAAGCTCAGAGTACACAGTGTGACACGCTCAGGATGGCTCTATGCACACACCTGGGGTTTCATATGCCTAACTTCTGTGGGGCTCAGCATGGCTGCTCCTCCGGTGGAGAGCTTCTCTCAAGGCGTTAGTGGGAGCCCGACCCTGGGAGGGCCCTAGGTTTTCATTTTAGGCCCTGTGCGGCTCGGTGGGAACAGGATGGCTTTGTCAACAGTACTTGAGTTGTGGCTTTCCTTTCAGCTACGTCTCTCTCTGTGATAATGAAAAGACAGGCTGCAAAGCCCGGGAACTCAAGTCTGTCTATGTGGATGCCGTGGGGCAGTTTCTTAAACTGATTTTTCACCAAAACCATGCCAACAAGTACAACATACATAATCAGGTAAGACTTGTGTGTGTGCTTGAGATTGCGCCGACACCATGGCAACGCCCTGCCCTCTATACCCTGTGGCTCCAGGCTCTGTGAGAGGACTGTCAGGGCGCTCTCACAAGAGTGGCTGCTGTTCTCTGAAGCCAGGCTCTCCCCTGTGTCAACTCTGGGCACCTGGTCACAGGGTGCACAAGAGCCTCTGTGACTGTACCAGACTTAGGTAAAAAGAGTGTGAAAAGGTTCCTGGAGGTTTTGTGTCGTGTGTGTGGTAGCTTGACTGTTCCCTCTTCCTGTTTACACTTGCTGAAGCGCGCGTGACTGGCAGGCTGTTGTTTTGGCAGTGCGATCCAGACGGGCTGTGCCCGTGGGAGCTGGCTTGCCAGTGGGCAGCCCCGCAGCAGGCCCCACACCAGCTGCTGAGGCAACACTGCCGCCCTTGCCTTCTTTAATGAATGAGCTGGAATCAGGGCTGGGATGTAGCTCAGTGATAGACTGCTTGCCCAGCATGCTCCAAGCCTAGTTCAATCCCCAAGACCCTTCCAACCCTGAAGAAGGAAATCAAGTATGTCAAAAGCCATCTTGTGTGCACACATTCATACCTCTCACTGCCTGTCCAACAACATTGACTCTAGCAGGCAAATGACTTACGAGGCACCATGTGTGCACACATTCACACCTCTCGCTGCCTGTCCATCAACATTGACTCTAGCAGGCAAATGGCTTACGAGGCACCACCACATCACGAGCTGCATCGGGGCACGGCCTCATGGGAAACTGGAGAGATCCTGACATTGTTGTCTCCTCCCACCCCGTCTGTGTGTGTCCACCAGTAGGAACTTGTTGCAGTTAATGTTTATTATTAGCCCTATAATTATCATTACAACTGTATTTTCTAACCCGCTAGCAATCAATGAAACACAGACACCTGTTATATTTAAAATAGCCTTAGTTAACCTGGGGCAGGGCAGATATTAATCCCCTAAACTACCTCCCATATGGGGGCAGGTATCCCATACCCTGCCCCAATCACATGCCATCTGCTTCTAATAATTAGCTGAGCTCCCTCCCATCCATAATCCCAAATATTTGTTAATGCTCTTCATCTGGGCCAAACTCTCCATCCACGCCAGCCATGTGCTTCTCCTCCACCTATGGCGCCGGCCCCTGACTTTTCTTCCTCCACCGCTCTCCTCCCAAAAGCCCAGGAGCCTTAGCCGTGCCTTTCCCATTTGTCCTGCCCACGTGTGTTGGCTTTTTAGTGGTCAAACAGGAACACAGTTTTAGACAAGGTTGCAAACCTTTTGGGGTATGTGAGTCCGCTCATTTGGGCAGCAACCAGACCAGACCCCAGTGGGAACTGGTTACAAACTTGGGCCGCAATGGTGGGTGGGAAAGCAGCTTCTCCACCAGGTGAGAGGTGAGAATCAGCACCCGCGTCAGTTAGCGTTCCTTCCTTCTTACGGACAAACGTGGGTCTGGGCTTCTGATCACTCTTCCCTGAGTGCACAAACGTGGGTCTGGGCTTCTGATCACTCTTCCCTGAGTGCTGGCTGCTTGGGAGACTCGGTTAAAGCTCTAGGTTAGCAGTTATTGGCAGACGCCTGCGACCCGTGGCCACTTGTGAGCATTAGGGCACTGTTTCTGTTCGCCTGTGGCACATCGCAGTTCTCTACCTTAGCGTGACGTCGCGGTCAGTGCCCGGGGAGTCCAGCATGCTGTCTGGTAGCTAAAGGGCTTGAGGCACCTCAGACATTTCATAATTAATTTCTGCTGGTTTAACTATTTCTTAGGTGGCTTTGGTTGCAATAAATATCATTGGAGACCCTGCAGATTTTGGAGATGAAAACAATATTGTAAGTATGAAAGTTTCACTCCTAAAGAAATAAAAATCATTTCTGTGAGAAGGGGCATCATTTTATTCTCACATCAATTCAGGAAGCCTCATACAGCGAGTGGGTGACTGCCAGATAATTTAGCAGCCGTTTTCTTCAAGAATTTTAGCTGACAGCCGGGTGCAGTGGCACACGCCTATAATCCCAGCACTAGGAGGCAGAGGCAGGTGGATCTCTGTGAGTTCAAGGCCAGCCTGGTCTACAAAGTGAGTCTAGGACAGCCAAGGCTACATAAGAGAAACCCTGTCTCAAAAAACCACAAAAAGAATTTTAGCTGCTCATCCAGAAGACTGGGGCCACCGAGTCTTGTTTGCACCCCCTCTATTAAACAGTTGTAAAATTAAGACGCATTTTGTCTTTTTATTCCCTGAGAGTCTAAGAAGGTATTTTGTTCCCGAAGACCTCTAGGGAGAAGCTGATTGACCATTACCTGGGCCACAGTCCCCACAATCCTGAGGACCCGGCCCTAGAAGGAACTTTTGCTGGGTAAGACCCCCACCCCTGGCATTCATCATCTGGCAGCAGGTGGCTTGGGTTCCACCCAGGCCCCGCTTGCTCCTGGAGGAGGACAGACAAGCCTCAGGATGAGAGGCGCCGTTTCTACCTCAAGAGTGGCTTAGAATACACAGGGTGAGGTATGCGCTCTAGGCGAGGTTGCTGGCCTCACTAGGGGAGGTAGAAATTGAGTTTTCTTTCCACTGGGTGTTAGTTACGATTAGCTCTTTTAGAATGGGACTGCTATTCCAAAGGACTGTGGTGACACCACAGTGTTACAGCCCCATGGTTAAGCGGCTGTACCAAGTACCGCAGAGGGTGTGGGCAGACACCTGAAACCAATTGGAAGGCAGGTCCAGTGAGATGCAGGCCCAGTGGGTGCTTCACCGGTAGTCAGCACCAAGCTAACGGCCATGGAGTGGGCTTCAGCAGCTGCCAAAACAGATCCACCAGCACTGCCTGACTAGCAGTCAAGCCCCAGAATAAATGATGAATTTCCAAAGGCTGTGGTGGAGGCGTGGTACAAGCACAAGAGAGACAGAGACAGAGACACAGCGAGAGTATATTTCCTGAATCAGAGAATTTATAGACCTTGGGCAGTGGGCGGGGTTTGAGGGTGAATGCGTCTGATTCACGGGGCTAGAGGTGCCAGGATACTTGATTTACACGTGGAGGTGCAGCGCCTCATTTACACGTGGTAGCATATGGTCCCGTCACAGGAAGGAGAACACAGTTCTTAGTTATCCTATGGGTGGGGGAAGAATTTCCAGATATGATTAAAGGTCATTTGCTGAAGGCTAAGATCTCCTTAGCAGAGGGTGGGGTATTTCCAGGGGTCCCCAGAGGTTTGCTGAACAGGTTCTGGGGGGATTGGAGGGGGGAAGGTCGGGCCTGTAATCTTCCCTGCTGGCTATGCGATGCTCCCTAGGGGATCTGGGTGTCCCCAGATCAGGCAAGGAGAGAACCCCACTGAGAAAGGAAGTCCATTGTTGTGGACTGAGCTTAGCTGGCCATCAGGAAACACTGGACTCCACCTTACAAAGCGGGTTCCACACTCCCCCATTCCTTTGCCAGATAACTCCGTTAGTGCCTCAGACAGCCCAGAGGGTTGCCCATGCCAGGTCAGGCAAGGCGTGTGTCAGGTGAGAGCGGATAAGGCGCTGGTTGGGTGGCCTTGTGTCTGTGCAAAGATTAATGTGTATCTTGCACACCTACGCTGCTGCCGTTCAGAGATGCTTCAGTTCTGTGTGTTCAGCTGTTAGCAGAGGCCCCTGAGGACAGTGGTGCACTTGTCCAGCAAGCCTCAGCTCCCAGGCCTTGCTTCACGGAGCCAGGTGTGCCCTCACCTGTACTGGGCAGCTCCTTCCTGGTGGCCACACCTTGGTCTCTGCCCTCCATGAAGCCTGAGTCTATGAAGTAGCTACGGCACACAGTTGCGTGCTCCAGCAGGGCTCCCCTCTTCAGTGCTGGGCGGCCGTGCTGGTCCCCAGGATTTTGTGAAAGCAGAGGGTTGTGAGAAACCTGTGTGAGTGTCAGTGCTAAAATTCATTGTGTGGGAACCTGGCTTGACTATGGGTTCTGCATGAGAGTGGGTGTGTCCCTGCCCTAGAAATTCTGGTGGTGGTACCATGGAACGTTTGGGTTTGAGTTAGGGTTTGGGGGAGTTGAGGTTTGCAGAAATATCTGTGTTGGCTTCTGGAGCATCATAGAAAACTGATGTATGTAGACTTAAAGCATGGTGTCGAGAGTTAATGTGCGCTGTCAGCCTCACGTTGCCGAATGGAAGGGTTCAGAGCTGCCACAGCTGGCTGGGGGCAAAGGGCCTGATTAGAGGGTGCAGAGGGGCAGAAAGGAACCTGGGGGTTTTTATACCATGCCCAAGTCCCATTTGAGCTTATTATTATTCAAGTTTTCCAACTAAATTCTTTGTAACTAATAATATTTACATGAACTTTACCCAAGTCACAGCTTGTATGTGGCGCATTGCATGCAGCCTCCCCTGAGGCTGTGTGGCATCTGACACTCCCCTGGGGCTGTGTGGCGTGCGCAGGCATGTACTGTTGCTGCACGCTGTAGCCCCAGAAGAAGGCATTCACTGCTGTACTGTGAGACGTAAGAATGCCAGTGGTGATGCCGGCAGCTCATGGATGCTGAGTGTGCCTGAGGCGTGGCCTGACGTGCTTCTCAGTGAGGCACCAGGACCCTGAGTAGCCTGCCTGGCGACCATGTGAACAGGGCTGGGACCTTTCTTACTGTCTGTTCAGCATGAGCTCTTGGCGCTCCCAACATGAAAGTGTCGCCTCTCTCCTTAGGAGATCTGACTATATCTCGCCACTGGACGACTTGGCGTTTGACATGTACCAAGACCCCGAAGTTGCCCAGATCATCCGCAGGCTGGATGAGCGGAAACGGGAAGCTGTCAAGAAGGAGCGCTATGACCATGCAAAGAAGCTGAAGCAAGCAATCGCTGACTTACAGAAGGTACAGCTTCCGAGACCCTCCCTCATCCGCCCAGGCTGCTCTCCTCCCACCACCCCAGGAGAGAGAGGGTCCTAAAGCCTGAGAAACACACAAGGAGCTGGCATCCCTGGCAGTAGGGTGGGGGTCAAGGAGCACCTTGAAGGTGAAAATGTGGGGCTGGAGGTGGAGGCGTACTGCTCCTTTGGGCTGGCTTGACCTGTGTGGGGCTCCAGAGCACAGATCCCGTCCACCCACACTTGTCCAATGAGAGCAGACGCCCATGGTGTGTGCTGCAGGTCGGTGAGCGCCTAGGGCGCTATGAGGTGGAGAAGCGCTGTGCAGTGGAGAAAGAAGACTACGATCTGGCCAAGGAAAAGAAACAGCAGATGGCACGCTACCGCGCCCAGGTGTACGAACAGCTGGAACTGCATGGCCTCCTGCAGGGCGAGCCAGAGGTCAGAATGGGCCCTGGGGAGAGCAAAGGGCTAATCAGAGTTGAGCTCAGGTATTGTGAGTACGTGGGCTAAAGCAGGTCCTCCATGCCATGTGCAGTCAACAGGTAGAGTTCACACAGAGGAGGAGGAGCCCAGGGTCAGAGAGATCAAGGCATTGCCACTCACCAGGAGCTCCTCCAGACTGTCTCCATATTGTATGGGCTGTGGTGCCTGCACCACACGCCTTTGGGTGTGAAACATCCTGGAATAGTGTGAGTGGGTAGAGACAGATTTCTAGCACAACACTCTGTCCCTAATGTTACAGTTAATCCAGGCAGGCAGATGATGGCCACATGGCAGGTGAGGGAGGAGGCTCCGTGCTGAGTGCAGGTGAGGGAGGGGGCTCAGTGCAGGTGGGGGGGGGGGATGCGTCTGTGCTGAGTGCAGGTGAGGGAGGGGGCTCAGTGCAGGTGGGGGGGGGATGCGTCTGTGCTGAGTGCAGGTGAGGGAGGGGCCTCCGTGCTCAGTGCAGGTGCGGGCGGGGGCTCCGTGCTCAGTGCAGGTGAAGGAGGGGCCTCCGTGCTGAGTGCAGGTGAGGGAGGAGGCTCCGTGCTGAGTGCAGGTGAGGGAGGGGGCTCCGTGCTGAGTGCAGGCTTCCAATTTTCACAGCCCCACTGTCTAGCGACCAGTCCCAGGCTGGTGCTGATGGGATGTGTACCTCTGCTTTCCTGCCAAAGTGAGCAGCGAAGCATGGCATCTGGGGCAGACCCTGCTTGTCTGCTCTGCCTGTTTGCATTGTGCAGAATCATTTGGCCAGCTGTGAACTGGGGCCCATGTCCCCTGCCTGCACCTGTGCTTCTAGCACAGCTATGTTTGTGAAACACGCACAAACACCCATCCTCAGGCTGAGTCAGGCACATGGGCCTGCTCTGTAGTCTGCACTGTAACTGTGGCAGATACAGGTGAGGGGATGCCGTGGTCCTGGGACATGGAGTGGGCCATTGTGCTCTCATGAGCTTTTCATACTTCTTTTGGCATGCTGGGGTTCCTCTCTCAACACAGCCTTCCTTCAGTCAGATGATCTGAGGTACTCATGGCTCTTTGTCCCATCTTTCCTCAGGTGCAGAGGCCTTTCGCTTTGCCCCTCCAGCCCCTTGGGTCTCCCAGCAGTCCTCAACACTGGAAGGCAGTGTCCTCACTCCCACGCACAGAAGAGCTGGTAGCAGAAGACACATTTGCTGGTCCAGTCCTGCAGGAAAAGCCCTTGGCATCTTCTCAGCATTTGGCAGTGGGCCAGTCCCCGCCTGCCGCAGGCCCTGCCCCAAGGAGTCATGTAAGTGATCCACTGCAGTGTGACAGTTCTCAACAGCATCCTGAGGGCCTGGGTTGTCCTGGGTACTAATCTCAAAGCACAGCACATGCCTTCCTCAGGAGGGAGCTGAAGCCCTGGCCGGCCCACCCTCGTACCCGACCACACACACACACACACCCCCCAGGCCTGCCCCGTCAGACCCATCTTTTGAGCCCCTGGTTTCTCTGGAAGAAGATATGCTTCAAGCATCGCTGAAAGGAGTAAGAGAGTACGTGCAGATGTTCTCAAGAGCCGAGGCAGGACTGCTGCCAGTGCAGCTTGGACTGCGTAGCAAGTCCCAGGACATCCAGGCTATAGAGAGACCCTGCCCCAAAATCAGCGGGTGAATCCCCTCTGCGTGCTTTCCAGGCAGCCCCTGAGTCATGTCCATGGTCCTCATGTCTTTAGAGCAGCGCTGTAACAGGAAACCCAAGCGACAGCTGGGCACACAGTAGGCCCTGTGGCTTCGGGGTGGTTTCGACTCCCCAGCTCCTTGTCTTCCTAGACTGTCTACTGTCACAGGAGGGAGTACTGACAAGGCTTCTCATGTCGGCCACACAGGCCAGCCTCTGACACAGCAGCAAAGGAGATGCCTGCCTGTGTGGCCGGCCCCACCAGGCCTCTCAGAGCAGTCAGTGTACAACAGAGGGGCCTGTGCGCATGTGTCAGCTTAGGGTAGCACTGCCTCTGTGCCTAGTGCTCGTGTTGTCTCAGAGTTTCACACTTTGATTTCAAACTTTTAGAAACTTACTCTCACAGGTGTGCACTCACCTTGCTGCCTTAGTGAGCGTCAGAGGAGTTGTCACCATGCGTCTGTGCCCAGTCAGGAGTGCTGCCTCTCTGCTCTCACTGCTGTGCCTTTGTCTGACTGGACAGG
Source organism: Acomys russatus (assembly GCF_903995435.1). Classification (NCBI taxonomy): domain Eukaryota; kingdom Metazoa; phylum Chordata; class Mammalia; order Rodentia; family Muridae; genus Acomys; species Acomys russatus. The sequence continues at coordinate 45,403,666 of NC_067165.1, forward strand.
GCTATGAGGACAGAAGGTGAGTCCTCAGCTGTGTGGGCACCACAGGCACTGCCTGGTGACTTAGGTGCCGGAGCCTGAGGACTGGGATGGCAGCTGCCTCACCAAGGAGCAGCGCAGAGGAAGCTTGTTACAGACCGCCTCCCTGGGAGGTGCTGTGTTCTGAGGCCTCCAGATAGTGAGCATCTCTGTTGCACTGTGTAGTGTGGTAAAAGAATGTGAGCTAGCTAGTCTGAAGAGCAGCGGATGACCTCTCGGCTGTGTGAGCCGAACTGAAAGGGCTGCAGCTTTGGACAGGAGTTGAGAGCTTCATCTGACGTTTCCAGTTATTCTAGTCTAGTCTGCTGCTGCTCGCACTCAGCAGAGACAGCCCGTGAGACTTCTCCCTGTAGCCCATTGGGCTGTGGAGGAGACGTCCTGGCAGAACAGCCACCCACAGCGCTGTGCGCCTCTGCTTGCCTGCAGGTGGAGGTCCTGCCCTATGATGAACGGCCTCTTCCTGTTGCTCGAAAGCAGCTGGGGGAAGCATGTGCAGAGCCAGAAGTGAGAGAGGCCGACAGCAGTGATGTCCGGAGGCGGGGCGGCTCAGGAGAGCCAGAGCCCTTGACCGAGAAGGCCTTGAGAGAAGCCAGCTCTGCCATCGACATCTTAGGCGAAGCCTTGGTAAAAAAGGAAAACCAAGTTATGCACACAGTGGCGTGCACGTGTGCGTGTACACAAACACCACAGAGAGGAAGAAGGGGAAACAGCTGCACACAGTGGCGTGCACGTGTGCGTGTGCACACAACACCACAGAGAGAAAGAAGGGGAAACAGCTACACACAGTGGCGTGCACGTGTGCGTGTACACACAACACCACAGAGAGAAAGAAGGGAAACAGCTGCACACAGTGGCGTGCACGTGTGCGTGTGCACACAAACACCACAGAGAGGAAGAAGGGGAAACAGCTGCACACAGTGGCGTGCACGTGTGCGTGTGCACACAACAGCACAGAGAGGAAGAAGGGGAAACAGCTGCACACAGTGGCGTGCACGTGTGCGTGTACACACAACACCACAGAGAGAAAGAAGGGAAACAGCTGCACACAGTGGCGTGCACGTGTGCGTGTGCACACAAACACCACAGAGAGGAAGAAGGGGAAACAGCTACACACAGTGGCGTGCACGTGTGCGTGTGCACACAACAGCACAGAGAGGAAGAAGGGGAAACAGCTGCACACAGTGGCGTGCATGTGTGCATGTGCACACAACACCACAGAGAGAAAGAAGGGAAACAGCTGCACACAGTGGCGTGCACGTGTGCGTGTGCACACAACAGCACAGAGAGGAAGAAGGGGAAACAGCTACACACAGTGGCGTGCACGTGTGCGTGTGCACACAACAGCACAGAGAGGAAGAAGGGGAAACAGCTACACACAGTGGCGTGTGCGTGTGCACACAACAGCACAGAGAGGAAGAAGGGGAAACAGCTACACACAGTGGCGTGCACGTGTGCGTGTGCACACAACAGCACAGAGAGGAAGAAGGGGAAACAGCTACACACAGTGGCGTGCACGTGTGCGTGTGCACACAACAGCACAGAGAGGAAGAAGGGGAAACAGCTACACACAGTGGCGTGCACGTGTGCGTGTGCACACAACAGCACAGAGAGGAAGAAGGGGAAACAGCTACACACAGTGGCGTGCATGTGTGCATGTGCACACAACACCACAGAGAGAAAGAAGGGGAAACAGCTACACACAGTGGCGTGCACGTGTGCGTGTACACAGACACCACAGAGAGAAAGAAGGGAAACAGCTGCACACAGTGGCGTGCACGTGTGCGTGTACACACAACACCACAGAGAGAAAAGAAGGGAAACAGCTGCACACAGTGGCGTGCACGTGTGCGTGTACACAGACACCACAGAGAGAAAGAAGGGAAACAGCTGCACACAGTGGCGTGCATGTGTGCATGTGCACACAAACACCACAGAGAGAAAGAAGGGAAACAGCTACACACAGTGGCGTGCACGTGTGCGTGTACACACAACACCACAGAGAGAAAGAAGGGAAACAGCTGCACACAGTGGCGTGCACGTGTGCGTGTGCACACAACACCACAGAGAGAAAGAAGGGAAACAGCTGCACACAGTGGCGTGCACGTGTGCGTGTACACACAACACCACAGAGAAAGAAGGGAAAACAGCTGCACGTTTTTAAGAATTGTTTAACCTGTGTGTCTGTCGGTGTCTCTGAGTGTGTGTTTATATGTATGGGTCTGTGTGTCTGTGTCTGCACGTCTGTGTGTTTGTATGTGTGTCTGTCTGTGTGCATGTTACACATCCTGCCATTCACGTGTGGAGGTCAGCTTGCAGGAGCCTGCAGTCCTTTTGTCACTTCTCAGTTTCCCATTAGCACAGCTCTACCTCTCACTCAGCAGAGGCCTCCCTACTAGAAAAGAGCCTTATGTGCAAGATGGCAGTGTGGGGCAGCTGTGGTGCTGGGCAGGGTGCCTCCTGAAGTAAGGCAGGACCACTGTTTCCTGGCAGGTGGCTGGGGCCTATTCCAAGATGTGGTCCTGCCGAGAAGATGCGCTGCTGGCCTTGTACAAGAAGCTGATGGAGATGCCTGTTGAGACCCAGAAGGAAGATTTGAAAAACATACTCAGAGCTTCTGTCTTTCTTATCAGAAGAGCCATAAAGGATATCGTGACCTCAGTAAGTCCCTCAGCCTGCTGTTCCCAGGTCACGGCCAGGAATGAGGTTTCTCCAGATCCAGGGTAACTGACAGGAGGGAAATGCCAAACTGCCAGGGGGCTTCCCCAGCTCTGCACTGCCTCTTGAGCTCCCAGCTTCCTCAGCACAGAGGCCGAGTCTCCACAAACAGCATTCGGCTGTCCTTTTCATGAGCCGTGAGGGCTGGGAGTCGTTCATTTTTGTAGCTCTGAGGGTGGGTGCAGCTCAGGAGTGGCAAGCTGGCATCACATGGTCAAGAGTGTCGGGTGGTGAGGGAGCTTATGTGACCTTGTGACCTGCAGTGAGAACGGCAGCTGGAAGCAGCTTGTGCCGCAGTGTCCACACACTGGTTGCTGACGTCCTGTTTCCTCTTGAACTCCACCACAGGCGCTGATCTCTTACCTCATTTTCTTCAGGTCTTTCAGGCCTCACTGAAATTGCTGAAAATGATAATTACACAGTATATTCCCAAGCACAAGCTAAGCAAACTCGAAACGACGCACTGTGTAGAAAGAACCGTTCCCCTTCTGCTCACCAGAACCGGGGACTCCTCTGCCCGCCTCCGTGTCATGGCTTTGAATTTCATCCAGGTATGAGCGTCCCTCGTCTTCCTGTAGCTGTCTGACTCCGCCTGGCAGGGTGAGGCACCTGCACTGTGCTCCCTAGTGCAGGCTGGGATGAGCTTTCTCTAGACATGAGAGGCTCATTCTGTGGAGATGGATGGAATTGGACTCACTGTGTATTCCAGGCTGGCTCCTTCAGACTCAGTGACCTTCCTTCCTGCCTTGGCTTTCCCAGTGCTCACATTGCAGGCATGATCCCACACCCAGCTTACTGGAGATAAAGATAATGAATGTACAAAGCTAGGGAGATGGCTCAGCAGTTTAACTCCTCGTTAAAGTCCCTAGAGCCTACATGATACCAGGTGGGCATGGTGGCTTGCCTCAATCCCAACCTTGGAAAGCAGAGATAGGATCTATGCAGCAAGCTGCCTGGCAAGTCTAGCCAGCTTGGCAGTCACGGGACTGATTAAGAGACCCTGCCTCAAAATAAGGTGGAAGAGCTATAGAGAAAGATTCCCTGAAATCACCTCAGGCCTCAACATGCATGGACACACGCATGCACACCATTCACATGAACAAAATAAAGGACTGCAAAAGGCTTAGTGAGTAAAGGTGCCACCAAGCCTGGCAACCTGACCTGAGTTCAGTGCTGAGATGGACCCACAGGGTTGAAGGAGAAAGCCCAGCAAACCGTCTCCCACTCTGTAGTGTGCTCATACCCACACATATGCACAGGCAGAATAAACAGTGTCATCACCCAGAGGACTGTTAACACAGGAAGAAAGGAATAAGCACACTGCTGTTACAGTGTGTTTCCATTCCTTCCCCAGATGTGCTTACTGTGGACTGCGTGTGTGTGAAAAATGAGCACAGTCTGTGAAATCCTGTGGCAATACCTTTGGCTTGATTTAAGTTAGCTGATGACAAGCACATGTACTTCAGGAAGCGTGGGTTTGGGTTGGTTTGTTTGTCTTGTTTAATCACTTTACAGCCTGATACCAGCCCTTCCCCCTCTACTCCTTTTTAGAGAAGGGGAGCCTCTCAGGGGTACCAACCTTTTTTTCTTACTATGGGACAGGCTGTCATGTAACCAGGGCTCACCTAGAACTTTCTGTGTCACCAAGGATGGCCTTGAACTAGACACAGTGTTCCCGCCTTGGCCTCCCAAGTACAGGATTACAGGTGTGCACCGCCCAGCTGACTTTGGGACCCTTAAGTGAAGCTTCATATCTGGACTTGAGAAAATCTAAGAATTCCTTTTAAATTGAAGCAAAGTTTTGTGTGTATATACATCTGTCTTAGAGCTTTTTTCTTTTTTGGGGGAAGGGGTTTGGTTTTTTGTTTTGTTTGGTTTTGGTTTTTCGAGACATGGTCTCTGTGTGTGGCCTTGGCTGTCCTGGACTCTCTTTGTAGACCAGGCTGGCCTTGAACTCACAGAGATCCTCCTGCCTCTGCTTCCCGAGTGCTGGGATTACAAGCGTGTGCCACCACACCTGGCTCCGCTTTTGTTATTTCTTAGCATGTGAAGAATCTTAAGACCTGGTTTTATTAAGAAATTTAATGTTTAGGAAAAAAACAAACGTGGAAAAAATAAGTAAACAGCAGAAGTGAGTAAGTTGGTTTAGTCCTGTTTTTCTTAAGAGCCAGGTCTCTCTGTGTCACCCAGGCCACCTGCTGCTGGTCACAAGTGATCCTCCCACCACAGCAGAGCTGCCAGCTCACGTTGGTGGTTTAACCATATAGCCATGCTACCCTTGACTCGTAATCCCTGACCTCAGCCTCTCCTGTGCGGGGCTCCCAGGGTGCGGCTCCCTCTATCTGAGGTAATCTTGTGCAGACATTACCAGTAAGGCTGGAGAGACAGCTCGGTAAAGAGCAATTGCTGCTCTTTCAGAGGACTGCAATTGGGCTCCCAGCTCCCGTGTGTGGGTTCTCACGTCCTCCTGTGAGGCCAGCTCCACATGACCCAACAGCCTCTTCCAGCCTCCACGGATACCTGCTCTCACGTGGCATACACACACAGACACACTCACACATTAAAAACAATAAGCTTTCAAAGACCCCAGGTTAACTGGCCTTGAGCCTCCATGCTCAGGCCCCCCTGTTTCAGGAAGCTGCTGTCGTGACCGCTGAAGGCCGCGTTTACCATGCCTTGTCCTTGGAATCTGAGCTGTCACTCATGGGCCCACGTACAAAGAGAGCTTGTTAGGCACAGTGAACATGCCGTGTAGTTCAAGGAGGCCCAGGCTACATAGCGAGACCCTCACCCAACAACAGAAGCAGTGGGCGGCACTTGTGCTCTTCCCCTCTGTTCACCAGTGATCCGCTCGACCAGAGAGTTGTTGACACTCGGTGCTAAAATTTAGCTCTAAGACGTCCTTCCAGATGTTAAATTCAGAAAAAGGTTTGCTGATGTTAAGAAATGCCAAGAACAGGTTTTCACTGTTCTCTGTAAAGTTCTGTTGATTTCTTGTGCCTCAGGTAGGTAGTGCGACTCTAGTTGTTTCCCAGAATCCCCAGCTCCCATTCAAACTCTCCTGCAGCTTGTCATTGTCCCTTTATGTCCCACTCTGTTCCCGTCGTTGTTCAGAGAGACAGTCTGCTACACTGCACTAAGTGACCTCCAGCTTCTACCTGTAAAGTTAACAAATCATGGTGCGTTTTCTAGGAAATGGCCTTGTTTAAGGAGGTGAAGTCCCTGCAGCTCGTTCCGTCTTACTTGGTGCAGCCACTGAAGGCCAACGCCTCCGTTCACCTGGCAGTGAGCCAGGCGGACCTCCTGGCCCGGCTGCTGAGAGACCTGGGCACGGGGGGCTCAGGTTTCACCGTGGACAGTGTGATGAAGGTGAGCCGCCTCACGTGGCACGACGCTGGCCCCGTGCCACAGTTCAGAGCAGAGCTGTCTAATCCGTGTCTGAGCGTGTAGAGTGCACAGGGCATTCTCCACAGTGAGGAGCAGGTCATGAGGGTCACTCTTCAGGGAGCTGACTGAGTGCTCACCTGGCAAGCACAAAGCCCAACTTCAGTCTCAACACTGCATACAGCAGGCTGTGCACTCCTGTAATCCCAGGTTCAATCTCAACACTGCATACAGCAGGCTGTACACGCCTGTAATCCCACAACACTGCATACAGCAGGCTGTGCATGCCTGTGATCCCAGGACTCAGGACGTAAATGCAGGAGAATCAGGAGTCAGGGTTATCCCTGGCTAAATAGTAAGTTTGAGGCCAGCCTAGGCTATATGAGATGCTGTCTCAAAAAAAAACTGGAAAAGAAAAATTTCTTTGCCTAAGAATACATGATGCCTACCCTGGTCTCCTGCCTAGACCGCTGCCAGACACTTTGAAGGCATCCATTGTTTCGTGGCTGAGCTCCGGAGCCCATGGTAGAGGGCCCCGTGGGTGTGGGGCCAAGTCTGAAGTGAAGCAAACACCCGTGGGACAGCTGCCATCACATGGGCTTCATTTGCTGACACAAAGGAAAGGAAGAGAGGGTTACTGGAGACTTGAGGAATGCGGGGTGGGACCACGGGAGGCTCAGGGGAAGGTGGACCAGAGGCTCTGGTGTGAGAGAACAACGTCACCAGGAGGTGAGGGCCTGACGATGACCGCAAACAGCCAGGTGTGGGGTAGGACCCAAGAGTGGGGCTCGGAATGAGCCCTTCAGAAGTGTGGGAGCCGGAAGCCTAGGTCCCAGTGACACTGGGGAGGCATTGACCTCTGACATGGCAATGCCAGCCTGACAGCCACACAGCTAAGGTGAGAGAGCTCAGGGTCACACAAGCATGTTGCTGAGCACCGGCGGAGCAGAAGGCAGGGAACTGTTTACAGCAGCTATGCACAGGGCTCTTGTTGATGTGGAGGTGCACGTTGCCTTTCTTTGTGTGTTTGTGTGTGCATATGTGCATGCTGCAGTGTGAGAATAACACGCAAGTCTCTCCTTCCTCCATGGCCCCAAGGCTAGAACTCAGGCAGGCAATAAAGCTGGGGACCACTACTAGCTGAGCCATCGCCCAGTGTTTTTAGTGGTATGTACAATTACAGTGCTAGGGACCACATAAGGAAGTTAGGTGCTGTCAACACCAGCTGCACCCACACCCCCCCCCCCCAGCATGCTGCTCATGATGCTAACACAGTAACCCTGCAGAGACACCAGCTGCAGAATGAGAGCCTGCGGGCAGCAGCACACACCAGCTGCAGGAGCATGCGTACCTCCAGGCAGGGACAGAAACAGCCTGGGACACAGGCAGAGGGCACAAGAGAGCCAGTGTTCTGTCCCTTACAAACAAAGATCATCAAGAGCCTTGGCACACTGTCACCCTACCTGACCTAGGTTTGCCATGATCCCCTATATATATGAAGTCGTTCATAATAGGGAGTTTGTGGATGGGTGTGAATTAAGGAATGCTTCATAGCACTCTAATGGAAAGAGAAAAGTGCGCGTGCCAGGACATTGAAGAGAACTGCTGTGGCGCCTCTGCTTGTCTCCTCCCTGCCTCCCTTTGTTTGCCAAATCTTTGCAGTGTCCCTAGGTCACTTTTGTGCTGTGAGAAGTTAACTCTGTTGTTCGGCAGCAGCAATGAGACTTTTCTTTGCAGTTTGCAGTGAGCGCCCTGGGGCACCGGGCGTACGAGGTGCGAGAGACAGCCGTCAGGATCATCCTGGACATGTACAAGCAGCACCCTGCACCCACCCTGGACCACCTTCCTCCAGACGACAGCAGCACGCGCAGGGACCTCCTCTACAAAGCCATCTTTGAGGGGTTTGCTAAGATAGATGGCAAGCCAACTGAGGCTGAGGTCACGGTGAGTTGGCCTCATGAATTGATGAAGCTGCAGGCTGTGTTTAGGGAAGTGAGCTGGAGCACACAGCTGCCTCATACCCGCAGTCTCAGCATGGGAGGTGGAGCTGAGAGCACTGCTGTGAAACTGGCCAGACTGAGCTAGAAGGAGGGGAAGAAAAGGGAAGAAGGGAAAATACAGTGCGACTTGAGGCGTGAACAAACGGCTGATTCTTTTCTGAAGGACCCATGTGGAGAGGCAGGCTGTGATGGAGAAGGACCCCATGTGGAGAGGCAGGCTGTGATGGGAAGGACCCTCATGTGGAGAGGCAGGCTGTGATGGGAAGGACCCCATGTGGAGAGGCAGGCTGTGATGGGAAGGACCCCATGTGGAGAGGCAGGCTGTGATGGGGAAGGACCCCATGTGGAGAGGCAGGCTGTGATGGGAAGGACCCCATGTGGATAGGCAGCTGTGATGGGAAGGACCCTATGTGGAGAGGCAGGCTGTGATGAGAAGGACCCTCATGTGGAGAGGCAGGCTGTGATGGGAAGGACCCCATGTGGAGAGGCAGGCTGTGATGGGAAGGACCCCATGTGGAGAGGCATGCTGTGATGGGAAGGACCCCATGTGGAGAGGCAGGCTGTGATGAGAAGGACCCTCATGTGGAGAGGCAGGCTGTGATGGGAAGGACCCCATGTGGAGAGGCAGGCTGTGATGGGAAGGACCCCATGTGGAGAGGCAGGCTGTGATGGGGAAGGACCCATGTGGAGAGGCAGGCTGTGATGGGAAGGACCCCATGTGGATAGGCAGGCTGTGATGGGAAGGACCCCATGTGGAGAGGCAGGCTGTGATGGGAAGGACGCCATGTGGAGAGGCAGGCTGTGATGGGAAGGACCCATGTGGAGAGGCAGGCTGTGATGGGAAGGACCCCATGTGGAGAGGCAGGCTGTGATGGGGGAGGACCCCATGTGGAGAGGCAGGCTGTGATGGGAAGGACCCCCATGTGGAGAGGCAGGCTGTGATGGGAAGGACGCCATGTGGAGAGGCAGGCTGTGATGGGAAGGACCCCATGTGGAGAGGCAGGCTGTGATGGGAAGGACCCCATGTGGAGAGGCAGGCTGTGATGGGGAAGGACCCCCATGTGGAGAGGCAGGCTGTGATGGGAAGGACCCCCATGTGGAGAGGCAGGCTGTGATGGGAAGGACCCCATGTGGAGAGGCAGGCTGTGATGGGAAGGACCCCATGTGGAGAAGCAGGCTGTGATGGGAAGGACCCATGTGGAGAGGCATGCTGTGATGGGAAGGACCCCATGTGGAGAGGCAGGCTGTGATGGGGAAGGACCCCATGTGGATAGGCAGGCTGTGATGGGAAGGACCCCATGTGGAGAGGCAGGCTGTGATGGGGAAGGACCCCATGTGGAGAGGCAGGCTGTGATGGGAAGGACCCCATGTGGATAGGCAGCTGTGATGGGAAGGACCCTATGTGGAGAGGCAGGCTGTGATGAGAAGGACCCTCATGTGGAGAGGCAGGCTGTGATGGGAAGGACCCCATGTGGAGAGGCAGGCTGTGATGGGAAGGACCCCATGTGGAGAGGCATGCTGTGATGGGAAGGACCCCATGTGGAGAGGCAGGCTGTGATGAGAAGGACCCTCATGTGGAGAGGCAGGCTGTGATGGGAAGGACCCCATGTGGAGAGGCAGGCTGTGATGGGAAGGACCCCATGTGGAGAGGCAGGCTGTGATGGGGAAGGACCCATGTGGAGAGGCAGGCTGTGATGGGAAGGACCCCATGTGGATAGGCAGGCTGTGATGGGAAGGACCCCATGTGGAGAGGCAGGCTGTGATGGGAAGGACGCCATGTGGAGAGGCAGGCTGTGATGGGAAGGACCCATGTGGAGAGGCAGGCTGTGATGGGAAGGACCCCATGTGGAGAGGCAGGCTGTGATGGGGGAGGACCCCATGTGGAGAGGCAGGCTGTGATGGGAAGGACCCCCATGTGGAGAGGCAGGCTGTGATGGGAAGGACGCCATGTGGAGAGGCAGGCTGTGATGGGAAGGACCCCATGTGGAGAGGCAGGCTGTGATGGGAAGGACCCCATGTGGAGAGGCAGGCTGTGATGGGAAGGACCCCATGTGGAGAGGCAGGCTGTGATGGGGAAGGACCCATGTGGAGAGGCAGGCTGTGATGGGAAGGACCCCATGTGGAGAGGCAGGCTGTGATGGGAAGGACCCCATGTGGAGAAGCAGGCTGTGATGGGAAGGACCCATGTGGAGAGGCATGCTGTGATGGGAAGGACCCCATGTGGAGAGGCAGGCTGTGATGGGAAGGACGCCATGTGGAGAGGCAGGCTGTGATGGGAAGGACCCTCATGTGGAGAAGCAGGCTGTGATGGGGAAGGACCCCATGTGGAGAGGCAGGCTGTGATGGGAAGGACGCCATGTGGAGAGGCAGGCTGTGATGGGAAGGACGCCATGTGGAGAGGCAGGCTGTGATGGGGAAGGACCCATGTGGAGAGGCAGGCTGTGATGGGGAAGGACCCATGTGGAGAGGCAGGCTGTGATGGGAAGGACCCATGTGGAGAGGCAGGCTGTGATGGGGAAGGACCCCCATGTGGAGAGGCAGGCTGTGATGGGAAGGACCCCATGTGGAGAGGCAGGCTGTGATGGGGAAGGACCCCCATGTGGAGAGGCAGGCTGTGATGGGAAGGACGCCATGTGGAGAGGCAGGCTGTGATGGGAAGGACCCCCATGTGGAGAGGCAGGCTGTGATGGGAAGGACCCCCATGTGGAGAGGCAGGCTGTGATGGGAAGGACCCCATTTGGAGAGGCAGGCTGTGATGGGAAGTACCCCCATGTGGAGAGGCAGGCTGTGATGGGAAGGACCCCCATGTGGAGAGGCAGGCTGTGATGGGAAGGACCCCCATGTGGAGAGGCAGGCTGTGATGGGGACGGACCCCATGTGGAGAGGCAGGCTGTGATGGGAAGCGGTCCCTAGCCGGGCCCTGCTGTGCGTTTCCTGCCTCTGCGCTGTAGGGCCAGTGCTTCCGTGTCTGGGAAGGGCAGGGTTAGCAATGCACAGACCTTTCAGAAACTACTGGAGAATTTACTTTTAATATGAGTTACATTCTTATCACCAAATTTAGAAGCTATAATTTGTCTCCCAATGTCTGAAGCTATCCCGAGAAAGCTCTCCTAGTCGGGAAAGTGGTTTGTGTGTGTGTGTGTGTGTGTGTTTTTTTTTAATAGGCCCAGAAAAGAGCGGCCATGAGAGAAGCAGAAAAGCAAAAGCAGGAAGAGATGAAGGCGCTGCAGGGCCAGCTGGCAGCACTTAGAGAGGCCCAGGCTGCGGTCCAGGTAAGAGATGAAGGCCCTACAGGGCCAGCTGCAGCACTGAGGCAGGCCCAGGCTGCGGTCCTGGTAAGAACTCGGCTACGCCTCCCTCCAAGTGCGGTGCAGCAATGCCGGCGGCATCCTCCCTTTTCTAGGTTTGGATGTAAAAGTAGCTCTGATTGTCCTGGCGTGGTCATGGCCTGGAGGCTCACTGCCTCCTCCTGCTCACCTAGGCCTAGTCCTGGAAGCTTCTAGCCTCCACACAATCTAACCTAGGCCTAGAATGTTTTCAGCCTTTGATACTCACTGCTTAATAAGCTCACCCTTACTTGTTCTTTCTGAGCTCTGGGCTGCATGGCTGAACTCAGCTGTTCTGGCTCAAACTCCTCTCCCAGCTGACTTATTTAATCTGGCTTCTCTCTTGGCCCAGAATTGCTCTGTTTGACCTTAAACTAACTCAGCAGTCTGCTCAATCTTCTGGATTTTTCTCATTTTCTAGCTTGTTTCATCTTCACCTGAGTTCTCTCTCTGCAACCCATCTCTCTATTACTCTCCTGGTAAAACTGCCTCCTCTCTCTCTGATAAAACTGCCTCTTACATAGCTTCCCTTTCCTCTCTCCTATCATGAGAGTTGGACGTATGCTATTCTGTCAAATCCTCTCTGGTTTGTCACCTTTTCTGCTACTCAGACATCACTTTCAAACACAGGTGCTTCCTTCTACAAACTGACTTTACCTCCGTTTGGGATTAAAGGCATGCACCACCACACCTGGACCTAAGCTTTTCTTTACCTGATTCTTGCTCTATACTAGGCTGGCCTTGAACTCAGATCTGTTTGCCTCTGTCTCCTGGATTAAAGGCATGTTTGTATTCCAGCTAGATCACACAGACCTAGAAGGTCTTTGGATGTGATCTCTTGCCAGAACAGCCGTGTTCTGAGTTAATGTTCTTGTACAGGGGGGCACAAATAAAAGAGGCCTGCACAGAGCCATGGGTGTCCCATGTCAATTACTAGCTGCCTTTGTTGCTGTGGGCTTGAGGGGAAGCTCTCCTGCCTATCCTGGAAAGGGCCTGCAGCTGAAGGCACCCACCAGGCACTGTGCTTGAGGCCTCTCTGAGCCCTGGGAGCAGGTTCTTCCTGTGTGGAGGAGAAACCTTCCTGTGCATCCTGCTTCTGGGTTGGAATTAGTTTCTTAACATTAACTGTGCAGTTAAGTTCCTGAAGTTAAAAGAAAAAAAGGGTGAGATACCTCCACCAGTCCACAGACATGACACATTCCAAGGCTACCAAATTCCTCCACAAGTGGCTGGCAAAATAGCTCACAGGGTCTTTGCTGTCAAACCTGATGACCTGTGTTCAGTCCATGGGACCTACATAATAATAGAAAGAGAACTGACTCCCTAAAGCAGTGCTCTGACCTCTGTGCTTGTACTGTGGCATGCACATGCTAATACATACATACATACATACATACATACATACATACATACCTGCAGATTTAAATAATTTTACAAATGTAAGCAGGCAGGAGTGTTAAGGAGGTCCACAGTCCCAAATGCAGATGTACTTAGAACCTGCCTCCGAGCAACTTGTGTCCATGGCAACAGCTACTGCACAAGTTCCAAGGATGCTGTGAGATGGGCAGAAGTCTCACATGCTGCTCTACACAAATGGGGAAGAACAAGAAGTAGAGAAGCAGAAAACATGTCTACAGATCCCCAGACCTGCCCTCCAAAGCCAATGTGAGAACAGTGGTGAGGAAAACGCAGGAGGCTGAGGTGGCACTGCCTTCCCTGCAGGCCTGCGGTGGATACTGTGCCACAGGAGCATGATGCAAGCCACCTGCGGGGCAGTTCAGGCTGAGGGTTTCCTACTAGTTTACAACTTGTGGCCAACGAGAGGCTCACTCAAGGTCACAAGCTAGCTGGGACATGGCCAGGTGTCTGCTGCTCACCATACCTGTGTTGGTAGGGCTGCTGGTCACTCAACTAGTGGGAATAACAGTCACTTGTGGAGGAGTTTGGTAGCCTTGGTATGTGGCATGTCTGTGGACTGGCGGAGCTAAGGGCCTGCAAGAAGGGAATAAAGAGAGCAGGAGGAAGTGCTGGAGCTGTTGTGGTGGTGGTTGTGGTTGTGGTTGTTGTTAGGATGAAGGTGTAGCTCAGACTGCCCTAGAACTCATCAGTCTCCCAGGCTGGCCTCCAACTGTCATCCTCGTGCTTCCGCCTCCCAAGCAGCAACATCGTGAGTGTTCACCATCAGGGTCAGCTTGGAAAGATCACTGATAACACCTTCATAGTCCTGTGGAGCTGGGTGGGACATACCTGTAATTACAGCACTCACGAAGCTGAAGCAGCAGGATGGCAATGTTGAAGTTAGCCTGTGCTGCGTAGATGAGACTGTCACAAGCATAGGTGGGAGGATGGACGGACGGATGAGTGGATGGGTGAATGGATGGATGGGTGGGTGGATGGATGGATGATGGATGGATGGATGGATGATGGGTGGGTGGATGGATGATGGATGGATGATGGATGGGTGGATGGATGATGGGTGGGTGGATGGATGATGGATGGGTGGATAGATGATGGATGGGTGGATGGATGATGGATGGGTGGATGGGTGAATGGATGGGTGGATGGATAATGGATGGGTGGATGGATGATGGATGGGTGGATGATGGATGGGTGGATGGATGATGGGTGGGTGGATGGATGATGGATGGGTGGATAGATGATGGATGGGTGGATGGGTGAATGGATAGGTCAATGGATAGATGGGTGGGTTGGATGAGTGGATGGATGGAAAACACATAAGTCCTGTTGTTCTTTGATAGAAATATCAAACATCTAGACATGGGCTATGAGGACACTGCCTCCTGACCTTTCTGTATTTGTGTCTTAGGAGAAAGAGAGTGATGCTGCGCAGCTCCAGAATCAAGGTGAGCAAATTCCCATAGGGCAGCTCAGCACTGAGAATGCACCTTTGCCTGTCCCTGACCCGCGGGTTCAGTTATTCGTGGAGTGGCGAGGGGGGTCGCGACCTGTGAATAAAGAATTGGGCGAGAGAGAGACAGGGGCCCAGGGAAACATTGCTTGTCAAGGGCCGTTTATTGTAAGGGGGTATCCAAATTTAAAGTAAGCTTCTGGGAGGGCGGGGGGTAGGAAGGAATGCAGTGGAAAGTTACAAAATCTTCTGGACCAGGCCCAAGGGCAGCAGGTGTGGAGTGGGGTGATTATTCAGAAGTCGCGATACACCGAATGTTCTCTTTCTCAAGGTCAGGCTGGATCTTTTGTGGTTGCCAGGCAGAATAATTATCTCAAGTATGCAGACAGCTGTGGCTTTCAGCCAGCAGGGCCTCTCAGCCACTGGGGCAGGTCAGGCAAGGTCCTATGGCTCCTGACATTTGCCGAGCATGGTGACACACACCTTTCATGCCAGCACTCAGAGACTGGAGGGTCTCTTGTGAGCCAGAGGGCAGCCTGGGCTAAACACCAAGTTTCAAGCCAGTCAAGGCTAATAGTGACACTGTCTCAAAGCAAAACGAAATCACTTCCTTTAGCAGGCCTGGTGTCACTTATGAGCCTAGGGAATGGCAGAAGAGACAGGACGATATCTTAATTACGTTTCTATTCCTGTGATAAGATGCCACAATCTAGGAAACTTACAGAAGAAAAAGTTTATTTGGGGCTTGCAGTTTCCAAGGGTGAGCCATGACCACCATCGGGGGAACATGGCAGCAGACAGGCATGGCGCTGGAGCAGCAGCTGAGAGCTCACGTATGACCCACAAGCACAAGGCAGAGAAAGACCCTGGGAGTGGCATGGGCTTTTGAAACTTCAAAGCCCATCCCCAGTGACACATCTCCTCCAACAAGGCCACACCCCCTAGCCCTTCCCAAACAGTTCCACCAACTGGGGACCAAACATTCAAACACATGAGCCTGTGGGGCCGTTCTCACTGCAGCACTGCAGCACATTTGAGGCTGCTGTAGCTACGAAGCAAGGCCTTAGCCCACCAACCAGGGGCTGCAGGTGTAGCATGTGGTGACAGTGCTTTCCTGGGGTGTGCAAGGCCCCAGATCTGACCCTGAGCCCTGAAGAAGGGAGGAAGAGGAGGAGGAGGAGGAAAGCTTCCTCCCTGGCCCTGTAGTCCTGACTGGGTACATCCTTTGTGTTGGACGCCCTGCCATTGGGTTCATAATTTTAAAATGACATTTTTTAATTACTATTTTTTTACTGAGACTTTAAACATTTCAATCAAACATTACTTAAATTGTGCTCTTTTAATCTCCTCAGATCCTCAAGGAAGGAAAGCTGTCCCACCCGATACTCCGGAAGTCCCAGATAACCACTATTTGTATAAGTGAGTGACACTACTTGGGTCTGTTGCTGAGGGCGTGGAGAGGCTCGAGGGATGTGGGCTTCCTCCCTGGCTCACTCTGATGCTCAGTCTCTGACTCCTTCCTGATTCTAAAGCCTGGAAATTACCCTGAGCTGATCTTGCGGGCTTGGGCCAGGCTCAGCTAGTGTCCCGTCTTCGTCCACCACAGTTTCCCTCTGCACCCTGCTGCAGCCGAATGACTCGCACTGTCCAGGGTCAGGTTCAGTTTGTCAGGGACTGGCATGTCCTTCACCTCTTTTGTGACTTAGGCCACCTACAGCAGGACTGTGCCAGCAAGACTCAAACCAGAGGGCTCTGTAGCCTGCTTGGTGAGGCCCTTCCCTGGCACTGTGCAAGAACCCTGAGCCACACTGTCCTGCCCAAGAGGTGCAGCCTGCCCTCAGCGCGCCAGCATTTCAGGACAGGAGGGGTCTAGGGAATCCTGCGTCCTGTACGGTCAGGGCTGCGTGGTCACAGCAGCCAGAGCTCGGCCTTCATGTCCATCTTTCTCTCTCACTGTAGTCTGTGCATCTTTTGTGGGGAGAGGAATGAGTCCTTCACAGAAGAGGGCCTGGACCTCCACTACTGGAAATACTGCCTCATGCTGACGAGATGCGATCACTGCAGGCAGGTCAGGAGCTGGGCATGGGCCATGGCCACTCATGGGTGACTACTGTGGGCAAGTCAGGGGCTAAGCACCTGAGATATCTTGGCTTAGAGAAAGAGACCAAAGCACGGGGAGCCAGGAGAATGGAGAAGTCCGTGCTGTGCCAGCCACCATCTCTACCACCCGCTGCACCAGCTGCCACCTTCCACTCTGAAGGCATTCGTGGCGTCTGTTGCTTGGCACTTGGTGTGAGTGGAGTCCTGCAGTGTGGGCCCCGCTTTCCGCTGCTAGCTTGCCTGCTGCCCTGTCCATGACACATGTGCTTGACTGTTTGCATTTGCGGCTGCTGGGAATAGCTTTGCTGCTGACAAGTTTCGTGCTGCATTACTCCCGGGAAACATAAAGAAATATCCATTGTCCCATGATCCTCTAAGTCCAGCTTACCAGTTAATGTATTAGGTACCTACAGCTGATGCTCGAACTCTGCATCCCTGAAAGGAGTCCCTACTCTCCTGATGCCCACAGCCTCACTTCCACTCACTGCTGCCACGTAGCACATGTGCGCCTCGGGTAGGACCAGGAATGGGGGGGGGGGGGATGCTCGGGATGCTGACAGCTCTGTGACTGTCACCCAGACCTATCAGTCATGAGAGTCACTGTCATAACTGGGCCAAGGTACTCTGTAGGTCACCTCAGTCTCTGGCCCTTGAGGCCAATAGTTACATTAAGCCCAGACAAAATAAGCTTTGCCACATCTTCCTCCGATGCTCACCTTTCACCTCTTCCACTGTGCTCCTGAGCCGTGTGGGGTAACTGAGCACTGGGCTCTGTGCTGTTAGGCGGAAACTGAACAAAGGCTTACACCAACATGGTGTAAACAGAAAACTGTTCACAATAAGCAACTAAACTTGTTCACACTCCACAGATGGGGTCAGAGCACAAGGGCACTGAGGTGCAAGTGGGGCTGACTTTAGCTAGTAGCTGCTTCATGAAAGTCATCTGCAGCACTGGCTCCTCGAAGCTGTCTCTTCTAGACAGTTGAACTAACCTCTTTTGCCCCTTATGTGGCTCAACAGACTCTGGGACAAGGTCGTAGGGTAAGCCTGGTACTTTTCCACTTCGCCGAGATTCAAAGAAACCGGAGTTAGGTGAGAAGGCTTCTGAGGTTAACAGCCATATTCAGTTTGTTCTTCCGCAGCAGACGCGCATCCTCGGCATTCGGGCCGTTAGGAATCTTGGAAGTAACTGGTGTTCATTACAGAAGGAAGGTGGGCTTCACCACAGTTCACAGTAGCAGGGATCTAGAGACATGTCCGCAGATGCTCAGAGGACAGTCTGACAGACATCCCATTTAAGGAAACAGGAGCAGGAGCCTCGCACTGGGCCCATGTTCTCAGCATTATGGGTGTTGCCCCAGCCTCTGCTGTAGAGTGGGCCTTAGCCCTGTCAGAGGGCGGTTGGTTCTACTGCAGGACTTGAGGTACTCTCGCATCAGCAGGACCTGGCATGTTGTCCATGTCTGAGCAGGGCTGTCAGTGACAGTCCTCCCGAGTAGCCAGTGGGCAGAGTTGTAGCTGATGCCTTCATGTCTTCCTACTGCAGCATGTGGTGTCATTAGCAGTAGGAATTTTGCACACACTCTGGCATGGAGCCCACTCCAGGCACTGAGGCTTTCCTCCCTTAGAGGTTCCCTTAAGGCTCCTGGGATACGTGCCTTCTGCTTTCAGCCCTTCAGTTGCTCAGCTGCCTATTCTTGCAGTGATGAGACCTGTTTACAGAGTGGGCAGGTCTCTGAGGGCCTCTTGGAAAGAAGCTGGTGTGGTTCCTACCTCATGGGTTTTGTTCCTCCACGGCGTGAGGCAGAGGGTCAGCAGCAGCTCCCTGTGATCTGTGCTGCAGAGGCTCCTGGGCATTGGCTGAGTCACTTCCTCTTGAGAGCCTCAGCCCATCTCTGCGTTTCCTTTGTTTTGTATATCATCATAGGAAGAGTCTTAGCAATTTTCCATCTTACAGAGGCTCATGGGCATTGGCTTGCCCTCCATCCCCAGCGATTAGCCAGCCATGGCCAACTTCAGTTCTGACCCCTGTGTGTTACCACATTCTCTGATGGATTACCATGTTCAGGACCTCTTACAAAACGTATGCCATCCTGTACTACGTGAGGACAGACATACTGAGAATGCCCTGCAGACGTTCCAACTCTAGATGGCTCAGCCTCAATTCCAGATGGCTCCTGTTAGCTATAACAGGCCATGCAAGTCTGCTTCTCTAAGACTTTTGGCTCTACCATGTCAGCAGTCAGGTACTGATTGGCTGTGTGGGTTTTCCTGGAGGGATATACAGAACCTCTGCTCACCCCTGATAGGACGCCAGCAAAACAAAGAGACAGTTCCTCCCAGAGTGGTGAGCCAGTGAGTTTCCTCAGGCCACTCACAGCGGCTCTGGAGACAGGTCACAACAGCCGTGTCAGCAGTGTCAGCCTCAGCTAGCCTTCCACTTGCTGTGTACTGCTGACCTCCTCAGAATGACATACAGCTGAGGGGCAGGCCCCGGAAAGGTGGGGATGGAGTCTCAGGTGAGGGCTGCAGCTCCGTCCCTTGCTATCTCTTGGGTTCTCCTGGGCTCTCCATGTATCATTTTGTATAATTTCATTGCCATGACTGTGAGTTAAAGATCAGCAGAGTGATCTCTGTTCTACAGTGCCACAGTCATTTCTACAGCAGAGCCCTGGGCTGCACTCCTAGCTACGGTCCCGTTGGTGTGACCACCCTGGCCTGCACTCCTAGCTACGGTCCCGTTGGTGTGACCACAGCAAAGCCCTGGGCTGCACTCCTAGCTACGGTCCCGTTGGTGTGACCACAGCAAAGCCCTGGGCTGCACTGCTAGCTACGGTCCCATTGGTGTGACCACAGCACAGCCCTGGGCTGCACTCCTAGCTACGGTCCTGTTGGTGTGACCACAGCACAGCCCTGGGCTGCACTCCTAGCTATGGTCCCATTGGTGTGACCACCCTGGGCTGTACTCCTAGCTACGGTCCTATTGGTGTGACCACCCTGGGCTGTACTCCTAGCTACAGTCCCATTGGTGTGACCACCCTGGGCTGCACTCCTAGCTACGGCCCCGGTGGTGTGACCACCCTGAGCTGCACTCCTAGCTACGGTCCCGTTGGTGTGACCACAGCACAGCCCTGGGCTGCACTCCTAGCTACGGTCCCGTTGGTGTGACCACAGCAAAGCCCTGGACTGCACTCCTAGCTACGGTCTCATTGGTGTGACCACCCTGGGCTGCACTCCTAGCTATGGTCTCATTGATGTGACCACAGCACAGCCCTGGGCTACACTCCTAGCTATGGTCCCGTTGGTGTGACCACAGCAGAGCCCTGGGCTGCACTCCTAGCTATGGTCCCGTTGGTGTGACCACCCTGGGCTGTACTCCTAGCTATGGTCCCGTTGGTGTGACCACCCTGGGCTGCACTCCTAGCTATGGTCCCGTTGTTGTGACCACAGCACAGCCCTGGGCTGCACTCCTAGCTATAGTCCCGTTGATATGACCACAGCACAGCCCTGGGCTGCACTCCTAGCTATGGTCCCGTTGGTGTGACCACAGCACAGCCCTGGGCTGCACTCCTAGCTATGGTCCCATTGGTGTGACCACCCTGGCCTGTACTCCTAGCTCTGGTCCTGTTGGTGTGACCACAGCAGAGCCCTGAGCTGCACTCCTAGCTATGGTCCCGTTGGTGTGACCACAGCAGAGCCCTGGGCTGCACTCCTAGCTATGGTCCCGTTGGTGTGACCACCCTGGGCTGCATTCCTAGCCATGATCCTATAGGACAGGCTTTTGCTTCTGAGCCAGGACCCACAGGTACTGCAGAGTCCTGGCTGCTATACAGCTCAGGGCAGTGAGAGAGAGTGCCTCTGTTCTCACCATGCTACATGTACTACACGTGCTGCCCATGACTGGGGGAAGCACCCCCGCCCGCTGGTCATCGCCATCTTTGCTAGGCCCTTTGCTTTTGGCACTGCCTACATCTGGATATAGCCAACTGACCCTTAGCTGCAGTGGGCTGGCCTTTCCTCATTCTCTGCCATGTCTATCTTTTCATTGTCTCCTTGTGTTTTTTACTTCGGGCCCTCGGCCCCACCAGTCTTTTCAAGGGTTCATGCCCTGGTCCTACTCCTGCTCCAGGCCTCCCTCTTCCAAGGAGGAAGACAGGATGGGGGCTGTCTGCTTTCTCTGCCACACAGGAAGAGTGTAAAGACGCTCATTCTGCTCCCTGGCAGCACAGGTTCTGAAAGCCCCAGGTGGGCACCTGGCCTCTCAGCAGCATGTGGGCCGTGGCTGCGTGGAAGGCTTTCCCACCAAGAGTTGGGCAGGAGGGAGAGTCCTGTACCTGCACATTCTGAGAAATACTGGGGAGCTAGAACAGCTGTCCTGCCCACAGACGTCACACTCTGCTGTCTCCTTGAGCACAGGTGGTTGAGATATCTAGCCTGACGGAGCACCTGCTGACAGAGTGTGACAGAAGGGATGAGTTTGGGAAGTGCCACCGCTGCAGCGAGGCTGTTCCCAAGGAGGAGCTTCCCAGGCACATCAAGACTAGGGAATGTAACCGTGAGTCATCTGACAGCCAGGTGTCCTCCCTGGGTGTGGTCCAGCTGCTGGGGTTGGGGGGTCAGACACAAGCATTGTGGGATTAGATGCACCCTTCCTTCCTCTTCCCCACCCCATCCCCCTGTAGAAGGTTCATCCAAATAACCAAGTCTTTTTTATTGAAATCATTTCAGCTGCCAAATCGGAGAAAGTGGCAAACCGCTGTCCTCTGTGTCATGAGAACTTTGCCCCTGGAGAAGAGGTAAGGGGCTCTGAGCTGAGATGGGAGCCCCAGGGAAGAGTTGAGCATACTCTCAGGATGATGGCTGTGTGGTGCAGCCTCCTAACTTCCTAACAGTCAGTAGAGGTCAGCGTCAGTCCCAGCTCACTGCAAAGACAGCAACGCTGCTTTTGCTCTTCCTGGTCATAGCTTTCGTATGTGGGGCCTCCCCGGCATCATAGTCAGAGTCTGCCAGCCATTAGCCACTTGGATTAACAAAACGTGTGCCATGGTGGTTGATAGTTCTTTTCCTACTTAATGCTGTGCTCTCCTCCAGTCCTGGGCAGTAGCTGATGACACTTGCAGGTTTTTTCCTCTGGTGTTTGGGTCTGCATGCAGGGCCTGAGGTATCCATGGTCTACCCCCTGTTTCTGGCTGCCTGCACAGCACAGTGGTGGTGCCTGTGGGAACCTTGGATTCAGCTCAGGACCCCAAGACCATGTTCTCAGCACAAAGGGGATTTATTTGCCCCCTGCCATGGAACAGAGGGCACGGCTAAGGGGCAAAGATGGAAGTCAGGGGGAGAAAGGAAAAGGAACAAGGGAAATGGGTATTGGTCCCAGGACAGAGAGAGAGGACCGCCTCTGGATAGAGAGGAGAGAGAGGACCGCCTCTGGATAGAGAGAGAGGAGAGAGAGGACCGCCTCTGGATAGAGAGAGAGGAGACAGAGGACCGCCTCTGGATAGAGAGAGAGGAGACAGAGGACCGCCTCTGGATAGAGAGGAGACAGAGGACCGCCTCTGGATAGAGAGGAGAGAGAGGACCGCCTCTGGATAGAGAGGAGAGAGAGGACCGCCTCTGGATAGAGAGGAGACAGAGGACCGCCTCTGGATAGACAGGAGACAGAGGACCGCCTCTGGATAGAGAGGAGACAGAGGACCGCCTCTGGATAGAGAGGAGACAGAGGACCGCCTCTGGATAGACAGGAGACAGAGGACCGCCTCTGGATAGACAGGAGACAGAGGACCGCTTCTGGATAGAGAGAGAGGAGACAGAGGACCTCCTCTGGATAGAGAGGAGAGAGAGGACCGCCTCTGGATAGAGAGGGGAGAGAGGACCGCCTCTGGATAGAGAGGAGACAGAGGACCGCCTCTGGATAGAGAGGAGACAGAGGACCCCCTCTGGATAGAGAGGAGACAGAGGACCGCCTCTGGATAGAGGAGACAGAGGACCGCCTCTGGATAGAGAGGAGAGAGAGGACCGCCTCTGGAGAGAGAGGACCGACCGCCTCTGGATAGAGAGGAGACAGAGGACTGCCTCTGGATAGAGAGGCAGATGGCGGTTTATAAAGGTAAAGGGATAAACCCGTGTTAGGATGGGTTTAATTCTGATTGGGCATGTTAATTAGGTGAGCCAGAGGGGGCTTTTGATTGCTGGACTTCAGTACTTTGATAGCTGGACTTCGGTGGTCAGCCTCAGGAGGGGGAAGCAGCCAAATCAGGGAGTGGGCTTTGGTGGCCAGCTTTAGGAGTGTCATCTAATGTTTGGTTGGTTGGGTTTTTTATTTTGTTTTGTTTTGTTGTTGGGGCAGAGAATTGAGACAGGGTTTCTCTGTGTAGCCCTGGCTATTCTGGAACTCGCTTTGTAGACCGGGCTGGCCTTGAACTCACAGCGTTCCGCCTGCCTCTGCCTCCCAAATGTTGGGATTAAAGGCATGCGCCACCACTGCCTGGCTAACCTAACAGTTTTTAGCAAGGCACAGGGAATGAGGGAGAAAGGCAAGGCCTACCAGAGCCATGTTTGCTATACTCAGGCCGCTTGCGTCCCTTCAGCGCCTTCCATGCCAGGCAGCTTTCGGGGCTTGCTGTTGGCTCTGCCTCTGCCCCAGGAGATGCTAGAGAGTCCAGCGCTCTTTCCTGCCACCCCCTCTTCATCAAGGGTGTTGTGTGGTGAGATTTTCCTGGGAAGCCCCAGATAGAGATCCCACAACAGACACCATCACAGTCCACGTGTGAATATGAGTTCACTGTGATAACCTAAGGGGAGTGTAGCAGGCAGAAATGGCTCCACTGCAGCCCCAGTACCCACCCCAGCATGGAGGGCAGCTCATGGAAGCTAGGAACCTGAAACTCTGCACAGCCCGCAGCCTGATGAATGTCCTATCCAGGTGACTTGGTCTATCCTCTTCCAAGCAGCCCGCTGGCTGGTTTCTGCTTCTTTCAGGCAGCTGAACTGGTCTCGGGGTCTTTGAAGCTTGGTTGTATACACTGGGAGGACCTAGTGGATCGGATTAGTTTCAGGGACTTCCCGAAGCTATTTTGAGTTATTTCTTTTCCTGCTTAAGGAGCTTGTACTGTTACACAACACAATGACAGGCCTGCCAGCATGGTGGCGCACACCTTTAATCCCAGCAGAGTTTGCGGCCAGCCAGGTCTACAAAGTGAGTTCAGGATGGCCAGAGCTACACAGAGAAACCCTGTCTCGAGGAGGAGGAGGAGTAGGGCAGGCCTGCTCACTAGTTTATCTGCTTTTAGCATCTTGCTAAAGTCACGGATGAGAGTAGGTATAGAGTCACTGCCATCCTTGCCCTTACGGATGGTCCCTCTGGACAACAAGGCCCTTCACCTGGCTCCTGAAGTTCTGGAGCTGGCGCATAGCCTCAGGTAGTGAGTGATCTCTCTAGAGCATTCTGCCCAGACCAGGAATCAGCTGTCCTGCTAAGGCGTGTGGTCCTCCCAGCAGGCCTCAGTGCTCAGCACAGGGAAAGCCACAGTGGGCAGAGCTGGGACATCCTGTCAGAGCACACGCAGCCAGTACGCCTTCCCACCCTGTCACCCTGGCGTCCCAGCATGCCCCTCCCCTGACCATAGCTTCACAACCTCAGAGGCCCAAAGGATATGAGATTCCTGTCTGCCCTAGGACAGCCCGGGCAGCACTGGAGTCAGTGTGTCCAGCCTCTTCTGCGATTATCTGGTACCCAGGGGTAACCAGAGTCAGGTTCTGTCAATTTGGACAACCACTGGAGATAGCATGGGTGCATTGTTTTCCTTCACAGGGCTGGAGGGCTTGAGTTCTGTAGATGGTTCCCACATCTGTACATAAGGCCTGTCCTAAGAACTGCATCCATACTGAGGCTGCTGTCTTTGTCCCCTCCTCACCCTGTGCTCAGAGGACTTGTCCTTGTGCACATCCACAGACCCCGCCTTCACTTTTCATCTTAATAGCTGTGCACTCGCAACTGACACAGTCTTTTCTCACTTCCCTGTGCTCTGCTGGTTCCCACCTTGAACAGCACTGAACCCTCAACAGCTGCCTCCATGCCCCCTCCATGTCCCCACTGTGTTCCCTCCATGCCCCTCCGTGTCCCCACTGTGTTCCCTCCATGCCCCCTGCATCCCCACTGTGTTCCCTCCATGCCCCTCCGTATCCCCACTGTGTTCCCTCCATGCCCCCTGCGTCCCCACTGTGTTCCCTTCATGCCCCTCCGTGTCCCCACTGTGTTCCCTCCATGCCCCTCCGTGTCCCCACTGTGTTCCCTCCATGCCCTCTGTGTCCCCACTGTGTTCCCTCCATGCCCCTCCGTGTCCCCACTGTGTTCCCTCCATGCCCCCTCTGTGTCCCCACTGTGTTCCCTCCATGCCCCTCCGTGTCCCCACTGTGTTCCCTTCATGCCCCTCCGTGTCCCCACTGTGTTCCCTCCATGCCCCCTTTATGTCCCCACTGTGTTCCCTCCATGCCCCTCCGTGTCCCCACTGTGTTCCCTCCATGCCCCCTCCGTGTCCCCACTGTGTTCCCTCCATGCCCCTCCGTGTCCCCACTGTGTTCCCTCCATGCCCCTCCATGTCCCTGCTGTGCTCCCTCCGTGTTCCCGCCGTGCTCCCTCCATGTTTCCTCCATGTCCCCGCCGTGCTCCCTCCATGTCCCCACCATGCTCCCTCCATGTCCCCACTGTGTTCCCTCCATGCCCCTCCATGTCCCTGCTGTGCTCCCTCCATGTTCCCGCCGTGCTCCCTCCATGTTTCCTCCATGTCCCTATCGTGCTCCCTCTGTGTCCCAGTTGTGCTCCCTCCATGTCCCCACTGTGCTCCCTCCATGCCCCCCGTGCTACCTCCATGCCCCCTCGGTGCTCCCTCCATGCTTCCTCCATGTCTACCATCTGCCATGAACCAACACTTCTCTGTCAGCAGCTGTATGGTGTGCACACCCCACTTAGCTGTGTTGACAGCATCTACCACCTGATGGTCTCCCTGACTCGGGGCCTGGGCAGGCTGGGCCTCCAGCCATGGAGCTGTTAGCCACACCCCACTTAGCTGTGTTGACAGCATCTACCACCTGATGGTCTCCCTGACTCGGGGCCTGGGCAGGCTGGGCCTCCAGCCATGGAGCTGTTAGCCAAGCCACACGTTCTCCGGCAGCTCAGGTTGGTAGGCCAACTGCCCAGTACGTCCCAGCAGCTGGCAGAAGTAAGTCCTCCTGGTCACAGGACTGAGCTCCAGAAGGGCAGGAAACCACACTCCGAGCCTCTCACTGGCTTAGCACCTCATTCTCACCATGAACAGTGAGGGTCTATTGTGGCAACATCCCAGGTCCCTTGGGCCACCAGGCTTACAGGTTGTGCCTCTGCCTTTTTGCAGGCATGGAAGGTTCACTTGATGGGGCCCAATGGCTGCACAATGAACCTGCGCAAAACACACGTTCTCTACAAGGCTGTAGCCCCTCAGCAAGGTAAGACGTCAGCCACGTGCCAGGCGCCTGTGCTCTGTTCCATCTTGGGCACAGTGCATCCTGAGCCTCCTGTCCATGTGCTGGCACCTAGCACCCCCATTCTCTATGTTCAGCAGGCTATGTCTGCCCCCCCCACAATGCCTCCTGGAAACTCACTGGGGGGCTGGCGAGGGTCACCATAGCTGCTGCGGCTTGT
This sequence comes from Acomys russatus, assembly GCF_903995435.1. Lineage (NCBI taxonomy): Eukaryota > Metazoa > Chordata > Mammalia > Rodentia > Muridae > Acomys > Acomys russatus. The sequence goes on from NC_067165.1 coordinate 45,429,772, forward strand.
GTCCTTTGTTCCTTTCTGGCTGCCATGTGGGTACCTCTGCCCAGTGTGGGTTCTCCCAGCATCACACTGTCACTGTGAGGTCTGCAGCCCACCTGTGGATAGGAGCTCCTTTTCTTACGTGGTTCTGTGTCCTGTGCATCTGTCTCCACTGCAGGAAAAGGCGCAGCAGCAGCAGCAGCAAAGTCAGGTACCAAGGTTGGAAGCAAGATCCCCACCCCAAAGGGGGGCCTGAGTCAGAGCTCCAGCAGGACATACAGGAGGCGGTGACAGAGTTTCCACTTTGTCCCTGCCCAGGGGCTTTGCAAGTTTCCCCATTTTAAGCCATGTGTGTTGGCGTGGTGATGCAGGGCTCGGTACCTACCGTCCCTTGGCCTCTTGTGTCCCAGTGTCTACTCTCACAGGAACAGTGTAAGGATATGACCAAAGACCCTTCCCAAGCTGGGCCTGAAGTGCTCAGGCAGGAAGTGCATCTTGCTCAGGAAGCCAGCAAGCATAGCACCCACTTTCCTTACTACTGAGGAGCTGTTCCCCAGACTTTGAACTCATTGGTGTCTGTTGTGCACAGTAGGTTTGGCAGCCTCAGAGGACAGCAGCAAACCATGCTGAGCCGTCTCTCTCATGGGTCTGTCTGCTACATTGTCACGCCATATACAGCAACAAGCAATAAAGTAAAGCAAGCAAAAGGCCGCCATCCTGAGGACAGGCCCCTCCAGCACACACTTTGCCTGATGCTCCTGGGCACTCCTGACAGCCCTACCTGGCCACCCTCCCTCAGGGGCCTCAGGCTCTCTGCTGCAGAGTCCAGAATGGGCGCTGGATGGTGTCCCCTGGTTACCCTGACTCCCCTGACACGGCCCACCTACAAGCCTCCGTCTTCTTTATGGCAAGATGAGCACCTTCCACATTTCCCAACCCACAAAGACAAGTCCCACACACCTTGCTGGCCCAGGGCCTCTGAGTCAGTTCTGTCACACTCTTTGTGATATAACCAAATCCACCTTTCCAAATCACGCACAGTATGTCACAAGTGCTTCACTGAACAGTGACACAGACCTCAGGAGACAGCCGTCAGCAGCCTCTCCCCGCCTTCCTCCCAGAAGCCCTTGATGGACAAGCATCTGTGAGGAGGACCGAGTCCACCAGAGACCCTCCTGTCACTGTCGCCACCACAGGCTAAAGGTTTTGCCCTCTGAGGGCCTGCACTGTGCTGCGTCCTGAGGTTTTCCCAATGCCCCTTTGAAGTGTATAGCATTGAGAAAATGACTATTATGAAATTAGGGCACACTTCTTTAAAATTGCTAACCATGTAAAACAAAATCCATAAAAAGTTCTAGGTGCCTGAGCAGCAAGCACCCTGGGTAGTTAATCCCATGAGCTCACCCTACATTTGGCAAACAGCTTGGCTCAGAGTACCAAGTGGATCAGGGTCTGTTGAGAGGAGGATCCTGTCAGAGGCCTTTAGGGATGGCAAGGCGGTGCTTGAGGTCAGAGGTGTCGCCTGCTGTTTCCTAACTCACCTTAAACTACAGACAATAGTGGAAATTTAACCTCAGAACTTAATAGTTACCTGTAATGTCTTCTGCCTGCTGTAACCTGAAGATTCGTGTAAAAAACCCTTCATTTTTAGCCTGGCATGGTGGCTCACACCTGTACTCCTAGCATGTGGGAGGCCAGAGTCAAGCTCACCACAAGTTCAGGGGAAGCCTGGGCTACATAGGGAGACTCAGGCTCAAATTAGAACAAGCAGGAAGCCTTGGTGTTTAGCTCCCGTGTCTCCTGTTACAGAATCATGAGTCTGCAGAGGTGCCTGGCAGTATTGGCATCACAGAGCTCCACGCCACTGTGCTTGATTCAGGGAAGGCACTAAGAGCCCAACCACTCAGTATCCAAGTGTGCAACACGCCTCCAACCTTCACATATGATGCATTGTGGATATTTAATATTTATTTATATTATTTTTCATGAAAGATAATTCTATTAAATCTAATTTAAAAGAAGTGCATCATACCTGACACTAGAGCATAAATGTAAATGCCTTTAGTGGGAACTTGCAGCTTTTTAATGTTTTGACATAGTTTCTATTTGTCTTTATTTCAGGTACCAGAAGTATAAAATAATATATTTTTATTGTTACTGTCTTAGGGTTTATGTGCTAATTTGCCTTGAGTACATTAATACAGTAAAAAGATCAGTTTTTTGTCACTTCTATTATGAGATTGTTATACACATATTTCATCTGTTTGGTTTCTTATATCTGTTTTATTCCCTATATGTGTGTTTTGCCTACATGTATGTTTGTGCACCTCATGTGTGCCTGGTGCCCATGGAGGTCAGAAGAGGGCGCCAGATCCTCTGCAACTGGAGTTATAGATGGTTATGAGGCACCATGTGTATACTGAGAATTGGACCCTGGTTCCCTGCAAGATCAACACGTGTTCCTAACCACCAAGCTATCGCTCCACTAAAGTCCTGTTTTGTTTTTGTGCAACCCTGGTGGCTTGGAGCTCACACTGTAAACCAGGCTGACCTTGAACTCAAGAGATCCACCTACCTCTGCCCCCCAGGTGCTGAGACTAAAGACAAGCACCGCAATGCCCAGCTCAAAGTTGTCACTAAGGAGCAAGCAAGTGGAGTGCTGGAGCTGTGTCTCAGCTGATGTGCCGGGAGCGTGCCTGCCTAGTGTGCGCAAAGCCCTGGCTGAGGTTGACCTCCCAGCACTCGGGAATTGGAAGCAGGGATGGCAAGTTCCAGGTCATCCTTTGCCTGTGTGGGAATTACAGGCCAGCCTGGGCCATGTGCAGCCTGGAAAGAAGGGAAGGAGGGAGCGAGGGTGCTGTAAATCACCCTCAAGTTAGCAGTGAGAGAAGCCCAGCCCTCCACATTTGCTAAGGAGAGTTGTTTGAGAAAGCTGGGTCTTCAAAACAGTCCTTAAAATGAGTTTAGGACAGAGCAAAGATTTCGCTCTGTGGGATGACTTCAGAGTGCTGGGGTTTCTCCAGCTGCTGGGCAAGGGCTGCACTTCACAGTCCTGTCAGGATAAGCTATTTACTACCAACAAGCTGAAAGATGAGAGACTCCGCCCTGCAGAATGTTCTCAAGGAGAGGCACAGTGTCACGTTCAGTGTGTCCTGCTGCCTTTTATGCAGGTGAACAGTGAGCCGAAGCCGCCACTCAGTGACTGACCTATAATGTGTTCATTTTGCAGTCCTAGAATCCAAAAATATACAGATAAACTTATGGCATCATTTTAAAGAAGTGCTTTAAAGACTGCTGTCACCATAGCCAAGGATGACCTCGATGTAGCTGAGGATGGCCTTGAACTTCTGATCTTCCTGCCTCCCCTTATTCCTGCTGGCGTTACAACCCTGTGCTACCATGCCCACAGCAAGAGTTCCCAAATGTACACGTTCAGAGCCTGGTGGTAGACAACACACCTACCTGCTTTGAGTGAGGTCCCTGGGCCCTCTCCATAACAGCTACCTCTATGTCAGACCATGGCTGAAGGGCTAAAAACGTCTGCGAGGATGGCTCTCCCAGCCACTGAGAAGGTCTCTCTGGATCAGCTGTGCTGGTTTGAAATGACTGACAGGGAGTGATGTTGTTAGACAGCCTAGTAGGTGTGTCCCCGGGGCCTCAGAGTGAGAAAGTCCCAAGCCTGGCGCAGTGTCACTCTCTCCATGCTGCCTGCCATTTTGGGTGTAGAACTCAGAGCTGCTTGTCCTGCACCATGTCTGTTTGCTCCCATGATAATAATGGACTAAATCTCTGAACTTGTAAGCCAGCCCCAATTAAATGCTTTCCTTTGTAAGAGTCATGGTGGTCATGGCGTCTCTTCACAGCAGTAGAAACCTTAACTAAGACAGGCCATCCTGGGCACTCAAGTTGTCACTCAGTGGACTTCACTGCTTCTTGACCCCAGGTGGGAGGCCTGGGTCAGTCCAAGAGCAGAGGGCCTAAAGGCTGCTCAAAAGACCCACCCAAATGTCCCCAGAGCATGGGATCCATGGAGCAAATGTCTTCCATGGTTCCTGATGACACTCAGTCCTTTGTTCAACGCCTTGCTGGTCGCGCAATCCAGCCTCGGTGCAGTGCACGGAGAACCTCTCTGACAGTCTCCATTGTGAATTTAGCCTGAGCTGAGAAGCACTTGGATTTGTACGCCACGTTCTGTGTGTGGTGGTGGTAGTGGGGTACATTTCCAGAGAGAATTAACCAAAGATTGGCTCTGAGCCAGCATTCTTCAGTCCGCTCTGCCCCTCTGACCCCTCTTTCCTCCTCTCCACTCTGCTTGCCCTTCTTCTGGCTGCCGTGAGGTGTGCAGCTTCTCCTGTCTGCTTCCAACACCATCTCTACTCCTCCACAGGCCCAAAACAATAAAGCCAGCCAACCATGGACTGTTCTAGAATTAAAGCTTTGTTAAGCCACATATGTAGACAAAGGTGAGCAGTTGGATGTCTAGATCAGGAACACAGCACTCACCAATCACGTACAGAGCTCTGACCCAAAAGGGGCTCAGTGTTGGGAGACGTTCAGAGCACAGCCAACAAAGACATTGTGTCTTCAAGGGAGAGGACACTACACATCTGTAAAGGAGCAAGCACCACACTTCTCTCCAGCCCAGTCTAGAACCTACAGTTGGAAATCGTATAATTGCTTCTGAATACACACCAGCGCTGCCTTAGCAAGATAGCACAACTCTGGTGGCTTCGCACAGCACAGCCCTGCCACTCTGAGGTCAGGCACATGTCTTTCTGAGCAAGACTGCTTTTTTACTATGCCTTTACAACAAGATAGAGAAAAAATTGCTTTCTCGTACCTACTTATAATAATAGTTGTCCAATAAAGAAATATCGGGGTTGGGGAGATGGCTCAGAGGTTAAGAGCACTGTCTGCTCTTCCAGAGGTCCTGAGTTCAATTCCTAGCAACCACATGGTGGCTCACAACCATCTGTAATGAGATCTGGTGCCCTCTTCTGGTGTGCAGGGGAACAGGCAGGTAAAAGCACTATGCATAATAAATTCTTTTTAAAAAATATATCATTGGAAAGTCTTACCACAAAGAATGTTAAACAACTCTATCTTGTGCCAACATTTTGTACAACAGTGATTAAAAATAATCCATAAACAGTTTCCTCAATCTATAATTTGTCATTATATGGATGATATCTTACTGGCTGATTCAGATGCAGATACTTCTAATGTTTGATAGAGTAATGAGAATTTTGCCTTCCTGGGGATTACAGACTGTTCCTGAAAAAAATACAAATAGGAGATTCTATCAATTATCTACAATATAAGATAGGTGTACAGAAAATTTGACCACAGGAAGTACAAAACAGGAAAGATCAATAACAAACTCTTAATGATTTTCAAAATTTGTTGGGAGATATTAATTGGCTAAGGCTCATATTGGATTGACTACTCAAGAGCTAAGTAATTTATTCAAACCTTACGAGGTGATTTGGACTTAAATAATCCAAGAAGATTATCAGCTGAAGCTGAAAAAAAATTGGCTCTGGTAGAAAAGACATACAGGGTGCACATGTGGGTCATTTGGTCCCAAAGCTAGATTGTATTTTAGTTATTTTGCCTTTTATTCATTCTCCCATGTGAATTCTTATGCAGAGAAAAGATAATATTTTAGAATGTATATTTTTAGCACACAGATTTAAAAATTAAAGAGCTACATACAAAAGTTCCTAAAATGATTCTGAAAGGAAAAAATGAAGCTTCATCATTTAGCAGAAGTAGACCCAGCAGAAATTGTGGTACCTTTTACTAATGCTGAAATTGCCTCATTATGGGCCAAAAAAAGAACATTGGCAAAGAGCTTTGAGTATTTTGGGTGAGATATTAAAAATAAATACGCCAAAAGTAAGGGACTTCAGTTTATAAAAAGAACTAAATTAGGTTTTCCCTCATACAGTAAAAAGGAGCCCCTACATTCTCTACTGATGCAAATAAATTAGGAAAAGCAGGTTATAAGTCAGGAAAAATAAGTAAAGGGGCTTGTAGCCCTTATGATTCAGTTAAAAAATCAGAGTTGTATGCCATTCTTATGGTATTAGTAGAATTTCTTGAATCTCTTGATACAGTTACTGACCCACTGAACTTACTCCAGATGATTCAGAATTAACTTTGCTATTTATTCAACTAAAACAAGTAATTATAAATAGAAATAATGCTATGTATATAACACATATCAGATCCCATACAGGTCTACCAGGCCCTCTAGCACAAGGTAATGATGAAATTGATCAGCTGTTAAGAAGAAATGTGCTAGAAGCCTCAGAATTTCATAAGAAACACCATGTTATCAGCAAAGGTTTGAAAAAGATTTTTCTATCACATGGCAACAAGCCAAGAAAATTATAAGAAAACCTATGTGTTCTTTGTATTACCAAATTCCAGTTCCTGCAGGAAATAACCCAAAAGGTACCCAAAGAAATAAAACTTGGCAAATGGATATGTTTCATTTTACAGACTTTGGAAAATTAAAGTATGTGCATCATACCATAGGTAAATATTCAGGATTTCAATGGGCAGCTACTTTAAGTTCTGAAAAGAATGATTCTGTAACTACACATTTATGAAAAATTATGGCTATTATGGGAATCCTCTACAAATTAAGACAGCATATGTCTCTAGTAAGAAAAAAACCAATTTTTTTGTATATTACAACATGAAGCATATTACAGGCATACCACAAAATCCTACAGAACAAGCAGTTATAGAAAAATCTAAAAGTACCTTGAAAGAGATGTTAAATAAACAAAAAGGGTCCCCAAAACATGCCATCACCCCCCAGAGAGCAGGAAGCAACTTTAATAGTGTCCCCATTCCCAAAAGGGGAGGTGTGGGGGTTCGTTCCCTCAGTGGGTAGTGGTCTTGGTCAGGGTGGGAACAACAGAAAGGAGGTTAGATTCGGGGATCTCTTTCTCTTTCTCCCCTCTGTCCTTCTCTCCATCTTATCTAATGTTAGGAGGAAAGGGGGGAGGGGATGAAAAGAGAAAGGGGGGTTGTTGAATCTACTTTAAACTAAAGAACATCAACAAGCCAAATACTTTACATTGGCATGGATTTTTATATACTGATACAAATTTAAGACTACATTTTGTTATATTTTATATACACACACACACACACACACACACATATATATACACACATAACATTGTGTGTGTATGTGTGTGTTTCAACTCTTTAGGTAGTGTACCTATGCAACTCATTAAAAAATATAAAGTTCTGGTCTTTGAAAGCTATGATTACAAACTGTAAAGGCCAATTATGAAATGCAAGTTTAGTAGTCAGTCAGTCAAACGTGTCTTGTTACATACTAGTTTCGTCAAATACACTAAATAAGCTTTCTTTACCTCCTGTGGGTGCTTTCAAGATGAAGTAAATAGCTGGAAACAAGCAACATTTGCCTAGTCAGAGCTACTACAAATGGATGGTCTTCAAACACTTCAGAGATCTGCATTATATGGCATTTAAAGATGTTTTGGTAATAAGAGGCTTTTTTGACAGCAAGACACGTCTGCTCCTGACAGCACCCCGTAATACTTCAAAGAAGATGAAGGGCACCAAGGGACCTCCATATGGAGTTTGCTTCAGATGTGGCAAAGCTAGCTGCTGAGAAAGAAAAGAAAAGAAAAGAAAATGTCCTTCCCTCAACTGTTAACAACATGCCATCCAAGCTGCAGATTAGCAGAGCACGGAGCAAGTTGACTTCCCAAACTTTGCCAAGACAAAGTAGGCTAGTCCTTTATAATTCCTGCCTCACAGAAAAGTCTGTCAGAGATTCTGGGCCTGACGTCTGAGTATTGATGCTGCAAAGGAATCTTGGTTGACTGCCCAGGCAGCCATGGCCCTCTGTCACTTTCACAGTTCTGGAAGCCGGTTGCTCTGCACTTCCTGCTTACATATTTGTCCCTCTCAGGTCTCTGATGGGACTGAAGACTGGAGAGTTACAGCCTCACAAATGGGCTTAAATTGGTTAGGATTTAAGAAAATGTTTTAATATCCAAAACGATGCTTTTACTTGATTTCTTTTAAAAAGCAAGTTATGATACAAAAGGATTTAGGTACAGAACTTTGGAAGTCTCCAAGACAGGACAGAGAGTGGAGTGCTTTCCCCAAGGTTGCCACATATAAACGGACTGGATGCTGGGAATGTAATTCTTACCTGATTAGTTTTCATAGCTGTTCTCGTTGTATATAACTTATTAATGTTAGAGAAAGAGCCTTTATTGGGCTAAAAGGGGAGACGTCAGGATGGTCTTTTTGTGCACTGTGTAAAGATTGTCTTTATTATTCAGATGCTGACTTCCCATGACAGAGAGTTGAGAATGGGCCAGACTTTGGTATAGTTTTTATGAGGCAGCATCTGTCTCAGTGCTTTGCAAACATTGTCCCCATCACCTTCTGAGCTGCTCGGCCCGTAGAAAAGCAGGAGAGGATAGGCGAGACATCACAGGCAGAGCTAGAACTACGGGAAAGAATCAGGCACGGGATTCACCAGCCGGATTCCAGGGAAGAAACGGGTGCTGGTTCTGAGGAGAGGTGAGGAGCCATGCGGCACTGTGAGGATTAGCATAGATGTACTCATTTAAGTTACAGGCGCTGGCTGGGAAGGAGCCTAAGCTAAGGTCAAGCTTTCATATTAATTAAAAGTCTCCGTCATTACTTGGGCGGCTGGTGGCTCAAGACAGTCCAGGGATAGTTGGAGCCCAAAGTGAAGGGATAATTGGAGGCCCACATGGAGTGAGACACTCCAGCCCCAGTGCAGTGAGCCTTATCCTAGCCCACTATTTCTGGCCACTATGCCTCGCCATGGAGTATTAATTAGTACCTATGGATACTCGCTGGCTCCGTTGTCTAAGGAAGACAGCAGATCCAACTTCAACTTCTTGGATCACCTTGCAGAAACAAAACATAATGATGGCGATTAGGTCATACCTTGGTCCAAGACTGGCCCCTGTCTCCAGGCCCCCTGTACTGGTGATTGAGCCTTGGACTGAGTGTTTCTACTGAATTGTTGCCTGCCCCCAATTCTTCCCCTACTTAAACCATGAGGCAGTACCCTGAAGACAGACTAAGGGGCAGTCTATCACTGGAGCCGTTTATCTCTTTCCCCCATCCCACTATGCCATATATACTAATTTTTTATTTCTCATTGTCTGTCTCACGTCGCTCAGGCTGGCCTCAAACATGCAATAAACCCGAGGATGACACTGAACTCCTGATCCTCTTGCCTTGACCTGCTGAGTACTGAGATGACGGTGTACGCACCACCGTGCCCCATATAATAATAAATGGGAATCAAACTCAGGGCTTCGTGCACGCACGCCAGGAAAGCGCTCTAACAATTAAGTTACATTTCTCAGAATAATTGTGTCCTTGGTCTTTGGATGGCCACTCTAGCCTATTAGGATTCCTAGGATGTGTAACTAACACACACACACACACACACACACACACACACACACACACACACCACACACACACACACACACACACACCACACACACACACACACACACACACACACACACACACACACACACACACACACACACACACACACACACACACACACACACACACACACACACACACACACACACACACACACACACACACACACACACACACACACACACACACACACACCCTGTCCCACAAACTCCTGCGCGGCGGCGACTCTCTAGCGAACGAGTGTCCCACTCTATAGTCATTTCGGGCCTGCGCCGGAAATGAGGCGCCGCACTCCGGAAGCGGCGCCCTTGCGGGGGGCGCGATGGCGGCGGCAGCGGCGGCGACGACCGCCGTGACAATGTCCGAGGCCTGGCCGGAGCTGGAGCTGGCGGAGCGCGAGCGGCGTCGCGAGCTGCTGCTGACCGGGCCGGGGCTGGAGGAGCGGGTGAAGGCGGCGGGCGGGCGGCTGCCTCCGCGGCTCTTCACGCTGCCGCTGCTGCACTACCTGGAGGTGAGCGGCTGCGGCAGCCTGCGCGCCCCGGGGCCGGGCCTCGCGCGGGGCCTGCCGCAGCTGCACAGCCTGGTGCTGCGGCGCAACGCGCTGGGGCCGGGGCTGAGCCCGGAGCTGGGGCCGCTGCCGGCGCTGCGCGTGCTCGACCTGTCCGGGAACGCGCTGGAGGCGCTGCCGCCGGGCGAGGGCCTGGGCCCCGCCGAGCCTCCGGGGCTGCCGCAGCTGCAGAGCCTCAACCTCAGCGGCAACCGCCTGCGCGAGCTGCCCGCCGACCTGGCCCGCTGCGCCCCTCGCCTGCAGAGCCTCAACCTCACCGGCAACCGCCTGGACGCCTTCCCCGCCGAGCTCTTCCGGCCAGGGTCCCTGCCCCTGCTCAGCGAGCTGGCGGCTGCCGACAACCGCCTGCGGGAGCTTAGCCCGGACATCGCGCACCTGGCCTCGCTCAAGGTCAGTGCTGCCCCGAGGTCGGGGGTTGCCTTCGCCTCCGCTGCAGGTCCAGCGCAGCTCGAGGGCCTCGGGCCTGTGGCGGTTTGAAAGTTATCAACCTTGGGCTTTTGTGGGGAGAAGTCCCAGGATCAGGGAGCCAGGGCTGTCTGTCTGTCTGTCTCTCTTCCCCTCTCTCTCCCCTCCCCTCCTCTCTTTCTCTCTCTCGCTCGGTGTGTGTGTGTGTGTGTGTGTGTGTGTGTGTGTTTGTTTGTTTATAACTGATCGGGTTTCCCAATGGCGGAGCATCCAGACAAGGCTCGACGGATTGAAGTCTTCTGTAATAGTCAGAGGTCGGGGGCTCGTGGCTTCCTTTTCAGAGAAAGCCGCACTGCTTTCCCGAAGCCAACAGCAGCACACCGAGAGCTTTCCTTGCGACGGTGAGGGACTGGGTTCTTGTGCTCTGTGCTCCCAGGCTCATTGCACTTTGAGTGAGGGATGATGGGAAGGCAGGCCGACCTGATTCCAGTCTGGGATCTCCGCAGTCGTCATCACTGGGTCCTGCCCACCTGGCCGTGGCCATCCGCCCCACCCCTTACCCCCTGCATTTTCGTTAGGGTAGGTCTGTGTGTGAGTTTATGCAGTCCTTTCCTAATGAGCATATATAAACAGAGCGGCTGGACTGCAAGGAAGTTAGCTCTGGAGAGAGAAGGGCTCATGCAGTACATCTACGTATATTTGCAAATATGTCCATAGGCGTATGTGAAGACTTGGCTGTTATTCTGGGGGGCGTGTCTCTGTGTATGTTCTCTCTCTGTGTGTGAGAGAGAGACAGCGAGAAGGAGAGAATGAATTGGGCCAGCCACTCTGCAGAAGGATACCTGTTGTTTTGGCATCTGCTGGAGGAGGCTGTGGGATGTGACTCCCTGAGGTGCCTGGACCGCTGGGTCGTAGGCATCCATCCCTGTGGCTCAGGTCGGACACAGGCTGTACACTGTTTTCCAGGAGGCTGATGACTTGCAGTATGGTGCCGCTCCTCTGTCAGCCGCCGACCTACTCTGGCTCTAAGAATTGATTCACCTGCCTTTTCTGCCAGGTACTTTGCTGGCTGTTCAGCTGACACTGGGCCGAGCTAGCTGTGGTCTGCACATCATTTTGGCACCTCTCATCTCACCTGCCGGCTGAAAGTGTAGTTGTCTCTCACCTGCCAACTGAAAGCGTAGCCGTCAGCCCTCTTGTCTTCACTCCTTGTCACTAACCCACATTCCACTGGTTAAGAAAGCAAGGTCCAGCCGGGCATGGTGGCGCACGCCTTAATCCCAGCACTCGGGATGCAGAGGCAGGCGGATCGCTGTGCGTTCGAGGCCAGCCTGGTCTACCAAGCGAGTCCAGGACAGCAAAGGCTACACAGAGAGACCCTGTCTCGAAAAATGAAAGAAAGAAAGAAAAAGAAAGCAAACAAAGTCCAGTGCAGGCAAGGCTGCGGACACAGGAGCCTGCGTGACTTGGCCCAGGACAGTGGCCCCAAGGCCTCTACTTGTTTCCGTGCTTCCAGAAGAGAGAATCCAGTGCAGGAAGCTTGGTCACTGCCTGGAGCTGCCCCAGCACCTAGCCACACCCGCCCGCGGGGCTGCCAACAGGACCACAAAGCCATTCCTGCTCCTAGTCTGGGAGGAACACCAGGAGAACTCTTGAGTCGTGGCACTTGGGGCCAGGACTGCAGGGGCAGCTGCCGCCTCCGCAGAGAAGCTGCAGCATCCACAGCAGACAGGTTTCCACGGCAGCCGTGCACCGTGCTGCAATCTCCTGCCTGCACACCTCCTGTTCCCAGACTGCCTGAGTTCAGAGGTGAGGTGTCACGCCATGGTGGCTGTACACCTCTCCCAGGCTCTTCCCAAAAGATGCTTGATGTAAGAGCAGAGTCCCCACCAACCTCAGGAAGAAGTGTTTGTGTGTGGGTCTCAAAACTGCTTCCCAGCCAGCGTGCAACACAGGGTGCTTGTGGACAGAGAGGCACAGGGCAGCACTATCCTGTGGACATTGAGCCGTCCTCCTCAGCAGAGCATCTGGGACTGCTCCTGTGAGAGACCTCCAACACCAGGCTCGTTAACTGTTGGTGTCCCTCACAGAAGGAGAAGGGGCATTGGGACCGACCTCAGCCCCTCCCAGCCACTTGCACATAATTCGTGTCATCTGGGGCAGCCATCACTTGTGCTGGGTTGACACTTTGCAGTAGTGCAGCTGCTTTGCGGTCACTCACATTCCTGTACTAAGCCTTGTCCAAGTTCTATAGGAAAACTCACTGAACTCAGTGGCTCCCAAGTTGAACATTTGCTGTATAAGGCAGGGTAGGCAGGTGCCTGTCTCTGTGGCACCCAGCCTGCCGCTGGGGCTCCACCAACCTAGACTACCTGAGGCTGAAGGGCTGTACTCTGTGTTCAGAGCAGCAGCATTTGTCCATCAGTAGAATGCAACAAGAAATTCTTCTCCACACAACACTAGGCGATATGCGTGTGTGTGTGTGTGTGTGTGTGTCAAGGACACAGTGGCCCTACTACCTTTCTGCAGCCCACTCTCACAAAAGAGCAGTGGTGAGAAAGCAGTGTGCCACTCAGCGGTGATGTCATAACTTGATGTGGGGAGAGGGTTTGTTGGTATTTCTCCGCTTTTATTAATTAAACTGAAGAAATAGCTGAGTGCCATTTTGGGAGCTTATTTGAGATTTGAAGGGGTCCTGGTCTGTCCTCTAGCTTACTAATAGGTCTGAGTATTTGCTACCTTAATTGCAGGCCTGCCATGTTGAATTGGCTAGCCTCTGCAGCCGAGGATGGGGGAGAGGGGAACCAGTCAGCGAGCAGTTACGGTCATGCAGGTAACTCATGGGTAGCCTGGCTGTGGCTGCTGGACTGTTGTCTACTTGCCCAGACCTGGGCGACCTGACTCTTCTCTTCTTCTCACCCCAGACCCTGGACCTCTCCAACAACCAGCTGACTGAGATCCCTGCTGAACTGGCAGACTGCCCTAAGCTCAAAGAGATCAACTTCCGAGGGAACAGGCTTCGCGACAAGCGCCTGGAGAAGATGGTGGGTGGCTGCCAGACCAAGTCCATCCTAGAGTACCTGCGTACTGGTGGCCGCGGAGGTCGGAGCAAGGCTCGGCAGGAGGGCTCCGAGAAGGAGGACAGAAAGAAGAGGCGTGAGCGAAAGCAGCATCGGGAAAGCGGGGAGGGCGAGGAAGAGGCAGCCGAGTCAGCCAGGCTGATGCTCAAGGTCTTGCACGTCTCCGAGAATCCCACACTGCTGACGGTCAGGGTGAGCCCGGAGGTCAGGGATGTGCGCCCATACATCGTGGGGGCTGTTGTGAGAGGTATGGATCTGCAGCCAGGAAATGCACTCCGGCGCTTTCTCACCTGCCAGGTAGGCACTCAGCAGGCAGACTTGGGGCCACATGCTGGAGGTGGGCGTGCATGCAGTGTGTGCGGTGGAGTGTGTGCTGAAGAGGGCGTGTGTGCAGTGCAATGTGTGCTGAGGAAGCCGTGTGTGCAGTGCATGCTGAGGAGGGCGTGTGTGCAGTGCAGTGTGTACTGAGGAGGCCGTGTGTGCAGTGTATGCTGAGGAGGGCGTTGTGCAGTGCAGTGTATGCTGAGGAGGGCGTGTGTGCAGTGGAGTGTGTGCAGTGGAGTGTGTGCTGAGGAGGGCTTGTGTGCAGTGTGTGCTGAGGAGGGCGTGTGTGCAGTGTATGCTGAGGAGGGCGTGTGTGCTGAGGAGGGCGTGTGTGCAGTGCAGTGTGTGCTGAGGAGGCCGTGTGTGCAGTGTATGCTGAGGAGGGCGTTCTGCGGTGCAGTGTGTGCTGAGGAGGGCGTGTGTGCAGTGTATGCTGAGGAGGGCGTTGTGCAGTGTATGCTGAGGAGGGCGTTGTGCAGTGTAGTGTATGCTGAGGAGGGCATGTGTGCAGTGCAGTGTGTGCTGAGGAGGGCGTGTGTGCAGTGTATGCTGAGGAGGGCATTGTGCAGTGCAGTGTGTGCTGAGGAGGGCGTTGTGCAGTGCAGTGTGTGCTGAGGAGGGCGTTGTGCAGTGCAGTGTGTGCTGAGGAGGGCGTTGTGCAGTGCAGTGAGTGCTGAGGAGGGCGTTGTGCAGTGCAGTGTATGCTGAGGAGGGCGTTGTGCAGCGCAGTGTGTGCTGAGGAGGGCGTGTGTGCAGTGCAGTGTGTGCTGAGGAGGGCGTGTGTGCAGTGTATGCTGAGGAGGGCGTGTGTACAGTGCAGTGTGTGCTGAGGAGGCCGTGTGTGCAGTGCAGTGTGTGCTGAGGAGGTCGTGTGTGCAGTGTATGCTGAGGAGGGCGTGTGTGCAGTGCAGTGTGTGCTGAGGAGGGCATGTGTGCAGTGCAGTGTGTGCTGAGGAGGCCGTGTGTGCAGTGTGTGCTGAGGAGTGTGTGTGTGCAGTACAGTGTGTGCTGAGGAGGCCGTGTGTGCAGTGTATGCTGAGGAGGGCATTGTGCAGTGCAGTGTATGCTGAGGAGGGCGTGTGTGCAGTGCAGTGTGTGCTGAGGAAGGCGTGTGTGCAGTGCAGTGTGTGCTGAGGAGGGCGTGTGTGTAGCGCAGTGTGTGCTGAGGAGGGCGTGTGTGCAGCGCAGTGTGTGCTGAGGAGGGCGTGTGTGCAGCGCAGTGTGTGCTGAGGAGGGCGTGTGTGCAGCGCAGTGTGTGCTGAGGAGGGCGTTGTGCAGCGCAGTGTGTGCTGAGGAGGGCGTGTGTGCAGCGCAGTGTGTGCTGAGGAGGGCGTGTGTGCAGTGCAGTGTGTGCTGAGGAGGCAGTGTGTGCTGAGGAGGCCGTGTGTGCAGTGTGTGCTGAGGAGGCCGTGTGTGCAGTGTATGCTGAGGAGGGCGTTGTGCAGTGCAGTGTATGCTGAGGAGTGTGTGTGTGCAGTACAGTGTGTGCTGAGGAGGCCGTGTGTGCAGTGTATGCTGAGGAGGGCGTTGTGCAGTGCAGTGTATGCTGAGGAGGGCGTGTGTGCAGTGCAGTGTGTGCTGAGGAGGGCATGTGTGCAGTGTATGCTGAGGAGGGCGTGTGTGCAGTGCAGTGAGTGCTGAGGAGGGCGTTGTGCAGTGCAGTGAGTGCTGAGGAGGGCATGTGTGCAGTGCAGTGTATGCTGAGGAGGGCATTGTGCAGTGCAGTTAGTGCTGAGGAGGGCGTTGTGCAGTGCAGTGTATGCTGAGGAGGGCGTTGTGCAGCGCAGTGTGTGCTGAGGAGCGCGTGTGTGCAGTGCAGTGTGTGCTGAGGAGCGCGTGTGTGCAGTGCAGTGTGTGCTGAGGAGGGTGTGTGTGCAGTGCAGTGTGTGCTGAGGAGGGCGTGTGTGCAGTGCAGTGTGTGCTGAGGAGGGCGTGTGTGCAGTGCAGTGTGTGCTGAGGAGGGCGTGTGTGCAGTGCAGTGTGTGCTGAGGAGGGCGTGTGTGCAGTGCAGTGTGTGCTGAGGAGGCCGTGTGTGCAGTGCAGTGTGTGCTGAGGAGGCCGTTGTGTGCAGTGCAGTGTGTGCTGAGGAGGCGTGTGTGCAGTGCAGTGTGTGCGAGGAGGGCGTGTGTGCAGTGCAGTGTGTGCTGAGGAGGGCGTGTGTGCAGCGCAGTGTGTGCTGAGGAGGGCGTGTGTGCAGCGCAGTGTGTGCTGAGGAGGGCGTGTGTGCAGTGCAGTGTGTGCTGAGGAGGGCGTGTGTGTAGCGCAGTGTGTGCTGAGGAGGGCGTGTGTGCAGCGCAGTGTGTGCTGAGGAGGGCGTGTGTGCAGTGTAGTGTGTGCTGAGGAAGGCGTTGTGCAGTGCAGTGTGTGCTGAGGAGGGCGTGTGTGCAGTGTAGTGTGTGCTGAGGAGGGCGTGTGTGTAGCGCAGTGTGTGCTGAGGAGGGCGTGTGTGCAGGAGGGCGTGTGTGCAGTGCAGTGTGTGCTGAGGAGGGCGTGTGTGCAGTGTAGTGTGTGCATCCATCAGGCTGACTTGGGACTGCATTGCTGGGGATGGACAGCATGCAGCAGGCAGATATGGGGAAGCTGCATGTAGGGTATACCGCTGGGGCTAGCAAGTCAGGGGCAAGAGGTATAGGCGGTCTCTGTGTTTCAGGCCCCTGCTCCAGTGGTTGCCCATCGGCTCTGGTCCAGGATGCAAGTCTGTTGCCGATCTCCAGCAGACCCATGGTACCCAGCGCACACCTGTGTCAAGTGTCTGCTGGGCCACTGTTCCTCCACACATGGTGCTATCCGTTGGACATGAATTTATTGATGTTTGATACTAGCAGGACGTTTGTGATTTCTGCAGTAAAAGGCACAGCCTGCTTTATATGAAACCATGTTAGAATTGTCTCCTCTTGCCAGACAGATCTCTGAGATTCAAGGCCAGCCTAGTCTACATAGCAAGTTTCAGGCTAGCCAAGGCCACAAAGTAAGAGTTTTATCTCCAAAAAAAAAAAAAATAATAATGGCCAGGCAGTGGTGGCCCACACCTTCAATCCCAGCATTCGGGAGACAGAGGCAGAAGGATCTCTCTTAGTTCGAGGCCAGCCTGGTCTACAGAGCTAATTCCAGGACAGCCAAGGCTACACAGAGAAACCCTGTCTCAAAAAGCCAGAGAGAGGCAGGCAGGCGGGCAGAGAGACAGTAATGCTGATGAGTAAAGTGACCTCTCCTCAGCACCTCACTCTCGTGGGAGCACTTGGGCCTGCCGACTAGACCACTCCTGTGGTTGCCTCTCTGGTTCTGCCTCCCTTGAGGAATGAAAAGCACATCTTTGTGTTTGTGCCTAGTAGAGACAAGTACAGTATGTGCAGGTCAGGCCAGACGTGCTGTCTGTGCTCCCTCAGCAGCTCAGGGAGGAAGCCAGTGGTGCCCTCTCCTCAGCCACGCCCAGCCTAGATGCACACCTGCAATCTGACTTGTAGATGAGATAATAGGTGGAGATGAAAGTTCTCCAAAGTAAGTGCCATGTTCTAGAATTAAAGAGAAGAGAAATACTGCTGGTGACCAGAAAAACACATGGTTGGGAAACAGAGAGATGCCCCTTTGTGGTGGTGAGCTTGCAGGCTGGGAGGGCACCACAGGCCCATGGCCCCCATGTAGGTGCCGCCCTGGACAGCAGGGACCCTGACGCCTACTGCTGTGCTTTTGTCTGTAGACGAAGCTTCATGATGACCTCTGTGAGAAGAGGACAGCGGCCACCATTGCAACCCATGACCTCCAGGCAGTGCGCGGGCCCCTGTTATATGCAGCCCGGCCACCGGAGGACCTCAAGGTGCCACCTGATCTGCCCCTTCTGTCCACACTTGCACTTCTTCCTAGGAGACTCAGGGGCTGAGGGTTGGGCCTGGGAAGCGTAACCTGGTCCTTTTCAGGCATAACGGACATGACATCTGGCTTCGCTCTGGGATCCAGGACGTAGCTGTGCAGATGCCCATTGCAGGGAGGGGTTTGGAAGGGCTTTCTTTACTGAGACAGGGGCTCGGTAGTCCTGTCTGGCCTGGAAGTTTTATGTACTGCTGACTGGCCTTGAACTCAGAGAGATCCACCTTCTTCTGCCCCCAAGTGCTGGGATTAAAGGCATGCGCCACCGTGGCTGGCTAGCTCACCAACTGTAAGCAGTGACTTTGGTTTATGTCCCACTTAGAGAGCACCTACAGTGTGAGCTGAGTCACCGTGGTGAACTTGGTTTAAGTGAAGCCCAGCGTGGGGCTTTGAGTGCTGTGCACGCGTCTCCAGGGCAGTCTCTGGAGATGTAGTCAGCCAGTGTGCTTCATGTGGCAGCCCGCCCCCCAGCTAGAGATTAAGACAGCATCCCTCATGCGCAGAGGTGCACTCAGCGGCATGATCAACTGTGCGTTCTGCTCCTGCAGATCGCGCCTTTGGGGCGGAGAGAGGCCAAAGCCAAGGAGCTGGTGAGGCAGCTGCAGCTGGAGGCTGAGGAGCAGAGAAAGCAGAAGAAGAGGCAGAGTGTCTCAGGGCTGCACAGGTGGGTCATTGGCATGTGCAGGAGGTCTGGGCACACCACCCATCACTGTCCGTGTGGGCTCACACCATGCCTGCCGCCTGGACTCCCTCCACACAGGTACCTTCACCTCCTGGACGGGAAGGAGAACTACCCCTGTCTTGTGGATGCCGAGGGAGATGTGATTTCTTTCCCACCTATAACCAACAGTGAGAAGACAAAGGTAGGTAGGCAGTGTCTGCAGTAAGGTCGTGTCCTCTAGGCTGTCCCAGCACCCGGGGGCCCACTGTGACAGAAATGCAGACAGAGGGCTGGGGCCCTGGCTGGTTCCTCATGTAGCCCAGACTGATGAGGTAAGAGTCCCCATGACTCCCCATCTGTACCGCGCGCCCGCCTACACGCTGCTGGAGCTCTAACCCAAGGCTGCATGCGTGCGAGGCGGCAGCGCCTCCTCCAGCCCCGGTGACTCTGCTCGTAGATTTTCCCTCTGAATGCACTGAGCAGCTGGTGTCCCGACCCCAGTAACCATTCTCTCCTGAAATCCAACTCTTAAGATCAAGAAGACGACAAGCAGCTTGTTCTTGGAAGTGACGAGTGCCTGCAGCCTGCAGCTCTGCAAGGACATCATGGACAGCCTCATCCTGGTAAGATCCTGGCTGTGAGGGGCGGCGTGGTGTCCCGCCCTTGGCTCTGCGGCTATTTGTTTGTTCTTTGGGTTACTGCAGCCCGACTCCCTGGGTCACTTCTCTCAGTTAAAAACAATATTTTTGTTTGCAGAAAATGGCAGAACTGAACAAAAACACTTCAGAAAATAAAGAGGAAGATGCACTCTCTGGAATTGAAGCTGATGGCAGTTGTCGGCTTTCGGATCCCAACTTGAGTCTGAGAGCTGAGAGGGATGGACAGTGCCCCCTGGTGGTGGAGCAGGTCCGCGTGGTGGACCTGGAGGGAAGCCTAAAGGTGGTGTACCCGTCCAAGGCCGACCTGGCCACTGTGCCCCCCCATGTGACTGTGGTTCGTTGACATCAGTGTGTTGCCAGTCCCACCTGTGTCCCCACAGGTGCTCTGGGTGTCCCACCTGTGTCCCTCCAGGCGCTCTGTGTTTCAAGGTCCTGCTCTTGTCCAGGTGACTATTGTAGTGTGCGATGGGATTCTGCTGGCTCCTGTTCCCGTGGGTTGTTGACATAACTGCTGGAAAGTCTGAATCACGTGGGCATGGATGGCTTAGGGAAGGCCCGGCTCCTGCTGGCCATGCGGTGTGAATTCAGGCTTCTATTGAGCACTATTTTTCTACAACATGTTAATTGCTTTTTTTTAAAGCATCAGTTGTGCAGAGTTTGGGACATCATGTGGTGATTTTAGTCTTCTTAAGAGTGTGTTCCTTGCACGGCACTGCTGTGTCCCCAGGATGGCATCTGCCTTCCACAGTAGTGCCCAGGTCTGGCGTGCCGGTCATTGCTGGCACGTGCGGTCCTCGGCCACGGAAGCCATCTGGGCCCACGGAGTCCTGTGTGGCCAGACAGAGTTCTGTGAGTGGATGGGAAGGCTGGTTCATGGACTCTCGGCCAGTGACTGGGGCACATGTGCTGCACACACAGCCCTGCAGGCTTCCGTGTCTGTGTGTCCGTTGTGCACATCCTGTCTCCACACATGTTGCCGTATGTTCCCAGCACACAGCTGCCATCTCTGTGTCCTAAGGAGCCAGGCAGCTGCAGAAAGGCCTTGTGGGCCCATGCCTTACCGTGGCTGAGACGAGAACCAGGCCCTTCTGCCTCTCCTCTTGGCCTTTGACCTCAAAAGACGATTTCTGTCTTGTATAAAAGAACAGTGGTTTGGGCTTGGGGTTTTGTTCTGTCTTGAGGCTGTGCAAGAGCCTTTAGTTGTCAGAACCAGTGAGGTTCCGGGTCCCTCCCAGCAGTGTCCTGGACAAAGCTGGTAAGTGTTTGCAGAGCTCCATGAGAATTACAGGCCCTGAGTGGCTGTGGTAAGAGCTCACCTACTCAGTGTGGCTTCACCAAAGTGTGTGAGGGTGGCGCTATCCATCCCCCCCTGCCCCCCGCGGTTCCTGCTCTTCCCTCCAGCACAGCCCATGTATGAGATGGAGATTTTGGAACTGTTTTTACAGATACAAGCAGAATGCCTCTTTGTTCTAATAAAACTAATAAAACCCATTGGTGGCAGCATCTCTGCATCCAGCAGCCTTCCTGTGTCTCAGGGAGAGGCATTCACATATGGTAAAATACCCCACCAGGGTGTCCATGACCTTGGGGTCACCAAGGCAGCTCCCTGCAGATAACTGGCCTGAGCTCCAGGCTGCAGACTCTGGGCAGTTGCCAGGAGTGGGCTGGGAGCAGTTGACCCAGTTTGAGGGTGTGTGTTGCTACCCTCCTTGCCCCCCCCCCCAGCCGCCACTGTCAGCTCAGGAGTTCAGGGCTACCAAGAGAAGCCTGGGTACGCCTTTCTTTCATCTCTGCACGAAATACACGGATCGCACCCATATTCCTGGCTCAGCCATGTCTGCACTATCCAGCCTGCTTCTGCCCCCAGGGACCCCCTGTTCTTGACAAGGGCCACACTAGCCCTTGAAGGGGTCCTCCTGGGACCTCCCAGTGCCTGTGTTGCAGGCTCAAGGCGGGGGGGGGGGGCGACAATGCTTAACCATCTTACCTCATTTGGGGCCTGTGAGTGGGGACAGTGATGTCAGAGTTAAGCCTAGGCCTCTAGTGCAGAGAAGCAGGCCAGTTGGAGCAGCTCTCCTGGGAACTCCCACTGCAGCTCAGGATGGCCCAAACCACAAGCTCTTAGGATGAGGCCAGCCATACCAGCCTCTGGCCAGCTTGGCTAGCCCCTCAACCTGTCAATGTGGTAACAGCAAAAGGGACGGGCTTCCCAGCCAGGGAGCAACAGGGGTTCAGTCTCCTGGCACCCCAGCCTACCTGCCTCCCCTCTCTGTCCACACACAGCAGCTGCCTGGTGCCCTCCACCCTTAGCCTGGTGTGGTCCACTGGAGAGGGGATCAAAGTCCCCACTGAGCTGCAGCACCCTCTAGTGTTCAAGGCCTTGTCCTCACATGGTCCAGTAGGGAGGGAACAGGTCCAGCCACATCTTGACCCTTGGGTCTATGTGTGTTCTTGGGAGAGAGCCCAGGTAGGAGGGGTACATTCCAGGACGGAGCCAGACAGCAGGAGCTGTGGAGAAGCAAGTCATGCCTGGCTGGGCAGCACTGTCAGGAACCCACTGTTCTTCAGGCTCATAAAGGAGTAGGGGCCTATGGGAAGCAGACGGTAGGGCACCCAGCTGCCAGCTCTCTCAGGGTCATTTGTGAGGAGGTAAGCCATGGAGGACATGCCCAGCTTGCTAAAGAACGCAATGCTGTGTTTGAGATGACAAGACCTCAGTCCTGTCTGAGTCGCCTAGAAAGCTTGGTAGGAGACCATCATTACTCAGGGCTCTGCCTGCACAACCAGGGATCTGGAAGGCCTAGAGGACCAGGAACCTCACACAGCAGCTCACCTGAGGGCCGCCAAGTGCCCCTCTGCACAGATCATCCCTCATCCCAGCCTCGGCTAGGATGGGGAAGATACCACCTAGCAATGGCCAGGATCTTGGTTCCCTACAGCTCTGCTGTGGAGCCTGGTCTCCAACATGTGTGCCTCTAGTGGCTGCCCAGCTGGGCCCCCCTTGTGCGCCAGAGCTGCCAGAGCCATGCTGTGCTGACAGTGCACACTGGCACGTTCATCTGCTCTGTGAGCATGGGCGGGAACCCCCAGGGCCGGGAGTGAGGCAGCATGGGAGGGACCCCCGGAGGTGGGAGCAAGGCAGCATTTATTTGCACTTGTGCACATAGTAGCCAGTGACGTAGCCCAAGATGAAGATGACCCAGAAGAGGACCACTCCAACCAGCACCTTCATGGCGATGCCCAGCTTGCCCGAGCACAGCTTCTGGGAGATCCTAGAATGAGAACCGCCGGTGAGCCCAGGCCAGGGCTACAGAGAGGCTCCTGAGGGGGCTTGTGTGGGGGAGGGAAGCCAGATCGGGAAAGTAGGTGGGCTGAGTGCTGCTGGAGTCAGTTACCTGTCTACCCCAAAGGTAATGCTCAGAGCCGTGGGCACCTGGGTGGGCTGACACAGGGGTCCAGGTTGGACAGAGCTGCTCAGTACAACGGGGGCCACTGGCTGGGTAGGATTTTACCTCCTATAGCATGAGGCCTCCTCTGCGCTAGACACGGCTGTCATGCTGACTTCGTCCCGGCTGCTGTCATCCCATCTGCTGTAGTGGACACCACTCTCCTGGGACTGCATGCTGTAGGCCTGGGGTGGGGCCACAGTATTCAGAGTGGAGAAAAAGCAGGTATCAGACCAGACCTAAGAAGGCAGGCTGGAGCTGCCGTTAGGGGAGGGTCACCTCAAGGGGGTGGGGGACTTAGCCGGATTATTAGAAACTAGCTCAGGGTCACAGTAGAACCACCAGATAAGGAAGGAATTCCAGCCCCGTGACATGACGCAGAGTGGTGGCCCAGCCCTGACCCTCAGGAATGTAAGCCTCTGCATCTCCAGCTGGGGCCTCTCATGCTGGCCGAGGGGTTCTCCTCCCTCCTGGGACATTATCAGGGGAGGCAGCCAGGGCAGCCCCCAGAGACCAGGAAAGCATAGCTGCCAAAGACCTGATAACCGTCTTGCTCCCCTGCCCTGCAGATAAGGCCGGAGCTCCCCTCCAGAGAGCCTGGCAAAGGGAAGGATGAGCAGTGGCTGGTGGCTGGTACGGCCAGCCCAGCCAGCCAAGGAGGAGGCCGGGCAGCAGCTGTCCTCAGCCCGCCCCCCCCATGCCCCCCCCCCTGCTGCCTCTGAGAGGAGGTAAGCAGGGCTTCTATGGGTCCCGGGACTCCAGCGGGCTCTAGGGTGGCAGGAAGCAGGGACAAATGAGTGCCTTGAGCAGAAAGGTTCCTATCACCAAAACCATCCCCGACTCCCTCAGGGACAGCCACCCCTAAAGAGACCTGACAGTGGGCTGGCAGGAGTCACTGTGACAATGTTGCCATGCATGGTCGCTCCTGCCTGCCTACCTACAGGCCTACACTGGACACTTGACTAAGCATCTCCTTTGCCCTCTGACCCCTCCTGCTACCTGTTCACCTAAGGGGAACAGGACAGACAGCAGAAGGCTGTGAGATAAAGGTATGGTGAGGTGGCAGGTACCCAGTGTCCCCTCTCATGGCGCCCAGCTCCAGGACCCTGTCTCCCAGCAGCTGAGGCAATGACATTGTAGCCCATTCTGTATAACCCTGGACGCTGTGGTCTAATGGCACAGCAGGCCACTGGGCTGCAGGAAACAGCTCCAGAGACCCAGGATGCCAGGCAGAGTGGGAGGAAGAGGCCCTCTTAACCGCCACACACGTGTCCTCGGTGGAGCCTCTGGCTGACAGCCTGACGGGCCCCTGTGTTGCTGAGTGTGTCAGATAGAGCCTGCCAGCTGCCTGTACGAGGCTGTCCTTTCCTCTAGGTGGACAGCGGGCTGTTGGACCCAGGTGGTGGCCACATTAGGGTGAAATGGGTTAAATACCCAACCCTTCCTTTGCCGTGTCACCAGCTGTGGGCAAAGTGCTGGGTACAGTGGAACTGGAGGGGCTATGAAGAGGGAGCTTTTTCTTTTACTTTCCTGCTCATGTGAGCACTGGAGCTGCTACACCACACATGCCGCCTACATAACCATGCAACATGAACCCTGAATGGGCTGTTCCAAATCTGCAGCAAACCCTGACCACTTGTACATGTTGGAGTATGAGAAGAGCCCCCCCCCTGCCCCCCAGTTTGTTCATTCCTGAGGGAGCGGGGTCCTGTTTGGCTGGAGAGGCCACTAGATAGCAGTGAGCTCCTGGGCCAGGCTCTCCTGGGCTTCCTTCATCCTGATCTGCCCAACCACCAGAGACACAGTAGGAAAGGCCCACAAGGCCCCTTCAGACCCAGAGCCTCCCCTGAAGGGAGCCCAACACGCCGCTGCCCATTAGACCCGACTGCCCACAGAGCACCTCTGAGACCCCAACTTACAAAAGCAAGTCCTGGTGGGAATGAAGCCTCTGGTGCTCGGGAAGGCTGTCAGGGTCTGGCCACCCGGATCCCACCTTCCCCCAGCAGGGCACGCCAGGACGTGAGATAGGGTTGGTGCCTTAAATAAAGAAAACAGAGGTGGGAAAAGAGTTGCAGCCCGCCAGGGGAAAGGAACTGGCCCCAAGGGTGTTCCCGGGGAGGGTGGGGGGACCGACGAGAGCTGGGCCGGCAGTTCCGGGCCTGACAACCCTTGGTGGTTAGGCCTACCTAGCCCTTCCCACTCCGGAATTCTCCGGCCAAGGAAGCTCTCTGGCCCCGGAGGACATCGGAGTGGTGGGGGCCGTGCTGGCATGCCCACCTCCCTGAGCTGCGCGGGAAGCTGCCGCCTCTCTCTGCTTTGTCTCACCTGTGCCCCTCGCTAGGGCCGCTGCGCACGCCAGGGACGCGTCTCCAGCCCCTAGGGTGACGGGGGCGGGGCCCGAGGCTGGGGGGCGGGGTCTGAAGGGCAGGATCGAGCCGAAGGAGGACAGGACGGGAAACCCAGACCAGATGAAGAGGGGCGGACCCCCCTCTGGCTGCCCCAGCCCGCCGCAGAACCGCGCTGAGTCACCAGAGAGGCCTGCAGAGGGCGCCAGGTCCTTGCCCAGCTTCGCAGAGTCCGTCAGGAGCTCAGAGAAAAGCTGGGCTGGGTGCTCAGATGGAGGACGGCGATGGCCCTCTTGAATTGGTGGGCGCCCACGGCACGGGGCGGCTGCAGGAGCAGAAGAGTGCGTGCGCAAGACGTGGGCGAGGAGCAGCCGCTGAGCTTTATACTCAGCAGAGCACGTGGCACAGACTTATGTCAAAACATCGTGGCCACAGACACCAGGAGCCCAGGGATTGGGAAGCCTTCCCCTCAGCACCTGTGCCACCTACCGTATCCCACCCTTTCTCCATCTTCCGAAGGGGCTCCAATGGCGAGAACGTGCCCCAGGTGGAAGTGTTGAATCTGAAGGGGAACTGGGGGAGGGGCACCCAGTGTCTGGCTCTCCGCAAGGGGCTCTGGGGGTATGGATGTGCCCACAAACAGGCCCAGAGGAGGGAGCTGTGGGATGGGACGCAGCAGCCCGGGGTAGTTCCGGTGGGTACCACAGAAGATGAGACGACCACAGTGGCCAACTTCTAAGGTTTAATTCTATTCCAGAACAAGCCACACAGGGTGGCTTCACCAGCGGGGCCCTGGCCTCAGCTGGGCAGGCCTCATGACTTGGATAGCATCTTCTTGATCTTGCTGGGCAAGGAGACGTCCGACTGCTGCAGCGGGGGCACCTTCACGCCTTTTTGTTTCAGCTGACCGTAGAAGTCGCTTCTCTCTGTGATGATTTTCTGGACAAGAAACGTAGTAGTCAACGGGTGGCCTCTCAGCCCCTGCCACCTACCCAAGGACTTGCTGCAGCAGGCAAGTGCAAACCAATGTTAACAAAACAAGGGCAAAAAGCTGCAGTCTGGAGTGTGATTCCCCTGCAGGGCTGTGGTGGGGCCCCAGGGACGAGTTCCACTTTGTGCAGAAGGGAGGGCTGTCCAGGCCCTCACCAGCTCTGTTCTCACTCCTAGCGGAGGTAAGGGACCTCAGGCAGCTGTCCTTCTGTCCCTCCTCCCTCTCCACCAGCAGACACAAGGCCAAAGACCTGTCCCCAGGGTCCTGCTCTCCAGAGGTACCGGGTGACCCAGGCTCACCACCCCCACACAAGCCACAGGGAATGTTGGGCTCACAAGGCAGTGCAATGGAACAGAGTGGCTGCTAATGAGATGGGATCCTGTGTGGCACATGGCCTCAACCAGAGCAGCCTGGTACCTCAGTGATCCCCAGGACACGGGTACCCTATACCTCAGGGTAGATATGTCCGTCCCTTTTATAAAAGGAAGCCCCTTCAATTCAGAGAAACACAGAGCCCTAGGATCACCACCGCAAGGGCTAGTGGGTAGTGACTATGGCAGCCCACAGGCACCAAAGCCTGCATTAATTTTGTCGCAGGCTCTTCTAAAGTGTCTGCCTTGGCGGCACTCTAGGTCCATAAACATTGACAAGGCTGAGGGAGGTGTCTGTGCCAGGACTCAGGCCCAGCAGCTTCTATGGAGGGGGCTCCACCAAGGAAGCTGAGCTAGACAGAGAACTTGCCTAGTGTAGGCAGTTTGTCCCTCTCCCGGTGCCGGGATGAGGGTTGGGGTAGCTGAGTACCCCTCCTCCATGAGGCTGACAGCAGCTCAGACTCCCCAGCTCCATGCTAGAGCTGTCCCTAGGGATGTCCTTGTCCCCTCTGGTTAAGAAAGAGGAGGAGGACAGTCCTGGGTTACAATGCACAGGTGGCCTGACCAGGATGAGAACTGGGTTTCTGAACTGAGCCCAGGCTTTGCAGCCCTCGGCCTCAGGTCATGGGCAGTGGGAACACAGCTTGGGTCCCCTCCTCCTTCGGCCTCCGGTGATGGGCAGTGAGGACACAGCTTGGGTCCCTTCCTCCCTCAGCCTCATGTGATGGACAGTGGGGACACAGCTTGGGTCCCCTCCTCCCTCGGCCTCCGGTGATGGGCAGTGGGGACACAGCTTGGGTCCCCTCCTCCCTCAGCCTCAGGTAGTGGGCAGTGGGTCCCCTCCTCCCTCAGCCTCAGGTAGTGGGCAGTGAGGACACAGCTTGGGTCCCCTTACCTGCAGAGATTCCAGGACGGAGTTATCAGAGAGCTCGGTGGACAAGTTCTTGGTCCCACTGACATTGTAGACGGCCTGAATGATCTTATTCCTGAACTTCTCAAGCTGCGAACAAAGGTAATGCCATCACCTGCCACTACCGAGAGCCATGCCTGGCCCTGCCACAGTAAGCCCTGCAGGCCAGGAAGGTGCTTCTTGCGCCTGCTTGTCAAGGCTGGAAATGAGACTTGCCTCAGAGCTAGAATGTTCTGGATCAGACATCAGTTCCTGGGTGGCCCCACAATGAAGCATAAAAGCTTTAGCACGCCAACACACTTATTTTTATGTTCTTAAACTAGAAAAGTGTACCACCACTCCCCAGTTGAAATGAGAGACCCTCACCTGTTAATGAGGGAAGCTCCTACCACCAAGATATATTCCCAGCCCCGTCTATGGGCTTAACATATCAGCACAGGACAGGGTTGGTGA
Source organism: Acomys russatus (assembly GCF_903995435.1). Lineage (NCBI taxonomy): Eukaryota > Metazoa > Chordata > Mammalia > Rodentia > Muridae > Acomys > Acomys russatus. The sequence goes on from NC_067165.1 coordinate 45,457,326, forward strand.
GACAGCGCCATGATTAGGAATGCTTGCTGCTCTTGCGAAGGACCTGAGTTCAGTTCCTAAGCCATGAGGCCAGTGAGATGGCTCACCAGGTAAAAGCACTTGCTATTATGTCTGACAACCTGAGTTCTATCCGTTGGCCCAACAGTGGAAGGAGAGAATCAACCCCCCAAAAATAACCTCTGACCTCCACATATACACATGCTGCATTAGAGACAGAGACAGAGAGATGGAGAGGAAGAGAGGGAAACAATTGTAATACAATTTTTAAGATAAAATAAGAACGGGGGGCTGGAGAGATGGCTTGGAGGTTGGGCGCACTGGCTGCTCTTCTGGGGGTCCTGAGTTCGGTTCCTAGAAGCCACATAGTGGCTCATAACCATCTGTGGTAAGGTTTGGTGCTCTCTTCTGTCATGCAGGTGTGTGTGGGAGTGGAACACTGTATGCATAATAGATAGATAAATCTTAAAAGCAAACAAGACAAACAAGAACGGGCTTCGCTCTGGTAAACCACTTGCTTACCACGCTCCCCGATGACACTGAAAAACTATAAAATCTAATCAAAATGGTACAGAGTTGTACATGACCCCTAAAGCCTCCACACCCGTCAGCACCTTCATCCTAGCCCTCCAGGACAAACCCTCCAGGTTTGGTCATCCCTCGCCTAGTGCCCAGGAGTCAAGCAAAGGGGTCTTTGTTCATTCCAATGTTACTGCTGATGCAGGGTTGTTGTTGTTATTTGAAAGATTTGTCTATTTCTAGTCCATGCATATGAGAGTGTTGCCTGTAAGGGAGTTTTAATTTGGACATCACTGCTCTGGCAAGAGGTCACATCCAAAGACCTTCTAGGTAGGTCTCTGTGGTCCGTCTGGAATACAGACACCCTCTTTAATCTCAGGAGACAGAGGCATGCAGATCTCTGAGCTCTAGCCAGTGCGGTTGAGTCAGTGAGCTGAGAGACAGTGCTGTGGAGTTGAGTTCGTGATAGTTCAGTTTGTCAAATTCAGAGTCAGTTTTATCAGGAGAGTTTTACAGAGGCAGGCTGAAGAGAGAACAAGCCAGACACAGGCGAAGACGGAATAAGCCAGAGAATGAGAAGGAGCCAGAAGATTAGAGCAGGTTGTTAGAGTTAGGTTGAGACCAAGCAGAACAATTCAGTCAGAGAAACCAGATTGAATCAATCAGCTAGGAGAGGAGTTTGCACCAGAACAGCTGGCCTAGGTTAGCAGGCAGAGGCAGTAAGCCTCTGAGATGACCCACTCCACCCTCATGGCTGGCTCAGGAAACAAGCAAGGACACAGGGGTGGAAGAGTCAGGGGATGGGACATGACACAGCCTTTGGGAACTCACAGCAGCTGTGGTGACCTGCACAGGGTCAAGCTGGTTAAAAACTCTAGCATAGATTGTGACGGGTGCGACAGTTCCGACAGTTCAGGGGTTAAGAGCCTGTCCACTCCTGCGGCGGACCTGAGTTCAAGTCTGTTCAGTTACGTCGTGGCACTATGACCGAGGCAACTTATAAAAGGAAAATGTTTGAGCTTAGGGTTCAGAGGGCTGAAGGCCATGACTGTAGAGCACCGGCACATGGCATGCGTACACAAGAGCTTCCATCTTGACCCACAAGTGGGATGCTGACAGCGAGACACCAGGAGACTTTCTGTTGGAGGATGCCTGTGTATTTTGATGCTAATTAATAAAAAGCCACACACATGGGCGGGGCAAATGAGATAGGTGTGGCTAAGGTTCGGGGACTTAGAGGGACAGAGAGGATCTTGGGAAGAAGAAGGGAAGGCCCGAGGAGAGGAGAGGAGGAGAGGAGAGGAGAGGAGAGGAGAGGAGAGGGAGGAGGCGCCATCATGGGCGAGGTGGAGGAGAAGCACGTGGCCGGCGTGGATGGAGACTCGGCCCAGATGAAGAACATTAGCAAGTATTTTTATGGATGGGAGGGAGCGTGATTAGAAGCAGATGGTGTGGGATCCCATGCCTGCCCCACTGTGGGAAGTAGTTTACAGGATTGATGTCTGCCCTGCCACAGGTTAACTAAGGCTATTTTAAAATGTAACAGGTGTCTGTGTCTTGATTGATTGATTGCTAGGGGGTTAGAAAATACTGCTGTAATAATAATAGGCATAGACCTAATAATAAACAATTATTAGGCCCTACTGTTAATTTAACGACAGCAACTTTTGAAACCTCAAAGCCCGTCCTCCAACAACGCCACATTCCCTAACCCCTCCCAGACAGCTCCATCAACTGGGGACCAAGTACTGAAACTTGTTAACCTGTGAGGGCCACTTTTCATTCAAATCACCACAGACTGCGAGACCTCAGCACACGCACTCGGGGTGTTTACACCTCCCTTTAACTCCAGATCCACAGGAATCTAGTCCCTGCAGGCTCCTGCTCTCACGGGTGCCAACACACCCACACACGTACGCATGATTGTTTTTAAAACTCCAGCATGGAGGGTAGTGGCCTCCTGAGGCCCCAACCATCGCTATGGGAAGTGGTCACTTTTCTTTGAGGGGTGACCACTGACAGGTTGTTCATAGCCGGGTGTGTAAGCCATTTGCACAGGGGCAGCACTAGTTGGACTTAGTGGGTTATTTTTAAAAAATTAAAAAGGTTAAGAAGGCTTGAAGCCAAAAGAGGGGTTACATGGGGGAAGCAGGAGGGAGGTGGCGGGCGGGATGAAGGGGACACAGACACGGACACAATCACCCTCCCTCCTGTTTTTTTTCCTAGCTGAACCCAAGGCCAACTTTCTCCCTTGCCCTTGCCCTCTGTGGTCCAGAATGTTCCATGAGGCCTCACACCCTCCTCCACTACTTCCCAAGCATCGACTCTACACTGCGTGCCGCAAGCCGAGGGAGGGAGACTGGGCTGGGCACCCGGTCCGTGACCTGCTAGCCCTCGGTGGGGAGCAAGGGCAGGCATTACCCTGGCCTGACTGGCCTCCAGGACCACACGAGTCTGCTGTTCTGCCTGCTGGACGATCTCTTTCCGGCTCTGTAGGTCATCACACAGTTCTTTCCACCGCCTCAGGTGGTCCTGGTCCAGGTCGACCTGGGCCTGCAGCTCGCTGGTTTTGCTGTGAAGCTCTGCGATGGCCTTCTCACTCTTGACGAGCTCTGTCTCCAAGTCAGACACTTGCTGGGGGTGGGGGGAAGGGGAGGGGAGGGACCAGGAAGGGCAGGGCATCAGCTGCTCCTGTGCGGTCCTTACCATACAACTCACGTTCCCGCAAGCTAGCCCAGCCATGCATGACCAGAGGCCCCCAGGGTGGGTCTGTTAAGTGGGGTGCTGCCTGGATTAAGAGGCCCAGCTCAACTGTGAGGATGCTCCAGCCTTATTTTGCCCCACCATGGTACACCCCAACCCATAAAGATGGCAGTGCAGCGCAGCCTTCAGGGATGCCCACGCCAGCACCTGTCGGAGGATGAGGTTTTCCTTCTCAATGAGTCCTCTTATCTCCTGGTGCTTCTTCTCCTCCCGGAGGCTGGAGAACTGCAGGGCAGACAGTGGAGTCGGCCTGGGGCCCAGACCTGCCTCCTTACACTGCCCCACCCACAGGAGTGAAAGCTGCGGGGAAGGTGGGGGCAGGGGGAAGAGGGAGAATGGGTTCTGCCAGAAGGACGGTGGGAGACGAAAGAGGGCCCCAAGATCCAGGAAGCAGAGCATTGGGTGGTGTCGAACATTACAGATCCAAGAAAGCCAGACCCTAAGCTGTTCACAGGGGAACCTAAGACCGAGGGGTTCACACTCCGTTTTCTAGAAGTTTCAGAGAAGAACGGGGTCAGTGGCCAGCTGTGGGCACGCTTGTGGGGAGACTGTCTTGGTTGTTAATTGATATGTGCCTGAGAGTGGAGAACACCATTCCCTGCCTGGAGCCCTGGACTGCACAGGAGTAAATAGAGCCATCTGAGCGCTAAGCACGCGAGCATTCCTTCTTTGCCGCGACTGTGGATCTTAGCTGCTTCTGGTTCCTGCCTTGACTTCACTACCATGAGGAAGTGTGACCTGGAACTGCAGGCTTCTGTGATGAACCTTCTGTGCCCTAAGTTGCTTTCTGTCAGGTACTTTGTCCCAGCAACAGAAATAAAAGTAGATCAAAGAGGTGCAGAGCAGTGCAAACAAGGAGTCCAGACACAGGACACACTTCCCGAAGGTCACTGAGTGTCCATCCAGTGTGGGATCACACCCCTCCGGTTCCTGAGGAACAGCTCGGTGTGGGAAAGACTCAGTTCTACTTAAGGGGAAGGCCGCTAAGAATGCGACCGTGCTCCAGCGAGTGTATAGATAACACTACGTGGACTTTTTTTTTTCTCTCTCTTCCTTTTTAAAATTATTTTTATCTTTTACTTCTTTTACGAGAGAAGTCTCAAGTGTGGGGAGCAGACATGGAAGGACCGGGAAGGCGCTGTGATTGGGGGACATGACGTGAAACTCCCAGAGAATCAACAAAAAATACTATGTGGAAGAAAATACAAATCAGCTCTGTGTGGTTTCAGGACACTGTGGACCGAGATGGGGTCTCACAGCTTTCCAACAGACAACCTTCAAGGCACAGGATTTTCGACTTCGGTCTTCCCAGCAACAGGCCTGGAAGCTGCTCAAACAATTTCTTCAACCTTCACAGCAGGGCGGGTGATGACTTCCAAACTGTAGTCAACCTGTTGGCTATTAGTGCGTAGAATCCAGGCCTTTTCAGGTGGTTTATGTGGGCTCAATTCTCTCAACAATTATATTTTATTACGAACTTAGTAACTGAGAAGAATACCTCACTTATAACCTGACTAACCTAAACAATAGGAAAAGGAGATTAAAGAACACAATAATGAAATTGTAAGGATATCAGTTCCGAGGAACGATTCTCCTGGCGTAATCAGCATGATTTCTTCTGTTGGAACCTGGAACAACCAGAACCCGGAACCTCAGCCGGAGCCCGGAGCCCTGAAGCCTTCCCTCGAGCGGTTCTCTCTAGGAGCGTCTCGAAGTGGAGATGAGCGGCCAGAACTGTCCCAACTTCTCCAAAGGCCCCACCTCCTGTTTTTTGGCTCACATTTATATCTCCTCTCAGAATTTGTTCAAGGATGTTTTTCAGCTGGTTAACAACCAACCTCCCCCACACGGGGGTTTAACTTCTAAGCAGATAAACATCACCTGCTCTCTCACAAGTCTTTTTCTCATCCCCCACCTGTGATCTAAACAAAAAACATGCCTATCTCTCCTTCAGGTTTGTGCCATTCCCAAGGCTTCTGAAAGACCCCTGGAAATGTGCTACACAAAACATAAGGCGTCATCAAGAAAGAAAGAAGAAAAACCTGGGCGTGGTGGGGCACACCTTTAATCCCAGCACTCAGGAGGCAGAGGCAGGCGGATTGCTGTGAGTTCGAGGCCAGCCTGGTCTACAGAGTGAGTCCAGGACAACCAAGGCTACACAGAGAAACCCTGTCTCAGAAAAAAAAAAAAAGAAGAAGAAGAAGAAGAAGAGAGAAAGAAGAACACCGTGCAGACACGTAAGATGGCGACCTGAGGGGCTGGAGAGATGGCTCAGTGGTTAAGAGCACTACCTGCTCTTCTGAAGGACCAGGGTTCAATTCCCACACATGGCAGCTCACAACTGTCTGTTACTACAAGATCTGACACCCTTACACCAATGCACATAAATTAAAAATTAAATTAAAAAACAATTAAAGATGGCGACCAGAATCTCAGTGACTTTAGTGAAACCCGTGTGTCTCCAGCAACTGCTGAAGTGATGTCAGTGTGGTGATGATCTCGCTTAGGTTGGGATAAGGTGATGCTAGGGAGGGCAAGGGATGCGGGGTGGGGGGTGGGGGGGGGGGTGCCTGCTGTGGAAGGCAGATGAGGACGTGGGGAAAGAGGGAGCCATTCAGTGATGTCACCACGAAGATGAAGTATCTGATGCCTCAGTGGAGTTTTCTGAGGCAGGGGAGGGGGGCGGTGGCGAGGGGGGGCGGTGGCCAGGGGGGGCGGTGGTGTGGGGGGGAGGGGACGGGGGACAGACGGACAGGGGGCAGGGTGGAGTATACGAGAGGGAGACACTTGTGGAGGAGCTTGGAGGAGAACCTTTCCACTTCATAACATGCATGCTGTATCCTGGGTATTTGTTAACAGATGCTGAGTGAACCCAGTAGCTAAGCCCCCTCTAAACTTATCCCTGGGACTCAGAGGTCAGCAAACGTTTAGGAAGTGACATGGGTTACCGCAGCAGCACAGGACACAGGGACACATACTCCAGACCAAAGAACAGCGGGGCTGTGGCTGTGTACGTGGCTTGTGGCTGTCCACAAACTCAGGTAGGAGTCTTGGCTTTGCTGCCACCAGCTGGTGCCCTGGGCTGGGGGTGGAGGTGGCCTTTGTTTCCAGGGAAAGGCCACACTCCATGAGCTGCTGGGACTCCTGAGCCCCTAACCCTAACCCTGAGGGCCCTCTGAGCCGGGTTAGCAGGGCTGCGGGGTGCGAGGCCTCGCCCACCTTGTCAGTCATAGCCTGGATCTGCTGTTTCCGCTCACGCAGCTCCTTTTCCAGCAGATCGTTTTCTGTGGTGACCTTTCGCAGCTGAGATTCCAGGAAGTCGGTTTGCCGTTGTAAAGATGTGATGGCCCCTAAAGAGTAAAGGAGCAGACAGGCATGGCAAGGAAGTGAGGACCCGCTGTTTGCCCCGTGGGTCTGACTGCCTGGTCCCACTTCCTGGTGCAACTCCTGGTGGAGATGGACCCACATCTCCTGTCCACTGGGCAGAGCAGGCAGAGCTGAGCACCCACACCCACCGGCATGAGGCCCTAGCCCTTCCTACCTGTGGCCAGGGAGTATCTGGTCCTAGTGAGTTCCAGCTCACTCTGGAAGTCCATCAGCATACGCTCATACTCCTCCAGGTGCGCCATTAACTCCTCCTCAAAGGACTCGGTGGTCAGGGAGTATGACCTCTTGGGACGTTCCTCCTCCTCCTCCCTCACTGTCCACATCTCCTCCTCCTCCTCCTTCTCCTCCTCCTCCACCACCATCTCCTCCTCCTCAGCTCCTTTGGTCTCCTCTGTCTCATCCTCAGGCTTGGTCTTGGCCGCGATGCCCCTGGGTCTGGCCTCCTCGGTTGGCCCCTCGGGGCTCTTTTCCTCGTCGATTGCTAGTTCCACCTGCAGCTCCTGGCTGCTCTCTGCTACGTTATAGTCCTCCTGCATCTGAGGGACAGAGAGAGAGATAAAAGGGCTGTGGACACAGATGCCCCCTCCTCAGGTACAGGGGAGAGCACCAACTCTAATAGGCAGCCAGTTCATTCATCTCTTCCTGTTAGGGCACAACTGACCCGCGCTCTGGGTGGGGAGGGGGATTGAGCTGACCCACTGCCCCCGCCCACACTTAGGGAGGGCCACCACCGCTGGGAGCCGTGGGCTGGGGACTCCTAGCTCCCATCCCCCGCTAGGAGGGGGTGAGGCGTGACAGCCTGGGCTTCCGCTGCCTGCACACCTGTATCCAGTGTTGCAGCTCATCCTCTTTGTATACGGTCTTCAGCATGCTCATCCTCCCGAGCTTCGACGGAGTCTCAAAGGACCGGTCCTGGCAGATGCTGCTGTGAGCCCCAGGCTCCCCAGTTGCTCCCAGGGGAGCCCCAGGTGATGCCGCCCTCCTCCCTCATCCCCTCCAAGGGAACATCGGTCTCTCCAAGTACAGATGGGTGACCACAGGAGAGAGTGAGAAAGTGGCACCCACCAGCGCAGCAAGGCAATGATCTACAGATGGTCTACCCCATGGGGAGCAGAGCTCGGGGGTCGTCCACCGCCCCGCGCCCCGCAGATCAGCTTCCAACAAACATTTGATACAGTGATCATGATCACCTGGCCACCCTGTCCCAGCGTGTCTGCATAAGAGCCCTTGGGGGGGGCGGGGAATGGGGGATCAGACGTCCTGTTTATTCTATCTCAAGCATCTGCATGGGCAGTTTCTCCCAAAGTGCCCAGGCACTACCCATAACCTCCAATCTCCTCCCTGCTCCTGCTCGTAAATGCCTGCCCCAGCATAAGTCACCTGAGTCTGCCTCGCCCAGCCCCTCTATTAAAGATCTAAAGGGACAGAGGAAGCAGAGCCTGCGGGCTTTTGGGGACACCTCTGTGTTTCCGTAGGCCAGCTGCTGGTAGGCTCACCATCCTTATGGAAGCTGAGGATGTCTCGGTGCCTTTGCTCCTGAGGAGGCTTTTCAGCTGCTTCTTCAGGAGCTCCCTCTCCTTGCGGAGCATCAGGATTTCCTGATCTTTCTTCTGCATCCGGGTCTCCAGCTCTGAGAGACGCTGGAGCTCCTCTCCCAGCAGGGACAGGGAGTGATCCTGAGAGGGTAGGGGTGGGCTCAGGACGCCCCCAGACCAAGGACTCAGCACAAAGGAGATGCGTTTGCTCCCAAGGGACAGGAGGCAAGATCAGAGATAGAGAATGGGGGAAGGGAACAAGAGAGAGCGAGCAAAGGGGCAAGGGAGAGTGGGAGGGGATTGTCCTGGAGGACGGAGGACCGCCTCTGCATACAGAGGAGGCACACTTGGCCCATAGGCAAATGGCAGTTTATAAAGGTAAAGGGGGGATTTCATTTTGATCGGGAGTGTTAATTAGGCCAGCCAAAGGGGCCTTTTGATTGCTGGGCTATAGTACTTTGACAGCTGGGCCTTGGTGGTCAGCCTCAGGAGGAGGAAGTGGCCAAGTAAAGGCTTAGACCTTGGTGGCCAGCTTCAGGAATATAATCGAGTGGGGTGTTTGTTTGTTTGTTTTTGTTTGTTTTAGCAAAGCAGAGGGAGTGAGGGAAAAAGGCAAGGCCGGACAGAGTCCCTTCAGATCTGTGCAGAAACCAGAGGCAGGGCTGCTAGGCCCATCCCCACCACCCTGAAAAGAGCAGTTCCCAGACACTCAAACCCTGGGGACAAGCCACGCAGCCGTGCCCTGCGGTTCCCATGGCCTTTCCATGTGTCCTGAGAACAGACCCTAAACCCCTGTGCAAAGGCAGGATGGACTTCCCTCTGTAACCCTAGGTGCCGTCCATCCTCAGAACCTCAACTCTAACAGTTCTTCAAAACAGAAGACAAATTTAAGATCTCTTCGGCAAACAGTTCCTAACCAGCAGATATGAACTCAGACAAAGACTAAAGTGAAGCTTCAGGCTGGAGGAAAATGACAGCAAACAGAGCATTCTAGAATGGAGGACAACACCATGGGCGTCTATGTAGCCTGTGGGTAAACAAGGAAAGCACTTGGGAGGTCAGAAAACATGAATGAACGAAACTGACTGTGGGGCCATTGCAGCACTTCAAGGCACATCCGAAACTGGGATTAAATCCGGCCTGTAGACGGTAAAGATGGCTGGTTAAGGATGGATACTGCTCCTCTGAGACAGGAGCCTAATTACAGCTGCGACTGGCCTGGAACCGCTATATAGACCAGGCTGGCCTCAAACACACTCTGCTGAGATTAAAAAGCGTGTTCCACCAACTCCATGCCATTCGTGCAAAAGAGCAGAGTTTGGTTCCCAGAAGCTGCACAAGGCAGCTCAGGACCACCTGTATCTCCAGCTCAATGAGAGCCAGCATCCTCATCTGGCCCTGAGGGTACCAGTACACATATGAAAAAAAAGTCACACAGACACGCACACACATGCACACGTACATAGAGAGACAGACAGACAGACAGACAGACACACACACACACACACACACACACACACACACACACAAATAAACAAATGCCAGATTGTGGTCTGGAGATGCACTTTCTGGGGGAAATACAAACTAACATAAGCAGCCATCTTGGGGGCTCGGCGTTTCAGAGCACTAGCTGCTCTTGCAGAGGACCTGGCTTTGGCTCCCAGCATCCACACATACACACTACCGTCTGTAACTCCAGTTCCAGGGCTTCTGGCACCCTCTTATGGCCTCCACAGATTCTACATATACAGATTTACACGCAGACAGAACACCAGTATACATGAAAAAAAAAAAATAGCCATTTCAAGAATTTGAATTTAGAATCTAGAAAAGAACCAAAAGTTGAGCCTAAAGAAAGCAAACTGTGGGCTGGAGAGATGGCTCAGCGGTTAAGAGCACTGGCTGTTCTTCCAAAGGTCCTAAGTTCAATTCCCAGCAACCACATGGTGGCTCACAGCCATCTAAGATGAGATCTGGCGCCCTCTTCTGGTGTATAAGCATATATGCAGGCAGATTACCGTATAAATAGTAAATTAATAAATCTGAAAGAAAGAAAGAAAGCTGGGAGGTGGGGGCAATGTGAGACACAAGAATTAGTGAACTCCCATCTTGCTGTAATCCCAACTCTTCAGAAGGCTGAAGCAAGATCATAAAACCAAAGCTTGCCTGGCCAACTTAGTGAGATCCTTTCTGAAATTTTCCTAATAAAAAAGAGAGCTAGGAGCATCATTCAGTGGTAGAAGGCTTGTTCTGAGCACACTAGGCCCTATGTTTAAGCCTCAGCACTATGGGGAAATAAGTGTAAAATAGTTAGTTATATAGTGAGAGAGAGAGAAAGAAGAGGAAGAGGACACACAGATAAAACAAGAGGGGATGAGATGGCTCATGGGCAAGAACGCAGACTGCGCTTGTGGAAGAGCTGGGTGTGGTTCCCAGTGCCCACAGCAGGAGGCTCACAACCTCCTGCAATTCCACCTTCAGGGGGTCCGTGCCCTCTCCTGGCCTCAGGAAGCACCTGTACCTGCACACACCCACACTCAGATCCATCCACCCACATGCAGATTTTAAAAACAAATCTAAGAAAGAAGCAGGCGTGCCTGGAAAGATTGCTGTCTCGCTGTGCAGGTATGAGAACCTGAGCTCGGGTTCCCACCACCCTCATAGAAGGCCAGGTGGGGGTCCAGGTGTGGGTCCAGGTGTGGGTCCAGGTGTGGGTCCAGGTGTGGGTCCAGGTGTGGGTCCAGGTGTGGGTCCAGGTGTGGGTCCAGGTGTGGGGCCTTGTACACCTGTAATCCCAGTGCTGGTGGTACAGAGCACAAGAGGATGGCTAGAACATGCTGAGCCTTCAAACAAACAAACAAACAAACAAACAAACAAAACCCAGCTAGCTCTAGGTTGAGTGGGAGTGAGGCAGGGGGCACTAGAGAGGACACCAAAGTTCCTCTTCCACTCTCACAGGCACCCACATGGTACAGGCAGCATGCATGTCTACAAGCCAACATCCTTTAAACGCAGACACACATTAAAAAGGGAAAAGCCAGCATGCAACACTGTAACCTCAGGGAAGGCAAAGGAGGGTACGGGAATCATCCTTGTGACTGTTACAATTTCTTTTAACGTTCAAAATAAAAGTGTAAAGTAGGAAAACAATACCAGGAAACACATTTTATGATTCTGCCTGTGGTGATTTGAGATGTGTGCACATGTCTCAAAGTAGTCTGAGGGTTTGGGGGATGGGGGGCAGATGCAGGGGGGCTGGCTCATTTCCTCCTGGGGGCTGATGAGAGTTTGCTGGCGTGAGTGGCTCTCCTGCCACTACCTCCCAGAAGACACACCGCGACCCAGCAATGCCATCCAAGGTGCTGTGGGGAGCCGGGCCTGTCGCCCTCCCTCAGAGGCTGCCAGCCTGGTGAGTTGCCTGTGAGGCCGTTCGGGCAATACTAACAGTGTGGTGTGAACACCTTTTCCAGAATGCTGAGTCAGAGGACAGACGTCCTTTTGAGCTCCTGGACGTATCATGCGTAGGCCCCGCAGCACACACATGGCAGCTGCCGGGGACCCATCCTTGCCGGCACTTTCAGAACCTCATTTGCTTCTGCCTAGTGTTCTTTCTTGTGCATTCAAGAATGGTGCAGAGCTTTCGTTAAAGCCCTCACTGGGTTAAAAGAAGAAAAGAAGACTGGTTGGAGCTGGGGAGATGCTCTGCCAGGAAAGCTCTTGAGTGTGCTCCCTGGGGCCCACGTAAAGTAGGAGTCGGGGTTAGAGAGATGGCTCAGTGGCTAAGAGCGCTGGCTGCTTTCCCACGGGGCTAGGGCTGTTTTGTTTCTAGTTTTTGCAAGACAGGGTTTCCCTGTGCAGCCTTGGCTGTCCTGAACATGCTCTGTAGACCAGGCTGGCTCGAACGCACGGAGATCTGCCTGCCTCTGCCTCCCTGGGTGCTGGGATTAAAGGTGTGCGCCACCACACCTGGCAAGGACCAGGGGTTTATTCCCAGTGCCCACGTGATGGTTCACAACCATCTGGATCTCCAGTTCCAGCCGATCTGACACCTTCTCTAGACTCTGTAGACACTACACACAGAACACAGGCATATATGCAGGCGAAACACTCATACACATGAATTAATTCATCAAAAAGATAATACAAATCAAATCAAAATGAAAGACTCACTCTATTAAAGCCAATGATGCAAAGTTAACTTTTTTTTTTTAAGCCAGAAGTGGGGGCACACTCACATCCTAGCACTGGGATGACAGGCACGGGCAGATCCTTGGGGCCATATAGTTCAATCAACGAGCTCCAGGTCAGCAAGAGACCCTGTCCCATAAAACAAGACCAACAGCACCCCCAGAACAGCACTGACGGATGGCCTTTGTCCCCTGTGCATACACATTCACATGCGTGTGTGCACACACGTGCATGAACAATTGGTTTCGTGATACAGAAATAGTAAGCATACATCTGGGAAAGTCAGCTCAACATAGCGCTGACACGCCGAGAAAGCCCATCACAAAGGGCGGGACTGGAGAAGCTGCCCCTGCAGGAGCCGCGGAAGAAGAAACCGCCTGCCTTGTAGAGAAATGGAACCTGAGAGCTATAAAGCTTGCCTGTGGTGTAAACACCAAATCCCAGCTCACTTGAAAAGCTGAGGTAGGGGGATTGCAAATTCAAAGTTGGCCCGGGTTGTAGAATGAGTTCAAAGCCAGCCTGGAATAGAAAGGTCTAGGGCTGTAAGCACATACAAGACCCAGGGTTTGAGCCCCAGAAAGAAAACTGGTAGGAGGGATGTATTCATGGTAACCTAGAGTCTTCCAAAGCCTAGACTAGGCAGTCCTGAATTTTTAAAAACAAGGCCAGAATAGCCTGGATGCCAAATTCAACAGAATTCTAAGACAAGTAAACTGTGGGCTTGACTCCCACAAGTATCCAGTTTTTGAAAGGCGGGATCCCAGCAGCATGTGCTGGCTTGTACACAGATCTCTGGGCAGTCACTGCCTCTGTTACTCAGACTATTAGAACTCGTGCTCACAGAGCCTTCTGGGCTGAAAATGTACAGAATGGTTGGTGGCCACATGTGTTGACAAGTTCTGTGCCAGGTTAAAGTGCCACACACTGGGACAAGGAAGAAGGCAGGGCGTGTGTGTGTGTGTGTGTGTGTGTGTATGTGTGTGTGCTGAAGTACAGTGTCTGGAGGTCATTTCAGGCCACAGCTAGCCAGACAATAGAAAAACGGGTCCCCTGTGGAGTGGCCAATCATGGGACCCTACCTTTTCATGGATGACTGAAATATACCAGGGAACTCTGGTCTTCTGGGACTTCTTGGCCATGGTTGGGCTGTCAGTGGGGCTAATGGCTGAGGGCTCGCTCCTCTTCCGTGGGTAGTTGAGCTGGCAAGCACTCTTGCTGGATGCCAAGAGGTGACCTGTGGGGGAAGCAGAGGCCAGAGGGCATTTGGATTCTTCTCTGCAAAGTCTTCCATGACAACATCCCTGACTCCGGTCCCTCCCTGAGAGGCCAGCATCTGTGACTCTGCCAAATTAAAGTCTTGAAGTCTTATGCACCTACTCCACCAGAAGCTGATGGAGAAAGGACCATGGGGCTGCCCCCCAGGACCAGTGCGTCTATGCCCACCCACCTAGTGTATACTTACAGGGTGAGCTGCCCCCCAGGACCAGTGCATCTACCCACACCCACCTAGCGTATACTTAGGGGATGACCAAGCCTCAGGGTTCACATACAGATCCCAGAGTGGAGGAACCAGAGCCCCGGAGTCAGGACAGGAAACCATCCCCACAGCTGCCCTTGACCATCCATGACCCAGCCCTCTTGGCAACCCCAGGGTTAGCCTACTTCTCTATTCAAGGAGGCAGTATGGGGGGGGGGCGCCACAGGGTGGAGAAAGTGGCACAGAGAAGGTGGAGGATGCAGCTCAGTCAAAGACAATGGGCAAGGTTAATGTCTCCCCCACCCCAAACCCCGTGAGAGTCCTTCAGACACTGGCCTTCGGGAGCCTCTTACCATCCACACTGGTATCAGAGTCCTTCCTGTCCAGGGACTGGTCCTCGGTCACCTTCCAAGCTCTGGAGCTGGCATATGTGCCCTTGGGCAGATCAACCATGGTGGCAGAACCTGGAATATGCACAAGGTGCCAGGAGGGGACAAGAAGCCCTCCTTGTCCCGAAACCTCTAGGGTCAAGGCGGTCATGTGATCTTCAAACACGAGGGCAGGAACAAGTGAGTCTCCAGATGGAGGCCTGGGGCTCAGTCAGTCTCCATCACAAGATGCTCTCTTGTCTTTTTTGCCCATCTGATCACAGGGCAATGGTGGTGCCCAGGAACGGGAGGCAGATAGATACAGAGCCCATAGCCTAGACTCTGTGGCTCCTCGGCCCACCCCCAACAATCCCACAGTTCCCTTGGCTGGGGGAGTAGCACCTGTCTCTGACTATTGCTGAACTTCACAGTCAAGTGCCCAAGCTGCTGTTGGGGACGTGGAATGATAACAGGTCAGAGAGCCAAGAGGTTGACTCTGAATGATGGCCCCCTGGGTGGCCACCAAGCTGGCCAGTGGCCTTGTCTCTACTCCTGTGCCTCAGCAGAGTGAGGCGGGGCAAGGTGTTCGGCTTCTAGCACTGCTTGGGGTGTTTGCTACCTCTGAGGCATCTGTGGCCTTAGTGGCTTCTTTCACAGAAGCCTCTAGAAACTCCAACACTCTCAAAAAAAAAAAAAAAAAAAGGATTGTGCATGAGAGGATTCTGCATCTCTCCTATAGTGTTAGCTATCCCCCAGCCTCAGCACAGGTCTCACAAACTCTGTCCTCCTAGAGGAGATTCCAGAAACGAGAACTGGCTTCTTACAGGCTGAAGGGAGCCAAGAGGCAGCAAGTTTCTCCAGTCAGCCTTGGTGGTATATGGGGCGGGGGAGGTCTTACCCATGTGAGACACAGATGTGGTCCTGGTGCTGAACTGGGGGCACCCAGGCCGCATGAGGAAGGCCTTTTTCATTTCTTCCATTTTGGACACAAAGCTGTTAGGGCTAGTGAGTTTCTTGAACTGGCTCTGGCAGGAGAAAAAAGCGAGACCAGATGCTTGGCATGCACCTCTGGTATGGCCGCAGGCCACTCCACCCCGTCTGTGCTGTTGCTTGTGGCAATGGTCCATCACGTTCCTGGCCAGCTGGAGAGCACACTGGGAGGCCCCCCATTGGAGCTCACCCTCGGCTGGGTTTCAGCATCTGACTAGGACATCAGGGAGCTGCCATCACTATTCCCAGCTCCCCCCTCCATCTCCGCCCCAGTGCATTGTGGGTGTAAACGACTCTTGCGTCTGAATTTCCTTTCTCACCCTTTCACTCCCTCCCTGACTCTCAGGACAGACAGGATCCCTTTGCCCAGGGTTCAGAGTCAACGTTCTCCTTTGGGCTTGGCTGTCCAGACCGAGCAGAAGCCAAGGTCTGTGAAGGGAGAAGTCAGATGCTCAAAGCAGCTACCTCCCCAGGAAAGCCTGGGGGCTCTGGGAAGGTCATGTGTCCTTCAGCCAGGACTCTGCCCCCTCCCTTGGGCCTCCCGGACTCTGTGTGGTGTGGCGGCTTCCTACCAAGCATTACCAACCTCTACAGGTTGACAGCTCCCATGACCCTTGGGCAAGGGAGAGGGGCGGCCAGCCCCATGGTGGCCACTCAGTAGCTACAAGCACTCCACCCAGCCCCGCCTTCCTGCCCGCCAGCCTGCCAGCCCGTACCTTTTGGTAGTAGCAGCTGATGGCCTGAGCTGAATTGCAGGTGCTCCAATGGCTTCTTTGCTGCTGCTTCTCTGAGTCATGGGAGGCCCGGTTGGTCACGCTCTGGAGCAGTGTCAGGCCCTTGCTGATCAGAGGAGATGCCGAGCGGAGCTCTTCAGGTAAGTTCTCTCTCTTCATTGAGAAGACAGAACCAAAGGCAGAAGCCACCCTGAACAACCACAGAGGCCTATTGCTCCTGTGTGCAGATCCACACAGGAACCTTAGCTTGAGCCTTCGGAAAGGTCCAAGCCACAAAAGACAGGCTTCCAACGCTCCTTTCCTACAGGCTCCTGGGAGCAGTGTGTGGCATCACAGATGTCTCCATAGAAACAGGGCAAGGTCATAGTCTTCTCAATTTACTGCAATTAGGTAAAGGGGCTGGGAAGCCGACCCAAACAGTAGTCCCACCAAATCTCAAGATGTCACAAGAGTAAGTGAGAGAAGTGGTCTGACCTCAGAGGCCCAGAATCCTCCTCTCTCGTTTCCTGGGGTGCAGGAGGGGTAGTGATTTTTCTTTGTTACTAGCTGTATTCGCTGTACACACGGGCAGAACATTTCATCCCAGGACATCACGCGCTTCAACCACGTCACAAGAAACCATGGTCCTCACGTCACAATGAGGGCACCGGAAACCCTGATCACTGCTCCCTTTACCATCTCGCCATGATGCGCGTCAGCCTAGACTGACGTGGCCCTGCCTCGTTTTGTGAGTAAGGAGGGGTGTTCGGTCATCCACTCTGCTTTGTTTTTTTCAAAGCCTGATTACCAAGGTAGATGGCACCTAAGGAATGACACCCGGGGGTGTCCTCTGGCCAACACACACACACACACACACACACACACACACACACACACACACACACAAACTCAACAAAAAAAAAAAACACCCAATTCATTTGCTGATACAGTGTCTGTATCTGTTTTAAATCTCTGGCCTTGAAGTCTCGTTCGTACTGGACATGCTTGCTGTTTCACAATCTGTCTGCCCGCCCCCTTGTCCTCAGCTTGTCCCTTCATCTTTAATGTACACATCACAGGACTGACCTCTGGCTTCTGTGAGCTGTGCACATTCACACCTCCAGGCAAAACAGCTATGCACAGAAATTTTTGTTTTGTGTAGCCTTGGCTGTCCTGGACTCGCTTTGTAGACCGGGCTGGCCTCAAACTCACAGAAATTTGCCTGCCTCTGGCTCCCTAGTGCTACAATTAAAAGCATACTCCACCACCGCCCAGCCAGAGTTCTTTTTTTTTCAAGACAGGATTTCTCTGTGTAGCCTTGGCTGTCCTGGACTCACTTGTAGACCAGGCTGGCCTCGAACTCACAAAGATCCACCTGCCTCTGCCTCCCAAGTGCTGGGATTGAAGGCGTGTGCCACCACACCCAGCTATTAATATTTTTTAAAAATTAAAAATAAACAAAGTGTGTTTCTTTTTCTTTTTTTTTTTCTTTTTTTCTTTTTTCTTTCTTTCTTTTCAAGACAGGGTTTCTCTGTGTAGCCCTGGTTGTCCTGGGCTCACTTTGTAGAACAGGCTGGCCTCGAACTCACAGCCATTCATCTGCCTCTGCCTCCCGAGTGCTGGGATTAAAGGCGTGCGCCACTGCGCCCGGCTTCAAAGTGTGTTTCTTACGAGTAGCACAAGACTGGGCTGACCTTGCTGTCAGGGCTAATGGTTTCTTTATTTGGCAGATTCCATCGGTTGATTTTTGATGTAGTTACCAAGGCTGATCTGGGTTGACTACTTTATTACTTGTTTTTTTCCGTCCGCCCTTTTCCTTTTTCTTGGTTTTGCTGAACATATTACAGAGTTACCCTTCATTCACCCATTGGTCACACACACACACACACACACACACACATACACACACACACACACACACACACACACACACACACACACACACACACACACACCTTTACACTGGACACAATGTGTATCTTTGACTTTTCACGTCTTACAGTGTCGTTAAGAGTGTACCAGTTACAAGTGAGTTCTTAATTTCCCTTTCATCTTTTTTTCCTTTGAGATGGGGGGGGGGGTCTCTATGTAGCCCAAGCTGACCTCAAACTAGAGATTTCCCTGCCTCAGCTCCCTTGAGTACCAGAATCACAGGGGTGCGGCACTGCACACCGCCATCTCACTCTTCTTTACGCTGTCGCTGCGTTGTCTATTTACATTACTTCATCAAAAGACAGTCACATATTTTGCTCTCAAAAGGTCATGTGAACTCAAAATTCCAGATGTAAAAATATTTCTTGTGGTTATGCATACACGTCTTTCCAACCTGAAAAATTTTTACTTAGCATTTATTATTTATATATGTTGCGGTTTTGTCTTGTTTTGCTTTGTTTTGTTTTGAGACAGGGTCTTTCTACATAGCACTGGCTGCCCCGGAGCTCTCTATGTAGACCAGGCTGGCCTTGAACTCACAGAGACCCACCTGCGTCTGCCTTCTGTGTAATGAGATTAAAGGTGTGCAGCACCCCACCTGGCTAGACTTTGTATTTATTGTCACTGTATTTGTGTGTGCACACACGTATGCCACAGCTCGTGTGTGGAGGTCAGAGGACAGCTTTGGGAGCAGACTCTCTCTCCTTCCGCTGTGGGTTTTGAACTTAGATCAGCATGCTGTGTAGCTGGTGTTAACCATGAAGTCATCTTGTAGGCCCTGGGCAAAAGCAACATGTCCTCTGGCTTCCAGCAGTTTTCTCCAACGCACCAGGCACACTTTCCTTAACATTTGTTCTGTTTGCGCTCCCTCTCTGTCTCTCTGTCTCTCTCTCTGTCTCCCCCGCACACACACACACACCCTCTGTCTGTTCAGGTGTCTGAGGAGCAGCTCAGGACCACTCAGTGGTGGCTCCTGCACTGTGGGAGGCAGCAGCCTGCAGGGCTGACCAGTCCTCAGTGGCTCTCTGGGCACTCCTGTTTTCAGTAGGTGAGGGGTCCCTGGAGGTGTCAGGGAGAATGACAACCCAGTACAGACTGGCTCCGGCAACCTAGATCAGACTTCGGGGAGTCTAGCACCAGGTGGCTCGTTGTCTGTATATTTAAAGCACAGCACAACTGGGGCGGGGGGTAGGTGGGGGGGGGTGTGAGTTTCCAGGCAACAGGCGTTCCCATTCCAGGTGCACAATAAAGTTTAAGGTGTGACCACATAGAGACCCCTTTGTGACCACGAGGGTGGGTTCTATAGCTGGGAAGCCTAGAGCCTAGTGCGGTCTGTGAGAACATAGAGTCAGCAGGCTATAAAATACAAACGGCATCTCCCCTACGGGCCTGTTTAACTGGGAGATGAAGACAAAGGCCAAGAAAGAGAAGACCTGGGGCAACCACGTGGGTATTTGGTGACTTCTGCCTCCAAAGCGGTCACCAGTCTATTAACAAAACCCATTATCAGCCGTCTGGGCGAACACAGGCATAGCCTTTATCTCCTTCACTGAGGAGCCATCCTCCTGTGATTAGCATCCCTGCCTCTCCCAGCACTCCTCCAGGAGTACAGGACCTCTGTGACACCAACAAGGGCCTTTTTTCTTTTTCCTTCTTTAAAAAAATATTTATTTATTGTATATGAGTGCTTTATCTGCAGAAAAGGGCATCAGATCACATTATAGATGGTTGTGAGCCACCATGTGGTTGCTGGGAATTGAACTGAGGACTTCTGGAAGAGCAGGTGGTGCTCTTAACCACTGAGCCATCTCTCCAGCCCTCCAACAAGTATCTTGAGACAGGTTTGAGGGCAGCCCCAGCTACATAAGGTGACCTTGTCAAAAAACAAAACAAAAACATAAACAAAAGAAAACCCCAAAACGAAACAAAACAAAAGCAATACCTAGAATTGCAGATCTTGCTGAGAGGAAAGAGAACAGAGAAGCCTGGGTCACAGACGGGCTGTCTGCCTGTCTCGGGCTGGCTGTAGTGGCACGGCACCCATAATCCTGCGAGGCAGGAGAGTCTTGAGTTCTGGGCCTGGCTACACAGCAAGACCAGGCTTATACAACAAAGCCTCTGTCTCAAGCTACCTTGTACAAAGCGAGGTCAAAGGCCTGGTCCATCCGCTGTCGGGGGAGATGGGCTTCTTGCCGGCTGAAGGAAGTCTGTGATTTTGTCCTTTCTGTCCCAGTTGGCTCTAATTTCCATTTGAAGTAGCCTGAAGCCATCTGAGAGGAGTGAGACTGGCCTGAGAGGCCTGTGTCTTGGTGTAGGAAGGTCTGTGGGCGGCATTGCCTTGGGCAGGAACGCCCGTGTGTGGAAGCTGTGAGCAGGAGCCTGTGCGCCAGCACACAGCGTCTCCAAGGCTCCTGTTTCAGGCTCCTGCTTGAGTTCCTTGTCTAACTTCCCTTGGTGGAAATAACCACAGACTGAAACGAGTCCTTTCCTTCCCCGGCTGCTCTTGGTACCACAGCAACAAGTAAAATTAGGATGCCTCTCACGACAGTTTCTGTTTTGCTTTGTTTGCAGACGGGTTTCTCTGTGTAGCCCTGGCTGTCCTGGACTCCTTTATACACCAAGCTGGCCTCGAACTCACAGAGATCCACCTGCCTCTGCCTCCCTGAGTGAGGGGATTGTCACTGCACCCAGCTCCATGTATGCTGTAAAAAAATGTTTCAGCCAAATTCTAAATTACAAAATAAATCTTTGTGTTTGATCTTTGGGTGGTTATTCTGTAATTCGCCCTGCCCCCCCAGGACAGTGTCTAAGGGTTTCCAAGGCCAGCTCTGTGCTATGGTAGCAATCTTGGAAACAAACCCAGCCCATCTGAAAGTCACATGCTGGGAACTGGAGATGGCTCAGCCATTAAGAGCATGGACTCCTCTTACAGGGTCCCCCACACTCTTCTGGCCTCAGTGAGCACACACGTGCGCGTGTGCACACACACCCACACACGTGCGCGCACACACACACGCGCGCGCGCGCGAACACATGCACACACACATACATGTGCACACACAAACACATGCACACACATGTGCACACACGCACACACACAAGTATGCACACACATGCACATACAAGCACATACACACCTACAAACATGCGCACAAACATGCGCACAAACATGTGTACACACATGCACATGCAAGCACACATACACAAACATACACACACAATTAAAAAAATACATTTTTATTTGGTTTTTTGAGACAGGGTCTCACTATGTAGTTCTGACTATCCTGGAACTCACTCTGTAGAGCAGGCTGGCCTCCTCCTCACCCAGCTCTGCCTCCCAAGTGCTGGCATTAAAGGCATGTATCACCATGCCTGACTTTTAAAATTAATATTTTTAAAGTCACATAGCATGACTGAGGAGATGGTGCAGAGTGGCTAAGAGAGGAAGACTTGGGTTTTGGCTCCCTGAACCCACACAGCGGGTCTGGAGGCCACACAGATCTTGCCATGCCTCATACCATGTATGTGAGGATCAGTGTCCTCCTCTGACCTCTACAGGCACCAGATATGCACATATGCTGACCACACATACATACATGAAGGCAAAAATGCCCAGTCACACCGCATAAGGTAAGTAAAGCTCACGTATCGTTTTTCCTCTGCTCTTTTAAATTCAGCCTGACTACAAACATGTGGTCACTACAGCACCCAGCCTTCCAGTTCAGTTAGAAATGCCAAGAGAAAAAAAAAAATGCCAAGAGATGTCGGGCGCGGTGGTGGCACACGTGTTTAAATCCCAGCACTCGGGAGGCAGAGGCAGGCGGATCGCTGTGAGTTTGAGGCCAGCCTGGTCTACAAAACGAGTCCAGGACAGCCAAGGCTACACAGAGAAACCCTGTCTCAAAAAACAACATAAAACAAAACAAAACAACAAAAAAAGAAATGCCAAGAGACCGTTGACACAGAGGCTCAATCGAATGCTATTAAATAGAAGGCTTTATCTTGGGACTGACAGCCAAGAATCAAAACTCCAGTCTTGTTATTTCAAGGGACACTTAATAGGCTGTGTGTGGAACTGTCTTAAATGCGGACAGGTGGCACCGCTGGGAGGTCTCACTTAATGAGGTGAGAGTCCCTGGCAGCTGGGACTTGTTGTCTTGGGTTTCAACTTTTCAACTTCTGGCAGGCTCAACTGCTCACCAAGCTCTCCCCAGGCACTTGTGAGGTGAAAATAGCTGCTGCAGGTGTGTCAGCCTTACACACTCACCGGGCCCCAGACCCAGGGGTCCAGGGGAGGCTCAGCACCCTAACCCTGTACCGCCATGTGTCCTCACCATGGGAAAGCAGCCTTGGCGCTCCAGGAATCTCATCAACAGGACCCCGTTGGAACGTCGGGTCTAAAATGTCTCTTGTGTTGTGGTGGGTTTTGCTGCAAAGCTAATTTTGTCAAAGGCATACATTGGTCAGAAAAGTTGTCTGTGAAGCCAGGAGGTGCACCTGAACAAGCCGGAACTTGCCTCTGTCGGGCCCTGGGACAAGAGCCCCACCCCCACCCCAGTGAAGAGCCACTCACCACATTTTCGGCCTTGGCTAAGGACTCATCCCCCTAATATGGTCCTCCTCACTCCCCAGTTTTACCCTTCTGCATCTGGGTCGCCCGATTTGAGCCTTGTGAGCTGGGGTAAGGTAGGGACGGCTAGGGGCCACACAGACCTTACCATGCCTCATACCACTGCCTGACCAGGAGGCCACTTGATACCAGGACCCTTGGTGACCAAGTGAAGTTTTCCCAGCACCTAGGCTGGGACCCCCGAGGATACCCCACCCCACCCGCCGACGCCCCAAGGGCCCCATCTTGACCTCAGTGGAAGAAAAGCTTTGCAACTAGCTCAGAGCTCCAGGTTTCTTCCCCCATTATTAGGCACAGCTTTCAAAGTCTTTAATGATTGGGGAAGAGATCTGAAGAGTCAGGCCAATCTAGGGAAGAGACACGTGGCAAGCTCAGCCTGCAGCTGCAGCTAGCGCCTCATGCCCGCCCTACTCAGGAAATCCTACCACCCCATCTAGTGGCCACCTGCTCCGTCCTCCAGATGAATCTTCTCCAGCCACCACTGCCAGTCGTGCAGCTGCCATTGCTCAAAGCCACTAGGGTACAAGCTACTTCTAGATCCACACCCAGTAGGGACAAACTGGAAGCGGAAAAAGGCCCTCCTGTCTCCTGAGGGACAGCCAGTGTGGCTAAACGTTCTTCCCAGGGGGAACAGACAATATCTACCCACCACCACCACCACCACCAAGGTCCCAACCACAAACTGAGGTACGCGTCCAGCAAAGCTCGCTGGGGGAACCAGAGAGTTCACTGTGCTTGCTTACAGGGAGGACAATGGATGAGGGGCTGTGGGCATGGGCACAGTGACCTTAAAGCAACCTCACCAGAGCATCCGCGCCCAGAGGGGACGATGGCTTCCCCGTGGCTATGCAGACGGAGGCCCACTGTGTGCTCCAGTCCTTCTCAGAGACCCCAAGGCCACATGTCATTTTGGTTAGAATTGCAAACAACTGATTGAGAGGGGTGGTCCCATACTGAGGTAAGGGCTTCACGATTCTCCCGCCAACAGTCAGTTGGCAAACGCCGGCTGTGGTGATCTTTGGTAAGCCGACTCAGCTGGGCTCATGAAGATGGTGGCAGTTTGCCTCAGCTTCACCCATGGTCACCAGGCTCAAGCCAACACTGAAAACGCAGACAACTTTGATTTTGTTCCCAGAGTGCGAGCATCACTGTGAGGAAAAAGGCCCCCCCTCCTTCTCTATGAGGACGGAGGGAAGCTCAAAGCTGCACACACCCCAGTATCTATTATCTCTGTTCATCAACTAACCGTAGCTGTGGTGGAGACTGAAATTACAATTCTTATTGACTTTTCTACCCTGACCACCTCTGGCTTGATCTTCCCATCCCCAGCCCCTCCTCACTGATAACTGCTGCCAAGCCTGACTTACACCTTCTTAACCAGTAGGACAGACCAACATCTTTTCATTCATTTCTTTCTGGTCCAACCTAACTTCCCCAATCTCCTCCTATGGGCGGTAGGGTGGGGGGAGGGCGGAATGCCATATCTAAGTTAAGGCTTTTTGGGAGTCCGAGGCTATCATGATAGCCTCCTGTTCTGTAATGGCCTGGGGCCATCTAGCACTCAAAGACTCTCCCTGCTGACCTCTCCTTCTCCAGACAAGTTCCCTCGGACATCTGGGATGCCGCCCGGACTCCTGGATGCGCACCAAGATCTGCCACTGCTCTTTTTTTTTTTTTTTGGTTTTTCAAGACAGGGTTTCTGTGTGTAGTCTTGGCCATCCTGGACTCACTTTGTAGACCAAGCTGGCCTCGAACTCACAGCGATCCGCCTGCCTCTGCCTCCCGAGTGCTGGGACTAAAGGCGTGCGCCACCACGCCCGGCTCTGCTACTGCTCTTAATGACAAATTCCCTGGAAGTCCCCAATACCCTTTAAACTTGAAGCGCAGAAAGGCTGGTAGCCTCTCTCATTGGATTCCTGGTTGGTGGGCTCCTGTACCCTTGTAACGCTCCAGGAAATAACCCTGCCTTAGCAGAAAGGAAGCCACGTGGACCCTACAGAAAGGTCCAGGACCTGAGGATCATATGTGACGCTCAGCTTTCCGTTTGCCCTGTGTGTCCCAATCCTTAGACCCTCCTGGGACAGACGCCTGTCAACATCTCCTGAGCAACGCACTAGATCTAAAGAGAGGCTTCCTTTCATGTTCCTGCCAGCCCAGACTCTCAGTCCCTATTTTCCATCTTCCCCAGGGTGCTCAGTAGCTCCCAGAAACTGTCTTACCTCAGGATTTTTAAGGCTAGGCTCCTGCCATTATGGATGGACCCTAGTAAGAGACTTGTCACGCCCTCAATTTCACCTTAGGAGGGGTCTCAATTCCATACATACATAAATTTGACACCAGCCTCACTCTTCAGAAACAGGCCCTGTATAAAATGGAAGGCTTCTTCTTCTTCTCAAAGGTTTAGGTCTTGGGTCAACTTTGGCTGTGTAAACGAGTCACACGGTCAGGGTCTCATTTTAACTGTGGGGACCCAGAAGACGCTAAGGGTAGCCAGAAGACGCTAAGGGTAGCCAGAAGACACTAAGGGTAGCCAGAAGATGCTAAGGGTAGCCAGAAGACGCTAAGGGTAGCCAGAAGACGCTAAGGGTAGACCTTCGTGGGCACAGCAGGACTTTGCTAAAATTACACCCTCCATCTAGCTCAGCCCCCCACCCCAGGTCCCAAAGGCTTTAGATGACAGCTTCATGCTCACCCAGAGTTGGGTGGGGCTGCCACAGTGCATCTACTTCCGCCCTCCACAGGGGACCCTGGGGACCAGAAGAGGCGCCTGAGGTGGGAAAAAGCTGGTCATTGTATAAAGAGCGTGAGTGAACAAGTGTCAACACACAACACTGTAGCCGGGCGGTGGTGGTGCACGCCTTTAATCCCAGCACTGGGGAGGCAGAGGCAGGCAGATCTCTGTGAGTTCAAAGCCAGCCTGGTCTACAAAGAGAGTCCAGGACAGTCAAGGCTACACAGAGAAACCCTGTCTCAAAAAACAAAAACAAAATCACACAGTGGTGTTTGGGCACAGCCAGAGCATTGCACTTTGCCTGGCCTCATGTTGCCTCCCCTGTGCCACCATTGCAGCCAGCATGGAGACTCTAGAACAGCGATGTTCCTGCAGCTGGGGGCGGGGGCTGGGGGGAGCAAGAGGGAACGTAGGCCCCTCTCCATCTTACCTCAGCCCCTCTTACCCTATTCTAAACTTCATCAAACTCTTAGACATCTCGGGCCTCCCTCAAAGCTGAATAGATTTTTTTTTAAAGCCTCTCTTTGCTAAGACACGTCCACAGGCTGAAAAAGAAGACCATCTGATAGCCACAGGAGGCCTGGCTGGCAGCAGAGCGTGAGTGGGGCCAACAGGAGACTGTGTGGTCCTCCCTCTACGTCCTGCTGAGAAGGTAAGTGTGCCAGGTGGGCCGCCCACAGGACACATGCAGGACTGCAGCGGTGATGCAGATGTTTTAGTGGCTGCCGCTGGGCCAGTGGCTGCACATTTCCTGCCCCGCTGTGCTTTGTTTTGAGAATTCCCATGATGCTCCTCTCGAGCCTGGGGAACAGGTTAGTTACAAGAGCCAGTCATGAGAACATGTGATTTTTATTAAATTACAAAAAACAAGAATTCCCACCAAAACACAGCTAAAAAAATAACACATTTTTCTAAGATGACATTACCCAAAACAGCGAATAGTGTCATTGGCCCACATCCATCAATACTGCCTGGAGAAGCACTTCAACACATTGAAACACAGACAGTTTGGTTTGGGGTTTTTGTCTCCCATCTGAAATGCTGTTCGGAGTAGCAACCTTTGACCCTTGCAGGGTTCATGCACAGGGACAGGTTGCTAGGGCTGCAAACCCAGTGTGACCACAAAGCGGCCCATAGCAGTCATGAGAGCCACTGTTAGTCGGATGCACGGAGCATCCTGGGATCGTAGGGACGGAGGCTGTAGTGGTTGCTTGTCCAACCTGAGGTACCTGATCCTGCCCAACAGAAGGCTTCCAGGGCACCCCCAAACTCACTTTCAGACTACCACCTCAGTGCTCCTGGAAAACCTGGTGACTGAGAGATCTGCTCCCTCTGGCTTTCTGTGTCTTGCGGAACAAAGTTCGGTTCAGACCCCAAGGCTGGTTCCTGGAGAACTACACATGCTCTCAGCCATGGCAAGGCTTGATTCTGTGGCATTTGTTTTCTGGCAGATTTTCCCTCGCAGTTGCCGTGGGGCATATCAGGATCCCGGAGGTTCATGAGACAGCATTGGCACTCGAAGCAGGGTCTGGAGAGACACACAGCTCTGGGTCCTCACCAGAGATGGGCTCTTCCCTTCTCAGGTGTCTGGTGACAGCCACCTTTAGACCACTCCTCCTAACCCTTCCCGGGAGCGTGCAGTGGGTGCTTAGGGTGGCCCCTCCTGGACAATGCCTGAGGCATCCTCTTGTGAGATCCTAGAACTCAGGCACATCTCAGTGGGGCTCACAGACCTTGAAGCGACACTGTCCTGCATAGTTCCTGAGGTAGCATGTGCCTCAGGAGTGATCGCCCACCTCTGCCATGAGCCGATGCCTGAGGGCGGGGGAACTCAGTCTGTGTAGTCTCAAGTTTCCTCATCTGTGCGGCAGCAAGAAGTGTGTGCTCGGCCTCAGGCTTTGTGAGGTGTGTTAGCACCTGCCAGGAGGAGATGGTCACACCCTGCATCCAGGAAGCTCTAAGCTGCGTCGACAGCCCATTTGGGTGCAAGCCTGTGACCCGGAAAGGCTAAACTGCTAACACCTGTCCTGTTGGAAGGCCCTCACGGCCATCCCTGGCCTCTGGTAGGGATGCCTGCACCAAAATGCACCCAAACCCTGTTTCCTCGGAGTCTCATGAAGTGTGGCGTGAGTGGAAGCCGCCGAGGTTTGCAGAGCCCACAACTATAGGCAGCGTCTGCCTTCGTGCTTCTAGGAGGCAGCCCTGACGCGAAGCCAGTCCGACTAGTGCCGACTACTTTGTCATTTCATGGGCGGCACTGCATCTGTTGAGCTATGCTAAAGAAAGCCAGGCCTCCTCAGAGCCTTGGCAGTGGTACCAGGCTTGGGCTTCATTGCAGCAGGGGTCCCTTTGTGGTCCTCCACTCCTGGCAGGAACTGCAGGAGTTCACAAAGTTTCTGGCATGCAGAGAGGGCCCTCTCTCAAGCCCACTCACCCCTTGGGGTGCCCCCCACCCCCGTTCCACCCCATGAGAATGAGAACAGGCTCTGAGCGCCCAGCACCTTCCCTCCTGCGCTGTGCTTTGTCTGAGTATCTTTCCCGTCCAACCATCCTGGCAGCAAGTGAAGACCCTTCCTGGCTTGGCACTCGTCTTTCCTAGACTTGCTGACAAGTACGTGCGGGAAAAGCCGGTAATGCGCCAGGCTGCTCTCAAAAAGGAACGGTGGGAAAATTAGAGGGGGGGAAAAAGCAAGCTGACCCACCAAGTAGAAAGAGTAACATTTTATCAAATATTGACAATTCAATTTTCAGCAGTCTCGGCCTCATGCTGTCCCTCTGCCTGCCCAGAGGAGTCCCTTAGAGGCAGCTGTGCCCAGCATTGTTTGGGGTGCTGGTTGGAGGCAGAGGCCAGAGGCTTCCTCTGCTCTGCTAGAGTCTCCCCCTGACCCCAGCAAACGAGCGTCTGACACGTTCTCATCAGGAGACACAGGGGAACCGCAGAAGGGTATACGTGAGGGACAGAGGATGTCTTTGGCTGCTCGCGGGAACCAGAAGACGGTGGAATACTTCACGGCAGAGGGTGAACGAGAGAAAGGTCTTGCTCCGTCCTGGAGGTGGCAGAGTCCTTAAGATAGAAGGGGCGTGGAGAATGCGTGCTTGCACACCCACCCACAAGGGGCAGCCCCCCACCTCAGCATTTGGCCTATAACCTGCCCATGTATAAATGTAAGCAGAGCAGTTCCAAAAGTTTCCTGGGGTGGGGGGCAGTTAGTCCATGAGCCACATTCCTTCAGAAATGGGCGACTGGCAGAAAGCCCTTGCTGCTTTCTGTGGGCGCAGCCGAGGGGGTCCCGCCTCCAAGGGCGGCTTCTCAGAGAGGATCGAGGGGGTGGGAGAAGGCACGCTCCTCAGTGGCTCTCTGTCTCCGTGAACTCCTCTTTGATGGATTGCTTACGAGACTTGCAGTCAGGCAGGTCAAAGCCAAAGTCCGCCCACTCGTCTGGGCCGGCCACGCCGGGGCCTCCGCGGTTGGGGATCGTGATGGTATGGCGCACACGGAAATGCACGGCTTCCATGACCCTCTGCCGCTGCAGCTCGCCGGAGCCACCGATGGAGATGGTGGCTGCGTTGCTGCTGGCGCGCAGCAGCGGCTGACCACAGTCATGGCTCTGCTTCAGGTCCTGCAGGCCCCTCCAGATGGTCATACGGTACTGGTCAGGGATCTTCAGGGCCCCAAGGTCCTGCAAGAGCCATGGCCGCCTCGGGGTTACAAAAGAGAAGCTACTGGTTTGTGTGTCCCCTGTACCAGGGAAGGCCTAGCAAGGAAGTCTCTGTCTTGAGGGGGGGAGGGGCAACCAACTTATTCGAACAGGACACTATGTGTGGCAGCGTCAGGGTCACCTGTGCAGCACATAGTGTCTAGCCACATATTTTTGTAGGGCCACTGAATATGTGTGTGGGTGCTGGAGGAGACGGGGAGGAGGGCCCTCTGTGAGGCCGCATGCAGCCTGGGACCTGGTCACAGTGAGGACAGACGGAGGCCTGGGAGCGCACCCGCGTCCCAGCCTCGGGCTGCCCCTTGACAGCCGTTAGTTGACATCTGCTCCACCTCACCCTTTTGGTTCAAGTACTAGTGACACAAGGGTCGCTGGGTGACTCGAGGTAAGGAGGAGCTGGTCAGTGCTCACCCAGATGCAGGGTGTTGGGCACTGGCCCCACTGCCTCTGACGCACATCTTTGTGTCCGGCCTGTGTCCTTAGGCAGGGGACAGATATGGACTGGCCTCTCACTCTAACTGGCCTGGGTGAGAGTCTAGGAAATAGTTATAGGAGAGGACGGGAGGTACTGAGCTGACACGCCCTGGGCCCCCAAGGCTGTGTCTCATGGACCAGCCAAGGCTGACCGTGTTGCTAGGCCATCATGGGATGTCAGGGCTTCGGCCTTGGTGTCCGGAAGCTTTCTGTCCCACATTCAACCCAGAATGCTCTGTGCCTTATGTGCCTTATGTTCTTTTTAGGCCTGTTCCCCCCTAGCCCCTGTACATATTAACATATTAACAATCGAGTCCTAAAAACAGCCCGGCCTAAGAAATCACCAGGGCACCAGGAGCCTCCAGGTCACCCCTGGACACCGGCACACGTGTCCACCCAGCCTCAGTCATGTCACCTGAGCCTGCTGACTTCAGAGCAGAGCTTGTGGGAAAGGCACTGGAATTGCCCCCAGCTACCCGCCCTCTGCCTCGGGCCAGGCTCCACCCCTTTGGGGAAGACCCGCCCTTTTACCTCTATGGTGAGGTTCTGCAGGTGGTAGATGCTCTGCAAACCTTGGGAGGTGAAACATTCGATGCAGTTTGGACATCCCAATCCTGTTAAGAAACTGCAGAGAGAATTTGAGAAGATGGTATTAACTTGTGATGCTGGGCTGTGTTGTTCAGGCCGCACAGGGATTGCCTGTTACGATGAGCAAAGCCTCTGGTTCCTCAGGCAGGTGTGGCCAGGCAGCAGTGTCTCAGCCCAGGAGTCCTGGCTCAAAGACCCTTCTCTCCGAGGTCCTTTCCCATTACCTGCTGACAGAGCTAGGGCTCATCCTATGACACAAAGCATCTTAGCCTGCCCTCCCATAGGCCAGCCACGCAGTTAAAACACAGAGTAAATTAGAGTGCAAGGCAGCTCCCTCCAGAAGGAACTACACAGTGTGTGTGTGTGGGGGGGAGGGGGAGTGTGCAACCCAAATCCAGGTCCCGCCGCAGCCCACGCACCTGACGAGGCTGGGGTCCGCATGGTAGGGGGGTGGCGGGGTGCAATGGGATCCCGAAACCATGGTCTGGGAGCTGTGGCTGCCATTCATTTCGCCGTTGGCTGGCATGCTGTGGCTGTGGCTGTGGCTGTGGCTGTTGAGCATCCCGGAACCTGGGCAAAAGAGTGGGTCAAGGAATCTGAGTGCAAGCCCCACACCCAGTGGGAGGTGTCCCAGGCTGTGGTCCAGCCTGGCAGTGCGACATCATCACCCTGTAAGTAAGAGGCTGAGCAAGGGCTGAGCCCTTGGGCACAACTCTTTCCCCCAAGAGGTAGCAGTGGAAAGTGGCTGTGTGCAGGGCACACAGTTTGAATGAGCCAGGGATCAGCACATGGCACTAGAGGGCCACCAGGTTCCGGGCCCATATTTGGGATGCATCTGGGAGTGTTGCTCAGTGTCACAAGTGTCTCCATCAGTGCCCACACAGAGACCTTTCAGAGGAGACCCATCCTCTGCTCTGCCCAGCTGCCTCCCCCTCCTCCCAATGAGGTCTCTCGTCCTGTAATCCTTGAACTGAGGGGACCCTGCTGTTGCCATTTTGCTGATGGGGAAACTGAGGCTGAGTGATGTTAGGGATCGTCTTCAAGATCCGGTGGCTATCAGGAGAGTGGACAGGCACGTGTCCTTTTTTTTTTTTTTTTTTTTTTTCCAAGACAGGGTCTCTCTGTGTAGCCCTGGCTGTCCTGAACTCACTTTGTAGACCAGGCTGGCCTTGAACTCACAGCGATCTGCCTGCCTCTGCCTAACAAGAGCTGGGATTAAAGGCGTGCGCCACCACGCCCGGCTCAGGCATGTGTTCTTTTTTTTTTTTTTTTTTCCAAGACAGGGTTTCTCTGTGTAGCCCTGGCTGTCCTGAACTCACTTTGTAGACCAGGCTGGCCTTGAACTCACAGTGATCTGCCTGCCTCTGCCTAACAAGAGCTGGGATTAAAGGCGTGCGCCACCACGCCCGGCTCAGGCATGTGTTCTTAAGCACCTCTGCCATCCCTCAGACACAGAACTCCTGGGATTGGGGTGAACACAGCCAACATCCTCAAAGCCATTGCCTTCTTCCGGGCTGGAGCTGCAGGGAAAGGCAGCCATCAAGAGTTGCCCCCCAGGGGCTTGAGAGATGGCTCAGAGGCTAAGGGCACTGACTGCTTCTCCAGAGGTCCTAAGTTCAATTTCCAGCAACCACACGGTGGCTTACAGCCATCTGTAATGTGATCTGGTGCCCTCTTCTGGCCTGTCTGAGTATGTGCAGCCAGAGCACTGTACACATAATAAATAAATAAATCTTTAAAAGAGTCGCCCCCCCCAACAGTCCTTGGTAAATCCAACCAGGCCCTCGCTTGGGTCTCTGCAGCCCACACGAAGCCTCTACTACCCCAGGAACTTACCCATGGGACCCAGGTTGGGCCCAGCGGCTGAGCTGTGCGGGGGAGGCTGGCCTACCAGCTGGTTGACGGAGGGCAGTTTGTTGACGCCACCGTGTACCTTGTTCATTGGGGAGAGGACAGGCCCGTAGGATGGAGGCTGCAGGTGACTCCTGCTTGGAAAGCAACAGTGCGCACTCACAAGAGGCAAAAGCAACTCCCCCCTTCACCTGGCACCTCCATGGACTCCCCAGGAACCAGGCAGATGAAGACCCTGCCTCTCAGAGAGCTACCAGGAAGGCTGACACCCCACCAGCCTCAGCAACTCCAGCCCTGCCCCCCTGCCCCTTCCCCATCCAGATTTCCAAGGCCTGTGGGAGGCAGAGGTGGGGCCCTCAGACGCTAGGGCAGGTTAAGTCCCAGAAGGCTTCCTGGAAGAGACGGTGCCTGATGAACACCGAGCCGCTGTGGTCCTACTGTCCGGCCCAGTGCGCCATACCTCCTGTGCTCCTAGCCTTCTCCCCGCTGGGTCAGAGTATCCCCAGTTTCTTCCCCCAGTCGGTGGGGGTTCACTCACGGCCTCTGTAGGAGCTGCTGTTGCTGCTGCTGTCTGTAGGAGTCCACCAGAGGCTGTGGCACAAGTTCCATCAATTCGAGGCTCTCCTTGACTTTCATCAAGATCTCGAAGTTCTCCCGGCCTCGCACCTGAGCACAGAGAGGCGGACCCTCTGCCCAGGTGCCGGGAGACCCCATTGGCCCTAAACCCCTGGTGGTAGGGGGCACAGCCAAAGCCTTAGGCAAAGTGTTGCTCTTCTCTGAGCTCCCTGGTACCCCAATGCTCAGGATACCCTGACTTTCCTCTTTCCAGGGGCAAGTCTAGGAAGTGGGTCCCTGGAAGTTCAGAAAGCATGACTAGCTAAGAGGCTCTTCTCACCCTCCCACTCAGCACATATAGGACTTAAAGCAGGATGCGCTCTCAAGGAAACAGGAAGCATTCTTTCAGAGTACAGCATGACCTCCCCACCATCCAGTGTTCGGCAAACCATGTAAACACAGGCTATACCCTATAGGCTCACGGATTCCTACTGAATCTCCACCGTGGGGGAGGGGGAGTCCCCATTATAAAGACCACCCTTGGGTCTCCTTGCTGCAAAGCTAACCTGGGCAGCACGTTCACACTCGCTGAGTTCAGGCCCTGCAAGGTCTGACTCCGAACAGAGCCTCCTTCACCCCAACTTTCCTTGGACCCACAGTCTCGATCCTCAGGTGCCAGGATGCTACCCTTGCCCGTCTCTTGTGGCATCGGGAATCCCCCAGCCTGGGCTCTCGGGTGATGGCAGCCAATAGGCCTTGTCCCCTCAGCCCACTCACATGCATGTAGAACATGTCCTCGCCCACTCACATGCATGTAGAACATGTCCTCGCCCACTCACATGCATGTAGAACATGTCCTCGCCCACTCACATACATGTAGAACATGTCCTCGCCTACTCACATGCATGTAGAACATGTCCTCATCCCCGTGTCGCCTCTTCTTCACATTGGTACCCAGGGCCGGGATGGCAGGGGGGCTCTGCTTGAATGCTGGAGGGCAGGTCAGGGAAGATACATGAGCCGGTGGCGGTGAGCAAGGGCTGAGGTGGCCAGGGTCCCGCATGGCCGTAGCCTCAGAGCACAGAGACAAGTGAGATGTCTTGGGTTGCACTTGCCCAGTTCAGCCAGAGAAGCTTCCAGGCCTAGGCCATTCAGACCCAGGTC
Source organism: Acomys russatus (assembly GCF_903995435.1). NCBI lineage: Eukaryota > Metazoa > Chordata > Mammalia > Rodentia > Muridae > Acomys > Acomys russatus. Next base: position 45,490,904 of record NC_067165.1, read on the forward strand.
CATCCCCTGGATGTGGGGGTATGCTTGGTGCCCTTCTGGGGTGGCACTCCTGCTCACACCCAGTGTATCCAACTCCATCCCAAGGGATGCCCTGGCCCAGAGCCCCACTCACCACGCTTACTGGCAGCCCCATTCTTTGTGGCACTCTCACTCAGGGCCTGCTGCTCTCGGTAGTGGTCTTCATCGGCTTTGCGGTCACGGCCAGGACAGGCACAGATGCGGCCCTCGAAAGACCGGCGGCCCAGTACCTGTCCACTGTTGGGTGGGCACAGCATGACTGTGAGCTTGAGGGACCACTCCTCACCCTGTCTACCTCCTGCAGACCTCGCAGGACTGGCCTTGAAGCCCTCTGAGGGGAGCAAGCCCTCCCTGTATCCATGCCTGCCCTCCCTCCACTCCACAGTGCTGGTCCCAAGCCCCTGCCCCACCTCTACCATCCTGTCACCGCAGACTCACTCCCGGGTCTCCAGGGTGATGATGACGAGGATGGGCCTCCGGTTCATGCCCCCCACGCAGCTGCTGTTACACATGAAGTTGTACAGGATGGTGGTGAATTCTGTCCCCACCTGTCCACAGGGGAGGCAGGGGGAGGGCTCAGCATCAGCACACAGGGCCCAACTCCTAGACGAAGGACTTCCAGTGGCCACATCTGGCCCTGGTTCTGGGTGGGCATAGGGGTGTCCTACAATCATTCTTTGTCATCTACCCATCTATCCACCCAACCGCCCACCTCTATTACTCCTGTCTATGTACTCATCCATCCACGTTGCCACTTACCCACCTGCCATCCATCAAGCCATTTATCCATCCATCCATCCTCCCATCTATCCATCCATCATCCCATCCATCCATCTATCCATCCTCCCATCCATCCATCCATCCATCCATCCATCCAGCCTCCTATCTATCCATCCATCCATCCTCCCATCCATCCATCCATCCTCCCATCTACCTATCCATCCATCCTTCCATCCATCATCCCATCCATCCATCCATCCTCCCATCTATCCATCCATCATCCCATCCATCCATCTATCCATCCTCCCATCCATCCATCCATCCATCCATCCAGCCTCCTATCTATCCATCCATCCATCCTCCCATCCATCCATCCATCCTCCCATCTACCTATCCATCCATCCTTCCATCCATCCTCCCATCCATCATCCATCCTCCCATCTATCCACCCATCCATCCATCCTCCCATCTATCCATCCATCCTCCCATCTATCCATCCTTCCATCCATCCATCCATCATCCCATCCATCCATCTATCCATCCTCCCATCCATCCATCCATCATCCCATCCATCCATCCTTCCATCCATCATCCCATCCATCCATCTATCCATCCTCCCATCCATCCATCCATCCATCCTCCTATCTATCCATCCATCCATCCTCCCATCCATCCATCCATCCTTCCATCTACCTATCCATCCATCCTTCCATCCATCATCCCATCCATCCATCCTCCCATCCATCCATCCATCCTCCCATCTATTCACCCATCCATCCATCCTCCCATCTATCCACCCATCCATCCAGCCTCCTATCTATCCATCCATCCTTCCATCTATATATCCATCATCCCATCCATCCATCTATCCATCCTCCCATCCATCCATCCATCCTCCCATCTACCCATCCATCCATCATCCCATCCATCCATCCTCCCATCCATCCTCCTACCCTCCCATCTACCCATCCATCCATCCTTCCATCCATCATCCCATCCATCCATCCTCCCATCCATCCTCCTATCCTCCCATCTACCCATCCATCCATCACCTATTTACATGCCTACCCACTCATCCACCTATCCATCCACCTACCAACCCACACACTCACTCACCCATCCATGCGTCTCTCTCTACCCGTTCATCTACCCCATTCACTTGCCTGCCAACCTCTCACCCATTTATCCACTCACCTACCTAGTCACTCATCCACACACGTATTCACTTGCTACCTATGTGTCCATGTGAACACCCACTTACATTCCTGCCCATCCCACCCCTCCTGCCCACCACCTGCTCACTTGCCTGACCACCCACCCACCCACCCATCTATACACTCGCTTGAGATTGCCTGCCCACCCACAGATCTATCTGTGCCCTCACAGCGCTCTGCTGGCTCTGGGTTCAGAGACTTCAGTCTTGGTTTCTGCTCTTAGGGGAAGCACAGAGTCTATGGTGTCACTGCCTCAAGTTGTCTCCCACAGCAGAGGTCAGACCTCAAGGCTGTGAGTGGGTGGGAGTGTGCAAGGGCCTGTGTGGTACGTGTGTAGCGCACACTGTGGGCTCAACTGAGCAGGATGAAAGGGAACCCACACTCAGGGTGGAGTTCCAAAGGTCTTGCTAGATCAGCCCTTCTTGGAACTTGCGACGGGCAGCCACTAGAGGGCAAGAGAATCCTACGTTGTCTGCAAGCCTGTGAGGGAGAGGCCTCCTCCGATGCTGGTGTGTGTCTGCCCACCCCTGGGACATAAGGAGCAGCCTCACAGGACCACAGCGCTTGTAGAGGATGGGGTGAGTCTCACACCAGCGCAGGGATGAGACCTGATTGTCTGCGGTCCTCCTCAGAGTCTCCAACCTGATACCACCTGCCATCATATCATCTCTGGGGGCGACTCCTCTCCACCTTAGCTCCGAGGTCATTTCAGATCTAGGACAGTGACCACACACCCTTCTGTGGTCTAGGGTGGACACCTGTCTCCTCAAGTCTCTCTTCGCTTGACTACTTTTTGTTTGTTTTGTTTGAGACAGGGTTTCTCTGTATGTAGTCTTGGCTGTCCTGGACTCATTTTGTAGACCAGGCTGGTCTTGAACTCACAGACATCTGCCTGCCTCTGCCTCCCGAGTGCTGGGATTAAAGGTGTGCACCACCACTTTTGGCTCACTTGGCTGCTTTTTGCAACCCCCACCTCCTTCCGGTCTGTGCCCTTTGCCTCCAGCCTGAGCCTCTATATCCGCCCTATGCCTCATATCTAGCCTGTGATGCTCACCTCGACTTGCAGCCCACTTCCAAGGCTCTGCACACAGGCCCTCTGAAGACTCGCCCCTCACTCCAGGCTTCCCTACTCTCCTGAGCCTGCATCCTATGGCTCCAGTCCCCCGCAGTCACCTCTCATGATCCCCCAGCCTGGTCTAGGATCTCTTTCATGGTCCCTAGCTCCGAGCACGGGGTTCCATATGCTCTACCCACCACCCCATGCTTGCTGGCTTGGTTTGGTCCCTGCTGGTGGAGTCTGAGATGCCCGGGAGCTCTTTCTCACTCCCGTGTCTAGGAGGCTGTACTGACATTGTGAGAAACAGGCAAGAATATTTGACTTTCCTGGGAGGGTAGGGCTGAAAGCTTGGAGGTCATGTAACCATTCCTCGATGTATAGCTGAGAGGACACGGGGACACACACACACACACACACACAGATACACACGAACACACACACAGACACACACACACACAGATACACACGAACACACACACAGAACAGACACACACACAGACACACATACAGAGACACACACACAAACACACACAGACAGATATATACACACACACATACAGACACACACAAACACAAACACAGACAGATACACACACAGATACACACACACAAACACAAACACACACAGATACACACGAACACACACACAGACACACATACAGAGACACACACACAGACACACACAGACAGATATACACACAGACACACACACACACAGATACACACGAACACACACACAGACACACATACAGAGACACACACACAAACACAAACACACACAGACAGATATACACACAGACACACACATACAAACACACACAAACACAAACACAGACAGATACACACACAGATACACACACACAAACACACACACATAAACGCACACATACACACACACACACAAACACACACAGATACACACACAGATACATACACAGACACACACACACAAACGCACACATACACACACACACACACACACACACACGAGACTGAAGCTGGACAGAGCCCAGGCCTGAGGGTCAGCGCATGTATGCAGTCACACATGGACTGCCAGGGAAAGGCCCTGAGAAGTATACTGGGTTCAGAGCAATGTCCCAGGGAACCCCCATCCTGTAAGATTGGCTTTGTACCCCAGTCTGGCCCCTGGCCTACCTGTGGGGGTTCATAGGGCACAACCACACTCTGCCTGCCGGTGACAGGGTCATCCACATACTGGGAGAGGTTGTTGCCTTCCACACGGATGAGATGGCTAGCCGGGGCAGACTGTCCTGCCAGGAGGGGACACAGCTTTAGAGAGAGGCCCAGCCTCCCTCCTGTCACCCCTGTACAAGGTGCATGGCACCTGAGACCATGGGGCTTGTCCCTGTGAGAGTCCCAGGCAAGGCTTGGAGCTGCGCAACCCTCATTCAGGTGGCCTTGAACCTGACACATGCTGTCCCCAGATCTTCTGACCCTGGGGGTGTCACAGCCTTCACCAGGAACACTGCGGGAGCACACTACAAGGCTCCCACGGTCAGCTGGCCCCTCTGACTTCTCCAGGGCTACACCCCTGTTGGAGCATCAGCCTCTTGGGTGAGGGATACTGCTCAGAATTCCTGGTGTGGGGAGTGCTGAGAGCACCAGCAGCCCACACAGGCTTGCATCTCTTGGGTCCGGTCGTGCTGCTGGCTGGGCAGCAGAGGTTGGGGCCTGCAGTGGGGGAAGGGCGCTCACCCCATCAAGCTGCAGAGGTTGGGGGGTCCCCCCCTCAGTGGGGGTGGGAGGGCGCTCACCTTCATTGAAGTCCCTCCCAAGCTCGTGGTTGGGGCAGCGCTTGACGATGTCAGTCACGTGCTCGGCCTTCTTGTAGACAGGCATGGCCCGGATGGCCGTGCCCGGGGGCGGCGGTGTGGACACCTTGATCTGGATGGGGCACGTCTTGGCAATCTGACAATACAACTTCTTCAGGAGTGGGGAGTACTGGAGAGAGAGGGAAGTCCTGGGTTGGGGTCACAGCTCAGTTCTGTTCCGTTCCGTACGCTTGCCTGAGCTGGGCCCCTTCCACAAGACCCCTTTCCCAAGCATTCTGGTGGGGCCTGCTCCTGGATGCTTCTGGCACCTTTTTTTCAGGATATAAAAATGGGCAGGCCTGCTGCCCTCTCCGCAACTGCTTGGTGATTTACGCCTGCGTCTCAAAGGCTGCAAGTGGTGGGCCATTGGCTAAGGACAGCAAAGGGCGAGAGTGTCGTGGGGAGGGAAGTGGGACTCAATCCTAGTCTTGTCCTCCCAGCCTGGATCTTAGGCTGCAGAGGCAGATTTGCAGGCTGGACCTGGACTGACAAGCTCATTACTGCATTCCTCTGCCTTGCACAGAGAAGCGCTTGGCAGATGGACTGTTTGCCCTTCCACCCTTACCCTCCCCGGTGGAGAACTCTCTGGACCAGCAAGGCCTTACACGTTGACCAGTCACCAGCACTGTTCTACCACAGGAAGGTGCTGGGTCCAGGCAGCCAAGCTCTGCAGCTGTGCGAGGCCCAGTCTCCCCATCCTGGAACCTGATTGCACCCGAGGTCATGCCAGGGCAGCCCTGGGGACAAGGGGATGCTACCATCCCTCCAACATCCATGCTCCGTGGCCCGGGTCAGCCATCGAAGGATTGTACTGACCCTGCTGAAGCCACTGCAGTCATGTCTGTTTATTTACAGGCTAGCTGACCCTCCACTCTGGCTCCTGAAACCCGTGGAGACTCCTCACCCCATCAGAATCATGAGTCAGACCACCCTGTAAAATGTTCCTCCATACTCCACTGTGACACTTGAGGCCAAAGATGGTGAGCTGTTTAGCAAAGCTGGAAAGGTCGGGCGGTACTCACACATCAAGTCTTTCCTTCACAGGGGACAGTGGAGGATCCTGACCCCCCCCCCCAACCCTATATATAGGCTTAAGGTTTCCCACGAGGGGCTTTGCAGGAATAGCATGTACCATAGGCAAAAGCCGAGACACGAAGTCGGGGGAGGCACCGTGAAGCAGCTTCCTTCCACCCTGTTTAGACAGACAGAGTCCCACTACAGGGACCCCAGAGAAGGTCTGAGGGGCTGTTTTGAAAAGCTGGGCGAGCCCTAACTGTGAGCGACTGAAGGAGCTAGCCCGTATCCTCACAGGACTGCTCAGGGCCACACCAGGGAGGCCAGTCTGACTCTCTGGGGGATAACCACTGGTGTCTGTGGGTTCCCATCCTTACATTCTGGAGGAGGAGCCACAGCCCGTCCCCAGGATACATGGACTGTGCGACTTGGGCAGGGTGCACCTGCCCTCTGCAGATCCACTGGGCTCCAGTTTATCCCCACCCCCATCCCACGTTCCACCCCCACCCCCTACTCCCCTCCACCCGCCAACTCCCCTCTACCCCCCCACTCCCCTCCACCCCCGTCAAGCTGGCACGCCGCAGCCCCGCCTCCATCTGTGCAGGATGTACGGGCCTAGAGTAGCAGAGGTGTCTGTGCTAGCAGCCTGGGCAGATAGAGGATGCAGGATGGGCGGGCAGAAGGCAAGTTACTAAGTTTCGCTGAGCCGCGGGTATGCCTTATAGGCATCCCCCTAGAAGGCAGGCAGATAGGCAACTCCACCTCCCCCACCCCCACCTCCCACCCCACCCCTCTTCTTCATCAGCAACCAGCAGCTGCTGGGGTTGTACAGCTGGTAATTGGTAGAGGCATACCAAGTCATTGCTTACTGTGGCCTTCCTAGGAAAGTCACTGGGGTGACATGAAGTTCACAGCTGAGGATCCCCAAGCACTAAGTAAATTCATACACAGTGCCAGACAAACACTTGGTACCGGTGGAGTGCCCAGGCTTCTTGCCTGTTCACATAGGAAGGCTTCCCACAAGTCCCAGGCTCAGACAATTGCATGTGGCCTCCTATGGGGCATAGGCAACCTAGCCAGCCCTGAGCTCTGAATGACTCAACCAAGGCAGCTTCCTGGTAAAACCGAGAGGTCCAAACACCATCAGGCGTCTGCTGAGTGTCCACTGCTTGTGGGGCCTAGCTGCTTAAAGAAAATTGGCTGGGAAGGGGATGAGAGGTGGACACTCCATGAAACAGGCCTCGCCTTCCACGGGGGTGGGGAGTTTGACACTAGGCTCAAATTCACCAGGGGCAGCGAAAGATTAGCCTCTGAAGTCTGGCCAGGGATGTAGGATGGATTGTCCCAAACACTGGACCACCTGCCAGGTTTGTCTGCCAGTGACTTATCACCAGACCCTCAGATGCCAGCTGTGTGGCAGAGTGCCAGCGAGGTCAGATGTCTCTTACTCTAGCATGGTTGTTCATTACCAGGTAAGGTAATTTGTGGGTTGGCACAGCTGACGGGGCTCATGGGCCTGGAGTCTCCTACGGTAGCCTTCCCAGAACTGACTACCCAGAGGTTCCTTCCTTCCTCTCCAGGGCTTTTAGCCCACGACCCGAGAAGAGGTCACAGACCCACCAGGACCATGAGCCAATATGGGCTGAGAGCAGGCGGGTGTGATGGTGCCCCAGGCCACATTCCTGGGAAACTCAAACATGTCTGGAGGGAAGGAGGGTGTGTCAGGCTCACCTCTGTGATCCTATCAGGATGGAGCCAGGCTCAGGGCACAGAGGCACCAGAGCTCCCCTCACCCACCCATTCCTGAGCAGCAGTGAGGCTGTGCCAGCCCCGCAGGTTACCTGCTCCCCATCACTGCTCTCTGAGGGCCTAGGATAATTGGCTACACCCTAAGTCAAGCACCGCCACTGCCAAGGTGTGGCCGGAGGCAGCTGAGGCCTGACCCTCCTGCTCAGAAGGTGGCTTTTGTGACCGCAGATGTCCTAGGACAAGGATGGGGTGGGACTGCTGCCCCCACGGCCTGGAGTGGGACCCTAGGGGATCTGGAGAAAGCGAGAGTAGCAGGGCTGGTGAGAGATGAGCCACGGATGCCCCACCCTGGGGAGGTGCTCAAGTGCCGGGAGCTGTCCCTGGTACCAACGCAGCAACCGCAGCATGTCCATCTCCACTCAGAGAGAGACTCTGTCACAGCGTGAAGTCAAGTCGTCTCTGACAGGGCAAGTCTCCCACGCAGTCAGTGTGGAGGGACAGCCCACGCCCACGAAGACACAAGAGGCCCCTCACCCTAGGGCGAGGCGAATGCCTCACCTTACTCGTGCAGCCAATGACCATGGGGCTTCGGGGCGCACACTGGCCGCAGGTTAAATCTGTGGTAGTCTGTTTTAGGCAGGGGAAGGGGGCAGTTTCAGGGAGAGATGCCCACAACTCCCTCAGAGGATCAGATGGTAAAAACAGAGCGGAGGGGGAGGAGACTCCAGAATACCCAGGTTCTGAGACCAGGAGGTGCCCGCGCTTGCTTCCTGAGTTTGCAGGGTCAATCCTCAAGGTCAGGCTCTGAAGAAGGGGCAGAAGGGCAGCTATCTCCGGAAAGTCACTCGGGGTGCTTCCTCCCTGCTGCCCTGCTCCTGCCTCTCCTTCCCTAGAACCGCTAGATGGATGTGTTTCAACAGATTCCGAGCTGATAAAATCTTATTTATCTTCGGCTGTTGACACAGCCCCGTCCAGACTTGCCTGCACGGATGCGCGTGTTCCGCGGGGCTTGCAGGAAATACTTTGCCCAAGCAGACGTCCCTCCTGCCGCGGCTCCTCTCCCGACCCCTCCTCCTGCCATCCCTCCTTCTTCCCCTCCCTCCCCCACCCCAGTCCAAAATGGGCCCTGGCCTGGCTGGAAGCCCCTAGCCTTGGCAGGGCTTGTGCAGGGTGGTGGGTGAGAGGGCGGGCAGGGGCGGGTGCCGCACAGGGCTGTTAATTTCCTCGCACCCGCTCCCGGCAGCTGGGTGCCCGGCGCAGGCAGGTTTGGGCAGGAGGACAGTGGGAAGGTGATAATAACTTGTCTGTCATTTTCCCCGGGACATGCAGCATCTTGCAAACCGCAAATACCGTTAACCAGTTTGGGTGAATCTGTTAGGACAGATTCTGAGAGAAAGGCTGTGGTGGGGGCCTTTTAAAAATACTTTTTTCATAGCCCACTTTTATACTCTGTGTGTGTGTGTGTGTGTGTGTGTGTGTGTGTGTGTGTGTGTGTGTGTGTGTGTTTTCTGGGGCTGTAGATCCCTCTGAGAATCAGCCCCAGGGTCTCAGGCTTTTACTCTTCCTAGGACAGATCCCCAGAGCACGGCATGGGTTCTGGTAGGCTGAGACTGATCTCTCATGTCTGCAGGAACCCAGGTCCACAGCCCCTGAGCTGTGGCTCCCCTCGCTGCTCCCCTTTCTCCTCAAGAAAGGGCCAGTTCAAAAGATGACCCAAGAGTCCCATCAGCCGGCAACAGGTTCTGGAGTGGCTGCTTTGTGGGCACATCCTGGCCTTGACTAGCACAGTTTACTACCATCATTGCTCGTTTGGGGAGCATCTGGGGGGCCTCTTACACAGTTAGGGATCCCCTATAGAAGAACAGCCCCAGGGAAGGCAGTCGCCCAGCCTTGGCACCTCATGCCAGGATGTAGCTGAGGGCAGGGAGAGTCTGTGCTCTATGAAGCCATCATTGGAGGCCCGGGCTGCGGTGCCCGGCCCTGCCGAGTGTGCATTATTCCTAAAGAGCTGCGGTCTGAAGGAGGGGAAAGGACACCCAGGAGGCAGATGTGAAGCCTCACCACTGTCCTGTGAGTGGTGTGCTGTGCTGTAGTCCCCTGAGGAGAAGCAGGCTGGAAGCCAGCTGAGGCATCCCTCCTCACCCCCCCACACCCCCGGAGCTGGGCAGCCTGCCCCATTGTACCCTTGAGCAAGATCTCAACAGGCAAGCAAGAACCATATGGCCACCAAGATGGGGATGTCAGGGGCCCCAGGTCATGAGGTTTGGGCATGTTTAGTCTCTGATGGGCAGAGAACCTTGTAGCTGTTTCTGCCCCTAGGCTGAGGAGCTGAGCAGCTGATGGAGGCCTGTGTCTGAGGGGCTCATAGAGTCATCTCGGAGAAGGGGAGATCAGTGGCCAGGGGTCTGGAAGCAACACATAGCCGAGGGGTCTGCCCAGAAACCGGAGGAAGAAATGGGCCCTGTCCATGTCCTTTTATCTGTAAGGTTTCTACTGTGACCTTCACCCTGACTTCTGAGGAACTAGAACTTTGCTCCCAAAAGCTGCCGGCTGAGGTGGGGTGGATCAGTAACCAGACATTACAGACTATTTCCTGTACATCTCTGGTCCGTAATGAGTAGCTCTTGAGAATTCTCTCTCTCTCTCTCTCTCTCTCTCTCTCTCTCTCTCTCTCTCTCTCTCTCTCTCTCTCTCTCTTTCTTTTCTTTTCTTTCTTTTTTTGGTTTTGTTTTTTGTTTTTTTCAAGACAGGGTTTCTCTGTGTAGCCTTGGCTGTCCTAGACTCACTTTGTAGAACAGGCTGGCCTCGAACTCACAGCGATCCGCCTACCTCTGCCTCCCAAGTGCTGGGATTAAAGGCGCGCGCCACCAAGCCCGCCCGGCTAAATCAATCGAGAGAAATTTCAAAGCAGCATTGCCTTTTCATGCTAATGACTGGCTGAGGCTCAGGCAGCTTCCCTGAGAGGCACACCTGGAAGGATCCAGACAGATGTGCAGCACCTCAGGGGAGCCTTTGGGAAGGAGCAGAGAGGACGAAGGTAGACTCGGTCTCCAACGTGAGGTGACTAATGATGGCCACATAATGAAACCTCTGCACGAATCCCACAGAGCAGGGCTTGGTCAGTCTCTGGACAGATGGATGTGTGGGGATGCCTGAGACGGTGCCTGGACCAGCAGAGCCAGAGAGGACAAGGAAGCTCACATCCCTTCTCCACCGTGCCCCACACACTCCTTCCCTACCCCACTTACCCCATGCACCTCTTTCTTTCTCTACCTGGGGAACTAGACAAGTGGTTTGCAGGGCCCTGTGAGCTGCTGGAGCAGACTGACAGCCACCAAGGAACAGTGGCCAGAGCATCGAGTGAGGCAGTGGCACCTATAGGGCACAGCCTTGAGGGTGGAACCCTTACCCTGGGGAAGGTATCAGACCAGACCTCCAGGCATCCCAGCGTCAAAACTGTCTGGAGCATGACCCCTTTGGGAGGGATCGAATGACCATTTTACGGGGGTCACATATCAGATACCTTGCACATCAGATATTTAAATTATGATTCATAACTAGCAAAATTACAGTTATGAAGAAGTAGCAACAAAAATAATGTCATGGTTTGGGGTCACCACAACTTGAGGAACTGTGTTAAAGGGCCGCAGTGTTAGGAAGGCCGAGAACCACTGGCCTAGGGTTAGCCTTGTGCCTGCTGCTGTGGCATTGCTGGCTTGCGGCAGGGAGGAGTCCCCACACCTTTGCGGGGAGGCCACAGAAGTCTTAGAAGTGAGTTTGAGTTTGGTTCTGTCCTCTCAAGACCCGGAACCTCCGTCTTTGGCTCTTGGTCCTCCAACAGACTTGGCAGGTCAGGGACCTGAGTCAGGGTCCAGAAAGACTGGGTTAGTATAAGGGGACGGTCAGGGGTCCAAGTAGAACACCAAAGTCAGGAAGGGCTGGGGTTGTGTCTCTGAGGGGAGAGGAAGCTGCCAGGTGGTGGTGGGGGCCTTCCCTGCCCTGTCTCCCCTGACATCAAGTCATGGGGTGGATGGAGGCTCCAGGCAGCTAGTTGGATGGGTGCAATTGATCCCCTTTGCACAATGCCATATGGTGCCCCAGCTCCAGAGGGCCACTGTGAGGATTTTCTGAGACTTCCCTAAGAGTTACTGTCACCACCCTCACTCTACCTTAGCTTGGACATCTAATCCTTTTCCAGGACCCATCTGGGGACTTCAGGAACAGAGTGTATTCTGAGAACGTTCTGTGACGGGGTCCAAAGAACCATAGCCTCATCCTTCCCATGAACGCAAACAGACCCCCACCCCCGCCCCCCATCATCCTTCTTCCTGATCTGGCCAGCAGGAGAGCTGTGCCCTGTGTCCTGCCCACTCGTGAGGGCAGCCTGCTACTGCCAGCCCTGTTTAGGCGTCTCCTCTGGCCTCCAGCCACCAGCCTCCCGGGGAAAATGGTCTCACAAGGGGCCAGTGATAAGGGCCAGGGTGCAGGTCACAGGACTGTCCAGGACAGGATCCTGCATGGGGGCTGGTGGCAGCCACGCCCAGCTGTAGCATCCACAGGCAGCACTGACCTTGTCAGCATGAGGACTGCAAGGGTATCACGGGGCATTCTGGCACATTCCACTCCACCCTTCTAAACACTGATGTTGGCCAGGTCGTTTTCTTGGGACCTGTGACTTTCCATACTGTCTCAGGGGCCAGTGACAGCCAGGAGCCAGAGAGGCAAGGGGTGTGTGTGGTGTGTGTGTGTGTGTGTATGTGTGTGTGTGTGTGTGTGTGTGTGTGTTTATGCATGTGCAAATGTGCGTGTGTGTTTGAGGGAGTCACTCTTCAGTGCTGTAGGCAATAGCTGGTTAGAATGTAAGTTTTCACTGAATGCTGGGCACCTTCATTTATAGGTTTAGGGCCAGAACATTCTGGGGTCCAAATCTCTGATCACTGAGGAGAGCATGGCTCTGCCTCTTTTCACCTTCTCAAGGCTCAGCGGGCCCCCCTAGGATGTCTGGTACATGGGGACACCAGCTGAGCTGGTGCAGCTCGGGGTTAGGAGAGGCAGGTCACAGGTCTGGGATTCGGGTTGCTGGGTGGTTTCTGCATTATCTGTCACACCAGCAACTTTTCTGAAGAGTTTCTGCGCCCTCAAGTGTACCTCACAGCCTGGCTTCGAAGCCTGCCGCCCGGTCCTGGAGCAGCAGGCTTGATCCACCATGTCTTCTTGCACTGTTCAGTGGTGGTGGCAGAGGCTCCCCCCATTACAGCTCTCAAAGCCTAGAATGCTCCAACCTTATGTAAAAGCAACAGTGTCCTGGAAATGGCTGTGGGACTTTTTCCCAGGAGGAGGTGGCAGGGTCTGGACCCCCGGAACACAGATAACTTTTCTTTTTTCTTTCTTTCTTCTTTTTTTTTCTTTTTCTTGTTTTTTCGAGACAGGGTTTCTCTGTGTAGCCTTGGCTGTCCTGGACTCACTTTGTAGACCAAGCTGGCCTCGAACTCACAGCGATCCAACAGCCTCTGCCTCCCAAGTACTGGGATTAAAGGCATGCGCCACCACTGCCCAGCCCCTCCCCTCTCTCCCAGCTGTAGTGTGTTAGTAGAACTGGGGTGCTCCAGGTGCCAGGGGTTAACAAGGGGAAAAGGAAGGAGGTGCACGGGCCTGGCTGGCCTCCTCACCATGGAGGTTGGTCACAAAGCATTTACAGATCTATCCAGGGTGGATGACGTGTCTGGCCACCAGCAGGAGCGGTGACAGGACCCTCCAGGTGCTGAGGAACAAGCCAAGCTCCCCTTCTTTGAGGCAAGCAGATGGGCCTCTGGGTGTCAGAGCCCTTTTACTGTTGCGTACAAAACTCCTAAGATCCCAGAACCACCTCTGGGAACGTGAAGCAGTGGGTAGGGCATAAAGAGAGTTCCACAAACTCCCAGGATATTCTGCGGCAGCCTCGGCTAATGTCCTGTCTCTGCCCATCATTGGCAGATGGGTGACCTGCCCTTGACCTGCCCTCTGAGTTCCTGATCTGCAAAGTGGGAAGGGACCCAAACACAGGTACTGCAGGCTGAGGGATGGCAGCTGGGGTCCAGAGAGGCCACGGAACACAGGAAATGGGGGAGTCTCTCAGGACCCCACTCAGGTCAAGTCTCTACCTATTGTCCTGTGAAGTTCCCCTCAGTGTGGCACAAGCCCATGTGAGACAGTCTGTGGGCGTGTCAGCCCTAGGTCCTCCAGGCCCCCTTCAGCTCTCCGGAATGGAGAGAACAGGGCAGCGGACCAGGATCCACACTCCCAGTCCACAGAGCCCACTCTGAACAACGGGTGCTTCTCCACAGCACACGAATCAGAACTCAATCCTCCACTGGCCCAGACCACAGGACAGAGTGCTAGCCCCCAAGCCTGCCCTGCCTCCTGTGCCCTACTAGAGCCCCGGAGGTATGTGGTGTGACCGCTCAGCTGGGGAGCCCCCTTAGACGCAGGGACCGGCCTCCAAGTGTCTAGCTGCAGTCGGAGGCAGGGGTTCAGAGTCTCCAGGCTAGATTCTGTGCCTACTGAGGACCAAAGTCCCTCAGCCCATCAGTGGATGGAGAGAGCAAAGACTCATCCTTGCTGCGGGTACCCAGCACAGACTGAAGCCAAGGCCAGCCTACTGGGGGCCCCACCATCTCCTGCAGCGCTACACACAATATGAGCAATTGCGGCAATCCCACTGTAAGTGCCCTCGTTTCCCCTAATAATTCGCATTTCATCTCCACAATAAACATTGTTAAAACTCTTCTCTAGGCTCTAAGTATACATAATTGCTCCTGGTGCCAGTAAAAGGTATTAATTCCATTTATGCATTCCATAAACTTTCAGGATAACGCAATTGATACCACAGTCATGTCGGGACAGACACCTCCTCTATTCGGCTTCGCCAGCCTCCGAGGGGCTGGAAAGTTTGCTCCGAACCCATTAGTGTTGACTCAGCCCCCGTCCTCCCCAGGAATCCCTCACAGAGGCTTTGTGCTTCCTGCCAGGGAATGCTGGGTGGGTGGGTAAGGGCTCTCTTTCAGGACAGGCAGGCAGGCAGACAGACAGACACAACAGACAGACAGACAGACATGTGAGTGCGTGCACACACATACAGGCACACACACACATGCGCGCATACATCGAGGGCAGCTGACGGCTACTTGGGGACGTGTCCAGGCCATCTATCTGTTCATTCACGATGCTCCAAGGCAGCCGAGCCATCCACAAACATCCTCATTACTGGCTTCCACTGTAGCTGCCTCTGTAAGAGCCTGGCTGACACACAGCCTGCCCCTGGGTTCCACAGACACCATACAACCAGGCCAGGGCTACCATCCACACCAAGTCCTCCTGTCCAACCACACAGCTCTGTTTCTAAATGTCTCCACTTAGAAATCAGTCACCTCTGGCCAGGTGTGGTGGCGCACGCCTTTAATCTCAGCACTCCGGAGGCAGAGGCAGGCGGATCTCTGTGAGTTCGAGGCCAGCCTGGTCTACAAAGTGAGTCCAGGACAGCCAAGGCTACACAGAGAGACCTTGTCTTGAAAAACCAAAAGAAAGAAAGAAAGAAAGAAAGAAAGAAAGAAAGAAAGAAAGAAAGAAAGAAAGAAACCAGCCACTTTTCTCAGCAAGGCAAAGCCAGCGTGAAGAAGCTGAGCTGGTGCTGGACAGCAGCTGGACACCATCTCGTGCTGCAGTCTCGGGACGTAAAGGAACTTGTCCCAGTCCCTCCTCTGCTGAAGGACTCCTGAGACCAGCTGTTCACAATCTCACACCCAAACAAGAAGCCCTCCTCTGGCCAATCCATCTGCCTCTCCGCCTTTTCTGAGGAAAGGGGCTGTCACAGCCCCAGGCCCCAACCAGGGAGACTAACATGTGTACTCACAAGCTCAGCCACATTTGTTGGCATGTGTATGTGTGTACATATGTACACACATGCCCGTGTGTTTACCAGTATATGTGGGTGCATCCGTGTATCCATGTATGTAGGTCCCTAAGCACATTTATGTGTGCTCATAGGCTCATATGTGCAAGCACCACGCACACCTGTATAGCAAGGTGTCCAGGCACATGAGACCTTCTGCATGAGTGTACATGTGTGTGGACATTCATGCAAGGCCATGAGTGTACATGTGTGTGGACATTCATGCAAGGCCATGAGTGTACACGTGTGTGGACATTCATGGAAGGCCATGAGTGTACACGTGTGTGGACATTCATGCAAGGCCATGAGTGTACACGTGTGTGGACATTCATGCAAGGCCATGAGTGTACACGTGTGTGGACATTCATGCAAGGCCATGAGTGTACACGTGTGTGGACATTCATGCAAGGCCATGAGTGTACATGTGTGTGGACATTCATGCAAGGCCATGAGTGTACATGTGTGTGGACATTCATGCAAGGCCATGAATTAAGAGCCCAGACCCCTTATTGCACAAGCCGACTTTCAGGGTCAGGGAAGCAGGTCAGGCCAAGCACATCTTCTGGGGCTAGAGAGTCTCAAAGTGGCTTCAGCGATGCTGAGGCCAAAGACCCCATTAACAGCTGTGGTCACTTGGAGGCCAGTGAGGGTGTTGGTTTTTTGCCAATCTGAGAGGAAGGAAGGCAGCAGTCAATATGGAATTGTACTTGAGAAAAATATGAATTATCTATCAGTTACCAGCCAGTGGCGTGGCAGGAGCCTAGGTGTAGAAGCCTAGGTGGCAAGTCTGGGCAGCACCCACACAGTTGGACCCCCAGAGCTGAGAGCAGCCGCTGCCAGCCCCTTCCCTAAGCATCGAGAAAAGCCCTTGGGTGTCTGCTCCCAGATCTCGGAGGTGCCAAAAATCTCATTATCAATGTTGGTCCCACCTCAACCCCCAGTGTGACAGGGCTGGGAGGGGGCAGGCAACAGCATTCTCTTGCTCGACAGCTCGGCAGCTTGGCTCTGCTGCCCTGGGCACTGGGTGAAGGTTGGGTTGGGAGGCCAAGCCTTCCCTGCTCCCCCAGTATGTCTGACCAGCCAGGACTGTCTGTAGGCTGAGCAGACTACCCCACGGGGACAGTCAGAGCAGGGCAGCAGGAAACAAACCATTATGGGATTCTTGATACCAAACGCCTCAGAGATTGCAGAGTCCCACATGGGAGGAGGAAGCCAGTAAGGTGGGCGGTACCTACTCCTTTCAAAGAACAACCCTGACCATCGGAGGCACCTGAGCCCTCAGACACGGCAAAGACCGACCCCATCAGCCTCCTCAGGCAAAGAGCAAGAATGAAAGATACCACGGTGGCGGCACTCCCAGTCGGAGGCAATCCCACATGGAGACACTCCCACGCGGAGGCACTCCCGTGCACTGCACCATACCCGGGATTCAGGGGACTTCCTCCAGACACCACCAGACCTTTACGATGGACAGGACCCTGCCTCATCCTAAGATGCACTTGAAAGTGTAAGAGCAGGGTAGAGACCCTCTTGTGACTGGGGGTACCCATGTGTCTTTCCTGAGCTTCCTGGCTTGACCCCAGGTCAGTCAGCTTAGGTAGACGGAGAGTCTATGTCATCCACCCCAACACACACACACACACACACACACACACACACACACACACACACACACACACACACACACACACACCAGGCAGTACAGAAGAAGAGGCCTTCCGCAAGGGTAGTTCTACAGAAAGGCTAACTTCAGGAGGTCATGTTGGATGGCTCCCTCTGCTGCCCCAGGACAGAAGTAAGAGCTGTGTGCTGTGCCAGTCCCATCTCAACCAGACCCTCGCACCCACCCTTTGGTCAGCAATAATTAGTGGTTGGGGAGAGTGGAGCACAGGGGGACAGGTTGGGCTATGGTAATTCGAGATGAAGCACCACAGGTGCCCGGCCCCTCTAGGCCCACTGCAGCTCACCAGAGCCCCAGAGGTTGGCCTGAGCCTTCACCTGATGACAGGCCAGCAGCTGTGGGGCCTGCCTCGAACACTAGCCCAAATAAACTTTATAGGAGCCTAGACCAAGGCCGGCTAGACTGATCATCTGCAGCTGCCTCCACGGGCTGGCTCTGTCCAGCTCTTCAGATTCCACGGGGAATGTGAAAGCCACAACTGCGGGGACTTGGTTTTTAAAGAAGAGCCTTGGGAGGAGGGGTGCCCTGTTTAGGAGAGGAGTGAGACAGAACTTGCACTTCCAGCTGTTTCCTGGAGAGGATGGGTGACTCAGTATCCCTCAATGCCCCCTTATTGTCGCGGGTCCCCTGCCGCCAGCCTCAGCTGGGTGCTGAGACCTGGAAGGCCCTGAGACTGCTTTCCTACTCAATGCCCTGCGAGCACTGCCACTGCGTCCCTGAAGTCCCCGAAGGCTGCTTCTCCTGAAGCCTTTTCTCCCACAGAGAGCCTGGGTGCTCATGGCCGAGCATCTCTGGCCACCTGCAAAATTGAGCAAGCTGCTCTCCCTCTCTCGGCCCTCAGCTTCCCTCGCTGTGCCACAGGGACAGACTCCACCAGTGCTCAGCTGGCTGCCCAACTCTCAGCAAGTGCACAGGTTGAGTTTTGTCAACATCAGCTAATTCCCAGCCGCAGCTAGACTGGAAGCACTAGGGAAAAGGACCAGAACGCTCAGCACCGTGCTTACACCCCCGGAGATCTGGTCCCAAAACCAAAGCACAGAGGTGTGAGGGCAAAGCCGAAACCCACAACCAGCAAGTGGCCACACTGTCTGGAGGAGGCAGCCTCCGAGGGCCCCTGTGGGCACCTAACACTCTGGCAGACAGATTTCAAGGTACTGAGCACAGGAAAACCCGGCCACTCTCCCTGCCTCACGGACCTCATTGGTTGCAACACTCCCCGGACCTTTCCAGACCCTGAGGGAGGTTGGCTGACTCTGGCCACAAGTCCGAGGGGTGGGCACACCCACACTGCCCAGCCCCAGGGCCCGCCTCCTGCTTGATGCTCCTCCTGGCTCTGGCCAGGTGGGAACCCCATGTGGACAGTGTATGTGCTCAGACAGACCTCGGTGCCAGGAGGACCGTGGCATCCTACCCTGCCGCCCTCCCTTCTGATGTCCACTGGCAACATGGCTACTCACCGTCCAGGTGGCTGACTTGGCTGTGCTGGACTGCTGGAAGGTGACCTCGAAGTGGTGGGGGCCGGGGTAGTCAGTGTTGGAAGGGATGACGGGCGCTGGAGACATGGTGTCGAAGGTGGAGCTGGGCTGTGCGTAGGGTGAGTGGGTGGGCGCACTGGCAGCGTGCTCTGGGGTGTAGGGGCTGGCTGGGGCCGCGCGGCTGCCCATCTGGTCCATGGCGCTGCTGAGCAAATTGAACTGGGCCTGGCGAGGAAGGGGAGGAGGGAGGGGAGAAATAGGGCTAAGGTAGAAGCCCCAACTCCCCGGCTCTTGTCCCATTGGGGAGGTGTCTTGTTACAGGAGCCTTAAAGGGCCAGGCGGCTCCAAGTCATCCCAAATATTTCCTGGGGCCCCCACCCCACCCCAACAGGCCACTACTTGTGTTGGGATAAACGCATATTCACCTCTCCTGCCTGCCCCTCTCAGTCTGTCCGCCTGCCTCCTGGGTTGCCAGGGCTTCTGGGGATCCACCCAGCTGCCAGCTAGGTAGATTGGGGCTTTGCACACCTACCTGGAGGGGAGCTGTTTGGTTGGGAAGGCTCCCAGCCCAAGACCCCTGTGGCCTCCACTGTTGCCAGGGCAGCACAGGGCAGGAGTGCTCACTCAGTCAAAGTCCTGAGAGCCTGCAGGCTGCCTTCAAGGGTGGGGTGGGTATATGCCAGGTGTTTGGAGCACGGTGCCCAGGAGCCCTGGAAGGCCAGCGCGACCTCTAGTTCCAGCCCTTTAAGTGATGAGCCCAGAAGAGGAGGCTGCTATCAATCCCAGAAGTCCCAAGGACCACTTCCAAGAGAATTTGTTTAAGCTGTTGGCTTTATCTCCATTACAACGGCTTCCCCATGCCTCGAGCCAAGGATGATCCCTGATGGTTTTCAGGCCAGCCCAGGTAGCCCAGGCCTCCCCCCACAAACCATGCATTTGATGAGTATCCTTCACCATGCTGGGTATCCCAGGATAGGTCAGCCTGATGCCATGAGCTTTAGGGGGGCTGCATCTCCCTGCCTTGGGTGTCTCAACACATATCAACTGGAGGAGTGCCCGCCCAGGCCACCTCCAGAGGCATCAAGCAGAGAGGAATTGGGAGGACGGTACCCAATGGCTGACGCTGCCCAGGGAGGATCCCTAACCGCAGCAGATGCTCAATCCATCCTCTCCGTGCCCCCATGAACCTTTCTGCAAACTCAGCTGGACCTCCTCAGGCCCGAGGTGGGCGCTGCCATTTGTTCCCTCTTCACAGATGAGGACTAGGGAGTGACTTGCCCCAGCTGGCCAACGATCTAGCAGAGACTAGACAGATAGTGAAGAGATGACGGCACAAGTGCCCCCTTTACCCACTGCTCTTTTCAGGGGGGCCCCCGCTCTGAACCCGGAAGCTCATCACACATACCTCCTCCCTCCAGCCTGCTCCTCTAAGTTCCAGAACAAGAAGTGCTCCCAGACAGCAAGAGTGCTCTGTACCATAGGTCTCCCTTCTCATGGGGACCTTGTGCTCGACACTGCCCCCCATCCCCCATGCCTCAGTCCTCAGATGGAGGATGGCAGTACATAGCGACCAGTGATAACAAGGCCCGGTGGTCCACTGTGAGTTCTTGGCAGGAGTTTTGGGTTAGGTCAGAGTCCAGGACAACACTGAATGGCAGCTAATACAAAAGAGGGCGGGTCCTACTGAGGGCAGCCCAGCAGGAGGAAGGTCAGCTCAGGAGACAGTAGAGAGGACAGAACACATGAGGGTCAAGTGATAGTAGTCTGGTCTGGTAGTTTAAGGTTTGTTTTTTTTTTTTTTTTTTTTTTAATTTTATACGTATGAGCGTTTTCCTGGGTGCGTGTATGTACACCACAGTGTGACCTGTACAGACGCAGGCCAGAAAGATGTAAGAGGGCTGACAGAAATGAAGGTATTCTGAAGGGAAGTGTGTGACTTGTCAGAGTTTAAAACAATGGACCTCAAAGGAGTGGGAATTCCCCCCAAAAGAAGCTCCTGCTGGGAGAGGCAAGGCCCCAAGAGGGAAGCCTGGTTCTCTGAAAGAGACTTGACCCAGTTTCGCCATCTTGTCCCCACTGAGGCTGCAGCTCAAGTGAGGAGCCATCACTGACATGCGGTTTCTTGGCCCTCTGAGTTTTACTCTCACTCTGGACCCGGAAGCCAAATTTAAGTGATTCTCTTTGTCCCACTTCCCAATGTGACCACACTGAATGGAACTGCCACTCTTCATCTGGCTTACTGAGCGTGGGTGGTCAAACCTGGCTCTGGACACAGGGTGTGACCCCCAAGTTCAATAACAGACAGGGCATCAAATCCCCTGGAACTGGAGTTACAGGTGTCGGGAGCTGCTGCGTGGGTGCTGCGAACCACAACTGTGTCCCTCTGAAAGGACAGGGAGTGCCCGTAGCCACTGAGCCATCTCGTCAGCCCAAGGTTCTGGCTTTTGCCACTACTGTGACCTCTGCACCGTTAGCCTCTGAGGCCCAGGCAAAGATTCCCTCTGAGGCTCTAGCTTGGGGACACTCGGGCTGCCGCTGCTGCCCGAGCTGAGCTGATGTCTAAGATCTGCCTTTTCCCTCGTGAAAGCCCTACTTGACTTGGGTGGATAGGCCTCGGCAAGGGGACAGGCGTTTCCATGGTGTAAAACTATCCACCCACAGAGAGGCTGGGTCTGCGGGACAGACTCTGACCACTGAGCCCTCCCCACAGTCCTGGACAGGCACCCATACCTTCCCAACTTCCTGTGCCACAGGACACCAGCCCCTCCTTCCTACCCATCTACACGAGGCAGCGGACAAGCAAGTTAGAAGACCACCGGCCGCAGGACTGTAACAACAGCACAGCAACCATGCGGATAAGACTCAGCACTTTGCTCTTGTTAGACACACAGTGTGACTTCACGTAGGTAAACACTCAGAACAGGTCAAGCTAGAGAGCCAGAGAGAGGGGAGGCAAAGGCTGTTGGGCTACATGGCAAGAAACAGATGGTCTCAGGCAGGATTTCCCTCTGGAGGGGTAGAAATGTTTTAGAAGCAATGGCTGCATACATCTGTTCGGACTAAACACTGCTGGGCAGTACACTTTATTATTTACCTGTTTGGTTTACTCTGTTTAGTTTTTGAGACATGGTCTTATATAGCCCAGGCTATCCCGGAGCTCATTATATAGGAAGCTGACCTTGGACCCCTGATCCTCCTGGTATGTCTCTTGAATGTTGGGATTACAGGCAGGTACCAGGGTAGCCACTTTGTGCAGTGCTTGTAATTGAACCCATGGCCTCTTGCACTCGAGTCGAGTCTGCCATCTCAAGGGAGCACCAGGTGTGACAGCTAGGCCCCCATCAGAGAGAGGCAAGCCACGAGCCTCCTGCTCTATGGGGCATCAAGGATGGGGATACCCCACCCCATCCCAGGATCTGCCGACAGACTCCTGGTAGGAAGGTCATGGTCCCACTCCTGCTGCCATAGGCATTCGAGAGGTATAAAGGCAGAACTCTGCTTGGCGCAGCACAGCCCCCCACTCAAGCGCCTCCACTTTCAGAATCCTTTGACAGACTTCTGGCCACCGCCCTACCTCCCAGGGGAAGCCTCCATCTTGGTCTTGTCACAGCCTCTGCTGAGCTCAGAAGGGCTATCCCAGACGACAGCAGCTGGAGCACCTGCGTGCCCTGACCTTTGACCTGCTCTAGTGCTCCCCTGGAAGGCGGCACTCCTATGTCCCTACTGAAACGCGAGCCTGTGAGGGCCACACAGTCCTGCGAGCTGGACCAATGACCACGAAGGGTTTGAACTTGTGTTGAAGAGTCTCCCAACTACAAGGACTCTACACACACTGAGATTTGCACTCGCCAATTTCTTTCATCTGTTTTGTTTTGCAGTACTGGGGGTTGGACCCAGAATTCACACACACACACACACACACACACACACACACACACACACACCACACGCAAACATTCCTCTACTGAGGCCACAGCTCTTTTCACCATGTGAAAGCAGCCACTGACCTTCAGAATTCCGTAGATGGCTCACATTCTACACTTGTCCCTCGGTGTTCATGAGAGATCAGGCCGGGAACCCCATGGACACCCTCCGATAAAGCCTTTCTAGACAATGGCGACATATTTACATGAGCCTACACACATCCCCTGGCTGGCTCACAAACCCTAACACTGCATACGCTGTGCAGCCATTAGAACACACTGCTTAAGGGGAGAAGGGAGGTCATGTCTCTGCATGCTCAGCATAAATGCAATTTTTTTCCAAATATTTTTGGATTCCTGCTCATTAGAATCTGAAGATGCAGAACCTACAGACACGGGTCCCCCACAGACACAGAAGCGCACGCAGACAGATGGCTCTGTGGATAGGATCCCACGGACACAGGGTCCCACCTACTGTATTCCCTGAGTGGTGGCGACCTGGACCGCCAGGTTTCAGAGTGGGCGCTTAAAGCATTTTTCTCTCTGAACAAAGCAGCAGAGGGATAGAGAATGAGTGAGTGGACAGATGAGTGAATAGATGGACGGATGAGCGAATGGACAGATGGGACACCAACGTCTGGTGGTGGCTCTCTGGTGTGGCTGTCTAGGAATGAGGGCAGGTGAGAGCCATGTTCCCACATCCTGTTTCTCCTCTTCCAGGGGACCCTGAACCTCAGGGGAGACATCTCCCCTGCTGTGTTTCAGACCCAGGATGGAACTGCAGGGCGACTGCCTTTCTGCTGCCTTGGGTCCAGTGTCTTCCCAGCAAAGGGCTTTGGGAAGGGAGGTCATGAGGTGGTAGCAGCCCCGCTCTGTCCCTGATGGGCAGGGAGCCCCGCCTCTCTCGCTCAGAAGCAGGGTACAGGCCCATGGCAGCGAGGTTCATATTTTAACTTGTCTGCATTCTTCAATGATTGGAGGTGGGTGCCAAGGACTTAGTCATTGAACCAAGAGGAATATAGTGATAGCATCTGTGGGGGCATCTGCAGGAGGGACCGGGCGCCTCGGGAAGGCAGGCCTTCAGCACTGGGGTGCAGGCGCCGGCTGGCACAGCGAACCTGAGGCCCTCACAGAAGCAAACCTCCCTCTGAGGACCTACCTGGGGGCACTGGCCAGGAGATCAACCTGCCCCCTTGCCTAGAAAACGCTGGCCCTCCCCTGCCTCCTCTTTTTCCTAGGGACGCCCCCCACCCACTCACAACCTGGTCTGGGTGTCTATCATGCCTCTGGAAGACGGCAGGGAAGAGGCAGGAGGCCTTCCTCACAGGGCTCCCTCCCTCTGAGACTCAGGGGAAGGAGACCATTGTTTCCTCATCACCAGCCTGTGGGGGCTCAGTGTGGACCCCACTTCCGCTTGCAGTCAGGCTGCTGAAGTGAGGAGCCTCTCTACACAGAAGCCTAGGGGGGTCCCCCAGACCCGGAGGCACCCGGAAGAACCTGGACAAATCTGAACGGTTTTCGGTTTGTTTTGGTTTCAGTGAGAACTCCAAGATAGTGGGCTGATTAGGGCACGCCCAGCCTGCGGCGGCACACATGTGCTTACATGTGCATGTGGGGTGCCTGGGCGTGACCTAGAGAGGCCCCGAGGAATGAGGGAGTCATGGAGCCAGCGGGTGGCCTTTCCTCCAGTGTCCAGGCCGTGGTGGACCAGCCTTCATGGGAAACCCCAGCGTCAGGGTGGGGGACAGTAGCTCTGACAGGGATGGGGGTTTGAGAACGCAGCCCCACAGCCAGGTCTCTGTGTCACACACTAGACTTTGTCCAGAGGGGCTGGGATCATCCAGCAAAACCCAGGGCACCTGAGGTTAAGGCCTGCTCTGGGCTCAGGCATTTGGGGGTTCCTGTGAGCCCACACTCTGCAGAGAAAGCCAGGCTTTCTCCAAAGAGTCTCCTGTTCCTTCAGTCTCAGGGGCCTCCTCTTGGTCTCTGCATATAGCTCTGCTGGGGGCCTACTGGGCCCCTGCTGGGAGCAGAGCCATCAGCGCCTGCAATCTCTTTCCTTTGGCTAGGACTTCAGCTCTCACACCTGTCTCCCTTGGTCTCCACATGCCCTGGGGTGGCAGCAGGCTGGTGACCTTGCCCGGCAGCAGAGGATCACAGGACACCCACAACTGGGACTCTAGCTCCCCAAGCTCCTGCTGGAAGGCAGCTGAGGTCCTCGTCCGCCCTGAGCAGAGAGAGAGAAGCATCCTCTCTGGGCTAAGCTACGTTGACAGTACGAGTCCAGGGTGAGCACCGTGTCCCGGGGCAGAGAGGGCAGCAGGATCTGGAAACGGATAGGATATGGCTCCACAGGCCTGCGCCTCCATTTTTTCTCTTCCGCGTTGTGGGAATAAAGTCCACCCGAATCTAGGAGCAGACCACCATCAGCCCGCTGCCACGAGACCCAGTGGGGGAAGGGACAGAGGCTGTCTGCCCTCAAGGAACAAGGCTGGCACCACAGCTGAGCAGGGCCAGGAGAGTCCGTGGCGGGCAGCGGCTGGCGTCTCGTTCTCGGATGTCTACCAATTGTACTAACACCTGGCATGGAAACGGGTGCTCGGGAACCATTGGCTGAGTGAAACAGACCCTGAAATAACGCACACAGATGTGGACACTCAGACAGGCTCTTCAGTGCTGGAGCAAGGACAGGGCCTCCCACTTCCATCTCCGTCTCTCCCCACCAGTGTCCTGTCCTGACCAGACAAGGGAGCTCTCTCCCGCCTGCCTGCTCTCGGGCTCCTGCCCTCACAAGTAGACGTTGGATGCTATGATTTTACCTTGAAGATTGCCATCTCACTTTTTTTTTTTTTTTTTTTTTTTTTTTTTTTTGCCATCTCACATCTTAACTGTTTCAAACCCATAAACAATCTCAGTCTATCTGCTCTTCTACGTAGATGGGACATGACCGTCTAAACCTGGGAGCAGCTGCCTTCCTCACCTACTCCCTTCGGACTTCGTCATCCATGACAACCTTTGTCATAGCCAAGATGGACCACAGAGGGCGACTGGCTGCACCCAGCGCTTAGCAACAAAGGTCACATACTTCCACGTTACATCCGATTCTCCAGAACGGTGGTTATTTTTCTAATAAAAATGGTAACAGAAAACGCTGCCTGTCAAATGTTTTAGCTGTCAAACTTAAATGCAAAGGCCCAGGCGCAGGCTGACCACACCGTCCACTTCCTCACCCAGGATGTAGGCTGACCACACCGTCCACCTCCTCATCAGAAGATAAGTCGGCCAAGGCCCCTCCCTCCTGAAGCTGCCCCACTGCTCTCGCCCTCTCCTCCCACCTGGCTGTGTTGTCTTCTGTCTCCCTCATCTGCTTCACACAGAACTCTAGAACTTCCTGTGGCCTCTCTGCCTCAGTTTACATCGATGGATATGAGGGATACTATTGAGAGACTCAGAAGTCAATACACACAGAGAACTGAGAACAGGTCATGGTGGCACACAGGGCCTCAAGAGTGCGGTCTCAGAGAGGCACAGGCCCTTGGCTCTGCCGCTGGTGTGCTTCCGAGGACCCCACACTGAACCCTGCGTACCACCTCAGATGAAAAGAACTAAAGTCTAGTCACCAAACTGACCACCAGCCAAGGGCTCGTCTGCCTAGCAGGGGCACCCAGCAACCCCATGCCTCTCAGCATGCCCTTTCGGAAAGGAGAATTATTTTGTGGGCCAGCCTCATGCTGAGCCCACAGCTGCTCTGACAGCCCACCTGGTCAGACCAATTCCTCCCCTCAGCCAGGGACCCACGTGTACCGCAGGGGGCCACACCAGCAGCCTTAAGGTCAGAGTTCCCACCCTGCCCCCTGAGGCTCTGATGTGCACAGAGCAGAACGTGGTTTCATAGACCACACAGAATGACTGGAGAGTCTGGAGCACAGCCCAACCCGGTGACCCTGCCTCTCCTCCTCTCCCTACACTCTTTTCACTCTCTTCCTCCCTTCTTCCATCGCCTCCTCCTTCCCTTCCTCCCTCCACCCTCCTCTCTCTTCCCTCCCTTCCTTCTGACAGTCACCCTGGTCTCTGTGTGTCCCCTTCCTGAGGATGGCAGCACAATGTGGCCCAGCCCCGGCCTTCTCACAGAAGTAGCTGGGTAGGATCTGGAGAAAGGAGCTAGCTGCCAGGGCTCCACACGCTGTGGTCTCTTGGCCCCACTGGGCAGCCTCCATTACCTCATATTTCAGTGCCAGCCCCTGGGCACTTGCTCTGCTGCCCCGCAGCCTTTTCTGCTCCCTGGGTGGAGCAGTAACTCTGGGCAGGGGCCGAGAGGCATTTGCCCATCCAGCACAGATACGGGCAGCATGGCCTTGTGACCGCGGCTGTTTCCGTGGGGGTCCCAGTGTTCTGTAGGACCTTGCTCACCCCGCGGCAAGTGTCACACACATTCTGTTCTGACTCCAGTGCTGAGAGTTCTCCTGCTTCTAGAACACCAAACAAAGCTGTGTGGATTCCTCTAAGGGGAAGAAAGCCTCTGGAACCCTGGCCTTCTCCTGTAGGCATGTCTGAGCCTGGGTTCAGCTTGTCCTGGGTTAGTGACTGACAGCGGCCTGGCCCTGTATAGACAGCCATCCCTGCCACCCGTGTGCTCGCTGGAGACCTCCGTCCTGATGGTGTTTCCCACAGTCTCCTCGAGCCTGTGATTAAACGGATGGAAATGTCAACAAGACACAACTTGTGCATGGGGGGATGGCTGTCTCCTTGGAGGTATGTGCACAGCACACTCCTTTTGCCCGCTGAGGCAAGGCCTTGCCCGGTCCCATGCCAGGGCCATGTGGAACTTTCCACGCCTCACACTCGGGAAGCACACCCCCAGTAGCTCCACTAGACTGCCAGGCACGTGTTTGCAAGACCCACTGTGAAGCCCAGGCCACCCCTCCACCCAGCGCAGCCTGAACCCTGGGTGTCACAGAGCAGAACCTTCCTGAGGGTCTCTAGGCAGCTCCCCCACTTCTTCAGCGCTGTCTAAGAGCAACAGCGATTCCCAGAAAACTCTAAATCACCCGAGCGTACCCCAACGGCATAGGTGAGGTGGCACTCTGAGATGATGAGGGAGGGGCGTGCCTCTGCCAGCTCCTCTCCCCGGGCACATGCTTGTACTCTGGAACTCAGCATCTGTGTCATGCACCCCTTCAGTCTTTCCGTCTGTCTATCCCAACCAGGGAGCCAGTCAGGGAGGATCTCCCAGGCCAGTCAGTCAGGGAGGATCTCCCAGGCCAGTCAGTCAGGGAGGATCTCCCAGACCAGTCAGTCAGGGAGGATCTCCCAGGTGAGGATCTCCCAGGTGAGGATCTCCCAGGCCAGTCAGGGAGAATCTCCCAGGCTCTTCCTGGATCTTAGGTCCATGAAGAACAAAGAACGAGCAGCTAAACTCAGACATTAGATTGTGACAAATGTGGCGTGCAGTAAGACTGATGTGCACCCAAGTGTGGCTCCTCAGTGGCCCAGAGAGACTATGGCATTGCCTTGGGATCCGAAAGAGAAGGCAGCCCAGTACAAGCTGGAGGGTGGGCCATGAAAGCTGAGGACAGAAGCTGTCCACGCACCCAAGGCGTCAAGCACTCAAGGCGTCAACTGGCCCCATTTTGCTCATGTCATCTCTTGGCAGAGGCTTCTGAGCGCTCCCCCACCCCCCCCCCCCCCCCCCCCCCCATAACTCTCCTCACCCCCCACCCCTCCCCACCCCCCTAACTCTCCCCACCCCATGTAAGTACAGCAACAAGCCGTCCAGCTAATCAGCATAGGAGCTCAGGGCCTCCAGGAGGTAAGGGAGAACACTGCCCATCAAAGAGGCAAAAACAGGTGTCCAGGTAGGGTGAGGCTCTGGGAAAGGCAAGGGCTTCTGTGGCAAGTCCATGTGCCTTGTGGGACCTGGAGTGGCTCTAGGCAGGGCAGCCGGGAAAGGATCCTGGCCAGAGGAGGGGACACGAGCAAGTGCTTGGGTGGCAGGAGCAGCAGAAAAAGGTGGCAGCACATAATCGCTGGGTTCAGCAGATAGGGTTGTAGACTAGGTCTCCGAGGACCCCTTGCCTGGTAGTGGAGGACAGCGGACAGGTGGAAGGATGTCCAAGCACTGGGCAGGCAGCAACAAGGACGTAGGTGGTGACAGCATAGATGAAGTCTAGGGTTTGGGTTTGGGCCAGCGGAGGAGAGGACTTCCCACTGGCTGAGATAACGTTGCCCAGGGGAACTGGAGGGAGCACTACAGGGAGCACGGAAACCAGATGCGCCCCGAGACAGCGAGGGGATTGAGATGACCTTCCTGGCGGCCGTGCAGGCTCTGGTGGGTGGCCTCTCCCTCAGGTCTAATCCTACCTGAGTTTTACCCTCCATGGGGTCACCAGCCCCCTCCCCGAGGCTGACTCAGGCCTCTTTTCTAACCTCATAGTGCTCCCCCCC
Organism: Acomys russatus; assembly: GCF_903995435.1. Taxonomy (NCBI): domain Eukaryota; kingdom Metazoa; phylum Chordata; class Mammalia; order Rodentia; family Muridae; genus Acomys; species Acomys russatus. The sequence continues at coordinate 45,519,958 of NC_067165.1, forward strand.
TTATCCCAGGCCATCACAATGCTCACCCACCTCCCACACGCTGAACCCTCCAGCCTTTTTGACCATCACTGCAGGGCTCCTAAGACAACCGCGGCCTTGTCGGCTAGCCACGCCGTGATCCTCTGAAGGTCCTTCCAAATCCTATCTCACACATGGCCATCTCCACAGATGCTCTGTCCCAGCTTCTAGAGCCCCACACACTGTCCCCCACACACTCCAGCTCCTATCTACCAGCCGCTGGGCTCCATCTGTACAGCTGCTGGAGGACCCCGTACACTCCCCCATTCTCACTTCCGAGCCCCCTGCAGTAATTCCCCATCACAGCCAGCAGCCCCTGAGCTCACTCTCACACACCCCAGTCCATCCCGGGCATAACGTCCAGCTAGGTTCTCCATCCCACTATCTCTAGGACCTGGACCACATCCCTTCTCCCAGTCTCGGCCCTGCCCCCCTGTGGTCAGTCCCCAGCACTGCACCAGGCCTGAACTCCACCCCTGTGCTCCATGGCTGTTTCTGGCTGCATTAGCTGTCTTTTCCCACCTGGGGCCATCCCTTGGGCTCCTCTGGCCCAGATACCATGCTTTCTGCAGGAGCACAGAGGAGCCTGCCCCAGGTACAGTGGACTCCAGACCCGGGCTGCACATGTATTGCTATCCCACCTCTCACAAGAGTCTGCAGCATCTGTGCACCACTGTGTGCTATGCCAGAAGGGAAGACACCAGGCTCACCAGTCTGCTGGTTCTGCAGAGAGACAGCTGAGCCCCACTCCACAAGAAGACATGGGGTCTCTCTCTCTCTCTCTCTCTCTCTCTCTCTCTCTCTCTCTCTCTCTCTCTCTCTCTCTCAGCTCACTCTTACACACCTCTGAGGTGGGGGAGGGGGAGAAAGTCAGGAGACAGAGCCAGCTACCACATGTCCCTGTTCCTCTCATCCCATGTAGCAGCCCCAGGGACCCTCGACTCCTTCCTGCCCTGTAAATGGGCTCGCTGTGTGCATGAGGGCCGAGCCCAGGCACTGCCCTCATGGCTGGACTCAAGCTACGGGGCATCATTTGGCCACAGACTGTTTAGCCCTCAGACAGATAGAGAGGAAGGTGGGCAGACAGAGTCAAGAACATACGAAGCTATAGGAGGAAGGGCACGTGCCCAGTTCTCACAGTCAGCTTCTCTGTGCCTCCTCCAACGTGTTAAAGGGCTGGTCCAGTCGTGGCCAGAGGCTCCATTGTGGCATCGCAGCTCTGTGGAGATGTGAGAGTGCTGCTGCCCCACTTAAGAGCAGGAACTGTCTCAGCATGTGGCCTCACCCCACAAAGCCATAACTGGTGGGCATCAGAGAGAAAACCTGAACCTACATACTGAACCCCAAACCAGCACCACATATACAACACACACACAGCACTCACACACACACACACACAGCACATACACACAGCACACACACACACAGCACTCACACACACACAACACACAGCACTCACACACACACAACACACACACACCACCTTACTATGCTTATAGAAAACCCATCCAGGGATAAAATGGCATCCTAAAAATCAGTCACTTCTCCAAGAACGGCTCTTGCCTGTGGGTTCCCAAGTGGCTGCTACAACCAGCAGCCACAGCAAAGATGGGTGGAGAAGACACACCAGTGCGTTCTTGGCTCAAACTGAATTTACTACATTCTGAGCTAAAGGCTCCTCTCTCCCACACGATCCTCTCAGAGAGATGAGGAAACCAAGTCACCTCAGCCCAAACGCGGAGGAAGAAGCTTACTGCTACGTTGGAAGCACATGTGGCTGTGCTGATGGGGTCAACGAAAAAAGTCACAGCGTCCTTGGTCTAAAGAGGAGCAACGTGGAGCCGGGGAGAGGGCCCAGTCAGTATGTGCATGCCACAAGAGAACCAGAGCCTGAGATTGGTCCCCAGCGCCCACATAAAGGGCCAGATGTGGCGTCTGCTTGTAATTCAGACAGACAGCCCAATCTAGCCTGCACAGTTCACCCCAGGTGCAAGCGAGAGATTTTCAAAATACAAGGAGGGCTCTTGCGGAGGGTTACCCAAGGTGCTCCTCTAGTCTACACTTACACACACATATAAACACACACACCACCACTACTACCTACACACCACACACACCATAGCGCTCACACACACCACATACACGGCACTCACATATACCACACACACACACACACACACACACACACACACACACACACGGCACTCACATATACCACACACACACCATCAAACACACCACACACACACACACACACACACACACACACACACACGGCACTCACATATACCACACACACACCATCAAACACCACACACACACACACACACACACACACACACACACACGGCACTCACATATACCACACACACACACACACACACACACACACACACGGCACTCACATATACCACACACACACCATCAAACACACCACACACACACACACACACACACAGCACTCACATATACCACACACACACCATCAAACACACCACACACACACACACACACACACACACACACACGGCACTCACATATACCACACACACACCATCAAACACACCACACACACACACACACACACACACACACACACACGGCACTCAAACACACCACCAAATGTAACACACACACATACACACACACACAGCACTTACACACGCCGCCAAACATACCACATACATAGCACTCACACACACACATATCCCACCACATACACCGCACATACCATACGCAAACACACCACCACCACCACAATAACAACAACACACAGAGAGACATATATCATGACACGGTGCCAGTGCTGGTTCTGGGACCCAGGACAGGAACAGCACGGTGGGAGTCAGTGGCCGTCTTGGGGCCTCTGTGTGGCCCTGGACAATGAATTTTTGCCTCCTACTGGTCTTGAGAACGGCACCCATGCAGAACCATGACGCAACGTGCACTCGGTGTCTCCCATGGGTGCTGCCTGCTCCTTCTGAGGAACAGGGTACTGGAGTCCTTCTGCCCACAGGCTTCCAGGCTAACCAGTTAGGAGTTCCCTTAGACTCCAGACATGGCAGCCAGAGGCCCCCGAGGTCAGTAAACTGTACAGCCCAGAGCCAGGTATGAGAGTTGAAGGTTCCCGCCCAGGGGAGCTCAGGCCGATGGCCAATAATCACATGTTGGTAGACAGATGAATCAATGAGCACATGGGTGGAGAGAGACAGGGTAGGGAAGGATACCCCCACCTTGGATTTCAGGGGTGAGGGTTGGGGTAGAGGTGAAATTGCTGCCCCTGCCATGTGCATGCATGGACACACACTCATGTGCATGCATGGACACACACACACACACACACACACACACACCTTCCATTGCAGGGCCCCTGTGCAGTACATGTGCCAATGGCCCCTACCCGCCCTGCTGCCCTAAAAGGAAAATAGGCTTGTGTGTTGCAGCTGCGCCCAGGCCTCAGTTAGCAGCAAAGTGTATGCCTGACCCCAGGGACCTGGCAAGGCTGGAAATGAGCCCAAGTCCCTTGGGCTCAGGCGAAGCACAGACAGGCTGTGGCCCCTTCTGTCCTTCCGCCCTCTGCCAGGCTAGCTGTACCTGCGTGAGAGGAGTGACAGGACGCCCCGGGTCCAGCCCGCCACCTGCCTGTGCCTTGGAGTTCACACCCATATGGAGGAGAGCTCGTGGCTGGGAGAAACAGCCTATCCGCGCTGTCAAGTGAACAAGTCCCCAGGTGAGGATGCTCGAGGCAGGGTGGGGCAGCTTCACGCCAAAGCCCAAAGCAAAGATGACCTCTGTGCAGAGCTCCTCAGTAGTTGGGTAGTCAGAACAGGGACCCTGAGCATAGCCAGAGCCACCGGCCTCAACACTTGTTTCAGGAGTGCCCCAACCCACAGGCAGGGGCAGCAGCTCACCTGCCCTGGTCAGATGCCAGCCAAGCCTCCCCACCTGGCTTCCCACTCCCCGCCCGGCCAGTAGCTTCTGGTCCTTAAGAGAAACCCCAAGATGAACAGAACCAGACCTGCCCACCTTGCAGGCTTCCCAATGCCTCTGGTCCCCCAGAAGGTACCTGACCAGTGACACAGGTGAGAGAATGTCTCTCTGAGCCCTGACCGTGGCAGACACTGCCAAGCCCAAGATGAATGGCACCAGGCCTCTAAGCAGACCCTATAATAGCAGGCACAGCACACCTACCGTGGCAAGGTGTCTCATGGGGTCACCGACGTAGAGCATGGTAGGCTCGTGGGGGTCTGCACACTCTGAGGAGCTGGTGTGCCGCGGGACGAGGCATGGGTCTGGGTGGTTATGTGGGGTAGGGGCAGACTGGTGGCTTCCGGGTGGGATGGACTTAGGGGTTGAGGCTCCGTGGCCAGAAAGGCAGGAGCTGAGGATGCTGAGGAGCGCGTGAGCCGAGGGCTGGCATCATCGCCCTGCCTACCTCCCTTACTTCTGTCAACTGGCTGCATCCAACAACAAACCGGGGCCCACCCCTTTATTCCTCATGACTATTCATCAACACAGGGCAGGCCTCAGCTTGCCCAGAGATGTGTTGGACCGCACCAAGGAGCCTACGCAGGGGGAGCCGGTGGGGAGGCAGGGTCAGCGGCTGGCTTAGAGATCATGCACTCCCACCCTGCTGCTTCTAAGCTGCCGCCCAGTGAAGGCTCTGGGGACTGCGGACTTCGCCTACAAACAACCTCCGCTGTAAAGCTTGAGCGGTCAGCCCTGGTCCTGGAGATCTTTGTGGCCAGGGCTGGGCCACCCTGAGGGAAAAGATGGTGCTGCCAGCCTTGGTGACCCAGGTGAGAGAACCTGCCTCCTCCCAGGGAATTGTGGACCCACAGGGGCCAACCCAAGGTGTAAGTAGAGGAAAGGCCCAGCGTGCTTTGCCAGGGGACTTGTGGAGCGTCAAGAACAGGGTCAAGTACCATCAACGGGCCCAGAGTGGTGGGTCGAGCCAAAGAGCCCACGGCGTCGTCTTATAGATAGCATTTTGTCCTGGCTCTGGCTAAGCCCAGGAAGCAGGGACACGGCCACTCCACCAAATAGAACTCCTGAGGGACCCCTTGAGAATGTGTCCCTGCTACAGTGGGCCTTACGCAGCCAGGGCTCTACATCAGCACCTGCCCGGTGGGAACCGTATGGTAGTCACCACGGCGCCTCGTCTCGGGGGCTTGGTCATGGCTGGGGCTGCGCTGCTCTTAAGTCAGCTATGAGCAACAAGGCCAGCTTGCTAGTCGAATTGGGGGGGCGGGGCAGGAAGGCAATCTTTGGGGAGTTGCCACTCAGGGGTTTGCAGTAAGAAGTCCTGGGGCGGGGGCAGCTGCAGCTGCAGCCTCCATGTGGGCTAAGGGACAGGCTTATATACTCCCACACTGGTAGGTGTGGCCAGGCTGCTCCAGAGACTCCTGAGGAGATGGCTTCAGTTTCCAGAATGGGGGTTTGGGGAAGTGTGCTCCTCAGCAGTTCTGGGGCCTCATCTATCAACGGTCATGTTGGGTGTTTTGTTTTGTTTTGTTTTTTTGTTTTTTCGAGACAGGGTTTCTCTGTGTAGCCTTGGCTGTCCTGTTCTCGCTCTGTAGACCAGGTTGGCCTTGAACTCACATCGATCCACCTGCCTCTGCCTCCCAAGTGCTGAGATTAAAGGCGTGTGCCACCACGCCCGGCTTAATGTTGGTTTTTACAAATACTCAGAGAAAACAAAGGGGGGAGGATTGGGGCTGGAGGGGAACGGAGCTGACTTCAACAAGAACCCATGCCTACCACCAGAGGAGGCACCTGGCCGGAGCCTGTCAGCCCCATGAGGGAAGGTCTGGCCAGGGAAGGTCCCGCACTGAGCTGTCCTCTGCCGCCTCTGCCCCAGCCTGGCTCCTGCTTCCTCCTAGATGGTCTGTCTGTCTGTCTGCCTGCCTACCTGCCGGCTTCAGGTCCTCCCGGGTAGAGGCTTCTCTGTGTATGCCTCACTGGAGACCCTGTCGTGCTGGCTGCTCCTGTTGAACCCTCACAGGTGAGGCAGGGGTGAGATCCTGCAGCCCCTGTTGCTCTCTACACTGCGTGTTCTGCAGAGACTGCCTGACGGGAAAGACAGGTGCCCGAGCGTGGTGTATTGATTCAGGAGCCAACACACCATGTACTACTGTCCCTGAGGGTGGCTTTGTCCCTCTTCCCCTGGACTTTGGAGTGAGGGAGAAGAGTAGGGGCTCAGGGAGGCCCTGGAGTGGGGGCCGGCTGCGTTCTGTTGGTACTGTGCGCCTAAGACCCTCTTGTCACCAAAGGTAAGGATGGCCAGAAACCAGTAGGAGTGATGGGCAGACTGGGTTTTCCCAAGAGGACCGCACCACACCCAGCCCTGTGCCCACTCACCCCACCCTGGTCTTACTGTGAATTCTCCCAGTGAAGCTATGTCCTTCCTGACCTACCTGCTCCAAGGACACATCCACAAGGCCCAAATGTGCCCTTAGGTTGTGCCCTTCTCAAAGTCAAGAAGGCTTCCTTGGGCACCCCTTGGGGTCTCAAGGTATTTACTGCCCCGGCTCAGCCACCTGCAGGCCACAGGGAGATCGACACAGTGCCTTCTGTCAGCCAGTTGCAGCACCACCCCAGCCCTCTGTGGGCCATCTGCTCATAACAGCTGTTGCCAGAGAAAGGCGCCAGAAACAGCGGGAAAAGGCACCTAGAATGGAGGTGCAGGCCTAGAGGAGGGGATGGAGAGAGAAGAGAGGGCACTGAGCCTGCAGCCGCGCCGGGAGCCCTGCCTCTCTCCCCTTTCCTCTGCTGAGCCACGGCATTCTCTGTCCTGTTTCTGTATTCTAAGAGCTGGAGGGGGCCTCTGGCTCTCAGTGTCCACGGAGAAGCTGGGACTCAGAGGGAAGGGACTGATCCAATGCTGGGTACAGGGGTGAAAGGTAGCATTTCTGTCTCCAAGGTCAAGCCCCTACTGCCCCTTGGCACACAGTTGGCACTTACGATGGGGAGTTTGCCCTCCCCTCGATCTTCAAGGACTGATATGGGACCCTCCACACGCATGCATGTACGTACACACGCGCACACACACACACACGCGACAGCTTCCAGAGCCTCTCAACTTTTTGGGCCCCTGTTGCAGGCTGGAGCTGTCTGTCACTCCTGTCCGCAGCCTTTGGCATGGGCCCCTCGGCTCACCCTAAGCAGCACCTGGGAGAGGTGTCTCTTTGTTCTTTTCTTACTGGTCAGGGGAGGGGGGAGATTTCATTTTCGAGAAGGGATTTCCCTGTGTAGATCAGGCTGGCTTCATACTTTGGATCCCTCTCCATCTGCTGCCAGGGGCTGGGATTTTAGGCATGTGCCACCACATCTAGTACCAGGACATGGTTTAAAGAACAGTTTCTGTAAGCCACTTGGAATCAAGGGCTGTCAGAACCGGAAGGCCACTGCCAGGGCCAAGGAGCTCAACACACAGAAGCCAAAGTGGACAAGGGGCAAGACCAGCTCTGGGACCCAGTGCCCTGCGTGGCAAACTGTCTGGGGCCTCCAACAGTGTGGGATACATAGAGCTTCATCTTGCCCTTGCCATCACTCCCTGTGGGAGAAGCAGCACCCATCGTCCTCAAACCCGAGAGACGTTTAACCTGTCCATCTCCCCCATCTTACAGACGGGGACACTCAGATCCAGAAGACCAAAGGGTCCTGGGGGTTTTCCAGCTTAGAAGGCCACAGTGGGCTATGAACCCAGGACATCTAGGCCCAGGGACCCCTTCCCCCAGTTTCCCTCTTCACAGCCTTCTAGACTCTGATGCATCATCTATATGGCCACAGGATATAAGGCCACAAGGGCTCACGGCTTCCCTCACCAAGCCTGGGGCTCTCCCAGAGCTGCTGGGGGCCCAGCTGCTCCTGTCCCCATCACTTTTTTTTTTTTTTTTTTGGCTGTCCTGGACCTACTCTGTAGACCAGGCTGGCCTTGGACTCAGAGATCTGCCTGTTTGGGATTAAAGTCATGCACCATCACCGCCTGACTCACTCAGCTTACTTTAACCTGACTACGTACTCTCCTCAAATGAGACATGGATGCAGTCAGATGTCAAGGCCTGGCCGGCCCCTCGACACAAGGCCAGGCAGGCGAGCAGGTACTCAGCAGAAGCCGGTACTCAGGAAGCTGCACATGTCCCAGTGTCCTCTCCCTGCTAGCCTCTTCCGTCTCCTCAACTCCACAAGCAAGGGCATGGAGACACAGAGACATGTGGGAACTTGAACTCACTGGCTGCACAGTTTCTGCCAGCCATTGAGGTGGGGGGTGAAGGGCGCCGTGGGGTTCTGAGGGTCCACTACAGCTGGTAGGCCTGCTCAAGATCTCCAACGTGACAGGAAGCAATCTCTCACTTGAGGTCCCTAATACACAGAGGAGACCACGCAAGAGAAGAGATGTCCCACCTGTTCAAGGACTATGCTAAGCTGTGGACCCTTGCTGGGCTATCCTGGTATTTGGGTGGGGTTGTCCAGCACAAGAGGACAGCTAGGTACCAGTCAGCACTGGGTGAGCTTCTGTGGGGTTCCTGAGAACACAGGAGGTGGGGTTGCTGGGAGCCCTGGGCACCTCAGATGCCACAACTGCCCACTGACCTGAGGACAAGCCTGGGTAGTGTTCCTTGTCCTGGGCCCAGCCACGTACTGGGCTAGAGTTCTCAGGGGAAAGGGTGGCGCTGGAAGCTTCCATGCACTCATGGGCTGAGTGGGCCAGGTATCCAGTCCTCTTAGCCCTGTTTCCTCTCCGGACCTCCCAAGCCCCTGGACTCTAAAACGATACACATTCAGTCTTTCTCTCTCTCTCCCTCCCTCTCCCCCTCTCTCCCTCCCTCCCCCACTCTCTCCCTCCCTCTTTCTCTCTCTCCCTCTCCCCCTTCTCTCTTTTAGTTTTTCAAGACAGGGTTTCTCTGTGTAGCCTTGGCTGTCCTGGACTCACTTTGTAGACCAGGCTGGCCTCGAACTCACAGCGATCCGCCTGCCTCTGCCTCCTGAGTGCTGGGATTAAAGGCGTGCGCCACAACACCCGGCTTCAATCCTTCTCTTAAAGCCAAGCCACACTTCAGAAGCTGCTGCAGACCGACCTCTGGGTGTGAGGCTGGGGGATCCACTTTTTGCTGGCATTCCACTCCAAAGTAACAACACAGGCGAATCCACGGTGTGCACACCCTCCTCCCTGTGTGAGCGCAGGCCAACTCCTCCCTCTGATGTCCGTCAGACTTCCGAGCCCCTGAGTGTGAGTCAGTGGCCTCAGCTCCTGGCCTTAGGCACTGGACATATCAGAGTAGCCACTGAGTGGACACTTGAGACCGTGGACCTATGCAGGCTACGCACTGTCTGCACCTTTCCCCGACCAGCATGTACTTGGCAGTCTGTGCCTGGACCATTGCTTCCTCAGAGCCCTACCCTACAACAACAAGGGACCCTGTAGGTCCCCAGGCTACTCCCACACATCTGCACCCCAAACTGTCATTTCCATAGCTGCCTCTGTGCCACAGGCTCAAAGATCACTAGGAGCCCCATCACCCCAGCCACCTTGCCTTGCTCTGGAGCATGCTCCCTGCAGTGCCTGGGTGCCCCTCTCCACCCTAAGCATTGTGACCCCGATAAGCCGTAACCAACCATGTAACTACCTCATTTCACTGTATGCAACATGTAGTGCCTCCTGCATCAGTCCCCCCACCCCCCGCGCAGCCCTCTGCAGCCCGCTGTAGCCCTCTGCCAGCGATGGCTCGCCATCCTCCTGCCAAAGAGCTCTGGAGCATTGCAGCCAGATGGCCCAAGTCATCACTTCATGTTTGCTACCAGGGCCACCGTGAGTTCTGAGCATACAGGAAGCTGCTGGGCCAGTAGCTGCCTCTGGGGAGGACTGGGTATAAGGGTCAAACGAGGCCTGCAGAAGGGAGACCAGGGAGCCCTGGCTCCAGGGAATTCCCACTTGAGGAGCTGAGCTGTGCACCCAGGAATTTCATCCATGGCTTTACTGCAAGGCATGTTGCTACCTGACGAAGCGGGCCCCTTGTTTGCGGAGGCGTCACGCCCCACCCGTGTTACCCCCGCTGGGAGCAGCATGCCCCAACAGGTGAGGGCTCATGAGCACCCCGCCAACATGTGTACATTGGGCATCTTTGGGGCCAGGGGTGGGTACCACATCCCTAGCCTTGGGGTCCTGGGACTGAGCCCTGCTTCTTCCGTCAGTACAATTCCCCCACCGAAGCAGGTCGGTGGGGTCTCTGAACACTCTGCCCTCTCAGGTGCATGCTGGGCACCTTAGTCTGAAGCAAGCTTCCAGAACCACCGAGGCAGGAGGCAACTTTAGAGTCTTTGTGTAAGGCCCTCCCCACGGGAGCCTGGTAGCCGCCATCTCTGCTCCTCTGCACTGGAAGACACAGATATGCCAGATGACGGTCAGAATCTTGTCTCTGAGGAGGAGCAGCAGGCAGGATGGGGGACTATCTTCTCACCATATTACAGGGCCATTCTCTTCCCCCCCCCCCCCCCCCCCCCGCCCGCCCCGAGCCCCGGGCTATTCTTCCCACAGCATCTGCCTCAGTTTCCCTGCCTGTAAAGTGGACACTCACTGGTGCTGGATGAAGGTGAGCCACTATTCTGAGGCAGGCTCCTGAGGAGGCAGAGAGCAGGCATGGACAGGCAGAGCTCAGAGGAGTGGACAGCACCAGGATTACCTCTGTGCCTAGGGCTGCCACTATAGGAGCCTTCTCCCAGTGATCATGGGGCCCTGTACAATCTTTCCACCCTTGACAGAGGGAGGGGACCAAGGATGAAGTGCCTCCTGCACCCTCAGCCTTGCTGCATACTCATCGCTGCAGCTGGAGCCCCACTGATGCTCAAGGTGACCGACCAGGTCTCCCCCTCCGAGTAGGGGCTATTGTCACAGTTTCCTACCCTCCAGCACGTGGCCCATCAGATGCTACTGGGAGAAAGGCTGTGCTGGGGCCATGCTCGGCTCTCTGGTGCCTCCGCAGCTGACGTGTGCCAACCTGGTCTGAGCTTTGCTCTTTCTTCATGTGCTTGCAGGGTTCCTCCAACAAGTCCCCACCTGACACTTCCCGGCCCTCTTGTTTTGAGGGATCCCAGCACCCTGGTGGTCCAGTGGGGGAGGATGCTGAGGACAGAAGGCCTCGCGGGGCTTCCTCGGGACTAGAGGTCCTCACATGTCCCTTCTTGCATGCACCAGTCACCTCCCTCCGGCGCCTGGCACCACCAGGGCATGCCAGAGGTAGCCAGAGAGTGAGCAGGGACAGAGCCCCACCAGCTACTGTGGCTGGCTTGCCTTCTTGCCAAGGGGAGCTCCCAATAGGAGCCCACATTCCAGAGGCTGGCTGCTGTGTGGCACCCCTCTTTGCCCCAGGAAAGGGAGCCCAAAAGATGGGGAATGGAGGCACCGCCCCCACCGGCCACATCTTCCCTTTCTAACATAGGGAGCTCTCGTCACCACCCTCCATGCTGATCCTGTCCAGAGGTAGACAGAGGGACATGAGCCAATCAGAGAGCAAGGGAGAGCTCACAGGCAGACAGCAGCAAGCATGCTAAGACCAACACGAAGCAGGATTTTCTGGGCAAAGGAAAAAGAGGGGTGCCCTCTCCACAGGGCCTCAAGATGTTGGAGAATCCCAGCTCCCTTCTCTCTTCAGGGCAAGGCTGCCTAAGAACGAAGGCGCCCCAGGAAAAACTAAAGAAGAAGCAGGTGAAAGAGGAGGCTGGGAAACACCTGGGTCCTGTCGCGCCTGGAGCCCTTCCTGCCACTGCACCCATCCACGCGCCAATCCACTCTTACCGAGGAGTCAGCAGTCACGTGACCTGGTTATCTATCTTCTTCCTTACAATTTGAAGCATCCAGACTTACCCAGAGTGGCTACCCAAAGTCCCGCTAAGAAAAGCCAACCGACGCTTATTACAATGTTCAGTCTTCAGCAAGGGCTGCCCCCACTCACCATCTCTGAGGAGGTCATGCCCGGCAGGTGGAAGACATCCATGCTGGCCTCCTGGCTGCCCACTGCCTCACTGCTCCCTCGGCTGGACTGGGGAAGGTCAAAGTAGGTGCTGTCTGGCTCCCTGTGTTGTGGGAGAAGGAGGCTGGCTGTTACATCTGCTCTGCCATCCCCTGAGATCCCTCTGGCTCAGGATGCCAGGCTACCTACCCCATGGCTCCGGGCAGCATCTGTGTGTCCCAAGAGATCGATCACATGCCCTTGGCCTTCTGGGCCTTCCTCACCCCATCCCCCGCCCCACCCCGCCCCGCAATCCCCACCAACCTGTGGCTTGCCCCTCAGGACTGGTAGCACTGGGAAGAAAATGCTTCAGCTACATGGCCTCTGTGCCCACAGCCCTCTAGAGAACTGGCCAGAGGACAGACCGTGGCTGTGGGTCACATGCACCCAGGCCACGGCTCAAGGAAGCTGCTACCCTGGCAGACCCCCTCTCTCAACTTGTTCCAAGCCAGCCAAAGCCAACCAAGGCCAGCGAGGCTGAGTTCTCCATACTCACAGAGAACTCCACAAGTGCTCGAAGGTGGTTCCTTCGCCGGCGGAGGAAGACGGGGACTGGGCCATCTCCCCCACGCCACTGCTCATTCTGGAGGAGGGAGAAGGACAGGAGGTCAACATGAGCATCCGGGGAGTCCCGTCCTCAGGGGAGTCAAGTGGACAGGGCTGGCTATGGTGTGCAAGGAGACCCCAGAGCAGCTGCCGAGCCCTCCCACCCATGCTGGGCCCCTCCCCGTGCCCTGATGTGGCTCCCTCCCTGCCTACTACCTCTTTCTCAGGCAGCCCACCCTCTGGCCCAAGAAGTGAGACTGACAAGTTTGGCTTTAGAGATCTCATTCCTGGATCCTGCTGGAAACAGCTCCCAGAAAAGCAGTAATGAGGGCAGCTGTGTAGTGGATGCTGCGGAGTAAGTGAATTTAGCATCCACGGTCTTGAACCAGTTTGTGGAGGAATGAGCCGGGGCTGCCACACTCTGAGCCTACAGATACGGCAAGGGTTAGGACAAGCCAGGTCTTGATATGTCCCTTGTCCCCAAAACTTGGAGACAGATCATCAATCAGGTCCTTAGTAAGAGCATGTGTAGGGCGCCCCCTGCTGGAGACAAGCTGGGAGGCATAGCAGTGCAGGCTGCTGTGGGACTCAAGAGGTTTCTCATCCTGCAGGGTCTAAGGCCAAGGTCCTAAGACTGCCTTGGAGTTGTCACCTCTGCATGGTCTCCTCAGATAAAGGGGAGTGGGGGGGGGCACCCTGACCCCATTGGCTCTTTCCCAACTCTTTCCTCAGCACAACCTCCCACACAGAGGTTCCAGCCACTCACAGCCACTCAGGAGAAGGGAGCACACGGTAAATTGTGTCCTGTGGGAGGGCGGGGCAGGGAAACCCCAGCCCACCTGCCCACCACCCATATCCCAGCTGAGGAGCAGCTCCCTGTGGCAGCCTTCTGAGCTCAGGGAACCAGCTTGACCCAGCCCTACTCTGCCAAGCTGACAGGTCCAGACTTGCCCAGAGCTGGCAGGGCAGATCTGTGGCTTTTGTCTGACCCCAAGCAGGCGACTACTTATAGAGGTTTGTGGCACAGAACTAGAGATGGCACGCGCCAGGCCATTGTGTCCCCCCCCCACCCCACAGAAGTGGCAAAGGTGTGAGGGCCAGTCCAGAATCCCAGCTGAGACAGGCAAAGAGAAACCTTAGGGTGGGGAGGGGGGGGCTCAGTCAGCAAGGGAGGACGGCCCAGGGCAAGGATCCTGGACATGTCACAGCCCCGCCCCCTTCAAAAGACAGGTGCACACATACACAATTCCAGGCACCAAGAGGCTGAGGCAAGAGCAACAGTTCAAGGTCAGCCTCAACTACGTGAGGCCTTATCTCCAAAAGCAACAATGATAACACTTTTGTTTGTTTGTTTTGTTTTTCGAGACAAGGTTTCTCTGTGTAACAGCCCTGGCTGTCCTGGACTCACTTTGTAGACCAGGCTGGCCTCGAACTCAGAGCTATCCACCTCCCTCTGCCTCCCGAATGCTGGGATTAAAGGCGTGCGCCACCACGCCAGGCAATAACACCTTTACAATAAAATGCTGATTATATGTTAGGAGAATTTCAGGACAGTCCTTAAATTTTTATTTAATGACTTGACTTATACAGGTATGGTGTGGTGCATGTGTGTGCATGTGTGCCACAGTCTGAGTAGAGAGGTCAGAGGACCAGGTTCAGGAGCGGCTTCTCTACTTTCACCACATGGGGTTCAGGGATTGAACTTAGGTCATCGGGCTTGGCAGCAGTCACCCTTACTCACTGAGCCATTTCCCATTTCACTGGCCCGCCTCTGGAATAGATGTGGGCAATGCTGTGGTCACACTGCCCTAGATGGTCTCTCAAAGATAGGAAGGAGCACTTTGAGACTCCCTGTCAGGCTGAGGGCCCCAAAACACATGCTCCTCCGGGGTCCCAACATGGACGTAGCCTGGGAAGACGGCAGCAAGATCCCAGGAGTGCCCTGCTGGTACCTCCACCTGCCATACCTCACCCCACCTCTTGCCACTCATGATGGCTGGCCTCTCCAGTTCCAGACAGGACACAGCTGAAGACCGCCAGCCTTCTGAGGAAGCAAGGGGGGAATATGGGTCCCCCTTCACCTCTAGTTGTGTCCATGTGGCCAGGATAATCAGAGGGGGATGTTGGAGGGGGGGAAACGTGGCACACTGAGTATTGGCAGGTGCCCAGTGCCTGGAAACAAAGCAAGGGTCGGGGAGGGGCTATCTACAGGCACAAGACTCCCCGCAGTTCCGCAGACTTTGCAGCCCTGCCCCCCAGTACAGACCCAAGACCTCTTGCTGAGTACTCCGCAGCAGTCCCACACTTCCTGCCTTCCAAGTCCTCCTGCACCCACACAGGGAGGAGCCGCCACCCAGGGCCCTCTGTCAGCGGCCTCTCCTGACCTGCTTGCCATGGACACAGGCCTCTGCCCACCCTCCTCTGCTGCCCTTTACTGGTTCCTCCAGTCCTCATGGGACCTACACACATGGGGCATCTGCTAGTACTTGGCTCTGCACTTCTGCCCCTTCAGCCTGGGCATGCCTTTTTACCTCAAAGGTGTCTTCTCAGCATCAGCTCTGAACTCAGAGAGCACCACAGCCTCAGGGAGGCCACCTACACCATCCAGCCTTGTCGCCCTTCCCTTACTGCCTGCAAAATCCCCGCAGCTGGCAACCAAACCTTACTACATCATTATCTTCAGAGAGACACAGAGAGGCAGGCGTGGTGGCGCACGCCTTTAATCCCAGCACTCGGGAGGCAGAGGCAGGTGGATCCCTGTGAGTTCGAGGCCAGCCTGGACTCCAAAGTGAGTTCAGGACAGCCAAGGCTACACAGAGAGACCCTGTCTTTATACAGAGAGATGCAGAGGGAGAGAGATGGAGGGAGAGACAAAGACCGTGGGGGGGGCAGGGAGGGAGGGAGGGAGGGAGGGAGGGAGAGAGAGAGAGAGAGAGAGAGAGAGAGAGAGAGAGAGAGAGAGAGAGCGCACACTCTGGAATATGTGTACCTTCAGGGTCAGGGTTTGGTGAGGGACATCAAGGGCTCCTGCACTGAGCTCTCTGGAGCTGGTCAGGACATACTGTTGCTGACTGCCTGGTGGAGGGCACCAGCTGCAGCTAACACCAATTTAGCCTCCCTTAGCACTGCCTCCCCACTGAACCTCAAATCCTGCAAAGCCCCCTTCCTGCACTGGCTAGCTCCCATGCTCCCACCTGCTCAGGTAGAGCTCCCTGCTCAGCGAGGATGCCAACTCTGCTTTCCTTTCTCATCTCAACCCAGACTGCCTCACCAGGAGTGTGTGGTGATGCAAAGGGGCATGCTGGGGCCCTGGCTTCAGGTATGTGTGACCTCAGGGTGAGAGGGCAGGTCACTCCGGTAGATCAACCCTAAAACTCCCAACTCCCAATTAATCGACATCACACACACACACACACACACACACACACACACACACACACACACACACCCTAGCCTGTCTTCCTTGTGTGCGTTTGTGCATCAGCACTGGGTGGGGGTGGTCTTCCTCTATCTTCCCACACTTTTCCCTTGGGTTTATTTTGTGTGTGTGTAGGGGATGATATTCTGCCTGTATGTATGTCTGTGTACGACATGTGTGCTCTGTGGCCTCCTGCAGAGGCCAGGATAGGGCAGATCCCCCAAGACTAGAGTTACAGATGGTTATGAGCCACCATGCGGGTGCTGGGAATCGAACTTCCTACCTTGCATTTTGAGGCAGGGTTGCTCTCTGAAGCTGGAGCTCACAGATTCAACTACACTGGATGGCCAGCAAGCTCTTGTCTCTGCCTCAGCAGGACTAGGAACGCAGATGACTTCTGCCATGCCTGGGGTTTCACACTCGTGCTGGAGAGCTGAGCTCCAGGCTTCATGTTTGTATGGCAAGAACTTTACCCAGCAAGCCATCGCCATAGGGCACATGCTCCCTTAACTCAGAGATGTGCTCACAGAGGAACAGATTATGTAAGTGTGGAAAGCTATTAAGATATCAAGTGTCATGCTGGAAAACAGGCCTGCTCTGAGAAACTGTCAGACGATATAACAAGGCTGGAAAGTGTAGAACCACAGTTGGAAGTATAGATGTAAAAAAAAAAAAAAAAAATTACACTGTGTGCATGCGCGTGTGTGTGTGCAGGTGTATGCCTCAGAGATCAGAGGATAGCTTTCAGGAGTCAGCTTTCTCTCCCCCCCCAGGGCCCCCACTCTGTAGGTCCCAGGGAGAGAACTCGAGTTGCTGGAAAAGGTGGCACACACCTTTATCCACTGAGCCATCTTACTGGCCCTGGGATTGTAGAATTTTGACAAAGACTTGAGTTTTTCTAGAGAGACCATGTATCCTGTGATGTGACGAGAGGCACAGAAGGTCCAGGATCAGCAGAGAGAGACTTTTAGGCTGAATAACGCATGACCACAATGTCAGCTGATGGCAGAAGCACCAACAGTCCCCAGAGGAGCCCTGGCCCTGCCTGGCTGTCATCTCAGAGGCTCCGGCAGCAGCCAGGCCACAGGCTGTGGGCATGGCTGAGCTATGGGGTGTCTCTGGCCCTGCCCTAGCCCTGGCTCCACCTCCACCAAAGTCTCAGGTGAGCTCCTCTCTTTGCTGAGCTAAGCCTCCGCACCTATTGCACTCCAAAAGCCCCAACAAGCCTGTGAATCGGGGTACGTCTGCCAGGCCCGTAGTGCCAGGGTACTGTGAAAGGAAAGCAATGCACCCAGACAGCAAACCCTCCCTGAACCAAGGACATCACAGCTTCTCACAGAGATCTGGCAACTCTGAGCTGGAGTCATACCCCATGGGGTATTTGCTGGGAATAATTTCACTGTCACAACTGGGTGGCAGAGGGTCCCCCCAACCTCCATGGATGCCAAGAGCCATTCCGTTAAAGGAGCTCATTATGCATGTGGGCTTTCTAGGAAGTGATCTGGTATATTTTGTAAGGTCTGTACCGTGATGCACCCCCAGAACTGCTTCCAGCTTCTGACACGATGTCAAGAGCCATTGATTTGGGGAAGATCAGGAGGCATGTGAACTCTCTGGAAGGGATCTGGTATTTTGCAAGGTCTGTGCTGTGATGCACCCCAGAATTACTTCGGATGAGCTAATTCCTGATTTAATTCAAACTATTTTAAAAGTTAAATTGTCTTAGACCTTCTAAAAACAATTTTAGAAAGTTTGTGGCTGCAATAAAATACCTTTGTGGACCTCCAGGTGCCTCATTAGGGCACAGCCTTGAGGCAGATTTCTAGCCTCAGATGATCCTTCACCCCAGATGGCACCACAAATCCTGGTATTCACCATAAATATAGGCAAGTTGGTTTAAACTTGCCATGAACCCAAGATATAATGGTGCTACCTAAAAATATCTAAATGAAGCACAAACATTAAGTGTACATTTACAAACTGTTCTGTTATAATTACTTATCCCTTGTCACTTTATGGCACCATATGCTATCATTTTAACTTCACTTTGTTTCTTAGAATGAAAGACGCATAAAACTATTGTCCTGGACTCACTATAAACTAAGAGATAGCTGGAAAACGTGTAGCCAGGCCAGTCCTAACTGAAAAGACAACAGTTTAAGTTTCCCTCCTCACCTGCAGCAGAACCAGTCACTAGAGAAAGAAGCCTGGGCTCCCTCCCCTCTTCCTTCTTTCAGTCGATTATCAGCTGCCTGAGCCGGCAGCTCTGCGACCAGAGATCCCGCATCCAGTACCCGATCCTACCCTGGACCTTGCCAGAGCAAAGAGAGACCCTGGCACATGGCGAGAGCCTAGGGATGCTGACTAAACACTCTTGGAAGAGCCGCGAGGCCCGCACAGTGGCCCAGCCAGGCTCCCCAACTCAGTCCAGAGATGAATAAACCAATGTCCCAAGCCAACAATGTTTGAGAGCCACGGGACTTACCCAAGTAATTAAACATCCTGGCTTTGTCTGAGCTGAAGCAGGTTTGCCAGTGACTTCCTCTATCCTCTGGCCCCCAAGAAAGTCTCTGACTATTCCATTTCCTCGCCCTGCCCATTATACCTGGTCTCAACTTCCCAGCAAAAGCTACCACCCTTTGAACCTTCTGTCTGGTCCCCATATGTTCCCTTATCGCGCCCCCTCCCCCTTTCCCCAAGCACCTCCTCATGCCCCCCCCCCAGTCACCATGGCCCAAAATACATGCTATACCTATGTTTGTCTTTCCTAGGCCTCCTTTCCCATCACTGTCCTTAGCTAGCTCCTCAGGAAAGCTTTTGTCGGGCTGGAAAGAAGGCTCAGAGGTTAAGAGCACTGGCCGTTCTTCCAGGGGTCCTGAGTTCAATTCCCAGAAACCACATGGTGGCTCACAACCATCTATAATATGATCTGGTGCCCTCTTCTGGCCTATATGCAGGTACACATGCAGGTAGAACATTACATAAATAATAATTAATTTTTTTTTAAAAAGGAAAGAAAGCTTTTGTCTTGGTCAACTCTGAGTATCAGCCTTCCTCCCCCACCCCAATCCCTAGCCCCTGACTGGAGGTGGGGACACAGATGCTGCTTGGCCACACAGAACACCTCAATCAAATGGGATGGGGGCACCCTTCCTTTGCTATCCCCGCTTTCCCATCCCCCATAGCCCTGCTCAGTCCCAGATTCATAACCACCAGATGGCCATAATGATCCTGAGTCTGCTCTGGAAGGGACGCCCCATCCTCAGGGATGCACCGCCGCCCCCCCCCCCCCGCCACTTCCTGCCTTCTAGGACCCTGACACCCAACCTTCACTAGGGAAATTTTCCACTTGCCCAGACACAGGAGGGGTGCGGCTTTCAGTAACATGACACTTTGCCTCCTGGGTGCGGCAGGGGTCTTCTCTGTTCAGGTCAGCAGGGAAATCCCCAGAGAAATCCATCCTGCCTGGGACACTCCCATCAAGCTATCTCTACGTGATGTCATCATTAATGTGGCTTGTCAGCCACTCCCTCCCCATCTAGTGGTTTGTTCCAACGAGCAAAAGAAGAACGAAAGAAGGCAGCGGAATTGAAATCAGAAGTGCCTAGTACACTGGTGGCGACCACAGGAGGGGCCCATTTCAGTCACTGTGTGGCCTTTCCTCCAGGGGACATGAAGGGTTCGAGCACCCACGAGATCCTCGTGTGGGCACAGGGCAGGTGTTCGGCTCGGGGACATGGCCAGGGACTGTCTCTCCTTAAATGGCACTGTTTCTGGGCAGTGGCACAGCCAAAAGACTCAGGAAGTCAAGAACCTGGCCACATCGTGGCCTTGGTGCCAGGAGCCTGTTCCCCTCATGCCGGCTCTAGAAGGGAAAGCCGCTCAGAGGCTGGGGTCCCACCTGATACAGGCAGAAGTACCTCCCTCCCCAGGGCCAATGGGGCAACCATCTTGGTGCTGCCCCAGCTGGAAGCTGGCTGAAGGCCTGCCCTTGCTCACCTCTCAACCAGGATTCTCCTGACCTTCAGCTCCACTCCCTATCCAGGTGAGGCCCTTGCCGTCCAGGGGGCCAGCTGCTGCCCTCTCCTCAGGCTGGGGGGAGCCAAGCAGTGATGACGGAAGACAAATTTAGCTGCTCCATGCGGGGCGGGGTGTGCTATGTGAAATATGAAGCAGCTGCCTTTTCTTGCCTGGGCTGAGGCCGTCAGCCAAGGGGATGGGAATGGGGCTGGAGCTGCCTAGTCCTTAGCCCTCAGGACACCCAAGGCTCCCTGTACTTCTTCAAGGAGCCAGTAGTCGGTCAAACTCCCCATCTATGCTAAGTCACCTGCCACCATATGGGAACAAGACCAAATGAAACGAACATTGCTGCATGCTGGCCCCACCCCCACCCCACCCCACCCCCACAAGACAGCATGGACTCCTCAATGTACAGAGAATAAACACATCCCGCATCTTATTTGACTACCCAGCAAACAGCCACAAAGGCGCTAGGTCACTCACTCAGGGCACACAGTTAGCGAGCGCCTAGCTCTCTGGGGGGGGGGGGGGCCTGAACTCTACTGTCACCTCCCTGAAGGTGACAATACTTCTGGTGCTCACACCCATCTTCCCAGGCCCCCAATCCTGTTTTCAAGGCCCTGCCCACATGCAGGCATCCAAGGAGTCCCTTATCCTCTGCTGACCTGCTCAGCCCCTATTTCCCCACCCACATGTTGGGGTCATGTGGGACATATGGCATCCGGCCCATCACTTCCTACTCCAACATCCAACCTTGCTAGGAACATAAGCAGGTGCCCTTCCCGCTTTATCCACGTAGCCTACCTCCGCCACTCTCCAGCTGTGTGCGCCTGCGCAGGTGACATGCCCACCCCGGGCCTCTGCGCCCTCACCTGTGAAGGGATAGCTGCGGATTGCCATGCCCACCCCCACGGAAGGAAGGGAGAGGATGACCGTGTGGCCGCAGCATCAGGCAGAGTGAGGATCCTGCCGCGAGCAGAGTCCCAGCTCCTGCAGTGTTCGGGTCCTATCATCAGGGAAAGGCAGGGTGGGAAATGACATCCATGGACAGAGACCGTCGGGATGTTGCCCTGGTCTCTGCTTCATCACAGCAATGGAGGACGGCCTTACCCCTCTTTGAAAGTGGTCTCAAGCCTGCCCTGCAGAACACTGCCTCACTCGTGGGACATCTCAAAAAGCAAGTTGGCTTCTACTGTATGGAAGAGGTGAGTCGGGAAATAACCTGATCGCCTGGAGGCAGAATGGGTGACGCCTGTGACAATGTCAAACATGAGGTGCTAGGGAAAAGGACCAGGAGTCTCCCAAGCCTGTGCCTCCAAGTCATTGCAGAAGGGGATAAAGGGGACAGATGAACGTGGAGGTTGGGGGCCAGCGGTATGACAGGCCTGACGAGTTCCTTAAGGAGCTGGGGGGATAAGTGAGGCAGTTCAAGGGAGCTTGCTGGTGTAACCCACAATGCACCAGCAGTGCAGCCAAGTAGACCTCTCCTGTCAGTGTGCAGCAGCAATAGAGCTTCCAAGGAAGAGGGAGGGGCAGGGAGAAGTCAGTGGCAAGACTGCTTCAGGCCAACAAGGATGGAGTAGACAGAGGACTCAGGGCCACTGGCCACCGAGGACAGAGTGCTGAGGGTTAGGGGAGATGAGAGCCTGTGGTCAGGGCAGGTGTCTGCCTAGCGCCGAGTATACGGGTGGCCAGAGCAGGCCTCAGCAGGGTGGGTGCCCTCCTCACGGGACTTGTCACAGCTTTTCCCTATGTGCTCAGCTGTTCCACATACAACCCTATTCCATGCCAGAACGGCTGAATGCAGAGGCCTGAGGTCACAGAGAGAAGCCTGGGCTGGGGGCAGGTAGGACAGTGAGGACAGAAATAGGGACACGGCAGAAAAGGAGCCTAAAGTGTGTGTCCTGACCCTCAGACCGTGGACTGACCACCAACAAGACCTTCAACAAGCCACTAGTTCAGAGACCCCCATCTCTTCCCGTATGTGGAGCTTAGATCCTCTACTAACCCAAGTAGGCTGTCACACTCTCCTTGCATGGATGGTCTGTGCAAAGCTTTAGGGAGATTCCTGGATGAGGCTGTTACCAAGGGCCCAGGGTGAATGACAGTCCTATGTCTGCAATTCAACCACCTGTGGGTCCTCATGGCCTCGCTGCCACTGGTTTTGGATTTGGAAAGTGGCTGCTTGAAGACACTCTCTGTCCCACTCACCTTTCCAAGGGTGTAGATAGATAGATAGATAGATAGATAGATAGATAGATAGATAGATAGATGATTGATTGATAAATGATTGATTGATAGATGATAGACAGGCTGCTCTTTCAGGCAATATTCCAGACATCTGGGCTCCAGGGCCAATGGTGGGTCCTGCTGGGAGGATGCCGATAAAAGATGAAGGGCATGGCCCCCACACCCACAGATACCGCCCACTCTCTCTCTCACATGTGTACACTGGCTCATACTGCACCCCACAACTGAGGTGTTCACATGTATGCACGTGCACGCACGCACACACGCACATACACACACACACACACACACACACACACACACACACACACACACACGCCCTCTGGCCTCATTGCAACAATTTCTACATAGGATTTTCTCCATCTCGTCCCGGTAGGACCCTGTATAATTTGCCTTGGACATCAAGCCCTGTTCACAGGGCAGCAGCCCAAGTGCAGACAGCAGCAGGAACAAGGCCTGCTGAGGCCCCATCACCACACTTAGGCCAGCACGTAGATCGCCGTGTGTGGATCAGGAAGCCCAAGACAGGCTCAGGCTGAAGGGGGGCTGGAGGCTAGGGTGTGGTGAGAGGGGGCTAGGGAGAGCCAGTCAGTTCTGGGCAGTGACAGCATCCCGTAGGGACTAACTATGGCCCCAGAGGGTCCAAGTAGCTGTTTGGTGTGTCTTGGTCAGGGAATAAACAGGAAAATTCAGGTGGCACTAAGGAACGAAGGCTGTGGAGATGCCAGAACCAACCACTTCCAGAAGACCTCAGACTCCCTTCTATCTCCACCTTGGCCTGCCGTAGAACAGGGCCACAGGGAAGCCATGCAGACCACTCAGGACAGATGGCTTTCCAAAGTACCATCCTGGGTTGCCTTGTCCCATCAGAACCACAGTGAGTGCCTCTTCAGACTGGCTTGGTCACCAGCTTGACCATGAGGTACGCCCACTCACTTAGCGCCTTACTTCTGGGCTACCAGGTTAGCGGGGAGGGGCTTTCTTATCCTGTTGGCACCTTGAGGCAGTTGCCCTGTGGGGGGAGGGGGACAGCAAGAGAGCCCTGGTTTTGGAGCTGAGAGTCAAGCAAGAGACCCTGCCTACCTTGGCTGAGCCTGGGCCCAGGATGGTTCCTTAGATTTGGGTTGAGGTGCTGGAGGCCCGGTGGTTTGCAGGCGGGCAGTGGCAGCAGCGTCCCAGTTGCCTAGGTGATGACATTGGAGTTAAGGAAGCTGGGAGGCCTGTGTGGCCAGCTCCAAGGCAGTGGGTGGAGCCTGGCTGGGAGCCCTGGGTCTGGGGACCAGCTACTAGGCTTACAGGCACTGTGCTGGCTTGTGTTCTTGACCCCTACTCCTGGTGACTAAGCTGGGCACAGGCACCCGGGCACTCAGACTGAACTGGAAGGTAGAATGAACCCCTTTACACCTTGGGCTCACTTCTCACCTGCTCGCTGTCCTCTCCCGAACAATTCCGAAGTCCTGTGTACCCTGTCGTCTCAACAACACAGACCTTCATATGTTGGCCACAGCTAACAACCCATATTGCAAGTGTTAGGAACCGTGCCTTTGTCCTGTCCGCACCCACAGGATGATGAGCGGGCCAGTGGCCAAACTCGGAATTTCTATGCCATGTTCTTAACTGCTAGTGAGGGGCCTTTGAGGGCACTCCTGCTACACTCCTTATATGAAATATGATACACATTGTACTGGGAAATTATCGTGCGCCATATAGGCTTCGCAGAAGTAGGCTCTGGGAGTGAGGATGTTTCCTTGTCTCCCCAAAACCTTGGTGCAGGTTGACCTCCTAACTCTGTAACACGAAAAGCAGGACACAGCATAAACTGCATAAAGCACAGAGTGAGTCCCAAGCCATTCACGGTTGCATAGTGAGACCCTGTCTCTAGAAGGCAAACCATTTCCAACAGACATTGCTGTTGGTCATCTTATGGGGTGAAAGTGAGACACCATCAAATCAGAAGTTCTCAGCATCCAGTAGAGACATCTGGAACAGCCTGACTGAGCAAGGGCAACAGCATCAAATCTGGGGCTTACAAACATCCAGCAGAAATTGGCTGTGAAAGCTGAGGCAGATGGGGGAGCTGGGGCAGCTGGGGCAGCAGGGGGAACTGAGGCAGCTGGGGGAGCTGAGGCAGCCGGGGGAACTGAGGCAGCCGGGGGAACTGGGGCAGCTGGGGGAGCTGGGGCAGCTGGGGGAGCTGGGGCAGCTGGGGGAGCTGGGCAGCTGGGGGAGCTGGGCAGCTGGGGGAGCTGAGGCAGCTGAGGTAGGTGGGGGAGCTGAGGCAGCTGGGGCAGCTGAGGCAGGTGGGGGAACTGAGGCAGCTGGGGGAGCTAAGGCAGCTGGGGGAGCTGGGCAGCCGGGGGAGCTGAGGCAGCTGGGGCAGCTGAGGCAGGTGGGGGAGCTGAGGCAGCTGGGGCAGCTGAGGCAGGTGGGGGAGCTGAGGCAGCTGGGGGAGCTGAGGCAGCTGGGGGAGCTAAGGCAGCTGGGGGAGCTGGGCAGCTGGGGGAGCTGAGGCAGCTGGGGGAGCTGAGGCAGCTGGGGGAGCTGAGGCAGCTGGGGGAGCTGAGGCAGGTGGGGGAGCTGGGCAGCTGGGGGAGCTGAGGCAGCTGGGGGAGCTGGGCAGCTGGGGGAGCTGAGGCAGCTGGGGGAGCTGAGGCAGGTGGGGGAGCTGAGGCAGCTGGGGGAGCTGAGGCAGCTGGTCCCAGTTCCCGAGCCTTTTTTTTTTTTTTTTTTTTTTTTTTGTGAACGTCCCCAGGCCTGAGCTTCCCAGCTTACCATCCTATTGTAAGCATTTTTAACATTAAAAGAAGAAAAACAGCCGGGCAGTAGTGGCACACTCCTTTTATCCCAGCACTCGGGAGGCAGAGGCAGGCGGATCTCTGTAAATTCGAGGCCAGCTTGGTCTACAAAGTGAGTCCAGGACAGCCAAGGCTACACAGAGAGACCTTGACTCAAAAAAACATAATAATAATAATAATAATAATAATAATAATAATAATAAGAAGAAGAAGAAGAAGAAGAAGAAGAAGAAGAAGAAGAAGAAGAAAGAAGAAGAAGAAGCAGCAGCAGTAATGGCATCTGTGTATTGGTATGTGCTTGTGGGTATAGGTCCCCTTGGAGGCCTCAGGAGTGTCAGGTCCTCTGGAACTGCAGTTGCAGGTGGTTTTGGGTTGCTCAATGTGGGAATAGTGAACAAATTCAGGTCTCTTTAAAGACCAGCATGCACTCTTACAGCCTTAGCCATCTCTCCTGTGCCCACTGCAGGGATTCTCATGAGGGAACCTGCCCTGGTCACACCCCGACATCTCAGGGAGAGTGACCTCACACATTGGCCTTTAGAGGCAGGGAGAAGGTAGAGTCTAGGTATAAAGACAGTAAGTGAGGTAAAGAGGGGGCAAGGGGATTGGGGAAATGGGATTGCAGGATGGGGAGGGGATTAGCTGGATAAAGGGAACATTTAAAAAAACATTTAGAGCCAGGCGTGGTGTCCACACCTGTAATCCCAGCACTCAGGAGGCAGAGGCAGGTGGATCGCTGTGAGTTTGAGGCCAGCCTGGTCTACAGAGCAAGTTCAGGACAGCCAAGGCTACACAGAGAGACCTTGTCTCAAAAGACCAAAAACAAACAAACAAACAAGCAAACAAGCAAACAAACAAAAACAACAACAACAACAACAACAAAATTTAGGAAGTAAGATATGCCCAAATGTACAATAGTGGCTCGACTATTGAGGGTGGTAACGAACTTCACTCTGAATTGATTCAAGACCCAGTCCACAGGGGCTCGTACTGTAAGCTTCGTTAACAAGCCGGGTCTGAGGAGGTAGTGTACCTAAGTGAGGTCTTCCTTCCTTCCCTCCTTCCCTCCTTCCCCCTCTCCTTTTCCCTCTTTTTTCTTTCTTCTTCTTCTTCTTCTTTTTTTTTTTAAGACACAATCTAACTATATATCCCTGGGTGTCCTAGAACTTAGTATACAGACCAGGCTGGCCTCAAACTCACAGAGATCCACCTGATCCTTCCTCCTGCGTGCTGGGATTAACATCTTTGCAACTGCTGGGCGCGGTGGTACAGGCCTTTCTTTAATCCCAGCACTCGGGGAGGGGGGGGCGGGAGGCAGGCAGATTGCTGTGAGTTCAAGACCACCCTGGTCTACAAAGTGAGTACAGGACAGCCAAGGCCACACAGAGAGACCCTGTCTCAAAAACCCCTCCCCTCAAAAAAGATGTGTGCAACTATACCTGACGAGAGCAACTTTTCTCTTTCCCTCCCTCCTCTCTCTCTCTCTCTCTCTCTCTCTCTCTCTCCCTCTCTCCTCTCCCTCTCTCTCTCCCTCCCTCCTCTCCCTCCCTCCTCTCTCTCCCTCCCTCTCTCTCTCTCCTCCCTCCTCTCCTCTCCCGCCCGCCCTCCTCTCCTCCCTCCTCTCCCTCCTCTCTCTCTCTCCCTCCTCTCTCTCTCTCCCTCTCTCCTCTCTCTCCCTCTCTCCTCTCTCTCCCTCCCTCCTCTCTCTCCCTCCTCTCTCTCTCTCCCTCTCTCCCTCCCTCCCTCCTCTCCCTCCCTCCTCTCCCTCCCTCCCTCCTCTCCCTCCCTCCTCTCCCTCCCTCCTCTCCCTCCCTCCTCTCCCTCCTCTCTCTCCCTCCCTCCTCTCTCTCTCTCTCCCTCCTCTCTCTCTCTCCCTCTCTCTCTCCCTCCCTCCTCTCCCTCCCTCCTCTCCCTCCCTCCTCTCTCTCCCTCCCTCCTCTCTCTCTCTCTCCCTCTCTCCTCTCCCTCCCTCCTCTCCCTCCTCTCTCCTCTCGCTCTCCCTCCCTCCTCTCTCTCTCTCTCCCTCCTCTCTCTCTCTCCCTCTCTCTCTCTCCCTCCTTCCTCTCCCTCCCTCCTCTCTCTCCCTCCCTCCTCTCTCTCTCTCTGTCTCCTTTCTCTCTCTCCTCCTCCTCCCTCCTCTCTCTCCCTCCCTCCTCTCCCTCCTCTCTCTCCCTCCCTCCTCTCTCTCTGTCTCCTCTCTCTCTCTCTCCTCCTCCCTCCTCTCTCTCCCTCCCTCCTCTCTCTCTCTCTCTCTCTGTGTATTGATTCTTTGTTTCACATCATGCTCCTCAATCTTACTTATCTCCCTGTTCCTTTGTATCCTCCCCTCTGCCCTTGCAACCTCATCCCCCTCCCCCCGCAAAAAATATTAAACAAAACATAAAAAGATCTCATTGTAGAAGCTGCAGTATTGTCACAGTGTGTCCCAACGTATACACTTTTGTCCACACATTTTTCACTTGCAAATGTCCATTGCAACGAGTCAGTGGTCTGGTCTGAGGACTCTGGCTTCTGCCACACTATCAATGGTGGATCCCCTCGGATATCCTGTTGTTGGCCTGTGTCATGGAGATCCCACAGCTTTGGATCTGCAGGACCTGCCCTTTCATACACTGGAACAGTTCATAGATGGGGTAGATGTTGGAGTGGGCTAACTCAAAGCCCTCAGTGGTAGCTGAGTTGGTCAGCCCTCCAGCTCTCCTGTACCCACGCCACCAGGGCAAGCTCTCTAGGATTGCCCCGACCAGCTCACCCAGTACCGCAGCTGGCAAGGAGCAGGGCCAGGTCTCCCACTCGCACACCCTCTGGCCTCACTCACTCACACCCATGCTACCAGAGCCAGCTCTATTGTGCTGTACAGTGGAGGCTTGGCGCCCACTCTCCTGAGTGCTGCAGCCAGTGAGGGACAGGGCCAGCTCTCCTGCTCTCACAACCTGGGGACCAGCTCTCCTGACTGTTGCAGGTAGGGAGGGGCAAGGTGGGCAGGGTATCGCTCCTACGCCCATGCCGCCTCACAGGAGGCAAGTGGTGGGGCCAGCTCCTCTGCACTCACAACCCTTGGGACTGGCTTACCTGTGCCCCTGACACCAGGGCCAACTCTACTGTGCTGCCCAGGCGAGGTGCATGGTCCACTGTCCTGAATGCTGCAGCTGGCTCTCCTGCTGTCACGACCCAGGGGCCAGCTCTCCTGGCTGCCACAGGTGGCAAAGGGTGAGGGGGGAGAGGGCATCTTCCTGTGCCAACACCACATCACAGCAGACAAAGCGAGAGCATATTTCTTATAGTTAACTGAACTGACATAGCAGACTGCCTCCGAAATTTCTATGCTTATCCCCGCAGACAAAAGTACCTCCCAGCAGCTTCAAGTAGAGATGCTTCTTCTTACAATGAGCAGTTACGAGTGCACAGACTCACCTGGCCAAGGCGCAGAATAACCACGGCTGTGGACCCAACCCTAAACAAGTTACCTACATCATCCCGTCTGAGGGGCAGGGAACAGTGTTTAAGGGAGATGGAAGGATGTGAGAGCCGGAATGGACGCAATCAAAAACTACAATCATTAACTTTCCTGCACAGGTCCACACAAGACTCTCTTCAGTCAGCCAAGGAAGGGAGAGGGCCTAAAACGGCTCTGCCCTTTACCTATGAGCTACTGCCTACCGGTGGGTTCTGGAAGATGGAACCACTGTGCTGTGCACCCTGCGCTGAGCCCAGTGATCTCCAACAAATAGCTCTAGACTCACAGCCAAACAGTCAGCTCTGGGTTTTTTCTTTGTTTGTTTTTCGAGACAAGGTTTCTCGGTGTAGCCTTGGCTGCCCTGGACTCACTTTGTAGACCAGGCTGGACTCGAACTCACAGAGATCCTCCTGCCTCTGCAGGCACTGGGCAGGGAATCCAACAAACGGGCCACGGTTAAAGGTCTCTCCTCACCATACTTCAGGCCCAAGGAAGGTGTCCAAGTGTGGACTTCAAGGATGCCCTCTGTTTATTTCCACGGGAGGTGGAGAGAGCTTGTGAGCAAACGCACATGGAAAGTGCTGGTGAACACAACACTGAGGAGAGCCTAGTGGTGTCAAGCCACCCGTGTTTCTTCTCACATGGGGGGACAGAGCCAAGTTAGCTAAAACCAGGGTGTGACAGACAGCACAAGTCCCCTCCATCCCACAGGAGGCTGCTGTAGAGACGGGCTTCCGTATCTCTCAACTACTCCAGGCACCCAGCTCTTCCATCTTTGAAATACCTGTCTAATGGCTGCTTGTGATGGCGCAGGGTTGCCTGGCTAATCACCCGGGATGGATGGCCGTGGTCGCCATCATGCCTGAAGCAGGTGAGAGAGCTCCTGGAGATTAGAAAGTGGATGCCTTGGGGAACTGCTTCCCCAATTAGCCCAGAGGCGTTCTTTGAGGCCAGTGCTCAGTCAGCTCTGGGCCTCTCAGAGCTTCCAATAGAGATGCCTGCATCACACTCTAGTGGCAACGGCCAGGGCCCCCAAAGCCCTAGGGTCAAAATTTACTCATCTCTGAGACTGAAGGGCCCCGTCCTGCTCACTAAGACAGAAGACTCAGAGGCTGCCCTAGGTGACAGCCAGGGCCAGGGAGGGTGGCAGGTGGAGGAGGACCAGTTATGACAACATGCTGTCCTAGCCTGTTTGATAGTGCCAGAGCATGCTTCCCTGGTCTCATCTGACTCTTCAGTCCTGGCTCTCAGCTCTCTCCACTCAGTGGTCCTGAGAGCGTGTAGGAGTTCAGCAAAGGGCGCGATGGGCGCCTCGTGCCCTTGCTGATTCTGCTCATGTGGCATGAATTTCGGCATTTACACACGTTAATAACGTACCTGTGACACCCATGCCGAGACAGGAGTCACCGCCTCTGCTCCCTGATGAGGAAAACCGAGGGATTGAGTGATGTGATGTGTCATTCATTACTGGACCAATATCCACCTCACCTGCCTGACAGAACATCCACTCTGCCTCCCTGCAGCACCTATTTCCGCTCCTGGCGGCAATCCGATCCACAGACAGCTAACTGGCCAGGCTCTCCCTAAGCGCAGCCTTGGCAAAAGCACCGTGCCTTTGGTTGTGTCCCCTCCTGTGTCTTCATAGAGTTAAAGAGGGCCTAAGAGAACAAGTGCCTAGGAGGGCATCTCTAGAAGTTCTCCCTGCCTGCTTGCTGAAGTTCCTGATGGTCCCTCGACGGGCAGGGCACATCCAAGACTGTCTCTCTCGTCCCACTACAAGACCTGTTCCCACCCACAGCTGAGCTGTGCTCTGAGTGGACTATCTTAGGCTGTGGTAGGCCCTGGTGAGGCCCAAGAGGCCTGCACTCTGCAGGACTAAAACCTCAGCTTCAAACGGGTATCTACGGAATGGCGAAGGCAGTGCTCATAAAGTCTGGGTTTTCTAGCCCCAGAGCAGGGCCTCGTATACAGCAGGTACTCGATAGTAGTTTTGTGGGTGGGCGGTGGATAGATGGGTAGACAGATGAACAGATGGATGGGTGGGCGGGTGGATGGACAAACAAACGGATGGACAGGCGGGGTGAGATGGATCGAATGAACCGATGAATAGATTCATAGGTGGACGGATAGATAAGTGACTAGACAGAGGATAGGCTGATGGGAGGGTGTGATGGGTCGGTAGATGGGTGGGACGGATAAACAGACAGGATGGGTGGGCAGATAAATCTTAAGTAAAATACATTTTCTTTTCTTTTTTTTTTTTTTAAGATTTATTTATTATTTACACAGTATTCTGCCCACACATGTGCCTGCCCACCACAAGAAGGCACCAGATCTCATTACAGGTGGTTGTAAATCACCATGTGGTTGCTGGGAATTGAACTCAGGACCTTCAGAAGAGCAGCCAGTGCTCTTAACCTCTGAGCCATCTCTCCAGCCCAAGTGAAATACTTTTTCTAACCCTAACCCAGCTCCCAGAGTCCCTTTTCTGAATTTAGAAATTCAGGAAGCTTATAAACCGAAGGCTTTGTCCCTACTCTGCAAATCTGACTGGGGTGTGTTCGCCAGCCCCTTGGTGGAATTATAATACGCGTCTCGAGCGTCGCCAGTGTTTAGGTTGAGCTGGACTTGAACAGGCGGAGCCAGAACTTACTGTTCAGTGTGAGTTCTGATCCATGTAAGGACAGTGATAACCAAGACAGTGCAAAGTAACGACTGTGTGATAAGGTTCATGCCAAGAATAAATTTTAAAACCTACATGGCTCAAATACTATGCCACGCATCTTAGTGAGTATTTTATGGAACCGGTTAACTCTTGCACAGCCTAGGTGCCAGCCGGGGCTTAGAAGCCAGGCCAGGAGCTCAGAGTCAATCCAGACCATAAAGCATCACTGTGGCCAGGGGAAGAGGACAGGACACATCTGGTCAGCACAGCCATGCAGACACCCTACAAGCCCTACAGAAACCTGACATCGCTGAGACACCAGACGAGGAAGCCATGGATAGCACACACCTGGCACCTTGTCCCCGTGGTGAGAGCTTTGGTGAGATTTCACTACTAGCTTGGAGCACTCAGCCCACCCCTGTTCAAAACATTTATCGCCTTCTGACATAATGGGATTTTTAAAATGAAATTACAGTGGGGCAGTGGTTGGCGCATGCCTTTAATCCCAGCACTTGGGAGGCAGAAGCAGGTGGATCCCAGTGAGTTTGAGGCCAGCCTGGTCTACAATGTGAGTCCAGGAAAGCCAAGGCCACACAGAGAGACCTTGTCTCGGAAAAAAAAAAAAAAAAGAAATTACAGTAGGTGGACCACATACAAGTTTGGCTCAAGATTCAAATAATTGAAAGCACTGGATAGGGCCAAGAGGAAACAGAATGAGAGGCTGGAGAGATGGCTCAGAGGTCAAGAGCAGGTATTGCGCTTGGTAGGTTGGTTTCCAGCATCCATACCAGGCAGCTCACAACTGCCTGTGAGCACAGCTCCAAGAAGACCCAAGGCTTCTGGCCTCCCAGGCACCTACATTTGCATTCACGTGCCCATACGTACACGCATACACATTAAAAAAAAACTTAAAAAAAGAAAAGAGAGGAGCCAGGTGGTGGTGGCGCACACCTTTAATCCCAGCACTCGGGAGGCAAAGGCAGGAGGACGTCTGTGAGTTCGAGGCCAGCCTGGTCTACAGAGTGAGTTCAAGGACAGCTGGAGCTGTTACACAGAGAAACCCTGCCTCGGAAAAACAGAAAGAAAAAGAAAAAAGAAACAGAGGAAAGAAAGGCAGTTGGCACAGGAAAGTTCTAGGAAGTCCAGAAACGACTTAGGGTCAGATAGCTACAAAACCCCCAGAAACAGCCACACGTCCCCGGTGGTTTGCATGCATGAACGTCTCGGATGAGTTTTGCATACACGGTGGCACGTTTTACCATCAAGAGCCGACCTTGTCTGTAGTCTTCCTCGTACTCCGAAACTCATGTCTACCACACAAAGCCTGGGCAACTCTTGGAATTACTCTGACCTCAACCTTCCTGTCGTCTACGTGACTATTTCCATCCCAGTCCGTCATTTTCACATTAATCCAATTAGCGCCCTGCTTACCGATGCATCGTCTTTTAATTTGCAGCTTCATTCTCTAAGCTCAGGGACATTCTCACCACTTCATCTCTCCTCCCTCATTACTGCCAAATAATTAGGCAGGGAGGCGTTCCCGATCAAAAATTAAGGGCCCAGGAGCAAGCTGGAGCATGCCTTATTCCAAAAGAAAGAAGTGACAGAAGGCTCTTGTAATTACAAAGGCTTGTTGATGGTAGTTGACCGCCACAGGGAGACCAAGGGGGAGTTGCGGGGGGGGGGGGGGGTGTCGAGGCCAGGAAGGAGGGGGGGCCACATTGGGAAGTGCTATCTCTAACTTACATGACAGTCACTAGCAGAGCCTCCTTCCCTAGCCTGGGACCCCAAAGGCTGATACCATGGGCTGCTTCTTGCTCAGAGTCTGGATGGCACAGAAAACAGGAAGTACCCACTGCCACTGGGGAACTCACCCTCCCTTTGTGGCCCTACAGCATCTAGTGAGGGTTGCTGGGATCCCTGCAGAAGCCAGACCCCTCTCTACTGTGAGGCCCCCCCCTCTGCTGTTGGCTGAGACACCCCAACCCTGGCACCTGGGACACTCTCCTTGATCCCCAAAGGGCCGGAGCTTCCCAAAGGTCAGCTGAGTGGACAGCTGCCAGGGCTGTGGCAGCCTCCATGTGGAAGGTGGACATCACTGGATGAGCCTGGAGGTCTCAAAACCCAAGTCCCCTGGCTTAGCTAAATCCAGAGGAGGGGACAGCTAGGAAGTCATTTCAGAATGGGAGAGCAGGACTTCCTCCTTCTCTGTGAAGGACCCACTGAAAGGTGTACACCACGCATATTGCCCTTACAAGGACCGGCGTGTGCCTAATTAGTACAGCTTCCCCAGATACCCTCCCAGGATGGCATCGGCTCTGAGCAGCAGGTGAGCAATTAAGAGTCCCTGCCGTCCCCATGGGAGGGACCCGGCAGCTGCCACTGGGCAAGATCTTCTTAGATACAGCAACCCTGGGCAGGCTGACAAAGCCTACCCTTGTGGTTCCCCTGCCCAGACTCTGCCTACACCACGCCCTGAGCCTGGTTGGCAAGAAGATGGGGTGATGGGATGGGTGATACCTAAGGTACCTGACTTGCAGAGAGGCTAACTGCCTTGGGTACACCTGCATCGTTCCCCCAGGGAGCCTCAGGTGTGGCCCACGGTGGCCCAGGAGGGATCACAGGAGAGATGCAGCCTCAGCTTCTGCAGAGAGCCTGGTGTGGAGGCAGGTGGGCGACTCATGACTCCTAGGATGGGGCTGAGGATGTCTTAGCTCAGCACATGACACACTGGCATTTGAGAAAACAGCAGAAGCAGGAAGACCACGCTCTCAGGCCCTCACCTCCTCCCCCCTGCATCCCCAGCCTCCCCCCAACAGAAGACCACTGATAAACAAGACGTCATGGAATTCAAGACTTTGTATAGAAAAGGGGACAGCAGCCCAGACTGGGAAGAAGTCTTTCCTGGCTATGTACCTGTCAGAGTATTTACTTAAAGGGGGGCTTGAGAGCACTTCGGCTGTGGTTAACCTTGGCTGTTCCGGGGAGCTAGGTTCTACTGGTAGCGCCCATATGGTGGCTTACAACCATTTTCAATCCTTGTCCCAGGACCTAACACTGTCTTCTGGCCTCCATGGGCACCAGGCACACGTGTGTGGCCGACATATATGCGGGCAAAACATTCCTCCTCATAAAATAATAGAATATACAAATAACTCAAATAACTAAACACAAGGGCTACGGAGATGGTTCAGCAATCCAAAGGGCTTAGTGCTGCTGCAGAGGACACAGGTTCAATTCCCAGAACGTGCTGTATCAGGTGACTTACAACTGCTGTATCTCCATCTCCAGGGAGATACAGGACACCTTATAGTCTGTTTGGGTTCCTGTATACACGTGTTGCACATATGTACACTCAGGCACATATGCATATACATGCATACAACTAAAGCAAATATTAAATATAAAAAAAAACTAAACACACACACACACACACACACACAATCAAGCCGCTTAAGTTTTAAAAGCAGACTAACGAAATGAGCAGACAGTCCTCAAAAGTGGAAGTACAAGCAGCTAATAGACGTGTTTTAAGATGTGCAGTCAGAGAAGTGCACGCCAAAACTATACTGAGATTCCATCTCACCAGTGAGGCTGTGGACAGCAGGGAACCCTCACAGACCGCGGGGGGGGGGGGGGGGGGGGTAGGCGAGGCAGACCAGCGCAGCCAATACAGAAGTCAGTGGGAGGGACTTCAGAAACAGGCCTAGCCTATGCCAGTGCCACCGCAAGGACTCCGACCGGGGAGATACCGACGCTCACTGCGGCACTGCTCGTGAGATCACAGGGACAGGCAAAGAGAACGTGACAAACTTACACAATGGAATTTTCTTCAGCCGTAAAGAAGGACAAAGTTATGCCATTGCCGTGAAAACGGAGGCAACTGGAGATGACCATATTGAGTTGAGTCTCAATATGGCAAGACAAACATCGCATGTTTTCTTTCATATGTGGCGCCTAGGTTTTACGTATGTAACAAAATCACATATGTATGTAGAAGTTAAGTTGTCTAGGGGACTAACAAGAGAGGAGACGGGAGGGAAAGAAACAGGCACACACACTGTGCAATATAGGCCTGCGGGGAAATGTCCTTATGGAAGACAGGACCACATGCAAAGAATACACACAATGAAACCTTTAAGAGAAACTTCTCCGCCTGACCCTGACTACAGGAGACCTTCCGAGCCCTGCTCTGAGGGACAGGAGCCCGCAAGGACAGGAGGCAGCGCCCTCGTTATGGGCTGGGCTTCTTCCTGTTCTAAGCCCTGTCTTCTAGTCACAGCTCCGTTGGGCAGGCTCTCTCTAGCACGCCTACACACACGCACAACCACACTTGGGAGAAAGACACCCAGGTCTCCGTCTTCTTTGCCTTTTCATCTCTGAAGTTCCTAGTGTTGAATAAAACTAATGTTGAGGGGCTGGAGACATCTCTCCAGCTAAGACAGCTGCTTCTCTAAGCAGAAAAGACCTGGGCTCAGTTCCCAGCACCCACATGGTGGCTTCCAACTCTTTGTGAATCCGATGTCAGGAGATCCAACACCACGGGCATTGACACACTTGGGCACATGTACGCGCACACACACACTATGCATACATACATACATGTAAGCATACACTCAAAGACATAAAATTTTAAAAGTCTTTCTTAGAAATTAGTGTCGAGTCAATTGTGAACATTCCTGTTGAGAGTCTGTTCTGTCTTGTTATTTTTACTCCAGGCAAGTGCTGTGCCTCTTTTTTACTTTCAGTTTTGAAGCAGGGTCTCAGTAAGTCAACCACGATGGACTTAAACTTACTTTGTAACCCAGGATGACTTTAAGCTTTCAATCTTCCCGCCTCAGCCTCCATGGTAGTTGGGATTATAACTCAGGCCTGAATTTACCTGTCTTTTGTTTGTTGGCTTATTTGTTTTTCGAGACAGGGTTTCTCTGTGTAGCCTTGGCTGTCCTGGACTCACTCTGTAGACCAGGCTGGCCTCGAACTTACTCAGATCTGCCTGCTTCTGCCTCCTGAGTGCAGAGATTACAGGTGTGTGCCACCACGCCCAGTTCCACCTATCTTCCTTACAGCAGCTCGGCTTGCCATGCTTTGTGCTGACCTCTTACCTCCTCCTCTTTGTTGCTGTCGTGACATCCGGGCCCTCTGCCTTCCTGTCTGTAAACAAAGGAAACAAAGCATACTGCCATCAAGAGAACAGAGCATGGCCTTTGTGAGCAGCCATGGTGGAGAAAGCATCATGCAAATGCTCTACTGATGGCTGTTGTCCATCCTTGTACCCAAAGCATGCTGGGAAAGCATGGGTACTTCCTTTGCAGAAGAGGGGGTTTTGCTGAGAATCCACAGAAGGGCCTAAAACACCAGGTGTCACTACCCCAGGGCCCCTCCCACCCTTCAGCCTGTTCAAGCATGCCCTGGGCCAGTGCCGGCAGTGGCACTTCATCTTGCAGTGGTTCTTTGGGTAAACTGAGTCCAGCACCACATCCCCTTTTCCTCAGCCACAGTTCTAAGATGTATATTGAGCGTCAGGACATATAACTGGGACATGTGACTCCAGTACGGCCGCTGAGGAACAACACTCAGGGCTGACCTCTGGGCTCCAACCCCCACGTGTTCATACCTGCACATGCACAAGCACACGCGCGCGTGTGCACACACACACACACACACACTGTATCTGCATAGTCCCACAGTCACCTCTCCTCTCTGGGGCTCAAGAAGAGCGGCCTTTACCTGTGAGTCACCTGTGCCATGGAAAGGTACAAGTAAAACTGTTTCCCCAATGCCTTAGTGACAGGGAACTCAGTGGCTGGGACCATGTTAGCAGCTGAGGGAATTGGAACCCTAACAGGAAGCCAGCCAGAGGTGAGAAGTCCAGCTAAGGGACACTCCCCGCCCCACGCCCCACGTTGGGTGGGAGTTAGGACAGAAAAGCTCTTTGCTTTTCCGGATTCCTCTCAGCAGAAGGAAGACAGTGGCAAGTAGTTCTCACACAGAGTCCGCGCTGGCCTTCTCAGCCCAGGGCCTCCAGGCACACCAGACAGGTGCCTGTCGCTGAGCCCAGGGCCACCAGACAGGTACCTTCCGCTAAGGCCTGGGCAGCCAGACAGGTACCTACCGCTGAGCCCTGGGCTGTACTGGTATTAGAATGCTCATTTCTGCGCCACCCCCGCCCCCCAATCTTCATGTCAGTTGTAGAAAGAACAGCATCTTAGGCAGGAAACAGACCCCAGGCTGGAAGGCTGTCATCCACTGCCTTCCCAGGTTAGTTGCTCTGGCTCCTGGCCAGGCTGGTGTCCGCATAGACCAGCTTTGTAATGCATCAAACCAGATGAGACCCTCCCTATAGTCTGTCCTGAGTCCTGAGCACTCTGCTCAGTGAATGGCCGCTACTCTGCTCCCCCTCTTAGCTTGGGCACAGTGCTGGCCTGAGTCAGGCCAGGACCCCAGCGCTCGAAAGATTCTATATAAACAAGGGGCCCAGGTCCATGAGGGGCCTCTCTGTCCTCCTCATCCTCCATGCCTGGTCGGTGCTGATGGGGTACCTCCCCACAGGAACTGCCCTACGTCCATCACAGAATAGCATATGGAGACAGGAAAGTTCGTATGTAGGATCTTCACCCACCTGTCTAAAAGCGAAGCTATGGGCTTCATACCCGTTTGAACTTGACTCTTTTATGCTGTCATAAAAAGTCTTACAGGGGCCTGGAGAGATGGCTCAGAGGTTAAGAACACTGCCTGCTCTTCCAGAGGTCCTGAGTTCAATTCCCAGCAACCACATCGTGGCTCATAACCATCTACAGCGAAATCTTGTGCCCCCTTCTGGCCTGTGGGTGTACATGCAGGCAGAATACTGTATACATAAACAAACCTTAGAAAAAAAAAGTCTTACAGGTTTGGGTGTTTAGTTACCAACACCGGGGTGGGGGTGGGGGGTTGAGAGAGAGACAGAGACAGAGAGACACTGACTCAGTACTTCCAGGAACACTATTTGGCTGTCTGAAATCTGATAATAAAAAACTTGAAAAGACTTTTTTCTTTCTTTCCAGAACTGTTATCAGTCGTTGGCCTCACAGAAGCCTGGGGCTCAGAATCTGGCAGAGCTGTCTCTTGTGAGATGAAGCAAGCATCTGGGGCTGTGTGGAAAAGCTTCTTAAAATTCCAAATCGAGGCATGGCTCGCTCCAGAGGCCAAGGCAGGCGAATCATGACCATGGCCTGCCTGGGCTGCCAGGTTAAGTTTGCTGGTTTAACTTAAATACACACATCTTCGCAGCCACCCATACCAACCACAAGGCAGACACACAACAGCTACGCTCCCTGGGCTTGCAGGCCATGTCTCTTCAAAGCCTGGGACAGCTGCTAGCTCTGCAGGAGCTCAGGAGCTAACGGGCACTCGGCAGTGTCTGCAGAGCAGCTGCCTCAGCAGAAAATGAGCTTCACCTTGCTGACTCTTTCTGATGAGCACATGAGGAAACATTGGGTGACCAGTCAGCTTTGTTTAAAAACCAGGAAACTCTGCTGGGTGGTGGTGGCACATGCCTTTAATCCCAGCACTCGGGAGGCAGAGGCAGGCGGACTGCTGTGAGTTCGAGTTCAAAGCGAGTCCAGGACTTTGTAGACCAGGATAGCCAAGGCTACACAGAGAAACCCTGTCTCGAAAAACAAAACAAAACAAAAAAAAGGAAGAAAAAAGAAAGAAAGAAAACAGGAACCTTTGAGGATGGAGAAATGACTCTGGTTAAGAGACCAGTTGCTCTTCTGGAGGCCCCAAGTTCAGTTCCCTCGCACCCTCGTCAGGTGATGCAGAACCATCTGTAGCTCCAGCGCCAGAGGACCTGTAACACCCTCTCTGCCTTGTATGCACCTGCACTCACATGCACATACCCACATGCAGACACACACATACCCATCAATTAAAAAAAAAAAAAAAAACCTAAAAACTAAACTTTTAAAATACAATACTCATTTTAAAAACAGGAAGCTCCCATAAAATCTCTTCTGGCGTTATCATAATTCAAGCACAGTTGTTAGAAACTATAGATTTAAATGGATCTCAGAAAACTATAAGTAAAGTCGTCTACACTAATCAGGAATCATAACACGCCTGCTTTACAAAGAGCTGCCCAAGCCTTTAAAATGTCTTTAGATTTACTTTTTTATTATTTCATGTGTATGATTGTTTTTGCCTGCATGTATGTATGAGCACCATGTGTGTGTTCCTGGTGCCCAAGGATGTCAGAAGAGGGTGTCACATGCCCTGGGACAGAAGTTATTGATAATGGTGAGCCACCATGTGCATGCCAAGAATTAAACCCTGGTCCTCTGCAAGAGCAGCTAGTAAAAACGTTCTGTGCCGCTGGGGAAATCGCACAGCGAGGAGCCTTGACAAAGTGGCTGCACAGGCATTCCCACACTGGCCGTCCACGGCGGCGGCAGGCTGGTGTGAAGCCTCAGGGTTGTGCGCCTCTGCCGTCTCCTTCTGGGAGTTAAAATGCTTTAGTCTGTGTGTTTACCAGTGGAAGCTGTACCAGAACCCGCCACGCACCAGAAGAGGCACAAGGCCTTTTGTAGGAAGGACTGTCAGAGGCAAGGAAAGGTAAGGAAAGGAAAGGTGAGGTTCAAGGGAAGGACTTGTTAAGTTTGAAGGTTAATTCAAAAGCAGCTACAAAATTTAAAAAAAGAGAGAGAGAGAATGGATGGAGGAAGGGAAAAGGAAAGGGCTACGATGGGGGCTTGGAGAAAGGACAAGAAGGCAGGCTGGGGTGGAAGGAAGGAGGAAGGGCAGGAAGGCAGGCTGGGGTGGAAGGAAAGAGGAAGGACAGGAAGGCAGGCTGGGGTGGAAGGAAGGAGGAAGGGCAGGAAGGCAGGCTGGGGTGGAGGGGGAAGGACAAGAAGGCAGGCTGGGGTGGAAGGAAGGAGGAAGGACAGGAAGGCAGGCTGGGGTGGAAGGAAGGAGGAAGGACAGGAAGGCAGGCTGGGGTGGAAGGAAGGAGGAAGGGCAGGAAGGCAGGCTGGAGTGGAGGGGGAAGGGAAAAAATAAACCCTAAGTTGATGTGGAAAGTTGGAAAAAGATAAGAGGCAAAGACTGGTCAAGGTGGTCAGGTTAACTATCACCATGGGTGGGCAGGTTTCTACTGTTGTGCTAAAACACCACGAACAAAAGAAGCTTGGGAGGAAAGGGTTTATTTTATCTTACAGCTTCTGGTCCAGCGTCTGGGGAAGTCGGGGCAGGGGCTCAGGGCTGGGGGCAGGAACTGAAGCAGAGGCCGCAGAGGAAGCTCCCCTTGGTCCACTCCGTCTGCTTTCTTACACCATCCCGGACCAGCTGCCCAGGAGTGGCCCCACCCCCGGTGAGCCAGGCCTTTCACATCAAGCACTAAGCAATACAACGTCCACAGCTGGTGGAGTTGGTTTTTAAATTAAGGTTCTCTCTTCCCAAATGACTCTAGCCTGTGTGTCAAGTTAACACAAAAACTGGACAACACTTTTATTTATTTATTTTTCTTTTTGACTGTGTGTGGCAGGCTGGTCTCAAGCCCCCAGTGTTTTTCTTCCTGTCTCAGCCTCCCTCTTGCTGGAAATACAGGAATGCCCTCCTGTTGGCTCAAGTTGTCTAAAATTGGATTCATGTAGGGATTTTTTTTTTTTCTTTTTGAGACAGAGTCTCACTATGCAACCCCGACTGACCTGGAACTTCCTATTTTTATACCAGGCCAGCCTCAAATTCACAAGAGAGCTACTTGCCTCTGCTTTCTGAGTGCTAGAATACCTAACTGATAAATTTCTTTTATTAAAAAAAGTTTTAAAGCTTAGTGTTACTATTTTTAGGTATGTGTACTTGCACATTGTGTGCAGTACCTGCAGAGGCCAGAAGAGAGCGTCGGATCTTCTGGATCTGGAGTTACAGGCAGCTGTGAGCCACCAACACCAAGTGCTGGGAAGGGCATGCCAGCCCTCTGGCAGCGCAGCAAGTGTTCTTCACCACTGAGCTCCATGTCAAGAATTTTCCAAGACTAAATTCTGTATGGGCTTTCTTAACTTCTGATTTCTGTTGAACTTTTTTGCAGATGAGACCCACCAAACTCTCCGTGAGTTCTTACCCAAGAGGCTGAGAAGCAACCACCCCCCCACACACACACACACCGCAAGATCTCAAAAGAACACTTTCTTTTCCCCTCATTAATGAAAAACAAACGGATTCTGTCCCATTTGCACAGAACTCAGGTGCGAATGAAGGACGTTGGCCTTTACTGGCATGCATTTGCATGAGCGTTTAATTGTATAATACCCCAAGAAATCTGACCTCTTTTCTATCGGTTGTAATTCTAGTTGTTCCTTTTAAAAAATATTTATTCGTTTTGTTTTTATGTGTATAAATGCTTTGTCTGCACATGGTACGTGTGCCACATGCCCGTGCATGTCAGAGGCGGTTGTGAGCTTCCATGTAGGTGCAGGGAGTTGAACTCGAGTCCTCTGAGGAGCAGTTGGTGCTCTTAACCACTGAGCCTTTTCCTCAACACCTTTAAATTTTCTTTTCTTTCTTTCTTTTTTAAATTTTTTCTTTTAAAATATTTTTATTTAATTTTTAAAATTTATGTGTGTTGGTGTGAGGGTGTCAGATCTTGGAGTTACAGACAGTTGTGAGTTGCCATGTGGGTGCTCTTAACCGCTGAGCCATCTTTCTAGCCCTAAATTTTCTTAAAACATGACAGAAACACCTAGATTTTCGTGTCCAGTAGCCACAAGACACACTCTCACCAGATGATGAGCCACGAAATCTTAGACCATTTCTCCAGCCGCAAGTAGTTGGCTGCTGTCCGCTGACGCTCTCCTCACCAGCCTCCCTGAGCAGCTTCGATCTGAGAGTGGACTCTGCCCAGTATCTGTCTAGAATTCTAAAGAAGCTATATGTAGCTTATAGGAACCTCATCAATTAACGTGTGTAAACAGAATCGAAACTGCCTGACCTGGGCTGAAGAAGGAAACGATTGAAACACTTGTTTCCATAGAGGTAGAGACATTTACATAAGTAAAAAAGAAAGAAAAAAATAAATAAATAACACTGGCTTGGGGCCTGTGAGATGGCTCAGTGTGAAAAGGCCCTGTTACCAAGGGAGACTGCTTGAGTTCCAGTCCTGGAATCCATGTGGTGGAAGGAGAGAAGATTGTCCTCTGACCACCGCCGTACATGGACTGTGGTGCACACACACGGGGTGGGGGGAGGAATACATGTTCAAACCCCTGGCTTGGTACCCGGCTTACAAGGGCTCTATGGTCTCACAGACAAGGATGTTACTGATGGAGGGACCAGCACCCTTAAGGACATTTGGGGGGGCCCTCTAGAAGGAGAGGCTCTGCAGATAGAGTCTGACGGTGGGGCCCTGACTTGGCCTGGCTGCTAGGATAGGCTTCTGAGATCTGCTGGGAACTCCTTTTTTGATGAGCTCTTCCGCTGAACCTATGCAAATAAGCAGGGCACATTCAATAAGACTAGGCGTAAAACAAAACAAAACAAACAACAAAAACAAAAACTAGGCGTGTTTCTGAAAAAAAAAAATAATAAATTTATTGTAATTACCGCTGCCAGAAAGGGCATGACTGGTGGGATGGCTCAGTCAGTCAGGTGTGAAGACCTGCATTCCAGATGTCCAAGAACCCACATTAAAAAAATTAAAGCAACACTGACAACAACAACAAAAAACTGGCAATAGAACAGCAACACCAACCAGGGCTGGAGAGATGGTTCAGTGGTGTGCAGAGGACCCGGATTCAGTTCCCAGCACCCACCTGGTGTTCCACAAGCACCTGAAACTCTAGTTCCAGGGGATCCTGTGCCCTTTTCTGACCCCGACGGGCACCACCAATCATGCAGGCAGGCAAACGCAAGCAAAATAAAATGAACAAATTAATACAACAACTACAGCAGAGCATCAGACGCCCGCAGTCCGAGCCCTGGGGGGCAGAGGC
The DNA here is from genome assembly GCF_903995435.1 of Acomys russatus. Taxonomy (NCBI): domain Eukaryota; kingdom Metazoa; phylum Chordata; class Mammalia; order Rodentia; family Muridae; genus Acomys; species Acomys russatus. The sequence goes on from NC_067165.1 coordinate 45,563,101, forward strand.
TGGAGGACATCTCTCTAGATGGTGAGTCTCAGAAGCCGGTTAGTCTAGCCCAGTCACTGAGCCCCAGGGGCAGTGAGAGACCCTGCCTCAAAACAGTAAGGTGGAGAGGAGCTGAGGGAGACTCTGGCCTCCGTGTGCAAACACATGCATGCACACCTACACACACATATTGGCAATGAAATTTTTAAAGAAGAAAAGAAATGGTGTGGCTATCGAGAAAAATCATGTTTTCATAGAAAACTGTGTGTTTATCAGTAGCATCTCCTCTCTTCTCCCTTTTTTAGACTGCTAAAGGCTCTATAAAACGGACAGGATGCCGAATCAGCTAGTTTACTCCAACACATGGCTATAACTGCCCAAATCCGGGGCTCTGATTTCCTCTCAGGCTTCCTTCTGCTTGGCATCAGTAAGTGTAGACCCTGTCCCTAAAGTCCTTCAGGCTGACGCTGCACAGCGTGAGCCTCTCCAGCTCAGGTGCTTCCGCCACAAGCAGGCTGTGAAGGGCGGAGGCAGCTGTTCAGGAATCCCTGGAGAAGCCCAGTACCCAACCCTCCATCGCTGCCCTCCACAGCTCACAGTGCTAGTTAGCCTGCCCCGACGGTCACTCTCCAGTTTTCCCCTTGCTCTGTAGATGTCCCTCTTTGGTGGACTGTGATAGGACAATACTGAGACCCTTCTTTGCAAAGCGTCAGATGGGACGACTGGTGAGATTCAAGGTGTCACCTCAGAACCAGGCTGGAGGAAACCAGAGCATGCCACTCTGATGAACCTGTTACTGAAAACCAGCGTCAACAGACAACTAGGCAACATGCATAAGGCCTCCCCACTACCCAAACTGCTTAAAACGAAGTGTGAAACCTCTGCTTGTGAAGGAAATCAATAACACAGAGAAAATGTCCCCAGGAGAGGGAGTCAGTACCCAGGACAGCTACTCCGAGAGCGACTGTGTCTGTTCCCTGACAACAGATGTCTGCATAGCAAGGACATGGGGGGGGGGGGGTTGTTTTGTTTTGTTTGTGTGTGTGTGTGTGTGTGTGTGTGTGTGTGTTTTGTTTTTTGTTTTGTTTTGCTCTTCACTCTTCCTGGTGCTTCCAGACCTGCCTCTCCCCCACAGAAGCCCCACACCTCCATCCCTCTTGTGACTCCAAGCAATGCACGCCTTTGATCCCAGCACACAGGGGACAGAGAATTGTGGATCTCTGAGAGTTTGAGGCCAGCCTGGTCTACATAAAGAGATCCAAGCTAGCCAGAGCTACATAGTGAAATTTTGCATATTAAAAAAAAATTAATTGTACCCCCTGGCAGTGGTGGTGGTGCTGTTCAGGGGCAGAGTAGATGGCAGTCCTTTGGTCACCCTAGCTTCGTGCCTCACTTGGTGGCCAAAGCTATTTAATACATAGGACGTATAAAAATCAAATCAAAGGCTGGAGAGATGGCTCAGAGGTTAAGAGCACTGTCTGCTCTTCCAGAGGTCCTGAGTTCAATTCCCAGCAACCACATGGTGGCTCATGACCATCTAGGATGAGATCAGTGCCCTCTTCCAGCAGGCAGGCACACATGCAGGCAGAACATTGTGTACTAAATAAATTCATTAATTTAAAAAAAATCAAACCAAATCCAGGCACCACAGTGCAGGAGGAAGAAGACAGACAGAGACCTTCATTCTCCCAGAAACGTGGCTCTCCATTCTGTGGCTACAAAGCAGCAGGGTCAGTGTCAATGTCCGTGGCTCATATCACCACTAGAGACCATGGGGATGTCCCTAGTGGTTCGGGCAGCCACTAGGGACCACATAGATGTCCAGGGCTGTGCAGAACTGGCCACGCCCCTCACAAACTCACTCACCCCTCCTGTCAGGGGCAGCATCACCCAGGCAGCATAGTGGAGCTGGCCTGGTGTCAGGGGGTGTGACTGAGGCACCCAGAGGGTATGTCTATGGAAGAGCTGATCCCCCACTTGTCTGCCCTCTGCCACCTGTGGCAGTGGAGAGAGCTGGCCTCTGGGTAACGAGAATAGGGGATCTGGTCCTGCCACCTTGCCTGAACGGCACTTCAGAGCTGACCCTAGTGACAGAGGCGCAGGTGAGCAGGCCCTAAAGGGGAGAACACAGGAGAGCTCCCCCCCACCACCACCACCAGTACCACCACCAGCAGCAGCAACAGCACCACCACAACCACCAGCACCACTACCACCACCAGCACCACCAAGCCTTGGCTGAGAGCCAGCAGAGGCGTGGGTGCAGGTGAGGAGAGCTGACCCTGCCTCCTGCAGGTGGCAACACTGGGTGGAATGGCTGAAACAGTTCTAACAAGTTTGCCCTGGTAGTGGGAGAGATGAGAGAGCACCTGCACACTGACCAACTCAGCTCTGGGTTGGCCCACCCCAAAATCTATATCATCTACAAACGGCTGGGACCTGTGAAAGGGCCGGTCCTACCGATCCAAAGCTGCAGGGTCTCCATGACACAGGGCAACAAAGACATCTTGAACCAGACCAATGACCCATCGCAACAAACATTTGCAAACGAAGATGTGTCTGCATCTTCCTCGATGAGAGGTTTTCTGTGCTTTGGGTTTGGGGTTTTTTGTTTTGGTGTGTGTGTGTGTGTGCACGCGCGCGCGCACGTGCGCATGTTATTTTGGAGGAGAGGTTGCAAGGGCAAAGGGTGGATCTGAGGGAACAGGGAGAGGAGTGGGACTGGGTGCATAATGTGAAACTCAAACAAAATCAATGAAAAGTTTTTAAAATTTGTGTTAATATAGAGTCCCCCTCCGAGCTGCGTGAGATAGACTCACGAGATTGTTAAAAAGAGAGAGAGAAAAATACAAAGTTGGGAGGGAGGCAAGGGGCTGAAACAAATCTGATCTGTCAGCAGCCGGAGTGTGCAGCAAGGGTGAAAACAATCAAAATACGTTGTGTGAGTGTATTAAACTAAATCAAAGAATTAATAAAAATACTTAATTTTTTAAAAAAAAGATAAGGTCTGGAAAGGTGTCTCCCAGTGGTTAAGAACACTTTCTGTGCGTCCAGAGGACCCGAGATCCGTTCCCAGCATCGACATCAACTGTTGCACGACAGCCTGTAATTCCAGCTCCAAAGGTCCAACACTCTCAACTGGATTCCATAAACAATGTTCTCATGAGCATGAGCGCGCGCACACACACACACACACACACACACACACACACACACACACGAGAGAGAGAGAGAGAGAGAGAGAGAGAGAGAGAAGAGAAGAGAAGAGAGAGAGAATCTCAGACTGTCCTAGGTCCCTGAGACTTCTGTCTCAGCCTCTCTAGTGCTGAGATTGTAGGTGTTGGCATCCTACCCATTGTTCTAAACTTGCTTTTCTCCCATTAATCTGGGTAATGCCATTTAAGTTATGCATCAAACAAAAACACCTGCGCAGGTGGAAGAACATAGTTTTCTTCCCTCATAGGTCACCCTTGGGGGAACCTGACTCCATGTGCGAGGCCTGCGGCGTGTCTGGCCACCCCAGCCTCACTGGAGATGTCCTGGGGTAGCACTTTCCCTTCCCTTTCTGCTTCTTCAGGATGCCTCTCCTACCCCTCCAGCCGTGTTGATGCCCTGGGAACCTATCCAGCTGCCTCATGTAAAACAGCTGAGGCAAGCAGAGCATGCCTGGTTCTGATGCTGCCGAACCCTGTACAGGAGAAGTGCTGCAGACACATAAAATTAAAAACAAGGTATTCTTCTCAGGATCTCAGAAAGTGTCTTTCCTAGAATTGGGGTCTCTACAGATGTGATGACGGTAAAGGCATCGGGATGAGAGGGCCCTCGGTTGCCCAGGTGAGCCACACATCTGATTGCGGGCTGGGGCACAGGGATTGAAGAGCCAACTCTGGGAAGGCTATGCCAGCAGCCATGCAGACCTGCAGAGCAGGGAGCTGCCAGCCTTGCCAGATCTAGGAGGAGCACAGCGGGGACTCCCCTCAGAGGGGAGCTAGCCTTGCCCACACCCTGACAGGTGACTTCTGGCCATCGGAATATACAGTGGCAAATGCTTGTTGTTTTAGACGTCTGGTTTGTATTCATGACCTGCAGCCCGGCAAGAGCAGGAATGAAGTGGCCCCAATGGTTAAATGACATCTGCGGCGGGGTGGGGGGGGGGGGGTACTTGGATGCACCTCTTGGATAGGACAAGATCAGGTCAAGTCAACCAGCAGGTGTCATAACTCGGAATTTCTTTCTTTTTTTTTTTTTTAAGATTTATTTATTATGTATACAGTGCTCTGTCTGCATGTACACCTGCAGGCCAGAAGAGGGCATCAGATCACATTACAGATGGTTGTGAACCACCATGTGGTTGCTGGGAATTGAACTCAGGACCTTTGGAAGAGCAGGCAGCGCTCTTAACCACTGAACCATCTCTCCAGTCCATAACTCAGAATTTCAAGTTGGTAATAAGAACGAAATTTAGAGTTTCCTGCCAAGCTGTGACATTCAGTGAAAACATCAGTAATTGCAATGCGTGAGGAAAAGTCCGTGGACTGCAAACCCTGTGGTCTCTTTATACGTTCATAAAATTACCTCAGTGTTAATACAGATAAAGGTGTTTCTTTTTTCCTTCTGTGAGTTCACATGGCATCTCAAAGAGTCCTCTCAAAGAACGCTGCATGCAGGGCACTAGGGTCCTTCTGTTTACCAGGATATATTTACACACCCAGCACTGGAGAGAATCACTTATCCTGGACTGACTATCCGATCTGGGAGCTGACTCCTGCGCTATGAAAAAACAAAAAACAAAACCAAAAAACAAAAACCCTAACTCCAGCCCCCTCGAATCACACGCTAAAGCCTCCGTTATGTCATCTGTAAAAGGCCAAAATTACAGTACCTACATCAAGGAGATGTTGGAGAATTACACGCAAAAGTAAAATCCTAAATTATTTAGCCTAATACCAGAACACAGCCATTGTGCCAGTGCTAAGTGCTGGGTCCCTTGCGGACACCCCAGCAGCAAAGGCTTTGCTAAGCAATTCTTTCTTCTTTGATCCTCCCCTGTGGAGCAACAAGTTCAGGAAAAGCAAACTCCTTTAAAGAGACAGTGTCTACAAAGGCAGCCGGACCGAGGGGGGGTGGGAGGCATGGAGAGGACATTGCCTGGGTGCAAGCTGCCTTTAGCTGGCCTAAGTGACAAAACGTATCTGTTACACTCCTTGCTGCACAGTCAGACAGAAACAAGATTGAGTGAGTGATCTGGGTTTTAGGAGTTTCTGTCACAGAATTGCTCACCACAGTTTCTTTTCTGCTGTTAAAGTAGAATGTGGTGTTACGGGCCACCACCCCGCCTCCTCCTAACCCCCACCCACCCCCACCGATCCACCAAGTGCACCGACATTTGTGTTTGCTTCCCAGAGGTAAATCGCCCTTGAATTTGGCGACGGAAACACTCTCCTGTTAAGATTTGTACATGCAACTTCTTTGACGCGATGACAGAAATGGTTTTACTTTGGAGTTCTTGGAATCTTGAGTTCCCGGGCCTCCCCGAAGCTCCCTCAGCCCTCAGTCTCCCCTCAGCCCTCAGTCTCCCCGCATCTTCATCTCTACTTGAGTTATGCTAGTCGCATGCGTCAACACTGGACGTCCATTCCAGGACCTGGGTTGGGCATGCTCTATAAATAAACAGAAGCATCTTTGCCACAGGACACACTCCTGACAGATGCCACCAGCCTCCGCCCAGGTCACAGGCAGATCCCTTCCTTGTTGGCACTGGCCCTCTCCCCTGGGTTCACGGCCAAAATCTGGGACGGGAAGCCACTGACATTGGGGGGGGGGGGCACTTGTCAAAACACTTTGGATATAGCACCCTGGTTAGTTTTCTCCCAAAGACACTGTTATGGACTGTTTTGCAGATGGGTAAACTGAGGTTCCAAGGGTTAAAAGTAACTTGCTCAAGGTTCAAGGTCATGAAAAGTATTTGAATTCAGCATCTGACTTCTAGTCCAAATGGGGTAGCCATCAGAATGAGCTCTGTTCCACAGAGCCTTCACTAGAAGAAACACAGCTGCTCAGCATGCCAGGGTTCCTGTGCTGGACAGGCAATCTCCCACTTAGGCCCACTCTAGGCTGCCAGACCAGTTAGTGGGTATGTTACACCTTTAGAGTCGCTTAGCTTACTTTTAAAATTGCATACACAATCCATACAGTCATGAATGATAAAATTCCAAATACTTACTTGCTTTTTGTTCACACAATAATGGTTTAATTTTTCATTGAATAAATCAAAGGATGGGGGTTTGATGTTTGCAACACACCAAGGATTTGTGGTGCATTTTTCTCCCTGTTTTCTCCCAAAGCTAAAGATCCACAAAAAGCGGCAACAAAAGTAACAACAGCAGCCAAAAACCAAAACGGAGGCAGTGAGGATCAGCAGTTAGGGGTGCTTGCTACCTAGCCTGGCCCCCAAGACTGATGTCATGGAAAAAGAGAGGTTGTCCTCAGACCAGGACAGACCCACACAGACACAACTTAATTTTTAAATGATGAAAAAAAGCAACAACAACAACCTTCCCTCAAATATTTTTGCAACCCAGGTCCCAAGTGCCCACTTAATTAACAAACAGACCACGGAACATACAGGGACCAAGTGTCCTGGGGCTCAGAAGGCAGCACGGTTTTCCTGACCCCACAACACCTCTGTGTGGATGTGGACAGGCATCTGGTGACGTGCTCATCTCTATAGAGTGAGAAGCTCCCAACGGCTGTACAGCCCAAAAGGACCTAGTCTGGAATAGGAGAGAGAGCTTGGGCAACCCGGGCTCTCCACCTGGAAGGCTAGGGAGGCCGGGTGGGGCACCACAGTAAATTCTACACAGGAGCTGCAGGCACTAACACCTTGGGGCCAGCATAGAGGTAGCGGCTCCAGCTGGCTTTGCCCTCACTCTCTTAGATCGCTTCCAAGGCGGGACCTGACAGGCCTTCAGCCTTACAGAGTCGGGATTTTCCTTGCGTCTCCCAACTTCCACTCCGCACCAGCCCGGAGCCATAGCATCTCCCGAGATGGTGATCCCCTTGCCACCTGTAGTGGACAGTGTGGGCAGGAGGCAGGCCGGTGTTGAATACGAGGCGCCAACTGCATCTACTCCTAAACCCCACTCTGGCCCCTCCTGCCACTGACGCGGGGTCCCTGGGGCCTTTCGCGCGGCTAGCACCCCGGCGGCCGCGGCTACCCTAACCCCAGCTTCGGAGCCTCGTGCGAGATCGCTGGCCCCTGAGTGGGTACCAGCGCTGCCTACCTGCTCCTGGCCGGGGCGTCGGCGTCGCAGAGGGGCTGGGTCTGAACCGCTACCTCCTGGCTAGGCTGCGGGACGGCGGTTTATATGGGCGCCGGGCAGGGAGGCGGCGGTAAGGGGGCCGGCGCGGGCTTAGCGCCTTTCTCAGCGGACCGGCGGGAAGGCGGCGCGGGCACTCAGCCGTGGCGGGAGGAGGGCCGGCCACTGGGGCCCCGGGCTCCCACGCGCGCTCCGCCTCCCCAGCTGGCTCTGCCGGAGTCCGGGTCCGGGGCACCGCTCTTCCCGCCTCCTTCCCGCCGCTGCTTGGCGCGCGTCGCCCAGCGGAGCCCCAGCGGGGTCTTCTCTGCGGGGCCACACGCTGGCAGCCCCGAGCCCTGGGCGAAGCGGGGCGGGACTGCGACCTTTGGCGTGGCTCGGGGCGCCGGGGAGGGTGCGCAGGCGCCGAGGGGGTAGACACAGGTGCAGATCCGGACGGCCCGATGCCCTGCACTCCCTCCGACTCTCTCCTCCGCCTTCTTCCCAGACGCCCATCCACCCAGATCTCCTACGCTTTCCCTACCGCCCTGAGGCTGGCACCCTGGGGGTCAGGAGTGCCCTCGGCGGCGTAGCTGCGCCTCCTCCAGGGTTCGCCCTGGCCTGTGAAAACCTGGAGGAGGGACCGAAACTGAAGACGAAAGGCGCTGGAGAACCATTGTCGCCCCGCCAGTACCAGCGGGACTCCTCCTCTGAGAACAGCTCTAGAAGCCCTCTCGGTTTGCCTGGCGGAGACCACAGCCCGCCGGGAAAGAGTATCGAGTGCAGACCCTCCGAGTTAGACGCTTCAAACTCAAGCCAGATGTTGCGCCCCCTTCGACCCATACACCCCGGGGGGGCCACGGCCCCCACCCAGCTCCCTCCCGAGTCGGTCGGAGTTTCCTTGCCCTGGGTATGAGAGTCTTTTCTTTGGTTGCTAAAGTGCACGTTGCTGTTGCTGTGGTAGGCGATGCCCAACGGATGCCCACAAACGGCTCACACAGAGAGGCTTGGGGTTAGTCAGGGGACTCATCTCTGCCTACTGCACTACCGGCTGGCCCTCTTCCCGCTGGACAAGTGAGCGCCCCCGCCCCCGCCCACCCCATGCCCTCTTCTCATCACGCAGGCCCTCGGTCTGGCACACGGAACGAGTTCGGAATCGGCTTCGGGCACCAGGTGTGCCCTGCCTTGCGCTCCCCGTGGCACCCCTGAGTGGCTCTGCAGGGTGGCCCTTGCCCAAGATGTTCCCACAAGCCCTCTAAGTTACGTTAGTGCCGCTAGTGGCGTTGCGAGAGAAAGGGCTGTTGCAGAAGCGATTCTCCCTCGCACTCCCTGACCTGGGACCCAAGCCGACTGCTACAAGGAGAAATAATTGGCTAGGTTCAGGGTGGGGACAAAGATGAATACCAAGCAAGAGTTTGGACGTACTCTGGTGCCTCACATTTGACCATGTCCCCTGGAGGGGGAGACCTGGTGGCACTTAGAGGAAGGACAGCAGGTTACCAAGAAGAGAGTTGATACCCTATGAGCATATACAGGGGGAGGTAATCCCCCTCAGGAACAGTCATAAGGGAGGGGAATAAGGGGAAAAAGGGGGGGGGAGGGAAGAATGGGAGGACACAAGGGATGGGATAAACATTGAGATGTAACAAGAATAAATTAATAATAATAATAAAAAAAAGAGTTTGGGACTGGTTGGAACAGATAAGGTCAGCACCCCGCGCACCCGACAGGTTCTCTCCGGACAGTGCAAGCACCCTCAACCATTCATTCTCGGGAGAAGAGGCTCGAAGCTAAGAGCTGGGCCGAACAACCCCAGGTCCCTCTCCGCTTTCAGAATTCGGGACTCAGCGCAGATGGCCGCGGCTGTGCGACAAATAGATCCTCAGAAGCGCTAGATGCAGACAACCAGCCGGGAATGGGCAGCCCTGTGGGGCAGAGGCCTTGGCATGCTGCGGGAGGGAGGGAGCAGAGCACTTTGGGGAGCGAGACAGGTCTAAAGCCCGGCTGAGACGTCGTCCTACAGAAGCCTAGCGGGGCTGCCGTCCCGCGTGCTGCGTCGCAAGTCTGAATCAAGGGCATCTAAGTTCACACTCGAACTCAGTACCCCTAGGAGGGTGAGCCGATACACAGACCTACGAATTCGTTCCTCCACAGACCTGAGGGGCACCTGCACGGCGAGGTCACGCTGCTCTCCATAAAACCTCAAAGTAAACCTATCGTTTGTACTAATACATCACATAGGACATGCATTATAACAGATACTATGCTTTGCTTTGTTTGAGAAAGGGGTTCACGTAGCCCAGGATGACCTCAAACTCTATAGGTAGGGGAGAATGACCTTGAACACCTGCGCCTCTGGCTTCCGGTCTGGGATTTTAAAAGTGTGCACCGCACCATCGTGCGGGATTTGTGCGTTGCTAGGGTCCAAAACCGGGGTTTCACGTATGCTAAGCAAGCACTCTGCCAGCTAAGCCGCGCCCCCAACCCCTGTTACAGAAACTTTGTTAACTGCGAATAACGGTCTGGTCCCTGTATACTATGTACGTACACATAGATATGTAGTATTTACATGAAAATAAATGTTTACAAGTACAGACGTCTAGTTAAAATTTGAATTCCAGATAACGGAGTCTTTTAGTTTAAGTGTGTCCCATGTAACATTCGGGAACATATTTATATTGTGACTTCTCTGAAGTCAGAACTTTTCCCTCCGTTTCTCGGCTTGCACAGAGATCCTCTAAGGACCAAAGGCGCTCGGTCCCTTTAAGGCGCTAGCTCGGACTCCCCGCCCCACAATGCCGCGCGACCGCTCGAGGCTCCCATTGGCTGCAGCACGCTTCCGCCTCTGTACTTCCGGCCGCGGCCCGCGGCGGTGGCGGGCCGTACCTCAGAGCGGGCCTGGCCCGGGCTGCCCGTGGTTATGAACTTCTCCGAGTCCTTCAAGCTCTCGGGCCTGCTCTGTAGGTTCTCCCCGGACGGCAAGTACCTGGTGAGCGCGGCGCGCGGGGAGGAACCTAAGTGTGGGCGTGTGACCTGTGCAGGGCCCCCGGGGCGGGAAGAAGGGGGGCCGGAAGGGGGGCCCCCGAGGCGGGCGGCCGGGGAGGGGGACGTGGGGGCGGGGATGGGGGCGGACGGAGGGGTTTCGGGCCGGACGAGGGAGAATCAGCTAGATGGTCAGGGAAGGGAAACCCGAAGCGGAAGAGGGACCCGGGCCGGGTTAGGGGGACCCTGGCAGGTGACCGGGGTGGGGAAGGGGGTCGTGGAGCTGGTGGCCCGGGCGGGGGATGGGGTGCCGGCCTCCCAGCTCCAGTTTCCCGTCATCGCAGCTGGGTAGGCTGACGCTGCTTTCGCACATGTGAGGGCACCCGGGACGCCAGCCCATTGTCGCTACGTGTGTTCCCGCCTGTGAGCTGGTTAAACGGTGCCCTCCTTTATGATCTCCGCTGCCTCTCCTCTTCCGTCACAAGCCATGATTTAAATAACTAGCTTACAGCCCCAAGGTTGGATATCAGCTGTCCATTCTATGGCGGACAGGATTGTGTTCAAGTTACTGTTACTTAGGTTTCAAGATAACACCAGTATGACCGTTGTGCCTTCTCAGAAGGCAGACGCTTGACATTAGGAAGCCATCAGGGAAAACTCACTGTGGTTCCATGTCAGTCGGGTAGCAGAGGGACCTGCACTAAGTCTGGTGACCTGAGTTTCATCAGCAGGACCCACAGGATGGAAGGAGAGAACTGACTTCCTGCATGTCCTCTGGCCACCCCGTAAACCACAACTAGTGCACAGCCCTTCCTATACACAAATGTGCCCACCCAGGACTTCTTAACAAGCTTCCTGTTACTTACCATCCTCTTTTAACTGACAGATACCTTTTTATTACTATTATTTTCAAGACATGGTTTCTCTGTGTAGCCCTGCCTACCCAGGAACTCCTCTGTAGACCAGGCTGGCCTTGAACTCAGAGATCTGCCCCCTTCTGTCTCCTGAGTGCTGGGATAAAGAGAAGTGCCACCACCACCTGTAGAGGAATGTTAATTCAGAACATGGCTGTTCCAGCAAGAGATCACATCCAAAGATCTAGGTCTGTGTGATCGGCTGGAATACAAACATGCCTTTAATCCAGGAGACAAGCAAACAGATCTGAGTTCAAGGCCAGCCTGGTATAGAACATGTATCAGGTAAAGAAAAGCTTAGGTCCTGGCATAGTAGTACACGCCTTTAATGCCAAATGAAAGTAAAGATAGTTTGTACAAGGAAGCACCCATGTTTGAAGGTGATGTCTAACCGGGTGTGGTGGCGCACACCTTTAATCCCAGCATTCGGGAGGCAGAGGCAGGTGGATTGTTGTGAGTTCAAGACCAACCTGGTCTACAAAGCGAGTCCAGGACAGCCAAGGCTAACATGGAGAGACCCTGTCTTGGGGGAAAAACAAACAAACAAAAAAACCCGAAAGTGATGTCTAATTGAGTGGCAGAAAAGGTGACGAATCAGAGAAGGATTGACAGAGTAGCACACGCTCAACTCTCAGGAGAGAGGAAAGGGAAGCTACTTAAGAGGCAGTTTTTAACAGGACAGTAATAGACAGATGGGTTGCAGAGAGAGAACCCAGGTGGAGACAGAACAGGCCTGAAAATAAGAAGCCAGAAGATGAGAGGAGACTGCTAAATTAGTTTGAGGCCAAGAAGAATAGTTCTGGGCCAAGAGAGAAGCCAGATTAAATCAGTCAGCTGGGAGAGAAGTTTGAGTCAGATCAGCTGAGTTGAACCCGCCAGCCCAGAGCTCAGAACAAGCAAGGGTGAGCTTACTAAGCAGTGAGTCTCAGGCCAAAAACATTCTGGACCTAGGTGAGCAGAAGGAGGCAGCGAGCCTCCCAGGTACCAACTGAGCCAGGAGAACCAAAGGCCCTTCTGCACCATCGTCATGATTCTTCATTCACGCCGGCGCTGCCGCCGCTACCGCCACCATGTTCATCCCCCCTATGTATTGCTCTAAGTCAGGTCAGGGTGGGTAGCTCAGCAGGTAAAGACGCTGCTATGCAGACCTGACATCTCTGCTCCAGCTCTAGAACCATGTAGAAGTAGAAGGAGACACCACACAACACACAGACACACCCCAACACATTCTACCTTTGTCCACACGCTTCCACAGATTAGGGTTGGGTTTTTCTTTTGTTTTTTGACACAGAGATTCTCTGTGTAGCCCTGGCTGTCCTGGACTCTCTGTAGACCAGGCTGGCCTTGAACTCAGAGATTCACTTGCCTCTGACTCCTGAGTACAAAGTTAAAGATGTGCAGCACCACCACCATCCAGCTGATTGGGGTTGCTTTACTGTTCTGAAAGTTTTAGTGACCAGAGAGATTGCACTGGTTACTGATATTTGTGTTTGAGATTACCACTCATCAAAACATTGTAGAACTCTTGATAATTGTTTCTTGCGAGTTTGCCCTAAATACTGGGCAGAGCATGCCTATGTTTCCAGGTTCAGTGTCTTCAGTGGTTCATAAGGGATCCAGTGTAACTGGTCACAGTTCACAAAACTCTAATGTGGAAAACAAGCCTTATGATAGGCCTGTGGTAGGCCTGTGATAGGCCTGTGGTAATTCTGTGATAGGCCTGTGGTAGGCCTGTGGTAATTCTGTGATAGGCCTGTGATAGGCCTGTGGTAGGTCTGTGGTAGGTCTGTGGTAGGCCTGTGATAGGCCTGTGGTAGGCCTGTGGTAGGTCTGTGGTAGGCCTGTGGTAGGCCTGTGATAGGCCTGTGGTAGGTCTGTGGTAGGTCTGTGGTAGGCCTGTGGTAGGTCTGTGGTAGGCCTGTGGTAGGTCTGTGGTAGGCCTGTGGTAGGCCTGTGGTAGGCCTGTGGTAGGTCTGTGGTAGGCCTGTGATAGGCCTGTGGTAGGCCTGTGGTAGGCCTGTGGTAGGCCTGTGGTAGGCCTGTGATAGGCCTGTGGTAGGTCTGTGGTAGGCCTGTGGTAGGTCTGTGGTAGGCCTGTGGTAGGCCTGTGGTAGGTCTGTGATAGGCCTGTGGTAGGCCTGTGGTAGGCCTGTGGTAATTCTGTGATAGGCCTGTGGTAGGCCTGTGGTAGTTCTGTGGTAGGCCTGTGATAGGCCTGTGATAGGCCTGTGGTAGGCCTGTGGTAGGCCTGTGGTAGGCCTGTGATAGGCCTGTGATAGGCCTGTGGTAGGCCTGTGGTAGGCCTGTGGTAGTTCTGTGGTAGGCCTGTGGTAGGCCTGTGGTAGGCCTGTGGTAGTTCTGTGGTAGGCCTGTGGTAGGCCTGTGGTAGGCCTGTGGTAGTTCTGTGGTAGGCTTATGATGGGCGTGTGGTAGGTCTGTCATAGGCCCGTGGTAGGCCTGTGGTAATTCTGTGATAAGCCTGTGGTAGGCCTGTGGTAGGCCTGTGGTAGGCCTGTGGTAGGCCTGTGATAGGCATGTGATAGGCCTGTGCTAGTTGTGTGGTAGGCCTGTGGTAGGTCTGTGGTAGGCCTGTGGTAGGCCTGTGATAGGCCTGTGGTAGGCCTGTGATAGGCCTGTGGTAGGCCTGTGGTAGGCCTGTGGTAGGTCTGTGGTAGGCCTGTGATAGGCCTGTGGTAGGCCTGTGATAGGCCTGTGGTAGGTCTGTGGTAGGCCTGCGGTAGTTGTGTGGTAGGCCTGTGCTAGTTGTGTGGTAGGCTTCTGATGGGCGTGTGGTAGGTCCTTGTTCTAAACTGTACTTAGTCCTCATGCTCTCTTTTTCATAGATGACAAATGTGGCTTCCTTTTCTTTAAAAAGAAAAGTCTGTGCATGCACCACATGCACGTGTGGTTGTGTTATGTGTGACTGTGCCACAGCACATGTGGAGGGCAGAGGACAGTCCCATGCATTATCCCTCACTTTGAGGCAGGGCTCTTGCTCTCCACTGTACATACCACACTAGTCAGCCCACACGTGCCTGTCTCTGTCTTCCTGACCACAGGAACTGGGATTATAAACAAATTCACCCAGGGTTATATAGCTTCTGGGAATCCAAACCTGCTTTTGAGGCAAGTGCAAGTTCTTGGCTTTTAGACTCTAGTATAATATACAAAGCCTGGCACAGACTCAGAGAGTCAATTAACACGTCCCTAGTGTGGTGATTATAGGTCTGCCCCTCACATCCAAACACAAAAAAAGAAAAAAAGAAAAAAGGAAAAAATATATATATTATATATATATATATATATCTTCCTGAGGCAGAGTTCCTCTGTGTAGCCCTGGCTCCCCTACTTACTCTGTCGAGCAGGCTGGCCTTGAACTCAGAGATCCACCTGCCTCTGCCTCCTGTGTGGTGGGACTAAAGGCGTGCTCTACAACCGCTTGGCTGGTAATTTCCAACTTTCTCTTTTTCTAGTCATTTTGGAATGAACTCTGTAGTTATTGGTCCACATGAAGGTAAATAGATCTGAAAAGTGAGATAGGAGGGTAGAAGATGGCCACTGAGGCGGGGCGACACTGTTGTTCTCAGAGCTCCCTCCTGGACAGGAGATACCCTTAAGCGCTCTCTGCCTCTTTTCTAGGCTTCTTGTGTCCAGTACCGCTTAGTGGTCCGGGATGTGAAGACCCTTCAGATCCTTCAGTTGTACACATGCCTGGACCAGATCCAGCACATAGAGTGGTCAGCAGACTCCCTCTTCATCCTCTGTGCCATGTACAGACGGGGCATTGTGCAGGTGTGTGCCACTTATAGATGTGGTGTGTGTCGACAGACAGGCCACTTGTAAGTAAGACTCCTGTAGGTATGCCCCATGTGTGGATGGGTGTCTGCACTCGTGAGGCATGTGTACTGCTCTGCGGCTGTGACCGTAGTGGAGTTAGGGTTAGAAAGGCTTCCAGGGATGTAGCTGGGAAGGAGAGGGCCAGTTTGTATCCTTTTTTCAGGTTTGGGGGCGGAAAATGCGATGAAACTCAATGTTGCTGCTGCTTTTTTTTTTTTTTTAAATAATGTATTTTATGTGCATTGGTATTTTGTCTGCGTGTGTGTGTGTGTGCGTGTGCGTGTGTGTGTGTGTGTGTGTGTGTGTCAGATCTTGGAGTCACAGTTGTGAGCTGCCATGTGGGAGTGTAGAATTGAATCTGGTCCTCTGGAAGAGCAGTCAGCTCCCAAAGTTGCTTTCTTTAAAAAATGTAATGTTCTCTAATAGTTTAATCCAAATACTTTGATGTATGTGGGGCACCAAATGTCTTCAGTCTTTGAGCATGTTTTTCAGAGAGGGAGGTATTTGCCAATGGCAGCAGAGCCACTTGGACACGGTGTTTTAGGGAGCGCTAGAAGGCAGGTTGCAGGGTTCACACAGCCTAACAAAATGAGGCCAGGATGGGGTATAATGAAGTCGCCAAGAAGTGAGGCCTGCTGTCCCTGGATGGCCTGAGATAACACGGTCCTGTCCTCTCCCCCACAGAGGCTTCCTGGGTGGTGCAACTGGTTTGCGATCTGTGTTTCTTTTGTGAATCAAGGTCTGGTCACTGGAGCAGCCGGAATGGCACTGCAAAATCGACGAGGGCTCAGCAGGGCTGGTTGCTTCCTGTTGGAGTCCGGATGGCCGCCACATTCTGAATACAACCGAATTCCATGTAAGCTGCCCAGACGGGCCCATCCTGTCCTCTGTGCCTCAAACAGCCTGGGAATGGGAACGCTGGGGCTCTGGAGAGGTATGAGAGTCAGAGCTTGCCGGGCGGGGTGGCGCACGCCTGTAATCTCAGCACTGGGGAGGCAGAGGCAGGCGGATCGCTCTGAGTTCAAGGACAGCCTGGTCTACAAAGTGAGTCCAGGACAGCCAAGGCTACACAGAGAAACCCTGTCTCAAAACAAAACAAAACAAAAAGCAAAAAAGGGGGTTGGCAAAGGCTGGAGAGATGGCTCAGAGGTTAAGAGGACTGACTGTTGTTCCAAAAGGTCCTGAGTTCAATTCCCAGCAACTACACGGTGGCTCACAACCATCTAGAATGAGCTCTGGTGCCCTCTTCTGGTGTGCAGGCACACATGCACATAGAACACTGTATACATAATAAATATTTGTTTTAAAGGAGGGAGGTGTGGCAAGATGGCTCAGTGGCTGGAGGCTCTTGTCACCAAGCCTGACCGCCTGAGTTGGACCCTGTGAATGCTCATGGTGGAGGGAGAGGACCAGCTGTGACAGTTGTCCTCTTGACTGCACACCTCCCCCACCCCAGACCTGCGTAAGCAAATGTCGTCTTATACAGGCTGTTGGAGGCAGGAGGCAGGGCCAGCACCTCTGCCCTGGTTAGACTAACATCTTATCTTAGACAGACACGTGGCTTGGGCTTTTTGGAGGCTCATTTGACTGTTTTCTAGATAGCTCTGGCCAAAAGTCTTCATGCTTAGAGCTCTGCCAGCCATAGACCAGAGGCCAGAGACTAGAGGCCAGAGAACAGCCTCCAGATCTCACGGACTTCGGCTCAGACCTTCAGTTAATGGCCCAAAGGAAAAGTTACCGTCTTCAGTGTTTATGAACTGTCTTTAGTGTAGCTGTCCTCAGCACCTGTTCCGCACACTGACATGGGAAGGAACATGGGTGTGAGTAAACTACAGAGCGCCTCTGACTGACGCCGCTAACCTAACTACCTCATAGCATAGCCAGGGGCACCCTGAGGAAGCCACTGAAAAATGTCCCACTTTTTTGTTGTATTGAGACAGGGTCTTACTTTGTATTCCTGGCTGGCCAGGAACTCACCATGTAGACCAGGCTGGCCTCAAACTCTCAAGATCTGCCTGCCTCAGCTTCTTGACAACTGAGAGTAAAACTTTATTCTACCATGCCCTATCTTACCTTTTAAGTTGTAGCTTTTTAAAAGTCCCACAGACTTCAGTTACTACCAGCCATGATTGGTGACCAGGAGGTGACCCTGTAGGCATGACAGATTTGTAGAGTGGGCACATAACTGAGTGTCATACTTATTTCTGCTCAGGACAATTAGATCACTGGTTACCCTGCTGGAGTCAGGATGTCCATATGAGGGTACTGGGAAATGAAGGGAGGCCTGACCCGTAGACAATAAGAAGAGGGTCGAATCGTATTGCTGGTGCCTAAGCCGTGGAAGACACTACACACCTCACAGAGCATCGCCAGGCCTTGATAGCCTGCTGGTCTCTAGAGGGCACCTTTGGCTCATTGCACAGTGGCCATCCTCTGTAGTCCCTATGACCCTGGTGGTTTGCAGCAGCTCCCAGGTTACCTAAGTCTACCTGCACACTGCCCCTCCTGGCCAGTATGGCTGCTCCTCACAGTCCTGGTAAGGAAAGGCTCTGGAGCATACTCAGCTTCCATTCTGCCACGGGGTGTCTGGGTCCTGGGGAGCCCTCCTGTGGCTGTGGGGGACCCTCCTATGGCTGTCAGGGGCCCTCCTGTGGCTGTTGGGGCCCTCCTGCAGCTGTGGTCTTTCTCAGTATCTCTCCTTGGCCAGTGCAGATGAATGTCTTCAACTTCCCAAGGGTTTGCAAGGGCTGCCAATCCAGGAGCTTTAGTTCTGCTAGTTTAGATATCCACCCATCTTGCCCGACTCTATCTTGCACATGCTGGGATTATAAACGGGCCACATACGCACCTAGCATCTGTAGGGGTGCTAGGGTTCCAAACTCCACTCCTCCCTTGAACAGTAAGGCTTTTCCCCTGAGCATCTCCCCAGCCCTACACTGTGGTGTCAGCTATCGCCTCTCTGCTGATGTGAGTGGCTCATGCTCTCATGACTGCTGTGCAGGTTTACTAAGTTAGACTTCATGTGAGTGTACAGTGCGGGTCCATCATCATCTTTCTCGGCTTTAAGAATCTTTCTAAAGATGGGAGGCATCCTAATTCCTTTCTCTCTTCCGTTCTCCCTGGCAGCTGCGAATAACCGTCTGGTCCCTATGCACAAAATCTGTATCTTACATCAAGTATCCCAAAGCCTGTCAGCAGGGTGAGTCTGCCCCTCACACAACTGTCTGGGAGTGTGACCCTCCTGTAATGGACAACAGAGAGAAGCAGAGGTGGCAGCACAGCCCTCCCAGCCCCCTCCCAGCTCCTGGCTCCCAGCCCCCCTCCCAGTCCCCTCCCAGCGCCCCTCCCAGCCCCCCTCCCAGTCCCCTCCCAGCCCCCCTCCAAGTGCCCCTCCCAGTCCCCTCCAAGCGCCCCTCCCAGTGCCCCTCCCAGTCCCCTCCCAGCCCCCCTCCCAGCCCCCTCCCAGCTCCTGGCTCCCAGCCCCCCTCCCAGCCCCCTCCCAGCTCCTGGCTCCCAGCCCCCCTCCCAGTCCCCTCCCAGCCCCCCTCCCAGCCCCCCTCCCAGCACCCTCCCAGGGCCCTCCCAGCACCCTCCCAGCCCCCCTCCCAGGGCCCTCCCAGCACCCTCCCAGCCCCCCTCCCAGTCCCTCTCCCAGCCCCCCTCCCAGCTCCTGGCTCCCAGCGCCCCTCCCAGGGCCCTCCCAGTTCCTGCCTCCATGCTGCTTCCTAGACAGCAGGATGCATCCTGGGAGGAGACTCTACCTCCATTCACACAGGGCACTCAGCTCCCCCACTAGAGTTTAGAAGGATTTGTTCTGGCGCCTAGCTATCAGCCTCACTTCACTACTTTTTAAAGATTTATTTGTGCATGCGTGCATGTGGGTGGTATAGGGAATATGAATACACGTTGCGGTTACTTCTTGGGTAACTTATGAGTGAGCTGCTTGTCTTGGGTGCTGAGGACCAGCTTTCTGAAAAGAGGGCAAGTGTTTAACCGCTGAACCATCTCCAGTTCAGTTTGATAGCTCTTCTGTTAGAAGCCCCTCCACTGGGTAGAGAGCAGGGATGGTGGACAGGCATGTGGCACTGCCCTTGAGCCCAGGGACTGCGTGCAGAAGAGGGGTGGGGCAGGCTGGAGCACACTGGCCTGGAATGCACTGTAGGCCTGCTGTGACTCCGATTCCTAAGTGCTGCTGTACCTGAGAAGAGCCTGGCTCTGGGGAGGGGTCCTCAGCCCTGATGGTTGGAATGTGCTGTCATTCATGAAGCAGCAACCTTGGAAGCCGCAGGCCTTTTACATTGATGCAGGACGTTTTTCAGTAAGATAGTTCTGAATATTTAGCTTAGCTTTAATTATTTGAAACGACAAGTTCAAAAGATGGCTCAGCAGCTAAGAGCACTGGCTGCTCTTCCAAAGGTTCTGAGTTCAATTCCTAGCAACCACATGGTGGCTCACAACCATCTGTGATGAGATCTGGTGTCCTTTTCTTGTGTGCAGGTGTACACGCAGGCGGAACACTATATATATAACAAATACAATTTTTTTTTTTAAATGGACAAGTTCAGGGCTGGGGAGATGTCTCAAAGGTTAAGAACACTGTCTGCTCTTCCAGAGGGAGGTCCTGAGTTCAATTCCCAGCAACCGCATGATGGCTCATATCCATCTAGAATGAGATCTGGTGCCTTCTGGCGTGCAGGGGAACAGGCAGGTTAAAAACACTGTATACATAATAAACAAATAAAAATCTTTTTTTAAAAAATGGACAAGTTCAAAAGATGGCTCAGCAGCTAAGAGCACATACTGCTCTTCCAGAGGACACTAATTCAGTTTGCACCCATGTCAGGTGTCTCACAGCTGCTTAGAACTTGAGCTCTGGGGGAATGGGACTCCTGCACATACCTATACACAGACACACACAGGCATACACTAGTTAAAAAATAACAATAATAAGCCAGGCATGGTGGTGCACAGCTACAATCCCAGCACTCGGGAGATGGAGGCAGGCAGAGCTCTGTGAGATTGAGGCCAGCCTGGTTTACAGAGCGAGTCCAGGAGGCTACATAGAAACCCTGTCTTGAAAAAAACAATAAATAAATAAATAAATATGTAAAACCAAAAAGAAATGTAGTAACAGAGCACAGAGATGGCTCAGTGTATACAGTACTTGCTGTGTAAGCACAAGGACATGAGTTCAAGTCCCCAGACCCACAGAGGGCGGGGCACAAGTCTTTGATCCCAGCACTCCTTCATCAAGGTGGGGGTGGAGACTGAGATTTCCAGAAGCTTGTAGGCCAGCTAGCCTGGCATGTGCAGTTACAAACAAAAGATCTGTCTCCAACGAGGTGTCTAGGGAGTACAGACACCCAAGGCTATCCTCTAACCCGCTTACATACGTATGCCATGGCACACGAGTGCCTGGATTTACACACATGTACCACCACACACACAAATATGCAACAGCAAGCTGGCTTTTAACCAAGTGTCTTCTGCAGTTTCCTAGTTTCCTGCTAGGCCCTGCATTCATTAAGTGACATCTGTGACTCAAGAATGTGGTACTTGGGTTTCATTCAGGGCCCCTGCAGAGCAGTCTGTGTACAGTCACCCACCTGCAGGACACATGGGGCCTCTGCTTGTCAGGCGCCCATGTGGCAGTTCTCGCCCACCAGAAGAACCATAGGGCTCCACATTTGGGGCTCCCCCTTCTCTGGTTGGCTCTTCCTCTCATCCCTTTTAAAGTCACTGCCGTGCTCTGGTGTTTTCTACACTCTGGTTCCAGTTTACCTTCTCTTTCCACAGGAATAACCTTCACCAGGGATGGCCGCTACCTGGCCTTGGCAGAGAGGCGAGACTGCAGGGACTACGTGAGCATCTTCGTGTGTAGTGACTGGCAGCTCCTCCGGGTAGGGCCGTCCTCTCCTGCTGCTGGGGAAAGAGGTGGAACCAATGTTCCTCATGATCCCAGGGGCCTTTGCAGCACACACACACCCCATGTCGATAGAATGATGGGGTTTCCATGGCCAGAGGGCAGGGGTACTGTGTGTGTCTTCAAGCAGTGTACACTCAGTGTGATTCAGACCTCATGGGTTGGCAGGGACTTTGAACCCTCTTATCTGCATAAGGGAGTGCTTCACTGGGAAGAATGAGTTGGCCCTGGGCAAATGCCTCAGGAGCTGACACTAGTCATCTCCCTCCATGCCCACGAGCACATTTCAGTGTCAGTGCTGGAGAAACATTTGAGGGTGTTGTGGGGTGCAAGAGGGGCAGGGGGCATCTGGGCCTCAGCATGGGGATGGCGGGTGTGGGCCTTGCCCAGTGTGGTTGGCACGGATATGGTGTGCACAGGGACAGTGCAGTGCTGTCTGTTGCTGCATGTAAAGTGACATGCGAGCCAAGAACATGAGTTATGAGATAAATGCACCTGTCTAAGCCATGCTTTCAAATGTCATGCCTTTTTCTCACCGGGAAGCACTTTGACACAGACACGCAGGACCTCACAGGGATCGAGTGGGCCCCGAATGGCTGTGTGTTGGCAGCGTGGGACACCTGCTTGGAGGTATAGCACATGGCCAGCAGCACATTGTTTTTCAAGAGCGTTCACCTGCAGGTACCTTGTGTGCTCTTAGTGCAGCGAGCTGCTGGGTGCTGAAGCCCTGCACTCAGTCCTGTGACGTGTCTGCATTCTCCTCTGCAGTACAAGGTCCTGCTGTACTCCTTGGACGGCCGCCTGCTGTCAGCATACTGTGCCTATGAGTGGTCCCTGGGCATCAAGTCTGTGGCTTGGAGTCCCAGCAGTCAGTTCCTGGCTGTTGGGAGCTACGATGGAAAGGTGGGAAGTGGCTGAGGACGCAGGCCAGCCCCATGAGCTGAGGACGCTGCTGCTGCTCCGTGAGCTGCCTGATGCTATTCCCACGGTTCCTTCCCCAGGTGCGCCTCCTTAATCACGTGACCTGGAAGATGATCACTGACTTTGGGCATCCTGCAGCCATTAATAGTCCCAAGACAGTAAGTCTCACACATCTTCACTGAAGATGACCCTCCTCAGTTGCTATGATGTCCTCCCTGTTCCTGCATCTTCACACACACACACTCCTTTGTCAGGGCGTGTGTGGTCCAGGCTCCTCTAAGGACTGTGCCGCTGCCCTCTACATATCCCTGCTGTTTGCCAAGCCAACTGGGGTCCTGAGCATCTGCCATCCTGCCAGGCCCTGTGCTCTGGGCTTCACCAGAGCAGAGTAGACAGGCAAGCTGGGAAAGGCCAGGAGAGCTGGTCTATAAGGACCTCGGGTAGGGTAGTCCAGGTCCAGGGGCCAGGAAGTGCAAAGGTGCTGGAGTTGAAGGAATATCCTGTAGCTCTGTCTTCTGTCAGTGGCCAGGACTGAGGACAGGTTTCTGCTTCCCGTGGGCAAGGAAGGGCCAGGGTTCAGCTCGCTGCCTCAGAGCCTGTGTCAGCAGAGCCCTATAGGAAGAAGGGGCGGGGTGCAGATTGCGCTGTGGTCGGGGTGCTCTTCCATAGCAGCGGTTGAGGTTGGCCGGAGCACAGGTGAGAGATGGCAGAGTGCAAGGCTGGCTGCTCAGGCTGCCAAGATCTGCCTGTGGTTCATGCGTCTAAGTGTCTTCACCATGTGTACTATGGTGGTTTTTCTACCTGGGAGTGTGGTGTACCCCTCTAACCTAGGGCATCGATGGGTCAGTTTCAAGGAGGAGGGGTCTACTTTGGCTCCTAATCTCTGAGGTTTCAGTCCTAGGCCCCTCACCTTTTACTCTGTGTTGTGCAAAGGCAGCACATCGTGGTAGGGAGCTCATGGCAGAGCAGAGCTGATCTTACAGGGGTCAGGGAGCAGAGAGGAAGGACAGGTGAAGTCCCAATATGGCCCTCAAAAACACCTCCAGTGAACTGCCTTCCCCCACAAACTGTTTAAAGTTACCACCAGTCTCCAGGAGTGCCACAAGCAGGCTGCCAAGTCGGCCAGGCCAGGCTGTTGCTGCCCCCACAGCCTTGCTTGCCACCCATTAGTCTTCACTATTCGAAAATGCATGCACAGTCCACTTCTGTATAGCTGTGACGTGGGCCACCATGTAACCACAGCCATGTAGTCAGTGTCCATCTCCAAAGGACAACCTGGCCAGCAGGACTGAGGTGGCAGCCGAGCTGCTTCACTGCAAAGGGCCATACTGGCTGCTGCCTCTTCCTGGGACTCCATTACTGGCACTTACGTCCAGCCAACTTTCCTTGGGCTCCCTGGCTCTTGTCGCAAACTGGTTAGCAACCAGCCACATCATGTTTTTCAGGTTGTGTATAAGGAAGCTGAGAAGATCCCACAGCTGGGGTTGGCCCACCTGTCCTTCCCACCACCCCGAGCAATGGCTGGTGCCCTCTCTACCTCAGAGAGCAAATGTAAGCAGCAGAGGGCTGTGCCTTCTGTGGGAGAAAGCTTGTTCTGTCCTCTCCCCAGGAGAATCTCAGGTGGTGTGTGTTTGATGGGGTTACTCTGAGATGGTGTCTCAGTCCTCCTGCAGCACAGCGACCATGGTGTTCACCTGTGAAACCTACCTTTCCTGCACTCACTGCCCTGTGCCCTGTGGCCTCCTCCCACCTGTCACAGCAGCCTGAGTGAACAGTCTGGCACTCGAAGGCATCCTTGTAGACACATGTAGAGAGTAGACCTCAGGGGTTGGGAGGCGGAGAGAACAGGAGCAGACACAGCGGTGGGTTAGCCTGTTCTGGAATAGGACCTTGAGCTTTGACTTCCTGCCACGCAGGGAAGTGGACAGGGACCTCAGACTGAAAGTGTGAGGGGACATCAGCTGTGCAGTATGGGCCTGGAGGGTTGTAGGCAGCCAGGCTTGAGGTGCTGCTCATTGGTTTGCATTCACATAACCATCTGCTGGTTGACAGCTGATTCCCAGCTGGAAAGGGGTAGCCGGCCATCTGTGCCCCAGGATGCTAGAATTGGATACAGCTGCCAGGTGTTCCAGTAGCTGGGACTAGCTCAGAAAGCAGACCTCAGCAAGCTTATACCCTTCCACTGGGGCTCCAGACTGCACTGTCTTATCCCCACTTGGGAGCCTGTAGGCAGTGGAAATGTCGCCTAGGGACAGCCATCAGCTCTTTAAGCCCTCCAACCAAAAATCCCTCCCACACTTCCCTCTTGTCTGCCCTCCCCCCTCTTGAACCAGTGCCCTCATATGTCCTCTCTGTTGATGTTCCAGATGAGATTGCCTCTGGGCCAGTCTCCTTACAGACTCTGAAGCCGGTAGCTGACAGAGCGAACCCTAGGATGGGCGTAGGGATGCTAGCTTTCAGCTCTGACAGCTACTTCCTGGCAACAAGAAACGGTCAGTGTCACACTTAGGGTCAGCTGCTCCCTCACCCATTGACGCCAACAGTCGGCGTGAATGGAGACTGTAAGGTGGGCAGCTGTGTGCGGCTCTCCCTTGGCGGTCTGCACCACACTCCTTGCTAGTCAGCCCTGCCCTGGCCACCTGCCTGCTCCCTCCTGCAGGCCTTCTCACTGCTGAACAGGCAGCCAGCATTGCCCTCTATGGGCCGGGTTTGGGAGGCCTTCTGGTCCCTGAGAAGAGCCAGGGTTTGCTTGTAGAGGGCCACCCTGACACGTGTTCCCTCTCTCTCTGCTTCCTTGCAGACAATGTCCCCAACGCTGTCTGGGTCTGGGACATTGAGAAGCTGAAGCTGTTCGTGGTACTAGAGCACATGTGTGCGGTGCGCTCATTTCAGTGGGACCCTCAGCAGCCAAGGCTGGCCATCTGTACCGGAGGAAGCAAGGTGTACCTGTGGTCCCCAGCAGGCTGTGTGTCGGTGCAGGTACCGGGGGAAGGTGAGCATATCCCAGGGGACATGGTGGCCCAGTTTAGGCTGGCCTCAGACAGATTCATCTGCTTAAATCTACTGCCACGTGTCAGTGACACGCCCCCTCCACATCTTTAGGGAACTTGCAGGACCTTGTCTGGTGTGTGTGCCTGACTGGGAGCCTGCTGCCCTAAGTAAGCTGCATGGCTTCAGTGTTGGGCTCACCAGGCTCCTCACTCCCCCACAGGCTGCCCTCCCCACAGGCTCCTCACTCCCCACAGGCCCCTCACTCCCCCACTGGCTGCCCTCCCCACAGGCTCCTCACTCCCCCGCAGGCTCCTCACTCCCCACAGGCCCCTCACTCCCCCACTGGCTGCCCTCCCCACAGGCTCCTCACTCCCCCGCAGGCTCCTCACTCCCCACAGGCCCCTCACTCCCCCACTGGCTGCCCTCCCCACAGGCTCCTCACTCCCCTGCAGGCTGCCCTCCCCACAGGCCCCTCACTCCCCCACTGGCTGACCTCCCCATAGGCTCCTCACTCCCCCACTGGCTGCCCTCCCCACAGGCTCCTCATTCCCCCACTGGCTGCCCTCCCCACACATCCTGGATCCTAACCTTCTGGCAACCTGTCCCTCTAGGTGACTTTTCAGTGCTTGGACTGTGCTGGCATTTAAGTGGGGATTCCCTGGCCCTCCTTAGTAAGGATCACTTCTGTCTCTGCTTCCTGGACACCAAGGAGGGTGTTGGCACAGCCTGTGGACAACGAGACGGCCATGCCCAGGACCTGAGTGGGAAGAGAAGCAGCAGGCCCTGCTGATGCCAACACAAGCACAGCTGCAGTCTCTCCAGATGGAGGGGTGGGATGTCCTGCCCAGTTTTCTGTAAATATGTATAAAATTGTAATGTAAAATAGGTATGCAGTAATCCATGGACAGTGGTGATCCTTTTCTTCAAGGCCTGTCTTGGGAGGATGAAGAATCCTAAGGTAAAGACACAGCCTCCCTTATGCCTCTCCTGAGCCTTGCAGGATGAACTCAAGTGCTGTGAGGCCCAGAGCCTGCGCCAGTCCCTATGTGAGCTGTAAATCCCCTGACAGTTGGGCAGCTCTCTGGCCTTACAGGTCAGCTCTACAGCTTGGGTCTCTGTCTGATAGAGTAGAAGTGCTCAGCCCACTCCACATACATACCCTCATGTGTCTAGCAAGTGCCCTGAAAACAGCCAGACCAGAATGCTGGCACTGGTGGACCAGCATGCCAGGCTGGACTGTACTTGCCCGTCTGAGTTTCTATGAAGAAGATTACAGGCAAGAGTCCACAGCCAGCAGAAGGTTCAGCCCCTCAGGCCTCAGGTTGGCATACCTGTCTTATGACAGTAACTTCAAAAAGGAGCAACTCCACTTGGTTTAAATGTCTTTACTACAAGACCTCAAGGACAGGCTGAAGACCAGGCGCCTCTGAGGCACCTCTGCTCTTGGGCAGGCCGCGGCATTCGTGCTCACATCCGTGCTGGTTCACTGAAAGCTGCAGTGTCAAGTGAAGGCGGCATCTACGGTGTACTGACACGGGCTGCAGCCACAGGGGCAAGCTGTGAGTGACTGCCATGCCAAAGCTCAGCAGTGCTCGGTGGATCTCCAGGAGGCTCGGCTGTTTGTTTATACACATGCACTTTTGAAACCAATCTATTCAGTCCCTTTTAAACAGAGACCAGATGATATGAACCCACCACCATGACTTCCTGAAGGAGCTAGATTGTGTCATGAGACTGGCCTTTCCGGGCCTAGGAGAATTACTGTGTTAACACACCCTGGGTTAACTTACCAAGTGTGCTTTAGGTCAGGCATACTCAAGGGGAGTGCCTGGCAGGCTGTCTTGGGTGACTAGTCTGCTGCTGCTAGTGTATTTAGCTTTTTAGAAAATGGGCTTAACTTCAGAATCCGTAACTTGACAGGGTGTTAACGCCCTGTAGTCAACAGTCTACACAGTAGAAGTGGGCGGGTACATTCTGCTCAGCATGCTGGAAGGGCAGGGCAGGAAGAACAAGCCCAGTGGACTCTGGAGACAACAATGTGACGCACAGGAGGAACACAGTGGCATGGCACGGCCAGGCTTTCTCCTTCATAGATCAGACTGCCATGGTGGCCAATATCCTACTAAATATATATAATTCACTTCACTATTCTAATCAGATACAAAGGGACGATGCCTGTGTTCCCTCCAGCCACAGTGGGTGGCATGAGGTGGCACCTGGAGTCCCCACCACCTTGGCTTCCTAGGGACACAGCTGTCTAGAAGCCTATCTTGCCCCTGGTCATGGAGTAGCCCAGCTTGGCCTCGTTGTTGATGAAGGACATCAGCCCCACGTAGGTCTCGATGAGGAGTGGGCGCTCTAGCACCAGCACGTTGCTCGCCTGTCCCGGCAGTGGGCTCTCCTTCTGTGCTTTCTTGACAGCTTGGATTAGGAGAGCCTTGAAGCTTTCCAACTTTAAAGAGAAAATAAATGTGGAGTTTTAACCTCAAGGTAAGGCAACAGGACACCACTGCTCAACAAAAGTTCAAATCCTTCCAAACGGCACACACAGCCTGACTGCCTGATGACAGGCCGAATTGTAAGTGCTGTGTCACCAGGTGATTGATCCTGCACAAACGTCAGGGTCAGATTTGTGCAAAGTCCAGTCTAGACAGCACTAGCCTCTCACTAACGATGCAACACCTGAAGACACATGCTCTGACGTGACACAAGGTACACTAAGCACATGACCCTCTAGCAGCACCATCACCACACACTGTACACAGTGGTGTGCTGTGGGCTAAGTAGCATCACAGAAAGGGACTTAAGAGGACTATGATGTCACCAGTGATTCTCAGCCCTACCAAAACCTGTCTGGAGTGTGGTGCGTAAGCATGTGCTCTGTGCTACTCAGGGCTCCCCGGCACCTCTCCAGGTCCTCACCTGCACCACCATCAAAGCCTCCCATGCTAACCCACCCAGTCCAGACTGAGCATCCTGCCATGGCATGGGGTCTCCCTCTGCTCCCTTAAGCCCCCTCTTAAAGTTTCCCCATTGCTAGATAGTCACTGTGCTGCACTTTAAGTGCCTGTACATGACAACAGCCTGGGATACGGCAGCCACTGCTGGGGCCAAGGGCCTCGGGTCTGCTTACATGGCACAGAGACGCTGTCTTCTCATCCATGCCAGCCATCGGGTGTTCTATGAAGGTGGCATAGGGCATGTTTGTAGACCAGGGGTTCCATCTGTTGATGAAAGAAGGGCGGCTCTGCTTGTCCCACTGAATGCGAACCCCAAAGCCTTCTCGCCTGATGGAGGAGGGAGAAAGCCTTGCTTACCACAGGAGTACAACACACAGCCAGTACCAGGGAAGGCTGGGGGCGCTGGGATTTGGCCTAAGTGGACTCCACTAGCCGCTTCACGTACTTTCAAATGTCTTGGTGTTGCTAAGCCTCATTTTACAGCCTGTGAAACAAAGGTATACTGTTCAACCTGGCCAAATTGTGGGCCTGTTTGTCCTCGTTATTGAATGATGCTTAAGTTTGTACCCATTAGCTTCCTGGATTCCCTATTCAAATGACTCTTTTATAGCAAGACGACCAGCTCCTGAAAACTGGCTGTTAAACCACGACCAGAGTACTGAACACATACCCCGTGTCTCCCTCCTGCTCAGGTGTGGGAGTACTCGGCACTCAGCACAGCTTTTGACAGCATAGCTCTGCCTCCGCATGACCTAACAGGTTCTGCCAGCATCCCTTCCAAGGAGGTACTGGGCCGCCCTGAAGTCACTAGCTTCTATTATAAGGTGCTTTCCACAGGTCCTTCAAGATGAGACCTTTAGCTCCCAAATGACTGAAGGAAAACCCTGATATGTGGTGGGCCGGTGCACCTACTTGTTGAGCGACTTGGGAGGAAACTCGAATTCTCCACAGGAGATGGTGTCTACCGCGCTGAGCGCCACCCTGACCACCTGCTGGCACTGAAGGCTTATGAAGTCATATTTGCAGATGAGCAGGGACTGGTCAGTGACCAGCACCAGCCTCTCCTTCTCGTTGTTCCAGTGGTCCACCCTGGAGGGAAGAGGGACGCCTGTCACCAAGGCCCCCGCCCGCCCCGGTTCGGTGTCCCCGTAGCCCCCACGCACTCGCGCCGGCTTACTCGGTCAGCAGCCACACCCCCTGGATCTCGCCGTCCTCCACAGGCCGAACCACGGCGCGGATCTCCTCCACCGCCTGCTCGATGGTGCCGGGCCGGAACACGAAGTACTCCTTGACACGGGCGCGGCGTGTAGGGTCGTGGACGCTCAGCGGCCACAGGGTCTGGCGCAGCGGCGTGCCTGCCCCCGGCCGGCCCGCGCCCGCGTCCTCGCTGGTCGCCAGCAGCGCCGTGGGGCTCGTGCCGGCCGAGTCCACCGTATCTCGCAGCTGCAGCATTGCGCCGCCACCCGCCGGCTCCACGGACACGGCCGCCGCCCCGGCGTCACCCCGGCCGCGCCCCGCCCTTCCCGGCCTCGCGATTGGCTGCATCACGCAGACCCCGCCTCCGGCTCCGCATGTCACACCTTGCGATTGGCTCTAGCCTGCTCATAGTCACGGCTGCCCCTCCCAGGACCGGAAGCAGCCGCCACGCGCGCAGACACTTCCTGTTTACTCTACAGGAAAGGCTAGGGAAAAAGTGCAGGTTGCAGGCTCCTGTTTGAGGACAGGAAAAGGAACGACGGTACAAGACTCGCGTGGAAGGCGGGGCCCCGCGAGGGGCGGAGCCTGTGTCCTCGCATTGGCTCTGTGCCCTTCATCGCCCCAGTTACGGTGCGCTTCGGAGGTGGCGCTAGACGGAGGTGTGCGGCGCACCGGGGAGGTGTGGGTGACTGGGGAGTGTAGAAGTGTGGGCATCTGAGGGTTGTGGGTGCTTCCGTGTAAGAGATAAATAATCATGGCCCGTTTTGTATGTACGAGGCATTTAGAGCTTTGTACCTGTCCCAAGCAGCTTGGATGCGCTTGTCTAGGCATCCTCAGTACGTGTTAAGGTTGGAAAGTCAGTCTCCTAGACAAAGCCCACGTCGTGGATGGGGAGTTTGGGGTGGAGTTCAGTTCGTACCAGAAAAGTGGGAGAGCCAGCAACCCTCTGCACCAGCCTGTGAGGATAAGGGCAGGAATGGTTTTAGGCTGGGGACTGCCAAAACCATGGCTTCTCGGCATGACAAATCTGCACACTGGCCATTTTTGTCTTTTGTCCACTCTGAAACCTGGCTTCTGCAGAAGTTAAAATAAATCTGTCTCACTTTCACTACCTGGAGTCTCCAGTATTCCCACTGCATAAAGACCGTTATATCTCCTGTGGGGCCGCGAGGGCAGAGCACAAACTGGCTTGCTGGAAGCAACAGAAGCAAATGCAGTGAGGCTGCTGAGACCAGGTGGCCAGAGCCGGGGTGTGTGTGTGTGTGTGGTGTGTGTGTGTGTGTGTGTGTCCTTCTAACACCTGAGAGTCTTCCTTTGCCTCCCCAGCTCCTGGTGTTGCCAGCCGTTCTTGGTGTCCCTCAGCCCGTGGCTGCCTCTCCCTGTCGGCTGACTGCACAAAGTCATCTTCCTCTTCTCGTTTGTAAGGGTCCCTGACATATTGGCACAGGCCCACCACCCTAATGGCCTCTTCTTGACCTGATCATTCTCAAAGACTGTTTTCCTTCGCTGCTAACCGTCTGCGATACCGGTTGGGGCTTGAGTGTATCTCTAGGGGTAAGTCAGCTGGTAACGGTGGGCTCACGCAGGTGCGAGCGGTGCGAAGCATGGCATTTAGATGATCTCCACCACATGTCAGGGTTGGGGGCAAGGAGCAGGGGGGACACTCTAACTGGGGGATGTGGTATTGCCTTTTCCAGGGACTTTCAGGAGGATGTTCCCAAAGTGGGTCAGCAGATGGCGCAACGACCCACACTCGGCGTCCAGGGGAGGTCACAGCTTCACAGCTTGGCAGGCAAAGGGTGTTAAAGTCTTAGGTGGAGCCATTATTTTCTGGCAAAAGACTTAGAACCTTGGCTATAAAGAATAGATTCTCTGCCGGGCGGTGGTCGAGCACACCTTCAATCCCAGCACTCGGGAGGCAGAGGCAGGTGGATTGCTGTGAGTTCAAAGCCAGCCTGGTCTACAAAGCGAGCCCAGGACAGCCAAGGCTACACAGAGAAACCCTATCTCGGAAAAACAAAAACAAACAAACAAAAAAGAAATAGATTATCATCTTCCTGATGCCGTAACAGCATTTTGCAAAATCAATGTGTCCTCCCATTATCCCCCCTCCCCTTACACCCCACGATAAGGAGAGTGGATCCAGGCCTCACACGTTCTCAAGGCCTGCGCTCTGCCACTCGCCATGCTTCACTCTAAGACTGAACCCCACCTCTAACACCTCTGAGGCTCTTGGGGTGGGTTCTCTGAGCATCTTGGGGCTTCCCCAGGAGCCAGCACCGGCTCCCCCGTACATAGAGGGTTGTGGTGTGTGGTCCTTCCGGAGCCAGTTGCCCTGTGCTGGGCTGTGCACGGGGTTCGTCTCAGATCTCCCCTCTGGCCGCAAGAGGCCACTTAGAGCATGCATGACAGAGGCAGAGGTGACCTTTGACAACCCAGTTCCCAGGCTAGAGAGAGGGCTCAGCCTTGCTGCCAGACCTGATGACCTCAGTTCAATTCCTGGGTCCCATGTGGGCAAGGGGAGAAGTAACTCATACTAATAAACTGTCGCTGACCTCCGTACAGTGTTTGTGGCATGCACACACATACACATGTTTTAAAACATGAGTTAAGAGCCAAGTATGGTGCTGCAGGCCTGTAATACTAGCACTCTGGGTGGATCTCTGTGAGTTCGAGGTCAGCCCGGTCTACAATGTGAGTCCAAGACAGCCAAGGCTACACAGAGAAACCTTGTCTTGAAAAAAAAAAGTTAAATACACATGCACACACACACACACACAGAGTGTACATGTGCACACATGAGAGTGCACACATGCATACAGAGAGAGACAGAGAAAGAGAGAGAGAGAGGGAGAGAGAAACCAGCTCCTAACAACTTATGTCATGGCACAGGGCCATGACATAAAGATAAAGATGCCAGCTCCAGACTCTGTGGCCTTATGGGAAATCAGCCTGGCTACAAGCCTGGGTGGCCCTTGCAAACTGTTTTTATAGTAATTTTTCAACAGTTGCCGTGCCACCAGGAGGGTGACTTTGCTCCATGTCCCACTAAGTCCAGGCGGTCTCTCTGGAACCCACCAGAGCTCCAATATCCACCTGGCCAAGTGAGGAGGCCTGACCGCCTTACGCAAGGTGTGGCCTCAGAAGGCATCTCTCTGGGCAAGTGGGAGTGGAAGGAATCTGGGCCAGAAGGTGTTTGTTTATTATTTATCTAGGTCTTATGTGGGGCTGGGGATTGAACTCGGGTCTTTGTGTGTGATAGGCAAGTACTCTAATGACTGAGCTACAGCCCCAGCTCCGCACTGAGACCCTGAAAGGATCTGAGGCACCTTCTCTGCTTCTGATGGGCGGGCGAGGCAGACAGGGCTGAGAGTCCTAAGGCATGCCCAGGCTGTACATGTGAGGTGCGTCTACTAGTAGACCTCTGTGTTCCCTGTGTGGCCTCAGAAGGAAGCTCTACTGTCCCAGAGCTGGCCTTGTAGAGGCTTGGGGGGGGGGGCTTTCTGCCCCAGGGTAGGCAGCCAGGGGCCTCTCTGTGGGCACCTGTCTCTTTCAAGTGAGACGTCCGCTGTCTGCCCAGTGGACAGTCTGCGCAGGCTTTCTGCTTCTCCTGTACAAGTGACCCCAGGCTGTTGGCTAAGCCCACAGACATGCACTGCATAGGACCCTACACCCCAGAAGGCTGGGGTGGAGACACACAGACCTCTTTCCAGCTTTGGTGACTCCAAAGCCCCTACCAACCCAGCCAGATCTACCCAGTCACCTCCCTGATGTGTCCCCCACCCCCACCCCCGTCACCTCTGTTCTTCTACAGGAACCTGTTCAGATCTTCTGGGGTGATCTAATCTGACACCCCGCCCTCAGGACCTTCATCAAGGACCCTGCTTCCAAGGCAGGTGCCACTGAGGCACGTGGAGATGAGGACATGGACTTTCCTGGGGAAGCTACTCAACCCAGACAGGCCGTCTCCTCAGCACCTCAGCCGGGTGTGTAAATGGACGTCATTCCTGCTCGCAGTGATGGCTAGCCGCCCGTCCAACACCCTTGCCATCCTGCACCTTCCTGCAGCCTGCCAGCTGCCACCTCCTTGGGGAAGGGTAAAGATGAGGTGATGAGGGAGGGCCTGGGATGGGTCAGGCAGGCCCTTGTCCAGCAGCTGTGTGGTTCCTGGACTGTGGATGTTTTGTCTCTTATTTCTATCAGTCATCTGGGAAAAGGAAACCCTCGGTAGAGAAAACGGGCCCCACAAGAAGCTGGAGGGCAAACTTGTGCAATATTTTCTTGATCAGTGGGTGATATGAGAGGGTCCTTCCTGGTGTGGGTGGTGCCACCCTAGGGCAGGTGGAGCAACCCTGCAAACGGCATTTCTCTGTGGCCTCTGCTTCAGCCGCCACCTTCAGCCTTGCCTTGACTTCCTGCCCTGACTTCTTCAGTGATGGAGTGGGACCTGAGGGTTACACGAGGAAAGAAACCCTTTTCCTCTCCAAGTTGCTGTGGATCATGGTGCTCTATCAGCGGTAGGAGCTGTCGTGAAGACAGTGCCCGTGTGCTCGATGACGCTGGACAAGCTGGATGCTCAGTGGCCCAGCGGGAGCCAGCTTCCAGGGAGCTTGTCTCCTCTCCATAACATGCTCAGGGCTGCACGGGCGCAAAGATAAGAGTGGCTGGCGCCGGCCAGGCAGCTGGCTATCAACAGGGTCCAGCCTGGGCCCCTGCTGATGATCACATGCTTCTAACCCCATGCAGGGCCACAGCCGCCCGTGTGAGTTGCACAAGAGGCATTTTCATTTTGGTTTCTCTCTCTCACAACAGTTTTAGAAATGGGTGTTGGAAGAGGTGAGCCACTGGCTCCTAAATGGGTGGGTTGGCATTTGGGTGGGGCCTCGGGTGTGTGTTTTCTGATTGTTGCTGAATTTTGGTTGTCACTAACGATGTTATCTACAGAAATAGGTGACTATGGTCAGCAGGCTGCATCTGGGTACCTGAAGGTACCCTAGGTGTTTGTTTTTGCTGTTGCCCAGACCAGCCTCATCCTCCCGAGCCTTCTCCCCAGCCTCCTCCACAGGTCTCAGGCAGGCGTCACTATGTGTGGGTGTGGGCACAACCTTTGGTGTCAGTTAGGTTGGCCTCTCACCTGTTAGAAGAGTTAGCCATGAAAATGTAAAGAAAACAATAGCTTGTTTTCTTGGCCTTTAGCTCAGAGCTTCTGTCTCTGTAGCGGCTGGGGATGCTCTGGGTCTGTGTCTGGCAGGAGCTCTCTCTCTCTCTCTCTCCCAGCTCCTGCCTGATGCATCAGGCTGCAGAGCAGCCCTCCTCCCCCGCCCTGCCCTCCCCCACCCCTGCCCTGCATGGTTCTGGGGAGGGAGGGAGCGGTTTGCTTTGGAAATTAGCACTGTGGTCTGAGTCTTCTTCCTCCTCACATTATTTTTCCTTGAGCCAAAGACTATTTTAATGATTTCCAGCAGAGACCAAGACAACAACAATGAAAAACATTGTCTGCTCAGCGCACAGTGGTGTGGAGGCCTTTAATCTGAGCAGCTGGCAGGGACAGACAGAGCTCTGTGAGTTTAAGGCTAGCCTGGTCTACACAGGGAGTTCCAGGACAGCCAAGGCTAGTGAGAGGAAAAAACAAAACCAAACAGTACTTTTTAGAAAAATGAGAGCAGTTGTTCTCCAGGAGTCAAAACTGGAACTGAAGCCATGCCTTTTGTCTATTTGTGGCCAACCTCCTGGTCACTCGAGTTCTGACTCTGACGTGTAGCACACTGCTGGGTGGGAGGCGTGGTGGTGGCACAGTAGGCTGATAGAACCTAAGATCCTAGGAGGTTTGTGTTGTGGGTTCTGGCCTGGGGGGGAGTACCACACACTCCTTGAAAGCTCAGGATTAAATAAATAAGTAAATATATGTAGGTCAGGCATAGTGGTGCATACCTTTGATCCTAGCATTCAGGAGGCATAAGCTAAGCAGGTGGATTAATAAGTTCAAGACCAGTCTGGTTTACAGAGTGAGTTCCAGGACAGCCAGGGCTACACACAGAAACCCTGTGTCAAAAGACTACATGTGCATGTGTGTCTTAACATATATCTATCTACCAAATGTGTGCCTGGAGTCCACACAAGCTCAGAAGAGGCCTCAGACCTAGAATTGGAGTTACAGTGGATTTTCTTTCCTTCTTTCTTTCTATGTGCATTGGTGTTTTGCCTGCATGCATATCTGTGTGAAGATGTTGGATCCTGGAACTGGAGTTATAGACAGTTGTGAGCTGCCATGTGTGTGCTGGGAATTGAACCCAGGTCCTCTGGAAGAGCAGCCAGTGCTCTTAACCACTGAGCCATCTCTCCAGCCTCTACAGTGGGTTTTAAGCTGCCATGTGGGTGCTGGGAATTGAACCCCGGTCCTCTGGAAGAGCATTCAGTTCTCTTAACCACTGATTTATCTCTTCATATCCAGAAGCTCAGGATTTTGATGGGCAAATCCAATCCTTACGCTGTGAATGGGTTGGTTAGACCCTAAGGCGAAATGTGACATGGGACTAGTACTGTGTTCAGCAAAACGCCCAGTGTCCACAAGGGGGCGCTGTGCCAGTAGTCCAGCTACTTGCAGAGAGCCTGAAGTTCCTTTTTTTTTTTTTTTTTTTGGTGTTTCGAGACAGGGTTTCTCTGTGTAGCCTTGGCCATCCTGGACTCACTTTGTAGACCAGGCTGGCCTCGGACTCCCGAGTGCTGGGATTAAAGGCGTGCGCCACCACTGCCCGACACCTGAAGTTCTTAAGTTAACAACATGGTTAAGGCTTTTGCAGCTAAATTCCAATACAACTTGACAGGAACTAGATAGACTAATCTCCATATTAATTTGGAAGAATGACCAAGAATTACCATTGTAGGGCCAACAAGATGGCTCAGCAGGTAAAGGCGACTGTGACCAAGCCTGGTGGCCTGGGTTTAATCCCTGTGACACACATTATAAAAGAAAAGAAACAATTGTCCTCTGACCTACACACGTGTACCGTCGCACATGCAATCTATCCAATAACTTAATAAGTCTAAAAAAAAAAAATAATAAAAAGAATTAACAATATAGCCGGGCGTGGTGGTGCACACCTGTAATCCCGGCACTCGGGAGGCAGAGGCTGGTGGATCTCTGTGAGTTCGAGGCCAGCCTGGTCTACAAAGTGAGTCCAGGACAGCTAGGACTACACAGAGAAACCCTGTCTTGAAAAACCCAAACAAACGAAAACAAACAAACAAAAAGAATTAACATTACTATTTGCAGGGAAACCCAAGCAGCAAACTCCACAGACGCAGCTACACAGCCGTGTAAAGCCATGACCCAGCTACCATGAGTCTCAGTGGCCAGGTCTTGCTCTGTCTCATTCCAGCGAGCAAGGGAAAATGGTGCCGCAATTCTGCGTGCAGTCACCAGAAGTCCTCAGAAGCATGTCCTGCTTGTGTTGAGCTAGGAAAGAATATGGTATCAGGGGTGGCCAGGTGGGCGGCCAGGTGGCTGCTAACCAGTCATTCTCGCTCTTAACAGCAGACACTGTGACGGACTCCACACGCGAGAAATACACACAGCAGATTCAACAACAGAATAAACAGCGTCTTTTCCAAGCGAGGTGCTTACTTATTTTCACACACATGTTTACGTAAGGGCAGTATCAGCCCGGAGCTGATGTGCCTCTTCCCCTCGCATGTGCCTTCTGGGCGATGGAGAGACACGCTGAGCGCATAACTCACGGAACAAGGCTGCTTTGTTAACCATGTTATAACTGTCACTCCAGCCCATGACACAGTGTGAAATGATTATGTCCTACAAGCTCTGTCACTTCAGCATGAAAAAGTAGCTAACTTTTGAAGAATACATGTTGTGTTTAATTTAGTAGCCACAAAAAACTTTCTTGTTGTTATAAAAGTGCATTAAACACACCTGTGCAGTTTGATTTCTAGTTTTGTGGGGTTTGTGTGTGTGTATGTGTGTGTGTGTGTCTGTGTGTATGTGTGTGTGTGTTTGGGATAAGGTTGTGAGTAGCCCAGGATGGCATTGAACTTGCTATGTAACTGAGGATGGCCTTGAACTTCTGCTCTTCCTGTCTCTACCTCCCCAGGGCACATTT
This sequence comes from Acomys russatus, assembly GCF_903995435.1. Lineage (NCBI taxonomy): Eukaryota > Metazoa > Chordata > Mammalia > Rodentia > Muridae > Acomys > Acomys russatus. The sequence goes on from NC_067165.1 coordinate 45,600,211, forward strand.
GTGTAGGGCTGGAAATTGGCCCCAGGACACCATGCGAGCTAGGCACGACTTTAAGTGTCCTCTTTGCTCCACGTAGTGTTGGGAATTAGACACCCATTAGGCAACCTGATGGCTCACAGGAGCCAGACTGGACTAGAAAGGGTCCTCTGGGGCTGGGGAAAGGCTCCAGCCAAGAGCAGTCTATGATATTTAAAAAAAAATATTTTTTTATGGTTTTTCGAGACAGGGTTTCTCTCTGTAGCCTTGGTTGTCCTGGACTCTCTTTGTAGACCAGGATGGCCTCGAACTCACAGAGATCCGCCTGCCTCTGCCTTCCTGAGCACTGAGATAAAAGGTGTGTGCAACCACACTTGGCTCAACATCGGTCTATGTGTTGAGCTTTGCTTGGAGACATGGGCTCCAGGCTTTATCTGCCTACACCTGACCGGGAACAGGGACTCTGTCTGGGGATAGTGGACAGACACCCCCCCACTCCGTCCCCACCCCTGCCCATGCGGCCCATGCTTACATCTGGGAGAGGACACATCTGCCCTGCCTTAGCCTAACCACCAGGATTCTTTGACCACCTGACACCTGCCAGGACTCTGAGTAGCAGAGAAAGTCAGTGTCTGGTCAGGGGGTTGGCCAGAGAGAAAAGCCTGAAGTCAATAAAATTTTGGTCCAGGAAAATCTTTAAGTTGAAGAGGCCTGGAAATTCATGCAGGAGGCCACGTACCTTTGTAAAATTAGCAAAATCTCGTTTCCTTGGGAACACCCACCTCGGTCCTCAGGGACTGGGGCGGGGGGCGCGGGAGGGGAGGCCTTCAAAAGAGGGCAGGCTGCTGGCTACCGCTCACGCTCACGTGAAGGCAGACACACCTCTTCAGCAGGACAAGCAAGGACCTGATCCTCTTACAACTGTGGGCAACTAGTGAGGTTTCCTACTGTGCGTTCTGTGAGGTTTCCTACTGTGCGCTCTGGGCCTCTCCCAGGTCCACTTCACAAACAGCCCTTCTGAGTAGTTAAGTCCCGGCCTCAGAGACACCATGACAGTCTGGTCCTAACCTTGAAGAAAGTCACAGCAGACCAAAGCCAGGCTTAAAGGACAAATGCCCCTGGAGCGGGGGTGGGGTGGGGGTGTTGGCCTCCCCTTCTACACCACTATGCGGTGCCTGGTGGGACCTACGTGCTCGCTCCACCCATGCTGTCATCCCAAAGCCCCCAGCACCAAATGAGGAATACGAACGCCCAGAGGGTGGTGTGTTTGTTACCTATCTTGTCAGTACCCAGAGGAGGTGCCCTTCCGGCTCCCCAATACCTCCCTGCTTCTGGGGCAGGGTTGGCTGGGCGCGAATGAGGGGCCAAGGGAAGGTGAATCCATGGGGAGGAGACTTCGAGGCTGCGTTCGCAGGGGTACCGGGTCAGGATAGGGCTGTGTTTGCGAGGTGTGTGACGCTCAGACCCGACAGGATTGGTCACTTGGATGGGATCAGATCTGGGATTCTCGGCTGGAGGTGCGCAGGGAACGCCAAGAGGCTGCGCAAGTGACGCTGGAAGTGGGGTATGTGGAAGCGAGCTTAGTCCTCCGGCGGGACTTGGAGCTAAGGAGGAGGGGCTGGAAGCGGCCTCTCCTTATTGGGACGATCTGGGCGGGGCCGAAGGCGGAACGGGCGTGGCCTGGGCTGGGGGTGGGGCCGAAAAGGGGCGGGAGTCGGGGGCGGGATGGGGCTGGGGTCCGGGTGGGGGGCGGGGGGCGTGCGGCGGGCGGGCCTGAGGTCTGGGGCGTCCCGCTCTGAGTTCGCTCTCCATCACTCCCCGCAAGTGTCTGGCCACACGAAGGAGCGGTGCGAAGCGCCAAGGTCTCGGAACTCCGGACAGCTGCACCACCCGCACCTGCGGGGACCTCGGCCCCCTACACCTGGCGCAGCTCGGTTGCGATGCTCCGCTGTCCTCCCGAGCATGGCGCGGGTGAAGACGGGGTCTCCTGGCTGCAAGGGCCGCCTGTGAGTCGGAGAGCGCAGAGAGGACTGAGTGGGAGCGCGACCGCGCGCACGATGCTTGTCGGGATGGAGGTGCGGACCGTTTGGCGCACGGTGGCTCTGGCGCTGCTGCTGCTGCTCCCCGCCGTGCGTGCAGCCTCCCCGCCGCGCCCCGCGCGCCCGCTGCAGCCCAGCATGTGAGTAGCGCGAGGCCCGGGGCGGCGACGCTGACCCGGACGGAGCTCGGGGCTTTGTCCCTGGGGTCTCAGAACAATGGGGCTCTTTGCCATAAACTGAGGAGTGGGGGGATGGTGGTCTAGGACCCGGGGTCCTGGGTTGAATTTGGGGTCTTCGAGTCAGCCGCAGGGGCCCCGGCCTCCCGGCTCCGCCTCTGCAGTGAGGGTCCTGCAGGCTTAGGCGGATGCCAAACTTTGGAGAGGTGAGGAATCCGAGCCCCTGCGGAGCAGGGTCCAGCCGTGGAGCCGGCTCGGAGGCGGCCGAGAGGAAACAGCCTAGTCCCACTTCCTCCCCAAGCTGGTCTCCTGGGGTCTGGGGGGCCTGCGCAGGGGCGGGGGTGCCCAGAGGGGCCTGCCAGAACTGGTTTGTGTGTTAAACACGTGTGCTCCTGGGCCGCGAGAGGAGGAATTCAGTACTAGACTGGGCAGGAAGAGAAGGGTCAGAGAGCTGGCGGCGACGGATTTAATTTTGAAAGATGATTCCCCAACAGGCCGGTTAGCGGTCTCTCTTAAACTGCAAAACGATCCCTCTGTTGGCCTCAAAGGAAAACTGGTGCGAAGTGAGACCCGAGTGGACGAGGTGCATGGATGAGAGGCCTGCCTCTCCCCCCCCCCCCCCCCCGCCCGGCGGCGCTTCCCTGCAGGATGCAAGGTGGGGCCTTGCCAACTTGGCAAGGCTGCACGGGCGGCGTGAGGAGTGGACGCAGGACCCTCCGGGCGGGAGTTGGGGCTTCTCTGTCAAATCGGCCGCAGAAGGGACTCGCTGCTCCTGTTCAGGGCAGGCACTGATGGATCCACCATGGACCTGGCCTTAAGGACAGAGCTGTGACTCCTCGGGGAAATGAGAGGACAAGCTTCCTACTGGGACAGGTGCCCTCAGGACCTCCACCCTGGGTCTTGTTTTTTGGTCTTTGTGGCCATTACAAAGGAGAGCTGGGTCTGAGTCTGGGGGGCGGGGGGGCGGCTCTCATCCGAGAGTGGAAGCAACCTGTGTCTCTGTTTTCTGCAGCCACTTAAACGGTGAGTCTGTCCAAGGGCAGCTCCAGCATGATTGTGGCAGCTAGCATGGTGGACTGGAGGGGCTGCAGACATTACTTCCTGAAGGTCAGGTGGACGGGTACAATCCGGCACACGTGGAAACTGTTGGTTGCCCTTTAAGCGTTCCCTGCCTGCCTGCACCGAGCTCCTGTTGGTCTCCTTGGGACGGAGCCCCTAGCATCCCCCCACCCCCCAGCCTGGGTCCAGGAAGCTGTTGAAAGGTGTTGGAACTAGCTGCGAATGGGTCACAGGAGAGCCTGCCCCCTTCCTGCTGGATGCATTTTCCAGGGCCCATCTCCCCTTCTTCCTGCAGTGGGGGCTGCACCTCTGGGGCCCGTGGGCCAACTTCCTGCCCCTTCTCTGTGTCCCAGTTCTCAGATTATCCATCTGGTGGGTGGCTCTGAGTTTCTAGGTTGGCCAAAAGTCCTGCCTGTCTTCCCATAAACTGCATCTCTTGGAGGGGGCGGAGGGTGGGGGTCGGGGTGGAATCTGTGCATGGGTCCCAGCTAGCTGGGCCAGACCAGTGGAGCTTAATCTCTGGGCCCTGTAGAAGGAGCTGCTTAATTGGATGAACAGGCAAGCAAGTGGAAGCCATGAGGACCAGCTTCCTCCACAGGTGACCTCGCAGGCTTGCTCTTAGCTCCCAGAAACTCAGGAGCACGGGAGGGGCGCTGGGAAGGCAGCCAGGAGCCTAGAAAGTACTCCTTCCTGGCTGACCCTCTCTGTCTGCTGCCTTTTCCTCCCGGGGAGTTTTCTGGTGAGCTGGCAGGGCCTGGCACAGCTGCCACGCCTCTTTGGCCAGTTTCCCTGACCGATAGCTGCTGAATTTTCATAGTGCGTTGCCCTCCTGCCCACAGCGCCCTAAGCTGGTATGCAGGCCATGGCCTCTGTGGGTCCCAGGGGTAAGGCAGCTCTGCCTCCCAGCCCAGGGGCCCTGTAGACATACACGAATCTGCGGGACAGTGCAGACGGTTCCGTGGCTACTATAGACTGAGGGAGCTCAGATTTGGGGCATCGACTCTGGCTACCTACTTGTCTTTGCCCCTAAGTGACTTTCCAGCTTCGTCTGCTCACCAGGGTGGGATGGCTGCTGGGCAGGTAGGGTTGGCATGGCTGCTCGGACTTCCTGCAGCCCCACTGAGGAGGGAGGGGTGGCCCACGTGCTGAGGTTCCGACCAGCTCTGGCTGAGGCTGTGCCTCAGAGTTCATGCACACCTGTGGGTGAGGGACTACACGTGTGAGGGACTGCATATGTGAGGGGACTGCATGTGTGAGGACTGCATGCATGATGGCCTTGTGCTGGGCTAAAGTCCCTTCTCTCTGATGACACTGGGTCTACATTGTGGTTTGTTTGGGCTTTGCCTTTCCTGCCCTGGTGGGAGGCTGGATCCACCTGCAAGGGAAAGAAAGAGGCCTTTGCCCCACTGGGGCACTTGAGTGTTTGCTGGATTCCTCAGCTTCCCTTCCTGAAGGCTCTCTGTCCTCCACCATGCACCTTCGCATATGCTCCCTAGGAGAGGGTGCAGCGTGTGCCTCCTCACCCCCTCCTCATGTCAGTTAACCACCCTCCTGGGCTCCTGTAAGATCTTTAGGCCTCTGTGTCGTCTTCTGTTCCTGTAGCTTCCTGCGGACCATCCTCACATGGTTGGGGCCAGTGACATTATCTGCCTGTCACTGCTGTCCTAATACCAGGCCTCAGAGGGGTGCAGAGCAGGGACGGGGGACCAGGGAGGCTGAGGGGCTGCTGCATGACCACAGTGGAAGGAGGGGCTCTAAGTGGGTGAGGAGACAGAAGCCCAGTGTCCCTTCTCCTAGGCCCCACCTTCTGTTGGTCCTCCAGTCAGCTACAGGGGCCACTAGCCAGAGGGCAGAGGTGTGTGTGTGGGTGTGTGTGGGTGTGGGTGCGCGTGCGCGCGTGGGCACGTGGGCACGCGCACGCGCACGCTCAAAGGAATTTGTGTATGTTCAAGAGTCCCATGGAGAGTAGTCTCCTATGGGCACATAGCGGAGTGGAGGCCACAAGGCCAGGGAAAGCTGAGGCTGAGTTCCCTGTGTGGGGACTTCTGCTCCTGTGCAGACCCTTGCCCTAGCCTTGTCCCTGCATTCTCAGCCTGGGGTCCTTGGCCCACAACAGGAAGTCTGGTCCCAGCATGCCTAGCTAGCCATCTGAGGGGCACAGACTCTCAGCAGAAGAGGCGGGGAGTCTCTGGTTCAGGCCCCATGTCCACTTAGCAGGTTATCTTAAGACAACCCAGGGGCTCAGTGTCACCTTCTTTCAGGTGGTGAAAGGGGCACCCCATGGGTGCCTGGTATCTGCATGGGGGAGCGGTGGAGGAGAAGGAGGAAGTGGTGGTCTCTCCCGGGGGGATTGCCTCTGTGAGGGGGCAAAAACCTTCCCTTCTGGTCCTGGAGCTTCGCTGCTGCTCAGCCCTGTCTGGGGCTCCATCTGGCCATGGAGAATGAGTCCACAGTTGCAGCGCTCATGTGGGCTTCACAGCACACTGCAGTTCCCGCTGCTGCTCTGTCCTGGGGCCTGCGAGTCCTTGCCCTACGCTCTCCTCAGACTTGGTATGGCTGGAGTCTGTCCTGGGTAAGAAGTTTGGGAGACCGGGGAAGGCCAGGCACGCACACCTTTAATCCCGGCACTTGGGAGGCAGAGGCAGGTGGATCGCTGTGAGTTCGAGGCCAGCCTGGTCTACAAAGCCAAGGCTAATACAGAGAGACCCTGTCTTAAACCACCCGCCCCCACCCCCCAAAAGCTAGGGTTTAGATGACATGGTTTCTTGCTGGGCAGGTGCAGACCCTGCTGCAGGCTGGGAGCCCCTTTCATCTTGTCTGCAGGTGGTCCGTGCGCTTCCCTGAGGAGGAGGTGGCTTCCTTCCACCCAGCAGAGCCAGGGACAAGGCAACAAAAATAAAGGCCTCTGGATCAGAACATCCGTCTGGGGGTGGCTGGCTGGTCTGCGGCCAGAGCTGCTGCTGCTTGGGGTGGTCTGGGTCTCTTAAGTGCTGAGCTTTGGACAGCACCCAGCAGTCAGGGGGACTGTAGGGAGGAGTGCCTCCTGGCTATGGGGTGGAGGCAGAGGTCAGGGGCAAAGCCAGGGATGCATCTGTGTCCCCTGGTATTATTCCCTGGTGGAGCGGGGACCTCAGCTAGCATGGGAGGGATGGGTGGCCCCTGCTTACTCTGTGCCCAGAGGAGAGAGGGGGAGTCTCTGGCACCCACCAGATTGGAAAGCGATTGTGGTGTGTGTGTGTGTGTGAGTGTTCTGGTTGTCCTCTGTGCTAGGGAGTGAGCTCAGAGCCTGGCCGGCGGTGCAGGTTGAATGTTCCCTGTGGGTGACTCACCTGCTTCCCAGGCTTGGGGTCTTGTCTTTTGTCCCACAACTAGCCTTTGTATCCCCTGGTCCCTCAGGGGCACAGGCCTGGGCTTCCTGTCCGCTACCTGCTGAGCATCTGCAGGCCGCTAGCTCCTCTTTCACAGGGCCAGAGCCTTTTCTCCTCTTGGTGGGCCCTGCAGGCTGTCCTAGGCTGCCCACCGTTGACGCTCTGTGCTCCCCTAGAGTGGCTTCTGGGTTGAGTAGGGGGGCAGAGACATAACAGGAATCAGCTGGATAGTGGTCCGATTCTTGGATTTTCTACTTACTAATTCCTACTTGTCCCCACCCCTACTGGGTCATGTCCCCCATACCCCTATATAGTCTGCGGATGCCAGGGATGCGCTGAGGTAGCAGGTGTGAGGGATGGTGCGGAAAGAACATTATTCTGAGGCCTGGGACTTGGGGACCAGGCTGAGCCCCAACAAGGCCTGCAGATCCCCTCTGCTCTGAGCTCCTTGGAGATTCTTAGGGGCAGTGCCTTGGGCAGCACAGATCCTGGTGGAAGACGCCCTGGCCGTCCATTATCCTCCTCAGTCCCCACGCCCCGGGGGTCCAGAGTTGATGGCGGGTGGGCAGTGTGCCTAGCCATGGGGTCGTATAGGTGTAGAGGCATGACTGGGGCCAGCCAGCTCCTGAATGGCACTGTCCTCTTTTCCAGGCCCCACGTGTGCGCAGAGCAGAAGCTGACTCTGGTGGGCCACCGCCAGCCCTGTGTGCAAGCCTTCAGCCGTGTGGTGCCCGTGTGGAGGTCAGGCTGCGGGCAGCAGGCGTGGTGTGTTGGCCAAGAGCGCAGGTACGTGGCAGAGATCCTTACCGAACGGGGACTGGTTCTCAGCGAAAAGCGGTAGCAGTGACCTTTAGGGTCCGGCAGCTAGGACTGAGGCACCACCTTGGTTCCCTCTGAGGCCCCTCACTGAGGACATGGTCTCTTACCCTCACACTCCACCAGGCCTGCTGCGGATCACTTATGGGGGAGGGGTGGGGGCGCCCTGGCAGTGGTGGGACCCTGTGGGGTGAGGGTGGGGAGCTCTGGCAGTGGTGGGACCTTGTGGGGTGGGGATGGGGGCTCCCTGGCAGTGATGGGACCCTGTGAGGTGGGGTGGGGGTGCCCTGGCAGTGGTGGGACCTTGTTGGGGTGGGGGTGGGGCACTCTGGCAGTGGTGGGACCCTGCGGGGGGGAGGACTCCTGATTGGCCAGAAGGTGGACTTCCTCCTCAGCCAGCTGAGGTCCCAGGTGGAGGTTGTTGCCACCTGACCCCCACCCCCACCCCCGCCCCGGGCCTAGTGCCCAAGCCTGTGAATAACTTATTGCTCAATGTTTTATTTAAAAATCAAACTTAAGGAGTGCCTTTGCGTAGTTCTCCTCTGCAGGGCCTACCTGAGTGGGAGCTGGGCAGCGGGGACAGTAGTGGAGACGCTGTGGGGGTTGGCGAAGAAGGAGGTGGTAGGCTTGGCTGCAGCCCTAGCTAGGCGGAGGTGTGTATCTGAGGAGGCAAAGGGTTACCTGGGCCTGCGGGGTCTCACCTACCTAGCTCCAGGGGCTGTTTGGTGTTTGGTGTTTGCTGTCTGTTAGGGCTTGTGTAGGATAGGGTTGGAAAGAGGACAGTGAGGACCAGCGGCTCTCAGGGACCGCTGTCTCCTCACCCTGGACACGGGAGGTGATGTCTGGAGGTGGTAGGTGCCGAGGCGTGAGGGGGCTACAGCAGCTGACCTGGATGGGGCGTGCTGCTCAGGTCTGCAGAGCATAGCACAGCCCCTCCCCTTGGAGTGAGGGGACTGCAGGTCAGGAGACCGAGGGGCCCGGAGGGGAAGGAGAAATGGGGGAAGGAGAAATCTCCCATTCTCAGAGGTCAGCATTTTGTACCTTTCCTTCCAGCCTTACCCTCACACGGTCGTGGGTGCAGATCGAAGTAGGGTTTGGTCCTCTAAGCTGTGTTTCCCTGTCCATGGCTGGTTCCAGAAGCCACTAGGGCCCTGAGGCTGGAGATTCTGTGGCACTCGAGGTTGTCACCTGTCGATGTGGCAGGGTTTCCCAAGGGACTGATGGCCTCCAGCCTCCTGGCATGCTGTCCCACTCTCTGGGAGGGCCATACATCCCTGGCTGGGGAGGGGCAGAGTATTGGTGATTGGGTATGGAGGATGACGTGCTTGGCACAGTGTCTGAGTCGGGGCTCTCTGGGTATCTCAAGATGCCCTTGTGCCCAGGTTCTGGGATCCCCATCATGCCTTCTAGTGGAAGGCATCAGGTACCCCTCACCCACCCTCTGGCCTGAGACACAGAAGTTCAGCCCCAGTTGGGCGTGGGGTTCCCATGTGGCATTTTGGGTTCTAGGTGTATGTGTGTGGGAACCAAAGCTCCGTGGATGAGTAGCTGCCTCCTGTTGCTGAGGTCATCCTCTTTGCTGGACACCGGCCTGTTTTCCTCCTTCACCCATCCTACTCTGAGTGAACCTGAGCCATCTGCCTCGGTGCCTGTAGAGGATGGGTGCTCCCACACACACCAGCCAGGCTCACCTCAGTGCCAGCGTACAGCAGACACAGGCATGCTTGCTTAAGGTCTTGAAGTCTTTCTTGCTGTCTTCCCCAAGCACTAGAAAGTTCTCCCAGCAACTGCCCAGCTGTGGTGGCCCAGCTCATCCCTCTGAAGTGACCACATTCCCTCCTCGGGAGCACCTGACCCAGGGTGACACTGCTTCTTTCCCACTGTGTCCCAGTCTCCACCTAGAGCCCTCGGGCCCTGCCTCTCTTCCACACTGGGACAATGTCTGAGCCTGGCCGTACGGAAATGAGGGCAGAAAATGTCTCACGGTTAGTCTAACTGCAAGAGGTGGGCCACAGTGACCTCTGGGACAGGGCTCGCTCGTGGGTGCCACTGTCAGCCTTGCTGGCTCTACAGCAGGCTGAACCTGTAACTCAGGCAAGTGTGGGAGTCACCTGTGGGGTCACCAGTGGGTTCAGGTGGTGCCCAAGCCCTGAGGGATGTCTCTTCACAGTGTGATGTCAGGCCCTGACCACGATATGACCAGAGGGTCCCTCTTTCTGTCTTTTATTCTTTCTTATGGAGCTGGAACTCGCTGTCTGGCCAGGCTGGCTGACCGGCGAGCTCCTTGGCTCAACCCCCTCCCCCAGTGCTGGGCTTCCACACGTGTGTAGCCATGCCCAGGTGCTTACACGGACGTTGTGGGTTCAAGCTTACATACCGTTGCTTCCACAGTGTTAAATGTTCTCACCCACTAGGCCATTTCCCTGCCCCTAGGTTTTTGCTTTGTTTTTTTTGGGGGGGGGAACCCTCTTCTCCAGCTCTGGTGTGGCCAGCCAGGCAGACTTCCCAGAATGCACTTGGGATCCCAGCTCTCAGTCTGAGAGTGCTTGGCCAGGTCAAGAACTTGTTCTGGCCTCAGCCTCCTCATCTATGTTGGCCTGGGTGGAGTCTCCTGCTGCCATATTTTGTCTTTGGGTAATGTGCTCTTTCTTTATTCTTATATTTTTATTTTATGTGCATTGGTGTTTTGTCTGCATGCGTATCTGTGTGAGGGTGTCAGATCTCCTGGAACTGTAGTTACAGACAGTTGTGAGCTGCCATGTGGGTGCTGGGAATTGAACTTGGGTGCTCTGGAAGAGCAGCCAATGCCCTTAACCAGTGAACCATCTCTCCAGCCCCGGTAATGAGCTCTTGGAGTTGGTGTGCAGCCTCATCAGCAACAGGTGAGGGTTGTGCTGACTCCTGGGAGGCCAGAGGGAGTCCAAGGGTTCTCGTTGTGAGAGAGTCTTTCCTGACCGGTCAGACAGCCAGCTGGGTCATCAGGTTGGGAACTCTCTAGGCTTCGTAAAGCAGTCCTTTGAGGGACAAGGGAGGAGTCACTCAGAGAAAAGGAGGAGGTGAGAAGGGATGGAAGATGGTTGACATTCAAATCATGGGGCCTGTGCCCCTCATGGAAAGCCCAGACTCATGAGTGCTACGGCCTCCACTCTGACGTGGCCATAACAACCTCAGTTCTGACGTGGCCCCAGCATCCTCCAGCCCTACAGTTCAGAGCCCATGTGAACTGCTGCTATCTGAAGTCAAGCTGGACCCGGTTCTTATGGCTTCCCTGCTCTCTCCAAGAATCTTTTCCTTCAGGGGCCTTGTGGAGGAGCGTCCAGGGGGGAGCCGCACGTAGCCCAGCCCTATCCACAGCCCAGGCAAGGGGATAAATATTTACGATGGCCAGGCTCTAGCACTCTGTCGCTGCCAAATATTGTTCACGCTGTAGCCGGTTTCATGTCCTGCCAAGGTGGTGTTTGTGAGGCTCTCCCAGAGTTTGTGTGTGCAGTCCGTGCAGGAACACATGCTTCCGGGAAGTGGCCGCAGCCTTGTTTACTGGGCAGAGCCCAGGGCCACATGGCTTCCCGTGAAAGCATAGCCTGGTTTGTCACCTGGAGACACAGCCTGGGCCACCTGAGCATTCATTCCCAGGGCCTTGAGGGCCCTTGACCTTGTGGCTGTCAGCTGTTGACCCTGCCATCTACAGTCACCACCTTCCCTTTACCTGTTCTTCCTCCTCCCTGTCTCTCCCTCCAGCCCCTCTTAGCCCATGTCTCCTTTGCAGGCTGTCTCTACAAACATAGAGACTTCACAGTCATAGGGCCCAGGGGCGTGTACCGAGCAGTGAGTTTGTGTTCATTTCCCAGAGGTGTTGTGACAAATGGCTGACAAACCAGGAGACCTAAAAACAGCTCTGTAGGGGCCTGAGGAGATGGCTCAGTTGATAAAGTGTTTGTCCTACAACCGTAAAAACTTGAGTTCATGTCCCCAGAACCCACATAAAAAATGCTAGGCTAGGTATAACATGGCATACCTGTAACCCCAGTGCTGAGGAGGAAAAGGCAGGTGGATATCTAGCCAGCCAGGCTGGCCAACTGGTGAGCCACAGGGTCAGTGAGAGACTGCTTCAAAAAAATAGGATTGAGGAAGACACCCGACACTGTCCTTGCCTCCATGTATACGTGACACATATATGTGCACCCCCATGCACAAAATACAAAGGAATGACAAACCAGTGTCTTAAATTGGAAAGAGTCTGTGCAGAAACAGTATAGGGGTGAGGTTCTGAGGGAGCGCCTGTCCCAGCGCCAGCTCTGGTGTTACTGGCTGTCCTGTCATGTCTAGTCTTGAGGTGTCACCAACAGCCCCATCTCCTTGTATTCTCAGGAGGATCCCATTTGCTGTACCTCGCTGTGTCCTCATCTGGACCGATTACAGGTTAAACAGATTTTAGTCCTGTTACAGGCAGGCGTGGATGTGGGGGAGACGGTGCTTAGACTTAGTATGAGAAGTGACAGACAAAAGCGGACTGGCCAGAGCCGGCGGCCAACACGAGCCGCCATCGGTCCTGCCGGTCATCGGTCATCGCTAGAGCCAGGGAGGGATTCTACGGCAGGCTAGGGCGGGAAGGATGCAGCCTCCGGGAGCCCTGTGAGCTAGAAGGCAGGTACTTTGGAAGACAGAAGGAGCCAGGCGCTGCTATATGGGGTGCTGGCTCCCTAGGCTTGTTCACCTCGCGTTGGCAAGCATCTGGGGTGCTCTGAGAGTCCACGTGCTGGCCCCGTCATGATCAACACACCCTGTCGCTTCTGTTCCAGGACTGTGTACTATATGAGCTACCGGCAGGTATATGCCACAGAGGCCCACACTGTGTTCAGGTGCTGTCCCGGCTGGAGCCAGATGCCTGGCCAGGAGGGCTGCCTCTCAGGTGAGTGTCCCCGGCCGACTCTGAACAGAGGCATGTGTGATGGGGAGCGTCTGCCTGGCCCGTGCCCTCTGTACTCCTAGCCCCGGCCCTCGGCCACACAAGTGACGCCCAGGGCTCTCCAGCACCACAGCTGGCTCTGCCCAAGACTGTTGGAGCAGCATTCAGACTGAAGGGGCAATGGATTCCCAGTTTAGTCTGGTAGAACTGTGGGAGGCAAAGCTAGCTCGGTGCTGGCACTGGAGGGAGGAAGGCGACCCTGAGCATCCGGCCATTAGAGACAAAGGGACTGGCTCCTGGGTATGGAACATGGCTGTGGCAGTGGTTGGAGAAGATGTGGCCTGCAGGTATAGCATGGGCAGCTGGCAATAGACGTGGGGACAGGTGGCTGGCAATGGACGTGGGGACAGGTGGCTGGCAACGAATGTGGGAATAGGTGGCTGGCAGGTGGATGTGGGAACAGGTGGCTGGCAGGTGTATGTGGGAACAGGTGGCTGGCAGGTGGATGTGGGGACAGGTGGCTGGCAGGTGGATGTGGGGACAGGTGGCTGGCAGGTGGATGTGGGGACAGATGGGTGGCAGGTGGATGTGGGAACAGGATATGGGAAGCAGGCAAGAGTGGTGTTCCTCTGGAGAGGTCATCCTTAAAGTCACTGGGGTGGCTGGAAGTCACACTCCCCACTGAAGGTTAAGCATGGTAGGCTCCGGCTCCTGTGTGTCTACACCGTTAGACTTAGTTGCTTGTCCTGAGGTGAACTCTGGTGAGAAATAGGGAAGAGAGAAGGGGTGCTTGCTCGTTTTTTTTTTTTTCCAGGAGGGAAATGAGTCACTCTCCGGAAGGGAGCAGAGGGAAGAGGACAGGAGGTCAGCACTCCTGGAGGTGACAAGATTGGGCCGCTGGTCAGCACTACCTCAGGTTGGGGTGTTCTGGCCTGACACCAGTGTCTCCCTTCTCTCTGTGGCTGTCTGCTGGGTCCCCTGCTTCCTGTGGCTTATAATGGGGCACAGGCATCAAAGTCAAGGGCCCTGGCTTTCTGCTCTGAGGTTGGGGGTTCCCTGGGCCTGCCAGAGGAGGTGCTAATAATGGGCTGAGAAGCATAGAGCCCAGCTGGGTGGCAGGCAAGTGGGGCTCTAGGGCTGCTGCTTCTGGGGGCACGGGGTTAATGTATAGCTTATTGCCAGGATCTCTGGGCAGGATGATGGTGTGGGGATGGAGAACAGGACAGCCTATAGCTGCCATGGCCCCTCTGAGTCATGTGCTGGGGTCTGGTGAACACCCCGGGGTGAGAGTGGGCAAAGGCAAGCCAAGCCAGGCTTGACCCAGCATTAAGGTCTGGCTATCTTCTTGCTGTGTAGTGGAGTCAGGGCATAAGTACTGGCTTTTGTGGTCAGCGAGGTCTTAATGACAAGGTGGGTCTGCAGCAGTGCCGTGAGTATGGCCATGACCACCTTTCTGTCCCCAGGCTTGCTGATGGGAACATGCGGCCTGTTCTGTGAGCTCCACTTGTCTGTGTATGAGCGAGATGGCAGGCTGTCACCCACATGTGGAACCTTAGAATGCTCAGGTGACTTTTAACTCCCAGCCTGTGGCAGAAGCGGGTATGGGAGCAGGGTCACTCAGCACACTGTAGAGGCTGTGGTCTCTGTGGGACCCTCCCTGGCCAGCTAGCGGACGCAGTGGGGTTTCTGGCTGTCACACGGCCTGTGAGCCACCCTCAGGATCTCCACCCAGAGCCTGGGATTCCTTAGTTGTTTCTTCCCCTGTCTGACCTTGTTTGTTTAATGGTCCCAGCAGAGCCTGCACCCCAGCATCTCTGTCTCCGGATGCTCTCGGCCTTCCTTGTTTATCACAGTCTGGTTCCCATCCTTGAGGGGCTGGCCTAGGTGTGAACCTGGGCCTGTGTCCCCTGTCCCTCCCGCCCCCCCCCCCCCGCCCTGGGGCTGGAGGCCCAGCACACTTCCTGGTGGCCACAGACTCCTTTCTTTGTCTATCAGTTTCTCCAAGCTACTCAGTGTTGGTGCTTGGGGTGGGGGTGTGGGGGGAGACCTGGGAGCGGCAGCGCCAGTTTTGGGGAGCCTATGGCCTGGTGAGGAGGCCAAAAGCCGCAGATGCAAATGTTGGGCAGAGTTGGGGCTGGATAATGGAGTTGGAGCATCCCGGGGGGGGGGGGGGGGCTGGTTGGCAGGGCAGGGGTTTTATTCATGGTGTCTGCCCCACATCAAGTTTGTGTTATCCTGTCAAAGCTGTCATTCCTGAGCTGGCATTATGAGGTGACGCACAGCCTCGTGGTCACCGTGCCAGCTCCTCCGAGACCCTATTTGTCTAGGTATTGTGCCAGGCAGGGCCTGGGGCTTCTCTTGGTTTTATGGGAGTGGCACTGTGACCCCGGCCTGACCCAGGCAGGAATGTGGGACAAATGGCTACTAATGAGTTGGAGACCTACCTTGTGTGAGCCAGGCAAGGCGGTGGCTAGAAGCCCTGGCTTAGTTCCCTCCCTGATCCCTGACCTGCGGTGTGTCATCCCCCAAGGCCTTGGCTTGGGCTAGTGATACAAGTGTGACAACGCCCATCTCAGAAAGAACCATGGGTGTAACAAGTAACTTCTCATAGAGGCTGCTGGGTGGTAACACAGGAGGCGCTCAAGCGGGGTGTCTGCTTGTCCTACCTGCTAGCACTGGGGACGACAGCACACAGGGTCACTTTCCTGAGGGCTCATGTGCATCTGTGCCAAGCTGTGACCTCTAGGGATGGAGTCTGGGGAGTACCTGCTTAGCAGCTCCTCCCTTCTCTGTGTGGGTTGTGGAGCTGAGGTACTTGCAGAGGTCCCCCTCACAGCCAGCCACCTGGCTCTGCATTCCTCTGTGCTATGGGCTAGGCACCCTGGAAAGGTTTGCTGTGTGCTTCCCACAGTTGCAAGTGAGAGACCGGGGCAGGTGCAGGCAGAGGCAGCTTCTGCCTCAGAGTGGAAGTCTCAGGCCCTTCTTAGAGCCTGCACCGTTAGATGGTCTCCCGTCCCGTGGTCATGTGTGACCGTGAGCAACTGCCATATTTCTCTCAAGGGCTGGGGTATATGCCTCCCCATACCTCCACCGCCTCTAGCTCCCTCCACAGGGAAGGGCAGTGCCCTGGCTGCTAGCTCCAACCCCTCCCCAGCCATTGTGAAGTTTCCTTGCTCCGTGTGACCTGGAAACTGTTGAGGACAGTGTCAGCCTGAGGGGGCTCGCTGAGCCTCAGGGTGTTTGTGTAGGGGTGATGGAGTGATGGAGGCCAAAGAATGGCAGGAAGCCGCTAATCGGGCTGTGACTTCTCCTAGTTTATGGGATTGTGGCTGGGAGGGGACTAGAAAGAAAAAGTGCTGGGGGGGTAGGGGGGGCTGTCAGGGCCAATTACCAGGCCCTGTGACCTCGGGTGCGGCTGGACTGTGCCTCTTTCTGCCGGTCCACCTTCTGCTTCCTGTTTCTCTGAATTCCACTCTTATCCCAGTTAGGTGACAGACTGCTCAGGGCCTGTGTGCGGCCTCTCCCCCTCCCACCAAAGGAGGGGAGTGTGTACACAGCCAGCGAGGTGCCCGGCCTTAGCAACCAGCTGCCGTCCTGCTGCATCCAGGCTCTAAGAGACCTGTGGGACGAACTCCAGCTTGTGGAGGATCCCACTGCCACTCTGGGTGATGGCTGGGCTCAGCTTGGGGAGTGTCCACACTGTATAAGGTCTCTTAAATGTGACCTCTGTAAGAAAGCCAGTCAGCTAGCTCGCCCTCCCTCCCTCCCTCCCTCCCCCCCTCTCTGTCTCTGTCTGAGACATCATCTCAATCTGTACCCTTGGATGGCCTGGAATTCACCGTGTAGACCAGGTGAGCCTTGAACTCACAGCGATCCTCCTGTCTCTGCCTCAGGAGTGCTGGGAGTAAAGGCGTGCGCCAACTCTACCTCTCCTTTCCCCCTCTCTCATTTGAAGACAGTCTTATATGTCCAAGCATGGCCTCAGTCTCACTGTGCAGCTGAGGATGGCCTTGAACTTCTGATCCTCCTGCCTCCCCCTGCTAAACTACAGAGATCACAGGCATGCACCACCATTCCTGGTTTATGTGGTGTTGAGGGTCAAACCTTGTGTGCCAGGCAAGCACAGCACCGACTGAGTGATACCTCTGGGCCCTCAGCTCTTCGTAGGATCCCAAGGTAGACTGTTACAGTCTATCCCAGACTGCAGACAAGGGCCATGTCAAGGCAGCACAATGCCTCAATGCATGTTTATATGTACCAGTGTGAGCACTCCACAGTTGCCATGAAACAGAGGAAGTGTGGGGTGGGGCACATGGCCTACTGGGAGGGTGGGTGGCAGACCAGGAGGGAGGCAGATAGAGGTGGAGCTGGAGGTTGGAGAAAGCCCTGCCCAGGTCCACGGCACCTGTGCGTGTGTGTGTGTTTGTGTGAGAAGGTGACCTGTGTGTGCGTGGGTCCCAGCAGGGGAGTAGGTGTGAAGTACAGTGCTGGGAATGGGGCTGGAATCAACAGAATGAGTGTGAGGGATGAGGGATGAGGTCAGGGTGGTGGGGCAGGAAACCCCTATGGCTGTGGCAGCAATGGCAACCAGGCACCGTACAGTGACTTAACCTTCTAGAGTTGGTGTCTTAGCTCCATTTTCAATGATAAAATCTAAAATTAACTCAGGGGATAAAGGTTTTGTGCTGGGCTTGTTTGTTTGTTTGTTCATTTTGTTCAACTTGACGCAAGCCAGAGTCACCTAGGAAGGTGGGAGCAGAGGCCTCCGTCACACCGACTTGTAAGCAAGTCTGTGGGGCGTTTCCTTGATTCATGACTGGTGTGGAGGTGTCCAGCCCATTGTGGGTGGAGCCATCCCGGGCAGGTGGTCCTGGGCTTGTGTAGGAAAACAGACTGAGTAAGCCCTGGCGTGGATGGCCACCTAGCCTGTGGGAGCCATGCTGTAAGCTCAGAGCGTCCCCTTTCTCCCCAGATGTTCAACCGCATACCTCTCCCAGCTGCTTGTAGCCTGACTGCCTTTGGTCCCCATGACATGTAGGCACATTGCTCCGTCTCTGCCTCTGTGTGCTCCTGACCTCCTGGCCCCCGCTCCATGGAAGGATTCGGCAGTGTGTGGAGGAGCCACCTGAGGCTGTGTCTTCGTCTCCCGTTTTCAAGCAAGGCCACGTTGTAAGGTTCCCCATAGGTGGCAGTCTTAGGAAGGCGCCCTTGAACCAACCGCATGGGGCAGGTCCTCAGCTGCCCGGCAGAACAGAGCTAGCACAGGCTGGAGGTGGGAGCCCAGACTGCTATGGAGGCTGAGGTGGGGCATGGGCAGGAACCCTTCCTTCTAGCATTGAGAGGTGCTGGGGTGTGGTCGGAGTAGCCAAGGGAGAGAGAAGCAGCTGGGCAGTTGGAAAGGGAACCTAGGAGGGGGGACCTCACACCCTGGTCCCGCCTGTGGTGTGTGTGTGTGTGTGTGTGTGTGTGTGTGTGTGTGTGTGTGTGTGTGTCTGGGGGAAGAGACCTCAGCCTCTTGACTCTGTTCAGGCAACTGCAGTATGGAGGACGTTTGGTGCGACCACTCAGACTTCCCCGGGACCTGGCCTTCCCTGGCCACTTCTGCCCTGTTGGCGCTAGGGAGCGTGACATGCCAGGTTGTCCAGAAAGAGGTCGAGCATTTTCTTTTTAAGAGAAATCCCTGGTCAGGTGGAGGCACTTGGCACTATGGGGACCCGGGAGGCACTGTGTCTCTGATCCCATTCGCTGCCTGAATGTCCCAGCAACCCTGCTTACAGTTGGATACCAGGTCATGAGGCCTGGGCTTGGGTGTCCAGCTGCTAGTGTGTCAGGCAGGTGGCTCCTGCAGGTCATCTTCTCCTGGCTCCCTCTGGCTGGCTTCCAGCTCCCCTGTACTTCCTGCCTCAGCTTTTCCTTTTCTGTTTCCGTTATGGCTGCCTGTCAGACTTGCACCCCAGTGTGGGAACTGGACATGCCGGCTCCCAGGGCCTGGGCTTCCATTCCTCCACGTGGACGCAGGGGCTGCCCACAGGCTCTGCTGTGGCACTGTGGCTTCCTCTTGTCACTAAGTAGCTTAGGTCACCTAACCATAGACTCCTTCCTCGGCTCCCATGGCACAATTCCCGCACGTGTGTACCCGGTCCAGGTGAGCCAGCTCTATCCTGCCTTGCACAGATTCACGCACACTGGAGCTGCCCTAGCCACTTACGCCTGTGTAACTGTGTGCCCACTCTCTGTCTTAGTGTTCCGGTGCTGTGAAGAGACCCCAGGACCATGCTATTCGTTTTATTTTTTAAGAAAAATTTTAGGGCCTGGAGAGATGGCTCAGAGGTTAAGAGCACTGTCTGCTCTTCCAAAGGTCCTGAGTTCAATTCCCAGCAACCACATGGTGCCTCACAACTATCTATAATAGGGTCTGGCGCCCTCTTCTGGCATGCAGAGGTACAAGCAGGTAGAGCACTGTATGCATAATAAATAAATAAATCTTTTTTTAAAAAAAGAAAAATTTAAAACATTTATTTGATCAGAAATGTATCCACTTATTTTAGGTTTTGCAGTTTGGTTAAATATAGATTTTTTAAAAATAGTCTTCTTATATCCCATCTGTATTTCCCTTCCCTCCCATCCCCCCAGTGTCTCTCTCCTACCTCTTCTCTCCCCTAGACTCATCCCCCCAACCTCCCCTCAGAAAAGAGCAGGCCCCTCAGGGGCATCAACCAAACACGGCATAACAAGCTACAATAAGCCCAGGAACATAGCATCACATCAAGGCTGGATGAGGCAGCCCAGTAGGAGGAAGATGGTCCCACAAGCAGGCAGAAGAGTCAGACAGCCCCCACTCCCACTGTTAGGACTCACGTAAGAACAGCATACTACCCAGCCACGACATATATGCAGAGGTCTAGATCGGACCCCATAGGGTCCCTGAACTTCGTGAGCTCCCATGAGTCCCCGTCAGTTGATTCTGTGGGCCCTGTTCTCCTGGTGTGCCCCTCACCCCTCCGGTTCCGCCAATCCTTCCTCACCCACACTCACTCAGTATGGGTGAGTCAGGACCCTTGCCCACAGGCATCGTAGGTCCTGACATCTGTGTCAATGTACTCAGGGTCACTGGGCTGTAGCCTTGGTGTCTACAACAGCAGTCTCACTGCTCGTCATCATGGGGCCTGCCTCTGGGATGGAAGTGGACCCGGGAGATGTAGTGCCTTCCTGGCTGTGAGCTCGGCGACCCAGTCTGTGTCACCTCTGAGTCCTCAGGGCACCTGCGCAAGGAGGTCTGGTCCTTTGGCCACTTCTGTGGTCAGCTTCGTAGCCTAGTGGCCACGTGAGTCGGAGCCACCTTCGTTGGGAGGTAGATGAGTTGTGGTGGATTCGCTCTCCTGGGAGAAGTAGAAGTTGGTTGGTCAGGTCTAGAGTGTGCTGGGCGCAGGGGGGTGGTGGCTATGCAGAAGGGTAGACGGGACTGAGTGTGCAGGGCGAGTTCGCAGTGCTGAGTGTGTGCAATAGAGTGTGCAAGGCAGGGTGTAGGTGAGGTGAGCGTGTAGGGCATGATGTAGAGTGGGTCAGGCAAACCTGGGTGTGCAGGATTGGCGTGCGGAGCTGGGTGTGCAAGCCTGAGTGTGAGGCTGTGGTGGTTGTGAGAATTTCCTCTCTGCAGGGGAGATGTAGGTTAAGTTGCCTGTTCCCTCCTTGTAGCTCCCCTAATGACAAACCAAAGTACGCTTCTCAAAGCCAAAGTGCAGCTTGGGCAGCCGATGAGTTTATTGGGCTCGCTTACAGAGCGTGGAGGAGAGGCTACTTATGGGACTGGGCAGTGCCAAAGCAGCCATATTACCAAAGGCTTTGACCCCAGTGTGGAGGGCAGTTTCCCTAGCGCTGCATAAGGAGAGCGCCTCCCACTCAGTTAGCCTTCCAGACTGTGTGCTCCAGCATCTCCTGAGGCCAGGAGACTCCATGAAGTGACATCGGGTCAGAACAGCACGCAGATGGCGCAGGAGGAAGTGGCTAGACTCTCACATGAGAATCCAGTGACCTTTCCTGCCCCTTGCCATGGGGGGGGGCCGTCAGCAGGTGACGGACGGGCCTGGTCTCAAGGGGGTCTCATGTAGTCGGCCCTGTCTGCTGGAGGTGATGGCTGGTACGTGTTCTACGAGGGAGCTGTATAGGACTGGGTGTGTGAAATGGGGCCGTGCAGAAGGGGACCCATAGGGCCAGGTGTGTGAGTTCCGCACTGCTTTGGGGACAGCCTTACACTACCCCCCCTCAGTTGCTGCCTGCTCCCTTCTAAAAACTGGATTTGGGCACCACAGACCTGGACTCAAACATAGCTCGGGATATTTAACCAACCTCTCAATTATAATTGGTTCCAGTTTCGAAAACAAAAGCCGTATTTTTCTGGTTCCCCCCAAAATTTTTCAGTTGAATGAGTGGATGAAGGAAGAAGGGTCTTTGTGGTGCCTGTGGGAATGTAAGGAGAGGGGCCCCCAGGAGCTGTGCCCTCTGCCATCCTCCCCACCCCCATCACAAGTCAGCCTTAGTCGCATTGTCCCATACACTCTGCTGCCAGGAGCCTGTCTGCAGAAGCCCCGGAGGCCCCTGGAGCACAAAGCAGGCCTGTGGAGCGGAGCCTGCAGCAGAAAGCCATCCCCGGCAGGAGCTGAGGCACAGGCCCCGGGCAGCACAGACCCTCTGCCTGATCAGAGCTGGCACCAGTGGCCTGGTGGCCCAGGCTGCTCTCAGCACCCGTGTGACCACTGTGACCTTCTCAATCTTTGGCTGTCACTGCTCTCCTGCAGGGGTGAGGACCAGCCTGGTGGGAGGTCGGAAGCAAGGGCGTCTGTGGGGACAACCTCAGTGATGCTAACGCGTATGAGGCTGAAAGGACAGGTGGCTGGAGTGACCACACATGGTTCCCGCTACCTCTCCCTCAGGAAGAACACCAGGACTTTGGTCTTCTGTGGCATTTTGGTCAGCACTGCCAGGAAAGTAGGGAAGGGACCCAGATGATGCTATGCCCCTTGTAGGTTCTCAGGGTCAGTTAGAGCCTCCAGTCTCCAGACCACCCATGCACATCCTTACCCACCGGGAAGCCACCTCATCCTGTCTCCCCACCCAGAGTCCGTACTGTGTGTGGTCTGCCCTTTGTGGGTAAGTTGGTAGCACCCCATCTGCCCCAGTGTCTGCTGGCGACTTGCACTTTGCATGGCTGGCATTGAATAGGGGAAAGACCAGCAAAAGCGTGTGCTGAGCCTATGAGTTGGTGGTATAGTGACAACTGTTCCTCTCTTGTGCCCATCATGGCTGGCCTTGTGGAACCACGGCATTTAAGATTTTATTTATTTTATGTGTATGAGTGCTCTGTCTGCATGTACACCTGCAGGCCAGAAGAGGGCAATAGAGGGTATAGATGGTTGTGAGCCACCATGTGGGTGCTGGGAATTCAACTCAGGACCTCTGGAAGAGCAGCTAGTGCTCTTAACCGCTGAGCCATCTCCCCAGCCCTCTGGGGGCTCCTCTTGGCCTCAGTTTCCTCACCTGTGAGAGATGGGCTGATGCAGTGTGTCTCCAGGGCTGTTGGATCGGAGGGGCCAGTGGTCAGGGTGGCCATGCTGTCCACCTTGGATGGTGTTCAGGGCTTCTGGGTCTACCCAGGGCTTCTGGGTGTGCCTGAGGCCTGGGAAGGTTTGGGTTTGGGCAGGGGTCAAGATGGATGTCCAGAGTGGGAGAGTTAGGGGCAGTGGAATCGGGCAAAGAAGGAATGAGAGACTGGGGCTTGAGTCTTAGGAGACATGAGATGGGAGGCCGCCGTGCATGCGTGCCTCTGTATGAACGTGTGTGTGTGTGTGTGTGTGTGTGTGTGTGTGTGAGAGAGAGAGAGAGAGAGAGAGAGAGAGAGAGAGAGAGAGAGAGAGAGAGAGAGAGAGAAAGAGAGAGAGAGACTGAGACTGGTGAGTGTCTGTGGTCTGCCTGGGTTCTGTCTCTGCCAAGATGGAGAATGAGAGGGGCCCAAGAGGCTGCCCTGGGGTAAGGAGATTTGATGTTCAGCTGGGAAGGTCTTGGGCAGCCATTGAGCCCTGGGCCGTGGACTGTGGCTCAAGGGTGCCTGTTTCTAAACTGGGATAATTGATTAATAGAGGGAAAGCCACCCGGCCAGACGTCTCAATGCTGCTACTGTCTCAGGGTGGGAGACTGACCCCGTCCGTACCTCAGGTCCAGATGCCACCCAGGCCTGCTTTTGGCCGCCAGCCTCCTCTGTCAGGCCTGGATGTGGCTGCCCTGGGACGGTGGCCTGCAGGAGGGTGGGAAGGGAGCACTGCCACAGGGTGGCTGTACTGAGGCCTGCAGCTATGGTGGCCCAGCCCAGGCTGATTCCCTGGTCGATCCTGGGCTCTCACAGTCCCATGCTCTCACAGTTGTCACTCCTGTTCTGGGCTAGAGCTAGCTCAGGAAGGATGACACCTAGTGGAGGTTACTTGTGTTTGTCTCTGGACCCTAGGGTTCTCGAGTGCCCCGGGAGGACCTAGCTTTCCAGCTTGCAGGGCATATGGCCCTTTGTGTTCTATGCCTG
This sequence comes from Acomys russatus, assembly GCF_903995435.1. NCBI lineage: Eukaryota > Metazoa > Chordata > Mammalia > Rodentia > Muridae > Acomys > Acomys russatus. The sequence continues at coordinate 45,623,118 of NC_067165.1, forward strand.
GTCTCTGCTGAGGGCCAGGTCTCTCAGAGCAGAGGTGCCCAGAGGCATTTTACTTCTGGCCAAGTGAGCCTTGTACTAGCTGCCCGAGAGCGGCTGACACCTTCACTCTCTGGGGTCTGTGCTGTACTGCCACGGGGCTGTTCAGAAACCCCCGACAGGTGGCTCATGTCATTGTAGAAGCCACTGGATGGATGTACTGGTTATCACACGAGGGTACATGGCTTCTGATCCCAGGTGTTGGAGTGTCTGGGCCCTAATGCCTCTTGGCTTTACCTTTTACTGGTCCACTCTCAGGTCCAGGCCATCAAGGGCCATGGGTAAGAAAAACCATTCCATCCCCACAGCCTGCTGTGGTCTCCTCTCCCCATGGGATGGCCCTTCAGACCCCCTCTCTCTGCCCAGCTTCCAGCTGCCCTTCCTGAGTGGACAGAATGGTCTTGCCTCTGTCTTTATGTGCCTCTTGGTACTCCATGGGCCTCTCACAGAATGGCTCCCTGAAATCGCTGAAGCCCCACTTTCTGCAGAAGCTGTTCCTGGTGGCCATTAGTGGGCCCGCTGACTAGGTAGATCAGGGCCATCTCTGCCCCAGGTGGAATAGAGGGAGAAATGGGTCCTTTCTGGCCTCGTTTGTGGGAACAGTGGACTCGGCAGGTATGACTGTTCCAGGTCCTTCCGTTGTGTTCCCAGTGTTCACAGGGGCCAGAGCGTTCGCGTTCTCCCACTGAGTCAGTAATGGCCAGCCTGCCCCCCTTCCCTGTTGCTAACCAAAGCACTTCTTTGTCTGGAGTGGCTGTCTCCCGGGTTTGGCTTCAGAGGTGGGTGGTCTTCTAAAGACGTAATTACAGCAGGACACGCTGAGAGGTCAGCTCCCAGGCACACTGTTTCCAAGCCGCCTGGTCTGGGATCGGCAGACCCGTGGTTGGCATCTCACGTGATTGACAGTGTCCAGGCGCAGCAATAGAAGGCTCCATCATTAGGGGTGTCTGAGGCCTTTGGGTCTCAAGTCTGCCTCCCTCTCTACCTGCAAATCCCTGCTCTCTGGGATTGTCTCTTTGGACACTTCTACCCAAGCTGGACATGTGAAAAGCCACAGTATGCTGTCCGAGGCACGATGGAGCCTGTCCAGGTACAGAGTAAGGTAGTCCTGGTGCATGCCTTGGTGCTGATCACGCCCTGCTTACAAGCCTGTGGTGGGTGGATACCCTTCTCACACCAGAGTGCCGCCATCCTCGGTTCCACCCTCAACGCTGCGAACCTGGATTGTGAGGAGAGGACCTGGTGCCCAGAAACCGTCTATGGTGTGGGTCCCTGGGGCCAGTTGAGGCTAAGGGACAGTGCCCAGGCCACTGGTAAGTGCTGTCCTGGCAGCTGTTGCCCTTGTGAAGCCTAGCTTCTACCCACTTGTCAAGCCGCGGTGCCCAATTTAGTACCTCCCACTGGTCGGGCTGAGAGGTGGAGGGGTGAGGGAGTGGAGGCACATCCAACCTGCGTGGGTGGCCTGTTCTCTTTCTTGCGCCTTGTGTCCTCATGGCCCTGCCATTCTTCAGCTGGCAGAGGGATGCTGAGCTGCAAGCACCCAGGACACAAGTGTCTGCCTCTGAGGTGGACATAGCCTGTGTGGGATGCTCCCATCAAGAGGGACTGAAGGCCACTGACTGACACCTGGGTCAGGTTACAGGCGCAGTGGCGGTATCTGAAGGAGCCAGCCTAGGGCTATGGGGTAGCTTTCTCTCACTTCCAGAGTACTAAGCAGCGTTGGCCTGGGGACAACATCTTAGGATACAGTTGTAGACTCAATTTTCTTATCAAATATATTTTATGATAAACTTATTAACCTAGCGTATGTCACTTATAACCCGACTAACCTAAACAATAGGAGAAGAGGATTAAAGAACACAATAACACAACCATAAGGGTATCAGTTCTGAGGAACAATTCTGGCTTAGTCAGCAGGATTTCTTCTGCTGGAACCTGGAGCAACCAGAACCCGGAACCTCAGCCGGAGCCTCGAAGTGTTTCCTCGAGCGGTTCTCTCTAGGAGCGTCTCAAAGTGCAGCGATGAACAGCCAAAACTATCCTCAGTCTCCAAAAAGCCTCATCTCCAGTTCTGGGCTCACTTACATATCTCCTCCCAGAGTCTGTTCACGGGATCTTTTCAGCTGGCAGCAATCAAGCTCCCGCACGAGGTGGTTTGTCTTCTAGTGGATTAACCTCACCTGTTCTCTCACACGACCGTTCCGATCCCACTCTTGGGATCATAACAAAAACAGGTTTATCTCTCCTTTGTACAGTGATAGATTCCTCCGTATACCTGCCTTCTCTGTGCTCCTACCTGGTGGGTTGTGCTGCTGTTCCCAGGGCCTCACCATCCTCCAGCCAAAGAGACATCGCTGGAAGAGCCCCAGTAGAAGTAAAGCTCGCTGTTACTGGAGTGTGTGGTGCCCAACCGAGCAATTGAGCAGCCTGCTGCTCGGAGGACCTGTATACCCTCTTGTCACTCAGGGAGTCCTTAGGAGCCCAGTACCGCAAGGCCTATCCATCTTGACAAGGCCGCAGTCTGTGTTGTCCGCACTCACCTAAAAGGGTAAGCAAAGCGCACCCTGTGGCTGATGGCAGGAGGAAGCTGCCATTTGAGTCTCAGGGCTCCGCTGAGGCTACCCAGTAGCAAGTCTGGGGCCAACTGTGTCTATACCTGTGCCCCCGGCTGGCAGTGCACCAGACCTGGGAGTGGCTGTGCGCAGCAGCGTCCATGAGCCGGGAGCTCCAGGCTAGTGTGCTGGAGGGAATCCGTTGATTTGGGTCAAGTGAGAGCAGAGAGGGGCTTTACACCCTGCACGCTCATCCGTGAGCCTAAGTGCTAAGGAGAAAGCCTGTCTGTTTTCCTGCATGCCACAGGTCATGGGGCAGTCGGCTTAGAAGTTCTGTAGTGTTCCAGGCTTCAGCCTGCTGTGAGGTCCACATGGGCGCCGGTCCTAGGTGTGCGTGCAGGGGCTCCTCATCCATGGAGCTGAAGTGTGGGCTGAGCAGTGCTCAGTAAACATGGAGCCTGTTTAGATCCCGCTGTGGGGGCAGTGCCAGGTAGGATCTCTGAGGAGAAAAGCCTCTTGATGCCATGGCCGGGAGTGGGTGGGCTTGAAAGGCAGCACTTTCGTTGTTCATGGAGCCCCGTATCGGTGGCCAGTATGTGGCAGGCTGGTCCACGCTGCCCGGTGTGCCATGTGGAGGAAACTGGCTTCAGCGCCTCTGTCCCACACATATGTGCGGTTGCCGGAAACCTACCAAGTTGTGTGTGGAGCTCCCAATGGGTTCATGTGCTAAACCTCACCTAGCATCTGGGAAAGTGGATCGGCCACCCTGTGCCTCGATTTCCACCCCAACCTGGGAAAGAAGAGGTGGCTGTGAGTCAGATGGGCAGTAGGTGACAAACTTAATGTATGACCACAGAGTGAGGGCGGCTCTTCAGCGGTCAGCAGTCCGGGCTGCCTGCTGAGCTGTGTGGGTCCATCGTGCAATCCTGCAGCCCAAGGTCCCTGTCTTGTGTCTGTGAGATCCACACGCTGACCTCTGGCTCTGGGGCCACCAACCCCTAAGCCAGCCCAGGCCATCTCCTGTCCCCAAGATCAGTGGATCCTGTAGGTTAGGGAGCACACAGTTGTGGGGTGCCTTGGGTGGGAAGTGATCCCAGAGTCCTTGTAGGGAGCCAAGGGGCTTGGCCATGGGGTCTGTTTATAACCCTCTCTAGAGGCAGGAGGCTCTGTCTTCTTCCAGCCGGAAGACACAGGTCTCTCAGAGTGGACTCTGAACTGGTTTCGTTCTACTCAAACAAGAGAGGCAGGCTGCATCTTGTACAAACTACCTGAGCGGTGGCTGCTCACAGCCAGCATCATCTGGAAGGGCAGACTCTGGGAAATCTGCTGATGGCTCATCTTCGGGATTCCTGGGGTGTGTCTCTATTTTCCCAGTCCAGCAGGGTGATTAACAAGGAATCCGCATGTGGGGGAGCCAGAGCTGCTTCCCAGATCTGCTCTTGGGTCTCAGCCCCAGGCATTCCAGAGCAAGGCCCTGCCCTCTGTGCCCAGTGGTGCCAGGCCTGTATACCATCCTGAAGATTCAGGCCAGCTTATCGTAGGACAAGTCCAGTGGGGAGGGGATAGCCGCTGAGGTGCTGACGGCTGCATAAATGGTCAGTATCCAGTCAGGGCTACTCATGAGGGAGCTGCTGCCCAGGTCATGCTCAGGCCAACATCTCTCTGCGGCGGAGCCATGAGCAGTGGAGGAGGCTGGCCCTCCACGGTAGGCCCAGGGCCCTGAGTCTGGGAGCGGAGGCCTGTAGTACTGCTCCTGATCGCATGTCTGAGGAGGGAGGCTGCGTCCTTGCCTTAGATAAGCCTCTAGCGCTGTTTCAGTGGTGCTAGCCTCCGAGGCCAGGATGGAGTGAGTGAGCACAGAGGGTCCCAGGTACATTCTTGTTCCTGGAGTGGACATGGTCACCAGGCCAGGGGTCCTCCATGCTCCTGAGGAACCGCAGCATGCCTGCTACATGGGAGCCCTGAGGTCCTAGCGCAGTGAGGCCTGCAAGTCCACAGTCATTCGATTTTCTGGGCGTTTTGGACGACTTATAGACAGCAGGTACCGCTGTGCTAAACCCCACTGTGGAGACATGCTGATATCCACGTGACAGCCCTGGGCCCAGCGTCGTCCGTCCCTCAGTCCAGACCTACCATTCTGCTGTCATTCCCTCGGCCCCAGCGTACACCTCCTAGGCCTGTCTTTTCCTCCAGGCTCCCCTGGGAAGGCCGGCCTCACCCAGCAGTCTGTGTCTGACCCTCAAGGACTCCTCCAAAATGTTGCCGACGGTAAAGGGAAGGGTGTGGTCTGGCCTCTGGCCCGTGAATCATCTCCTTTCTACCCCGATGTGTTTGGAGACGCGCCCCAGCACGGTTGCTGCCTCACGTGGAGAGGAAGTGGATGTACCTCCCCTTGTGTCTGGTCTGCGCCTTGCTCCGTGCGCCGGGAAGGCAGGGTCCTTGATGGTGACTGGGTCCTCTGGGCCTGATTCACATCAGTGGCCCATGGGGGCTTCTCTGCCTTCCCAGTGAACCTTTACCTACCACAGGGTTTGTAGCTATGTTCACTTGGAATTCGAAGTGTGTGCCGACCGCCAGGCTCCATCTAGGCTGCAGCCGTGTGCGCCTCTTTTCTCTTCCCTGACCAGCTGTAAGCCCCTGAGGAGTATTTTTGTTTCCCTCATGTGTCCTTATCCTTCATGGGTGCACCCTAGCTGGCATGTCCTCTCCAGGCCTCTGTGGCTGCTTTGCTCCTGGGCGGTACCAGGGTTCCCTGTGGTGATGAGACCCCATGGCAGGCTGGGTACAGTGAAGGCACACTGCCCCTCAGTGAAAGAGTGGTGCTCGGAGTCCGTGGCATTAGAAGTGGTTGTCTCTACGCGGCCCTCAAAACCCATGTGGTCCACGTGGCCCACAGGAAGGCCTCTGAAGCGCCTGAGCCTCACGGGGCTCAGACTCCCCTGCCTCTGTTGAGCTCCGTTTATGACCTCTCCTACGAGTGTTGAGTGGCCCTGTAAAACAGGGCTAGTGTCTGAGGCATTCTGTGGTGCCTGGGGCATATTAGGGTTCTGTTTGGGGTTTGGGGTTTGTTTGTTTTTGTTTTTTGAGACAGGGTTTCTCTGTAGTCTTGGCTGTCCTGGACTATGTAGAGCAGTCTGGCCTCGAACTCACAGTGATCCACCTGCCTCTGCCTCCCAAGTGCTGGGATCAAAGGCATGCGCCACCACCGCCCGACCATATTAGGGTTTTGTAAGATTCTCCCACACCTCTCTGTAGATGGGGAAGATGGCATAGGACAATGTCCAGGCACTGGGCTCTTCAGAGGACTTCACTGTGGCTGTCACTTGTATCTGGGAAAGTGTGAGGGTGGAGCTGGTGGCCTGCTTTTCCCTTGGCAGGGCTGGTGCGGACAGTGGGCAGAGGTGAGCAACAGGCTCCGCTCTGCCAATGGCTCCCGGAATTCTCCTGCACCCTGGTACTGCACTCTTGTCCGAGTCATTTGGATTCTGTATGTGGGGAAAGTGTTTGGCTCGAGGCTCCTCTGCAGCTTGTGGCAGGAGCATCCCCCTGCCCCCCACTTGGTCCTGCTGACTCACCATCTCCCTGCCAGGCCTTCAGAGCAGGGTCTGTCAAGTGTTGAGGAGCTATGAGCCACAGCTGGAGCAGTACAGGATGCAGAGAGAGAGAGAGAGGAAGAGGGAGGGAGGGAGGGGTCAGGGAAGATGCCTTAACCCCGTCCCCTGTGGATCCATGACTAGACAGTGGCTGCGGTCACGGCCGCATTGGGCTCTCTGTGTTGACACTGCAGGGCTGGGGACAGCAATGCTATGGGGACCAGGAATACCTGTCTGGGTACTTGTCACCACACAGGGAGGCACCACGGGATTCTTTCCTGCCACTGTGTCCCGTGGGCACCTGGTTAGTGTGGTCCCCGTGGCCTGGATGCTCAGATGGCCTCACCTAGCCTACGCTGGGCAGGGCTTGGTGTCTGTCTCTCCTGGTTGTCCTGGTGATGCCATCTCTGCGTCTAGAGGAAGGGCGTAGAACTTACAGTCCCAAGTATGCCTGCTCTCCTTGGGGCTGCTGGAGCTGCCAGGGCGCCCACTTCTCATCTCTTCCAGACCTTTCCCCGGGTGGCAGAAAAGCTCTGGATCCCAGACCCTTCTGGAGGAGCTCAAGGTCCCTACTTGCCTGGGTGACTTGTATTTAGGGTGGTGCGCTGGTGCCCCCTGGTGGCTGTGAGAGACCAATGCAGGCTCATGGCTGCCTAGGATTTAGGGTCATTAGAGCAGTTCTGGCAGGGACACGGTGGGCTGAGAGCCTCTGTGTACCCTGTTAGGGTTCATGCCTGCATTTCTCACCTACTCATGACAATGTCCTGATGCACTCTCTGCCCCGGATTTGGGAGGAGTAGGAGAGAGGACAGGACAAGGTCCAGCCACCCCACCCCACCCCCATACCCCCCAGGCATGCCCCCCCACTACCGCCCCGCCCCCACTGTCTGGGCTCTGGTGTGAGTGTTGGAGAGAGGCTGTCAGGGCTGTGGTGTGAGTGTGGGGGAGGGGCTGTCAGGGCTGTGGTGTGAGTGTGGGGAGGGGCTGTCAGGGCTGTGGTGTGAGTGTGGGGGAGGGGCTGTCAGGGCTGTGGTGTGAGTGTGGGGAGGGGCTGTCAGGGCTGTGGTGTGAGTGTGGGGGAGGGGCTGTCAGGGCTGTGGTGTGAGTGTGGGGAGGGGCTGTCAGGGCTGTGGTGTGAGTGTGGGGAGGGGCTGTCAGGGCTGTGCTGTGAATGTGGGGAGGGGCTGTCAGGGCTGTGGTGTGAGTGTGGGGGAGGAGCTGTCAGGGTTGTGGTGTGAGTGTGGGGGAGGGGAAGGAACATGCTAGTTGGAGGCAGGAGAATGGGTGTGGCGGGGAGGTGACTTGGAGGGAGAGGACTCAAGCCTTCAGGTTACTGGGCACAGGGTGGGCAGGGCCACAGCCTTCCCAGAGGCAGTGCAGCCAGAGCCCCTGTGCTCAGACCCTGTCTCCAGGCTGCCTTATGAGGAAGGGCCAGCCCTCACTCCCAACCTGCCTACCTTTATGTCCCTTCTCCTGATGTGTGTGTGTGTGTCTGGGGGATTGTGGGCTGTGCTCCTGCAGGTTCAAAGTCTTCCCCTGTCACTGTCCCCCTTATTCACGAAGGCAGAGTCTCCCACTTGAAGCCAGAGCTCCCCCCTGCAGCCTCTAGGATGTCCTCCGGCTCTGACTTCTGAGCACTGAAGTACAGATGGGCTGACACGAGTGTGGGGGTGGGGGGGGTGTGAGGGCCGGCCCTTGCGTGTTACTCACTGGCCTGCCTTTTAATTCTAACACTCCAGGCCCTGACTTTATTGCTCCTCTGCTGGACGACCTGTGGTGTGATGATTTTTTTTTTTTTTTTTTTTTAGAATGTAAGCCAAAACAGACCCCGTGTAGACTAAAATATCAGTCCAGTCTTCCTGCCCTCAACACGTGCTTGCTGGCTTGTATGTGCTCAGGCACATCCGAGAGGCGGCTATGCTACAGCTTTGGGATGTGGCCGGTTCACGGGACCTGCATCCAGCTGGAAGGCAGATGGGACAGGTCACTCACAGGCACTTTGCCAGCCTGGGACCAATACTGACTGTGTGGTCAGGGTGGCTGGGAGACCAAGAAAGGTGTGGTGGCAGCAGATGAGGGTGGGCAGAGGTCCCCAGGAAGGGTATGCATGCATGGCCTCTCTGGAAAGTCTTCAGCCAAGTCCTGTGTCCCTGGGCATAGCCAGTGTCCTCTGGAGCAAGTGTATGGGGGAGCTGCTGATCTGGCCATGCGTGCTGGATGGAGCGAGGCAGACGCTTGGCTGGCCCGAGGCTCGCACGTATGCAGCCCTCCCTCATAAACCGGGGCGCGTGAGTGGCCAGCTGGCCAGCTCCTGCTACGGCTGACACCCAGGGTGGGTTCCCAGCCAGGCCCAGCTCCATCCCTGGCAGGGTGCTAAGCTCTGCTGGAGAGGTCCATAGCAAAGTGAGGAGTGACCAGGATCCTCCGGTTCTTGGCCCAGAAACTGAGCAAGAGGCAAAAGCCAGTGTTAGCCGGTCACCAGGCTATGGGGAAAACATGAGTTGAGGCCTTCCAAGACCTGGGAGAACCAGAAGTCAGTGTTCCTGGAAGATTGACAAGGGGCGATTAGGACAGACAGTGAGATAGAGGCAGAGGCACACACAGGAAAGGGGCTCCCAGTTTGCCCGGCCGGCCAACCCCCAAACAATGAGATACATACAGGCAAGGGGTTCCCAGCATGCCTGGCTTGCCCCCAGGGGCGCTGCTTACTTGGTGCTGGTCTCCCAGTTACAATCCACCCTCCTGGCAGAGAAATGGAAGTGTTCAGAGTCACGGCCACGGCAGGGAGTGAAGACCTGGACATTTGGGGGAGCTGAGGAATGTTCTTGGCTTCTTCTGAGCCTTTTACGTCTTGTCTTGTTTTCTGGGAAACAAATGGAAAAAGAAAAGAAAAAAGAAATCCAAAGCCCATTCCTGCGCTCTTGGATGCCGGCGTAGATACAGAGAGAACCTGACAGTTCTTGGAGAGCGGGTCGGGGGTGGGGGTGGGGGGAAGGCTGGGAGGCCGGCTCACTGCCCTGCTTTTGGTCATGGTCTGGGAGAGAGGGCTCTCAGGGAGATTTTGTATCCTGTGCACCTAACGTCGTAGCTAGATGACTGCACAGCCAGCCTCACCTCTGAGTGGGCATTGCGTCAGTCCCCTGCAGGCTGACGAGCCTCTTGTCTGTACCGGGAGGCTTTTGCTGTGGCGGCATGATTCCTGCTGCCTGTGTCAGGTGCTAGGATTGCTGAGGCCTGGGCTGAAGGCAGGAGGACGTAGGACTCTTTCTGGTCCCTTGGTGGCTCCACTTCCTTAGGGGTTGTGTGGAGCCTTTGGGTCCTGTCCCACCTTGTCACCATGTGTCTGATTTCTCATCATATCTTTCCCCCCTCAGCTCCTGGCTGACTAGAAGTCCTGAACTGCTCCTCCAGGCTCCATGGGAGTGCAGTGTGGTCCTCCCTTCACTGTCCTCCATGGGGAGCTAGGGGTAGAAGCTCCTTCCTTGTCCCGTGGTCAGAGCTGGTGGTGTTCACTGTATGCAGCCTGACTGTCACTGTGAAGTCTGCCTCTCCTGCCTGCCTCTGAGGAGACAGCACCCAGGGCCACCTCTATGCCTGGCCTAAGGGTACAGCCTGTGCACGGCCCCTGGGGTTTGCCCCTACCTTCCAGGGACTGTGGACAGGCGTGGGCCTGGGGGACATTGGGGCCCAGAAAGAGAGGCCATCTGTGGAGGAACTTCCCTGTCTCAACTAGAGTTGTTGGCCCGCTGTTCCACAGCCACCACAGGCAAGAGAGGGGGCCCTTTGTGGCTATTTCTTGGCCACTGTGTCTTGTCTCCAAGTTGATCTGGAGGCCATGGTGTGTGTGTGTGTGTGTGTGTGTGTGTGTGCGTTATGTATGTGTATAGTCTGTGTGTGTTATATATGTGTGTGGTGTGTGCGTATGCTGTGGTGTGTGTGTGTGTGTGTGTGTGTGTGTGTGTGTGTGTGTGTGTGTGTGTGTGTTGGTTCTTAGATTTCCATCTCCAGCTCCAGTTAGGAAACATCTACAAAAGCCCAACTCATTAGCTGTGTGTGGTTCACCGAGGGCAACTGACCTGAGCTGGCCACACGGTTGTGCTGGTGCGTTCTGACATTCTGAAGGGGGGAGAAGTTAAAACAGCCAGTGTGTGTGCAGGTGATGACCCGAGTTCCATCCCCAGGGAAGTACGTGGCGGCTGTGCTCTGACTTCCATGAAAGCACTGTGGCGTGAGTGCTCACACACGGACCTCCGCAGGAAGTAAGGAGACAAAATGTAACGTGAAGAGTTGAAGATATCTAGTGACTGGGGGGTGGGGGGATGGGAGGCAGGAATGCAGAAGGCCGATGTCACTACCTGTTCAAGCCCCTGGAGTGGGCGACATCACTGTGAGTTCCGGTATGGACCATGAGCTTGGGGTAACAGTGGCATGCTGCCTTTCTGCACAAATGTACCCCAAAGTGGTGTAGTAAGCAAGGAATCAAGCTTGCTCGAGAGAGGGCTCAGCAGCTAACAACACTTGCCGCTTTTCCAGAGGAGCCACGTTCAGTTCTCAGTATCGGCATGGCAGCTCCAACTCCAGAGTATCCGGCGATCTCTTCTGATGTCTGTAGGCACCGGGGCACATGTGTTGTGCAAACATACATGCAGACTAATACTCATTCGCATACAATAATAATTTTAAAAATGAGAGAAGAGAGAAAGAGAGAGGGAGGGAGGGAGGGAGAACAGGACTATGTAGATGGCTCATTGGGAAAGACTTGTCTCCACACACAACGACCTGAGTTCTTTCCCAGACCCACATAACAGAAGGAAAGACCAGGTTCCCGCGAGTTGTCCTCTGACTTCCAGATGCATGCGTTTGCACTCACTCGTGTATGTGTGTATGCAAACACACGCACACACACACATGTAGTCATTGGCTCTCCCTGGAGAATGGCCGTGAGTTACTCACTGTAGATGCTGGGACTTGAACTCAGGTCTTCTGAGAGCCTCCCATCCTCACCCCCACCCCACCCCCACCCCCAAACACGTGTAAAGGGCCTTTTGTGCTCCCTGTTTGTTGCTTAGGGCTTTGCCCGCTGCTTGTGCTCTCTGCGGATGGACTGGACTGACTCGGTTTCCACAAACTGTTTGGCCATCGAGGATGCCCATGTGTGCGCGCGCGTGTGGTTAGAAGGAAGCGCCCCATGCTGAGGTCCCAGGGGTGTCACTGTAGCTGAGCAGATGGTGGTGCTGGTGTGAGGCTGATCACCTGCTGCAGAGCCAGCCAGTGTGAGCGCGCTCTTAAGTGGCTCCTCTTGTACACATGCCGTCAAATCCTCTCCATTGCACAGGGAGATGAGTTCTCACCTCCAGGTGCAGGAGCGATGCGGGGAGGGGAAGTCAGGGAGGGCTGGGGGGTCAGGGAGGGCGGAAGGGGGCCTGTCCTCTGAGGAATTGGAAAAGGAGTGTCTCCTGCACAGGCTCAGGTGAAAGGCGGGAAGCTGGGCAGGCTGGCACTACCACAGGCGGTGACGTGATGCTGGAGAGTGGGTTGCTATCTAGGGAGGTCACACACTTGTCCTTCCCACAGTGTCTCAGGGAGGGACTCAGTCACACAGTAGAAATACTCTCCCCATACAAACGGCATTTTTTTTTTTTTTTTTTTTTTTTTTTTTTTTTTGGTTTTTCGAGACAAGGTTTCTCTGTGTAGCCTTTGCTGTCCTGGGCTCAGCTTTGTAGACCAGGCTGGCCTCGAACTCACAGCGATCCGCCTGCCTCTGCCTTCAGAGTGCTGGGATTAAAGGCGTGTCCCACCACCCTTGGCCACAAAAGAGATCTTTATGATGCCTTAAGACATCACAGTTGCCCATTTCTGAGAGCGGGGGAAGCACACGGCTGCCTGTGACAGTCACTAGCACACAGACGCGGTCACTGGGTCTCTGTGGTGGGGATGCCTGCCTGAGCTGGCTCCTTCTGCTTCTGCCCCAGGGACGCTACATTCGGAAAACCTTCTGGATGCGCTCCTAGTCTAGGCTCTTGGTTTCGGCTGCGTTATCCAGCTCCCTTCCCATGGTTCCCTGCTTATCCTACCTTGCTGGCATGGGGCCCAGGCATCCTAGGGCTTGCTCTGGAGGGGTGAATGACATGGACTGCCTCTCCTCCCACTCCCACTAGTTTGTGTTAAGCTGGGGTGGGGCCTGGGGGGTTTAGGGTCTAGGGGGCAGGATCTTGGGGAGCAGGGCCTGGGGGCGGGGTCTGGAATGTTGTCCCAGGCTGGCAGGCCTCCTGAACAGAGATAACCACCCAGGGAGGTGTGCAGGTGATGGGAGCCAGGCTTGCTACAGCAGTGGCTTTGCTGAGCACAGTCCCCTCCCCTCCCCTGGCCTGAGGGCCAAGGTCAAGCTCCAGCCTGGAGCAGTGGGCATTGGCTTCTTCTTTGCTGGCTTGCTTTTGTTTGTTTGTTTTGAGACAAAGTTTCTGTCTGTAGCCTTGGCTGTCCTGGACTAGTTTTGTGGACCAGGCTGGCCTCGAACTCACAGGATCTGCCTGCCTCTGCCTCCCAAGAGTGATCCGTCTGCCTCTGCCTCCCAATTAAAGGTGTGCACCACCACGCCCGGCCTGCTTTTCCATTTTAAAGGCAGTCCACCCACGCATAGTGACAGTGTTAGCTTTTCTGTTACCATTCAGAGTGGCACAAGGGGGATTTTTTTTTTTTTAACCTCATGGTTCTATGGCGCAGATTCCCTCATTGAATCCAAGAGTCAACCTTCTTCTGGAAGCTTGGCGAAACACACCCTGGCCTCCATGCAGCTTCCCAGCGTCTCGTGTACATCGGTGTGAGGCCCTGTTGCCCACTCTCAGACTATGACACCTGGCGCTAACCACATCGCCTGCCTCCTGCCCCACTTACAGGACCCCTCATGGTTGCCGTGGATACCCCCAGGTGACTCGGAGGGTAGCCTGTTCGACTGCTTCCCTTGTCCTAGCAGCCCAGCCCCACCGTGCTGATGCAGCATCACGTTTATAGGCCTTAGGGCTGGGAAGCAAGCATCTCAGGGCCAGCAACGCAGCAACTAAACACAACGAGCCAGAACAAGGAGGTGATTGTAGCCTCACACCCCGCCAAACCCCCTACTCCCCCATAACCCCCCCCTCCCCCACCTCCCCCACCCCACTCCCAGACCCAGAACATTTACATTTTGGGAGCCCTGCACTTAGCTATCTGCCTATCTGCAGTAGGCCTCCTGCCCACCAGAACCGTTGTTAGTGTGCGGTGCCCCACCCAAGCGTGCAGTGCAGGATGGAGGCCGGCTTGGTCAGAGCTGTCCTTGGACCCTTGCTGGACCCAGAGGCTGTTTAGGGGGCCGTGGGCTGCCCTTCCTGGGCTTCACTGTTGGAGCAGCAGACGGGAGGAGGCCAGGGAGGGACGGCATGGGGTTGGTGGCGGGGTAGAAGCAGGCTGCTTTGCAGGACCTCCCCCTACCTCTGTGTGTGCTGCAGCTCTGGGAGTTCTGTCCTGTGAAGTCTTGGACGGAGCAGTTAACTGTATGTGCTTCATAAAACCAGAGTGGCACTTCCTGCCTCCAGGGAGCTCAGGGGCCTCCCCTGGGTCAAGGTTATGGGCCTTACGTAAGGCTGGACACTATAACTTCAGACCTGGAGTGGATGATGGCGGGCGGTGACGGGGGACACTTTGAGTCCAGTTTCTTTTGGTTTTTCGAGACAGGGTTTCTCTGTGTAGCCTTGGCCATCCTGGACTCACTTTGTAGAACAGGCTGGCTTCGAACTCATAGCGATCCGCCTGCCTCTGCCTCCCAAGTGCTAGGATTAAAGGCTTGCGCCACCACGCCCGGCTCTTGAGTCCAGTTTCTTGTGAGCAGCACGTGTACACACTTGCTGACAACTGTCTCCTTGACAGAGGAGCGGGAGGTCGGCCCTTCCCCCATCACCCCACCTAGCAACTACTTCTCCAGGAGTCACTCAGCATAGCATGGGCTTGCAATCCCAAGGCGAGCTGTGCTACAAGCCGGCTCAGTGTCTAGCCTGAGAACCACAGTGCTGCGAAGGCTCCAGTCAGCCCTTGGAAGGTGGGGGTTGGGTGGGGGGTGTGGGGGGCAACTTTTCCTAAGAGACTCAGCTCCTGGGGCCTGCCATAGTTCCCAGGTCCCCTTGCAAACAGGTATGGTGAGGTCTGTCTGGGGCCAGGTTAGGTAGCACCCTGGGGCTGTGAGGGCTCCTGGTTTTGTTCTGCGTAGATTTACTTTAGTTGACCATCTAAGTCTTCTTGTCTCTTGTTCCTGCATCTAAAAGGAGGCGGTGAAGGACCACGGAGGTTTGAGTGTCACCATAGTCCCCCTGGAGGTCAAGCCTCTTGCCCATGGGACTCATCCCCAGCTTCTAAGTACCTGACAAGGTACCATCCTTGGTATGACATGCCCAGGGTTCAAGAGGGCACTTGGGCCTGGCGTGTGTGGGTGTTTGGATGTCCAGGACGCTGAGCCTTGCCCAGCTCTGACCCTCTTGTGGATACAAGCAATTGGCCTTGGCCTCAGGGAACTACAGTGGCTGTTCGCAAAGGTCCTGGAGCAGCTTGGGAACATTCTGGCTGGCCAATTGGGTGGGCGCTCTCCTTTGAGTGTTCCTGGGTGGGTGAATGTGCCTTGGCTAAAGTTCTGAGGAGTGGCACGTGGCTCCTCCCGCTTTTGAGGGTGTAGGCAAGAAAGGTGCAGCAGAGCTCGGGGCTCTGCCAACCCTATGTGCTGGAGGAAGCAAGAACAAGCCAGGGAGTACGGGCCAGTGGCCCCTGAGCCGGCGAACTGGTACCTGGTACCCCTCGCTGATGCCCAAACCCTGGCTTTAGGACAAAGGTTTGGAAGATACGATCCATTTCACAGTCTTGAGAGGGAGACACTGACCAGCATTCCCCCAAGGGACCTGTGCGAGGACGAGGGTCGTCATCGAGGGTTGGGGATTAGGCATGGCGGAGAAGTGATGTGCCCTTGGAGATAGGTCGGAATGATGTGGGGGAGAACCTGCCTGAGACCCTAGAGGAAGCATGGCCCCCCCTTGCCCATGCCCCGATTTGACTTAGTGATGGGGTTAGGAGGCTCTTTGGCTGTTAAGAGCTGAGAGAACAGAATCCTTGTTTATGCTACCCGGTTAGGGATACTTTGAGAAACATTTAAGTTTTATTTATGTGAGTGTTTTGCCTGCATGGTTGTACGTGCACCATAGATATGCTTGGTGCCCATGGAGGGCGGAAGAGGGTGCTGCGTTCTGTGGAACTGAACCTGGCTCCCCTGCGGGAGTAGCCAGTGCCCCTAACCACTGACCCACCCCCTGGCAATAGCAACAGGGACCACCCCTCTGATTCCAGGGTTCCTTGAAGCTCCCAGCTGACCCCAGGAGGGTGATTCCCAACCCCTTGTCCAGTCTGGGCTCTAGGCTGTCTCGGCTCTGCCTGCTGACGTTTGCCAGGCACCTGTCAGCTCGCATGTCCCTTCCAATCTGGCTGGACTTACTCCCCAGACCGCACCTTCACGTGCCACAGAGGGCCACCACCGTCAGCAGCCTTCTCTTGTCACTTGCTGAGCAACTCTGCTAATCACCCAGTCAACTGTCATCGTCATTTTCTGTATCCCCAAAGCTGGCACAGATTCCCCCACTGTCTTCCTGAAAAGATCCGTTTCCCTGTCCCCGAGGCCAGACACCTGCCATAGCGCTTGGCAGGGTACACAGGAAGAGAGGCATGGCAGCTTCCTGGGGATGGGTGTGTGTGTGTGTGTGTGTGTGTGTGTGTGTGTGTGTGTGTGTGTGTGTGTGTGTGTGTGTGTGTGTGCGCGCGGGGGCGGGAGGGGGGGCACACATGGGTGCTCAGCCTCACCCAAGCAACGCCCTGAGCTTGTTCAGCCTGGAGTGCTGAGCGGGCATGTCAGCCCTGCACAGCAAGCTCACACAGAGGCTCCCAATTGTCCCGCTGCCCCGAGGGAAAGGGGGGCCCATCCAGGTTCAGAGGTGGAACATTCCTAGGGAGGCGCATTCCTGGGGAGGTGGGAAAGAGGCCAGCCAGGGCATCTTGCTCACCAGAGTCTCCCCAAGTGTTGTTGTTGGGGCCATGTCCCTAGGATTGTCTCTCAGTCTGGCCTAACGAGTGAGAGGCTGCCCACCCCCTCCAAGAGGAGGTGCCTTCCAAGGCCACCCCAGGCCCAGGGTTCTTTCTGCAGCCCTTGTACCTGCAGCCCCTCGTTCCTCCGGAGCTCTGGGCAGCTGACTCCACTCCAGCTTGTTTGCATCAGCTCTTGGCTGAGACTGAGGGAGCAGCCCCAGCCTGTCTGGGTGACACCTGGCTGTAGGAAGGGGGAGTTGATAGGCTCACGGACAGGCAGGGCCTCATAAATCTTGGCTCCTGACAGGCAGCCTGAGGCTTCAGGCAAGCAGACAGGATCAAGTATAGCTGTCCCCACAGGCCCACGAGTGGAGGTCCTGGATGTCTTCCTCCTATCCAATGGGTGTGGGCAGGCCTGGTCTGAGGAGCTCTCCCTCATAGTGTGTGTGTGTGTGACTATGCGTGGGTGTGTGTGTGTTGGGGTGGGAGGCATCCTCTTGCTGAGCCCTCCCTGTTTCTGTTCTTCCCAGAGAGTTCTAGAAAGGCTGTATAGATATGTCAAGAGCCCAGTTGTGAGGCCATCAGGTCATCTACAGCCAAGAGTAGCCAAGGGTAGGCCTAGGCCTCGGCAGGAAGCCCCTACAGGCTGCTACGCATCCTCTGCTCAAGGTGGGGGGGGGCTAGTGACCCCAGTCTCAAGGCCCTAGGGATCTAGCAGCAGGCACGTGGACCCTCCCTTCTGTACCTTTGGAAGGGTGGAGGAGGGACAGATGGAGCCCTAATCATAGGGGCCATTGTGGCCAGGCTTGGATGCGTGTCTCACCTTGCCTATGGCTGGGGGGGCGGGTGCTAAGGAGGCTGTGTCCCCAGTGGTAAAGTGGGGTGCTACCAGTGCAGGGAAAGGTCCCTGGGTTGTAACCTGGTGGTGATGTCCAGATTGGGGGCGTGTTGCCTGTCCCAGCACTTGGCTCTTGGGGTCCACATCTAGTGTGGAGTGGAAGGGAGGATAAATCTTACAAGCCACGGTTCCCAGACAGGGACTACAGACAGGGACTGTCTCCACACTGCTGCCTCTCCTGCGTGGGGGAACTACAGCCTTCTCTTCTCCCCAGTTTCCGGCCCCAGCCCCCACCCAACTCCCCTGAGCTGTTCTTGGTCTCCTGTCCAGGACATTGTGTGGAAGTCGCCTTTACCCTGTAGGGCCGAGGAGTGTGTAAGGAAGGGAAGGCAGCAGTTTCCTGTCCTCGGTGGGCTGTTTGTTGAAGGTCCTACTAAGCTAGAATGACAAGTTGAAGCTAGCCTTGGCAGGAGGGAAGAAAGGCTGGGTGTCAGGGCCACTCATCGCTGGGGGAGGATTCCAAGCTGACTCCAGAGGTCCATCCATCATACAGCTGCTGTTGGGGCCTGGGGGATGTGTAGATATGCCCAACCCAGGGTCTGGGCTTATACTCTTCCTAGTGTTTTATTTATTTATTTATTTATTTATTTAGTTTTTCGAGACAGGGTTTCTCTGTGTAGCCTTGGCTGTCCTGGACTTGCATTGTAGACCAGGCTCGAACTCACAGCGATCCACCTGCCTCTGCCTCCCGAGTGCTGGGATTAAAGGCGTGCGCCACCATGCCCGGCTTTCTTCCTAGTGGTTTGCTAGAACCGGTTCTCCAGCGGGAGGGGAGTCCCTCTCACACCACACCTCCTGCTGGTCCCCCTTATGGCCCTGTCACCCCCAGCCTCTGTCCTATGATCAGTGACGGCCAAGTGGGCCGAGCATGCAGTCTGTCTCTGGAGGGTCTGCTCTGGCTGTTTGCCTGCACTCTGTACTTCCTAGAAACATGTTTTGTCCTCCGAAGTGGGCCCCTATAGAAGCCCCATCACCGTATTGGGGGCTGGTGTCCGGGTCTGGCAGGACTGAGTCGGCCTGGCACCTGCCACAGCCTTGGCTCTGCTTGGTGGAGCTGCCAGGGGTAACAGTGCCACATCCGAGGCTCTGGGCGGGCAATCAGGTCCTGGCAACCAACCTGAGAACGCCAGGGACGTACCCGTTAGCATCTTACAGCGATGGATGGGCAGGTAAGGATGTGCCAGCCTTTTCAGGTTGAGCACCAAGATGCTACAGTGTCTTCGTTGCTTGGTACTCATTCATGGCCTGAGCTCCAGAAGGCCACAGGCCCCACGGCTCCCTTTGCATCAGAATCCCTGAAGCTGTAGGACACACCCAGCACGAAGATCATTTCCTTTTCTGTCTAAGCTGAGGTGAATGTCACATTATGAAAAGCGGGCTTCAGTGGCATCTGCCATATTCTTGGTGCTCTGAGACCGTCACTTCCAGCCCTATAGTGTTTGGTCACTCCCAGCACCAGCCTGTCATCTGTTTCTGTACTGTGGTTGTTTCATGCTAATAGACTGCCACAGCGTGTGGCCCCTGGGCCTGGCTCACTCCTCACAACCTAGGAGCCCTTAGGAAGCTGCTCCAAGGACTGACGTTGGCATGGGGACAGCAGATCATGGCAAAGACGGATGTGGAGGTGTTCCCTGGGCGGTCCTAGTGAACTGCTAGTGCATTCTCGTGAACAGTGAGGGCATCCTAGTAAGCCATGGGGTGGCCTAGTGAACTGCAGATGTGTCTTAGTGAGCTATTGGTTGGGGGTGGGAGGGGGGTCATCTTCATGGTGAGCCTTGAGGGGACTCAAGGGTGCCAAGGCCCAGGGGATTTTTTTTAAAGGCACCGAGGGTTATCTCAAAGTGACAGTCCTTCGCCCCTGAGATCAGCATCGGGGTGATGCCAGCCAAGATTGCAAGGGCAGCTACGTGGTAGCCCTCTGTGCTAGGCTCTACGGCTGCAGTGGATTCAGCCGTGAGTGGTCTCGCCCCAGGCCATGGTGTGTGTGTGTGTGTGTGCGCGCGCGCGCGCGCGCGCGCGGGCGCATGCGCATCCCCCCCCCCCCCCCCCCCCCCCCCCCCCGCCTTGGATGCCTCCTGGCGGCTGTGTTGATTTGAGAGGGTTTCCTGGAAGCTGCCTCTGCAGGCCAGCACTCCCAGGAGCAGGTGGTAAGTGGGTCATGCTCACAGGTCTACAGAGGGCACGACCTCGGAGGGCACGCAGGGATGAGGCAGTTTACACATGAGTGACAGGGTGCCTCTACAGATGAGCATTTTACTGTGAACTTGAAACGTAGCATGGGGCCCTTCCTTGGCCATCCCCACCTCTGAAACGTCTCCATCACTCCCCAGAGGGCCAGCTGGCGTTGGGCACGTGCATAGAAGGGTGCTCAGCCAGGGCGCCTGCCCACTCTGCTCAGCTCTCCCGGTTTCTGGTTGTGGCAAAGCCTGGGGAGGGAGAATGGGGTGAATGCTCTGGCTTCCATCCCGGAGTGCTTGCCGTTTCCCATAGCCCCCATGGGCGTGGGCCTGGAGACAGGAACCTGATACAAGTGGGGGTGAGACCTCCTCTGAGGCCTACATATCCAGCTGTGGATAATCCTTCAGTGCAAATAAGCGGAGTTCAGGCTACCCAGGAGTTGAAGGGAGCTAGCTACTCATGGGCGCCCAGGATGGGAGGACCCTTAGCAGCTCCTATGGTGACAGGGCAGCCAGTGTCTATCCTGAGTCCCAGGCACTGTGACCAAGCTCAGGGGCTTTTCCTGTGGACATACGGAGCCCCTGAGGCTCCGAGCTGCGTTCTCACTCTGGTGACCACTTGCCCAAGGTATGGTCTTATGGGGTTTCCTAACCTGGACCCAAGGCCCATACAGTACTGTGAGAGAGCTTTCTTGGTCTGTCACCCTGACTGACATTCAAGTTCCCCACGACTTACCCTCCAGCTGCCCACACAGTGGTCTGAGTGACAGGACAGGCCTAAGCTGTGTTGTGCCTCATACCTTGGCCCACCAGCCTGCCGTTTGTGCTGCCTTTTCAGGCCAGCAGACAGGGGACCTTAGGCACCGCAGCCATGACCTCTGGCTGAGACTCTAACTCCCCCAGGAATTCCTAGGAAATTCCCACTGTTGGCTTCACGGGGCTTGGCTGGTGACTGCATTCCAAAATCCAGAGGCAGCTGGCCAGTGTCCTTTGGCTACCACCGTTCTCCTACGACTGCGCCTATCTCTGAGGCCCTTAGTTTAGCTGCGGGAGGTTCTTCTAGGGGCCTTCCTGAGGAGATGTGGTGAGATGCTGGCAAGCTTTAGACCAGCTCAGGCCTGAGAGTGCCTGCACCTGGTTCTGTCTACTTCCTGTGTGTAGCTGGGAAGGGTTTGGCTTTCCTCCTGGCAGTAGTGCACAGCAGGCAGAATAAAGGTTGATCCATGTGTGCCTGTGACATACATGGCAGGAGATCCCTTGCCCTGAGCCTGCCCCGAGGTTATAAGGGAGAGCCTCAGCCTTAGGCTGTTAGTGTCTGGGAGCCCTGGAGGTTCAGCCACCCTGGACTCAGCTGAGGCGGTTTGACCAGGCGGGTACAGAGGCACTAGGACATGATGGTGTGCACATTGGTGAGGTCCCTCCAGTCCCAGGCTGGCCAGGTTGGATGGCAGTTGAAGTGTCGTTTCTCCTGTGTAAGACTGAGCCCAGCTAGGAGCCCTTCATATTAGCCGGCCAGATGCCTATTCAGGGTGATCAGCTGACGGGAGGAGAGGCAGCTGTGGGCTCAGGCCCTGGCAGGACGGGTCTGGTAGCTCAGCTCTGTGCTCAGTGTCCTCCTAACCTGACACAGCTGCACCTGATCATAAGGGAGACCAGAGCTGTCGTGGTGGGGCCAGGATGCTGAGCCCGTTGGAAAGGTCATGGCAGCTGCAAAGAGGGATCACGTGGGGGCCCTTTAGCTCCAGAGCAAAGAGAGGCTGGTATCTTTGGAAAACCTGATGTTGCACAGGTGTTCCACCCGGAGCGCCCAGGATGCACTGGGGCTAACGCCGCCAGCTGTAGCTGCTCCTGAAGGTCACATTCCCTTTGGTGAACTGTTCAGATAAGAGTCCAGCCCACAGACCTGGTGTGCTGGGTGCTAGGAGAGTCGCTCCCCTGGGTGATTGGGTGGGTGGGCTGGTACTATGGCTGTGGGTCTGTTCATACCCCACTGTGGGGCCTGTCCTGTTGGCTAACACCGAGTTTCCATGGCAACGTGCTTATCCGCTCTTGCCCCCACCCCCCACCCCCCACAGATGTCGATGAGTGTGCCAGTGCCAACGGGGGCTGTGAGGGCCCATGCTGCAACACCATGGGCGGCTTTTACTGCCGCTGTCCACCTGGCTACCAGCTGCAGGGCGACGGCAAAACCTGCCAAGGTAGGACCTGTCTGTCGCTCTGCCCCGGGGAGGGGCATGTGGGGAGAGCGGGTGGTGGGAGCAGAGGCAAGCCCAAGCTGGAACTAGGAGTTAAATCCCTGCTGGGGGGGAAGGGCCCACATCCCCGTGGGTGCCAGGTGACACTGATAGGACCTTGCCTGTCAAACAAAGACCGGCAGAGGCTAGGGCTGGAAGCTGCTTGCCAGCTCGGAACCAGCCCCGTGACTCCGCCTCAACACTGCTGGCAGACTGTCAGCAAAAATCAAGACCAGACAGAAGTAGATCCTGAGGAGCCGCAGGGAGCCGAGGAGGGGAGGAAGCAGGGGGATGGAGGAGGCCCCGCTGTCCCCAGCCCTGCTGTCCGCTGTCCGCCATCCCCCCCCCCCCCCCCCCCCCCCCCCGTTATTTCTGCATTCCCTGGCTGCCCTCACATCTGAGCCCAGGGCCGGTTTGAACAGCTGAGCCTCTTTGGGGCCGTGAGTGGCCAGGGTCCTGGGCCTGGGTCAGTGGCCTGTCTCTTCTCTCTGTATCAGACGGTCACTGTCGTGTGTCTCAGAACGTCCTCAGTTAAGTGTTACACTGTCTCCAGCCATTGAACTGTCCATCTGTGAACCATCTGCCTACAAGCTGGGGATTAGCCTGCTGGACTTGGGGTCTGGAGAGGCACTGAGGCGGGGGTGCCTGCTCTGCGTGTGACATTCTAGAAGACCGGATTCCCATGTTCTCCTTTCTGACCTGCTCTTAGAGCCAGCAGGGGTATTGGAGGTGGGGAATGTGGCTGTGGCCCTAGGGGTCACATGCCATAGCTTCCCTAGGCCCGCACCTCCCTCCGTGTGTCTAGCCTAAGGGGAAGTAGCCCAGGTCAGGGCTTGATGGTTGTGTCTGTGTTTCCATGCCCGCACAGCGAATCCCTGACGATGCCCTGTGCTTGCAGGTCTTCCTGCCAGCAAAGAGTTGGGCCTTGGGTTGACACTAAGCTTTAGACATGGCTCATGATTTGAACTGGCTTAGTAAGTCAACTCCGGAGAGCAGCTTGCCCTCCCCCCTCCGCTCCCACCTCCTCCCTGTTCTCGTATCTCTCTGACATAGCTGTACATAGCACCAAAGACCTTTGTGGGCCAGAGTCCCCCAGTGTGACATTTAGATGTGTCCTAGGGAGACTGACTGGTCCCAGATAGCCTCCCTCATCACAGCAAGCCTGAGGCGTTGCCATCTGAGAGGAAGGACTGATGCCAAGCTGGTTTAAGGAGCAGACAGGCAGACTTGGTACAGGTCTGGCCCTGGACACCTTTCTTTGTGCCAGTTCATCTTAACAAGTACAGGTTATACTCCCTGCCCCGAGTGCCACCTGTGCTGCAGTTTCCTTCCCATGGCTGCTGCTTCCTCACCCAAGATGGAATCAGGCTCCCCAGCCCATTGGCATCCTTGATGGGGCTGGCCTGAAGTGGCCGTCCAGTGCTCCCACAGCCTCACCTTACCTGAACTTTGGGAGTCTAGAAATCCCCACTCTTCCGAGGCATCCAGGAAGCCATATCAAGGGCTCTGCTGGGCAGTGCAGATTCCCAGCATTCCTCTGGGCTGCCTTCTGGAGTATATGGCAGTCATCCATACGGCTGACCAGTGCCTGGCCTGACCCAGTATCACTGTGCCCGCTTGGACATATACCCAGAGTACCCGCTGTCTCTGGGGCCAGGCAGTGATCTGGGGCCAGGCAGTGAGGCACCATGCTCGGAGCCTCTCCAGAGCCTGCAGGAAGGCTCACCACAGCCATGGAGACGTCCCAGAAGTCCCTCACATGACATCAGAGTGTGGGCCAACGCATGCAGCGGTGCATGGGGTGGGCAGGTGCTTCTTGGCACCCAAGGTCCTCTCTGTCTATCTAGCACTCTTGCTCCAGACTCTGGTCAGTTGCTTTGGGCTGGTGCAGTGGGCCAGACTCTGCCTCTGCTGGCCCCATATTTCCTGTAGGCCAGGAGAGTGGATTGGGAGCTCTAGGTGGGGTTCCAGACAGGTATGTGTTAAGGCGTGGGAAACGGTGACTCCCCTAAAGACCTATGGAGCCCCAGAGAAAGAACTGCTACCTTCCCATCCCATTAATATCCATATTGTCTGGGAGAGAGATGCTCTTGGTGTGTGTGTTAGGGGTACATCCCGTCATCTTCCTCCAGGAAGCTGGAGTCTCCGGAGCCTGGTGTGCTGTATTGATGCCCATCCATGTGGGATGTGGACGCTGGGAGCTGAGCAAACAAGCAAGTTGGGCCAGCTTCCACTCGTGCGCCCCGGGTGTGAGGTAGAAAGAATGCAGAAGAGGGTAGTAACCAAAGCTTGCCACCCAGGGGGGCTGCAGAACTTGGGCATGGCAGCACGCTCTCTACCACTAAGCTACACCCTCCGCCGTCTTTGGGACAGGGTCTGGCTAAGTTTCCCAGGCTGTCCTTGACTTCACTCTGTGGCCCAGGCAAGCCTTGAACCTGGCATCTTCCTGCCTCGGCCTCCTGAGTAGTCACGGCAATTGCAGGCCTGTGGCTCCAGGCCTGATTATGAGTTTCTTTGTGAGGCATTGGAGTCTCTGGCTGGGGTCCCTAAGGGTAGGGCAGGTAGGTCTTTGCCATCTGGCAGAGGTGGGCAGAGGCAGGGGCACGGTCAGATCACTGAGTCTTAGACAGAGGCCAAATGGTGTCTCAGACACGGATTGTCTCAAACCTTGCACTCCGGCAGCATCCGTCTCCCCTTCCTGCCTTTTCCCTGCCCCCCCACCCCCCACCAGGGTTCATGCCCCAGCTCTTCGAGTTTGGGATGGTTGCAGTTCTAAGTCACTCCATGGCCAAGGGGCCTCTGCTGAGAGCCAGGAGCCTGCTGTGCTTTCTGTGTCCCCTGCCAGCCCAGCCTCCTCTGGCAAACATGAGGCAGCACAGCTCATGGGGTGCAGGCTGTCTGCGCGTGTGAGCACAGGCTGTAGGAAGTGAAGATGTCCCAGGAGGGAAGACGGCCTCTCTCGCTCGCTCATCCAGGGAGGTGTGCACGGAGTGGATGGCGGGGTGAGCCCAGAAACCACTGCGAGTGATGAATTGCCTCTGTAAAACGAGTGCTGGCGTGGGAGCCTGGCCAGTGGTGTCTTGGCCCTGGCCCTGAGACCTGCTCCAGCCTGGTGTATGTATGTCATGTTCTGGGAGGCTCTGCCGGAGCCAGGGCTGAGTCCACTCAGCTGAACTGGCTGGCCAGAGTGACACTCGCTAGCCACTGCTTCTGCCTTGCTGGCTGTGACCCCGTCTCTGCCCTGAACTAGTCTTGAATAGGTAAGGTAGGGCCAGGCCTGTGCGTGGGAGACCTAGGGATACTAATTTCATTGTTAGTGTGTGTCTATATGTTTGTATGTGT
Organism: Acomys russatus; assembly: GCF_903995435.1. Classification (NCBI taxonomy): domain Eukaryota; kingdom Metazoa; phylum Chordata; class Mammalia; order Rodentia; family Muridae; genus Acomys; species Acomys russatus. The sequence goes on from NC_067165.1 coordinate 45,648,039, forward strand.
ATGTATGTGACAGGGGCGGGGAGGGGGAGGAACAACCTGTGGTGTTGTTCCTTAGATGCTATCCACCCCACCCCCACCCCCTGAGGCAGGGTTTCTCTGTGTAGCCCTGGCCATCCTGGAACTCACTCTGTACACTAGGCTATCCTCGAACCCACAGAGATCCACCTGTCTCTGCTTCCCAAACACTGGGATTAAAGATGCATGCTATCACCACCTGGCTGCTATCCATTTTTTTTTTTTTTTTTTTTTTTTTTTTTTTTTTTGAGACAGGGTTTCTCATTGGTCCAGAACTCACCAAGTTAGGCCAGCAGCTATAAACCCCAGGAGTCTCCCTGACTCCCCTTCCCAGATCTGGGATTACACATGTGCACGTACCACACCTGGCCACCACACCTGGCCTGCATGCTGATGAGGCAAACACTGACCGGACAGACCCAACAGAGCTCCTTTCTGTGTGTCCCAGCCATGGTGAGGGTTGAGCTTTGTCAGGCTGTCACTGAGGGATATGTCTGAACCTGGGCCTCTGTCCGTAAAGCAAGACAGACAGGACTCTCTGCACTTAAGTCATTGGAAGATTCAGAGGAAGTCTTGAGAGGCTGAGGCTAGCATCTTTCTAGCCGATTGCCAGGCCCCTGGCTAGCGTTAGAGGCAGATCACGGGTGCAGAGGGTCTTTCCCAGCACTGCCTGGGGATGGCCAGCCTTTATCCTGGACCACCCCCCTCTGCTGCCTTCCCTTCTAATGCGGGGCAGGTCCTACATCAGGCCTGGGGCCCGTGGCGAGTTCAGGCAAGCTCCAAAGCCACAGGTGACCGTATCCTGCTTCCTGCCTCTGCTGCCCGCTGCCCCTCCTGTGAGATGGGCCCAGTCCTTGCTGAGAGACTGGCCAGAGGGCTCTTGTGATCCTGGAATGGGGAGGATTGTCCTGTCTCAGTGTGAGAAGTTAGTGCTGTCAGGTGGTAGGGACAGTGTGAGGCCTGGGAAGCCCTTCCTGGTTCAGGTCTGCAGGCCTGTCCTCCCATGCAGCGTGGGACTCTGCAAGAGACGCCCTAACTGAACCCACTCTTGCCAGGAGACAAAGGAGGAGACTGGGACAAGGGGGTGAACCTTGGTGCCCAGGACAGGGATGGCCAGGACTTTCTCTGGGCAAATGGACTGCTCTCCAGGGGCAGGCTCGGCCTGCTGACCCGGGCCCCTGTCTTGCCCTCAGCTTCAGGGGTTTAACAGTAGAGCTGGGAGCACCCCGGGAAGCTCGTGGGCTCCAGATCCTCCTGAACACTATGCCAGTGTCCCCGAGGAGGCTCCCCCAAACCAGGGTTCCCAAGAAGTCTGTGTCACCGGCTCTCAGCTGTCACAGTGGCTCCAGTCCCATTTTGGTCACACCCACTAGTGCAGTCTTGTTGCCTGGGGACTCCGCCAGGACTCTGTCTCTGTCCCTAGGGAGAGGAAGGAACGTGGGAAGGGAATAGCAGTTCTGATTAGGGAAGGCTTGACAGCAGCTGACCCAGGCCAGCTGTACTGATCCACAGGGTGCGGGGGAGAGAATTGGGGAGGGGGGAGTGGTGCTGTTGCTTCAGACCCTCATTCTTGTGCCTGATGTCTCGGGTGGCTGTGTCTCTGTACCCATTTGGAACTAGAGCCTTCTCTGACCCCCCTGCTGTGCAGGATTCCTAGGAAGTCTTCCCAAAGTCTTTAGCGCCTGTGGATTTTGTACTTCTTAGGGTAGCCTGGCCTCAGCGGATGGAAAGAGCCGCACCTGAAGCGGCCCAACTATGTACTTGGCACTCGTGGCTGCCATGTGGGTCAGCGCCCGGTCACCGACACTATGTCATCATTCTCCTTCCCAAGGAGTCAGGAAAGCCCTCCCAGCTGAGCTTGAGGACAGAGATGAGCAGGAGCCGTGAGCTGGTTGGCGACCTCGGGCCCCTGTGCTTGGCTGCTGGCACGGCTCCTGCTCCCTCGGAAGCCTCTGTGTCTCTGGTCGGCAGTACCTGGCACGCGGCTGGCATTCGGCTCTACCGTGTCCTCTGTGAACTCGGACATTGAATTTAATCTGCGGTGTAGTAGCATGAAGGAAAGTGGTTGTAAGGAACCTTAAAGGGACCCTGTGGCCCCATCTACCCTCTAAGGAGGACATGGGTGCTGCCTATGAGGAGCGGGCCTCACCAGGCGCCAGTTCTGCCGGCCTCTGTCCTGGCTTAATGGCTAATGCTCTGATCAGTCGGTTCCTACTGTTGATGGCACACCAGATGAGGTGTTTAGTTATAGCGGCAAGAGTGGCCTGCTCCGCGGACAGAGCTTGAGGCTGGGGGGTGTGGCCACACACCTGTGGGACCTCGAGTCAGGCATGAGCCTGGCCTCCTGGCCACAGCGTCATAACCTTCTTTATGCCAGGCCCAGGACCGGGCCTTTCCCAGCCTACTTGTCTTCTGCATATGGCAAGGAAAGCCAAGTACAAATGCAACCCTTCCAGGTCAGTGGCAGATTTTCCAGAGCCGCCCGTGGCCAGGCCCTTCCTTCATCAGAGGTGCTGGGGAGTTGAAAGCTTTGTTTCCCATTGCTGGCCCACGCTTACTCCTCTAGTGAGCAAACTGGCAGGTGAACTCGCGGTTGAGGCCAAGGCAAGGAAGTGATTGCCTTTAAGGTCAGTACATTGCCAGCCCGGTGACAGCAGTGCAAGGGGCCTGTCCCACCTTTCCCATGTCAAGGGCACTGGCGCATCTCTGGAAAACACCAGAACAGGCCGCCTGTGGCCTCTGGTACATACCAACACCCTTCTTGGCAGAAATACCTGTGGGGTCAGGCAGATATAGGTACCATGAGGGCCGAGGTTTGAGCCCTTGAGTGCTGACGTAGGACAGGGTGACTCAGGGTCCCCAGCCCTGGGGCTTGAGCGTTTGCCTAACATGCACAAAGCCTCAGGTTCAATCCTCGGGCCTGCACAAATGTCATGGTTGTTTCTACCTACAATCTCAAGACGTGGGAGGGAGTACAGGAGTGTCCGAAGTTCAAGGTCACCCTCCTCTACTTTTGAGGCCAGCTTAGCGATACAGAGACTGGCTCTAAGAACAGCTACCCTGACTCCCAAACGCCCCCCCCCCAAATCTGTAAAAGAAGCTGCATTCTAAAACTACATATAAGGAAAGGAAGTGGGCAGTAGGATGGTGGGCCCCAATGTGTTCTAGGAATCCTAGCCAGTATCCCATGGGGGAAGCCCCTGGGTTGAGGAAAAGACCATTGGATGATGTAGGCAAGATCTTGCCCTGGTTCTGGAAGCCTCTGCACTGGACTCTAGGGGTCTTCAGGGCTGGAAAAAGGGAAGCTGCCAGCAGCCGTTCACGCCAGCTAGAAACTGTAGATCCTGAGGAAGGGCAGTGAGGCAGGACTGGCCAGGAGCAGAAGCGACCTGAGGCGGCTGTGAGCAGCCTCAGAGAGACAAATCATTTAACGGGGTGGGGGTGGAGGAACAAAAGCTACTTAAATTTTGGGGGTGATTAAGGGCTTTTGGATGAGTTTTCGCCTTTGGTAGGGGGCCAAGGTGCTGGAGATGCCTCATTTGCATAAGGAGGGATCCCAGGTGCTGCTGGACATGACCTTATAAGGGGAGAGGAAGTTTAACAGGGCTACTGGGTCTCCTCCAGGGCGCAAATGTGAGGGCACAGGGCTATGTACACCCAGACATGCAGACCCTGGGGTGGTGGTTGGTGGAGGATGATCCCACTCCTGTGGATTCAGGATGAGATTTTCGGGTTTTGGACATGCCTCAACCCCACACCTCCGCATCCCCACAGCAGGCACCCCCTCTCGTACCTCCTGCTGGTACCTCAGCGGCTTTACCCCCTAGTGGTCTCCTCCTGGGTGGACCAGCACTTGGTGGGTAGCAGAGATGCTGAGCTGCCTTAAGAGGTGCGCATGGCTGGTTTGACAGAGAACAACTAATTTTCCCTTCTGTTTCTGGGTGTGGCCAGCAGACGGCAAGGCCAGGTTGCAGCGCCTGCACCTCATGGCCAGTTCCAGGGCGGGGCAAGGGCAGAGGGGCCCTCTACCTAGCCTCACTGGTACCTCTCCTCCACTTTTGTCCCCTGCCTCGATTCCCCCACCCGGCCACTCTCTGCCTGTCCCGTGGCCTCTGACCCCCTAAGGCAGCCATGTCTCCCAGTTGCTGTTTTTCTCAGTGCTTTGAATGAAGGCTGTGTTTTCCACGCGTGGCTCACGGGCTGCCTTCCCTGCCTCACCCTGCCTCTTCCTGAAGGCGTCCCCGAGAAGTGAGTCATAAGCCCAGGCTCCCTCCCCCCCAGTTCTCTCAGACCCTGCTGGGTAGCTGGACTCCTAATGCCATCGAACCTTCAGAATCCTTTACAGTTATGGACAGAGTCAGTTTCGGGGATAGACAGCAAGAATATGGGGGGACACTCTGTGGTCAGCTGCTATGAAGGGACCCATGCACCACCTAGGGCCAGTGTAGAGGTTTTGGGGGTACAGGATGTATGTGCTCAAAAGTAGGGGAAACCCTGTTGTGAACTTTATGTGGGTGCAGAGTCTGGGCAGCATGTTATGCCTTGGTTATAACAAGAGTTAGTAGCCAAGTATATTTCTGTGGGTGCTTTGAGGCAGCAGGCTCTGGGGTTCCCAGCAGGTGCCTAGCAGGAGCAGGCCCAACCTTTGCCCTTTTCCCTTTGCCCTAGCATCTAGCAGGTGGTGGGGAGAGTGATGAGAGGGGCTGCAGGGCCATGGAGGTTTCAGGAAGGCATCCAGTTGCCAGTCCCACAGCCAGCTGATGCCTTCTACCCTGTTATGGGCCAGGCCCTGGGATGCAGGCTCTCTGCGGAGGACTCCTCCCTTCACTGCCTCGTGGCCAGGCCTCCTGCTCTTCCTCACTTAGCAACTGTCACTCACCTGTTCTTTGACAAGCTAGCCTTGTATTCCTGAAGATGTCACTTCCAAAGGCCTCCCTCACTCAGGAAGCTTCTGTAATCATTAATACCAGTTTCCCCTTCTCCACTGAGTGCAGGGTGAGACTCAGGTGTCCATGGGCTTGTCTTGTGGTTACTGCTCCCCCTGGGGCCCAGGGAGATGACCGAGACCTTCCATAGGGTGGGAATGTGTGCCCATCAGGCAGTTCTGGGTCTCACACAACCGTAGGGAGAGAGACCCAACAGCAGACAGACATCCGAGAAACTAACCACACACACCACCCCCCCCCCCCACACCACACACATGCACACACGCACACTACCACCCACTCCCCCACAGCCCCCCCACACCACACACACACACATACCACACACCACACACGTACACACACATGTGAACACACGGTCTGAGGTCTTTGCGTGGCTCTAGGTCTGTCCCTTGTGCTGCCCCCTGGTGGTGTTCTTGTTTTGGGCTTTCAGATGCTCTCTCTGTGTGGGTCCAGTGTTCCCTGGGACATCCGGCCTCTGGGAGAGGCCGCAGGTCAGAAATGCTCTCCCAGGAGGCCCATCCCTCTGGAAGGCTGTGGGCCCTCCCTTCTTTCCACCTGACCCTGCCAGGAATGGCTGCAAGCAGGAAGGGCAGCTGGATTCATTTTTCTTCCTCGGCTTGGGTGAGGAGTGGAGACTGGTAATGGGTTTGCCAGAAGGCTAACTCAGAACGATTCCAGGAGGCACAGCCAGACCCTGTGTGCTCTGAGGCCAGGCGGGGGCCTTGGCACACTCTGCTGCTGAAATAACCTCCACACAGCACAGTAGGAGAGGGCTTGGGAGGGATGCTGCAGACTCGGGGCTCCACAGGGAAGTAGGCCAAGCTATCTTTGGCTGCGGACTGCAGACTGACCTCCTCTGGAGGTGAGGGTCAGGAAGAGCCGGCAGGTGCATGTGGTGTCTGAGAGGGGTTCAGGGGTGAGAGGGAGGCTCTTTGGCTTAGGGGCTCAGTTCCTCTTTTCCATACAAGTTCCAGACCTGTTCTGGTTTCATTTCTGTGGCTCTGATAAAATACCCCGAGAAGCAGCAGATTTGGGGAGAGAGGGTTTACTTTAGGCACGGCTGGGTTGCAGCCTATCACTGAGCAGGAACTTGAGGTAGCCGGTTGTAACATACCCACAGTCAAGAGTCGAGGGAGTGACGCATGCATGCTTGTGTCCCACTCAGCTTCTCCACTCACGCAGCCCAGGCCTCGCTGTGCAGGAAACGGTGCCTCCCACACCAGGACCAGGTCTTTCCTACTTCAGTTAACTCAATTAGGCAGTCCTCCACGGTCAACTCCGGCAATCCTTCACTGGGACTCTTGACAGATAATTCAGGTTGCGTCATGTTGACAATTAAAGATGGCGGCCTGAGCCTCTTCCGTGCCCTTGGCCCTGGAGCTGAAGATGCAGATGGTGTTGGTGTGGGGCTGTCCTTGTTCTGCTGGCTGGCAGCAGTTCACCCTGTTCTGTCTGTGTGGGCTATTTGCCCCCTCACTGGGCCTGATGACTGTCCCTTCTGTGCCCTTGAGGTCTGCTTGGGAGCGTGGCTAGACTGGCCCAGCACAGTGGGCACGTGAAGATACTTACGGGCATCATTGCTTGCTCAACCACACCTCACCCCCACCATGGGGTAGCTCAGGACCTTAGATTAAGGTCTCTTTGGGACCAGCTCTAAAGTTCGCTACTTCCTCTTAGCCTTTCTACCCTCCCCCGCCTGCTGTGGACTACTTGGCACTCTCTCAGGTTTACTGCTTGGTCCTGTACCAGATCCGTACAGATCCACACAGGCGGTTCCACCAAGGCTGGTCCTATGGGTTATTGCCAGGTGGGAACATGGATGTGGGGCAGGGGTGGCGCGGGGTAATCTGGTCGCTTGGAGTGTCTATGAGGTCCTAGGAACTTGGAGGAGGTGTTAAACAGGACCTCCCATCCTCAGAGGCCACACCCCTGTGCAGCTGCACCTCCCCAATGCCGCTCTGTCCGCAGCCTGGGCAGCCTGGGCACTGCTCATCTCTGGGGGGGATTTGGAACATGCACTTAGGTATCTGCAATCTGGGCTGGACGAGGCTAATGCCTCAGGGAAGGGTCTGTGGAGAGGGAGTCCAAGGACGATGCTGGGAGACAGGCCCACAGAGCAGGGCCTACTCTCTTAGGTATTAGTGGCTCTGGCTCCAGGAGAGGCTGGTTCTGCCCCACTGCCTAGAGTGCGGAGGGGCCTCCTAGCTCTGACAGATATAGTGGGGGAGTCATGGTGGTATTTGGGGTGAGGGGTGGGGATGGGGACAAAGGAGACTGGTGGCTGCTGGCTCGGGGAGGGAGCTGGGCTGGCTGGAGGTGGGAGTGGCCCCTGCTGCTGACACAGACATTCCACAGGCAGAGCCACAGCGGGTTTGCATTGGGAAGGCATTTCCCAAACAGCATCCAGACCCCAAAGTCCTGTGTCTGGATATGTTTAGTGACACTGAGGAGAGATGGTGGGGACAGTAGGGTGGCTTTGCAAGTCCCTGGGCTGCCATTTGGGCCAGAGTGGGAACTGGAGTCAGTAGATGAGGGAGCGTGGACGGGAATGTGGGAGCTGAGGACAGGGATGGCTGCCGATGGACAGGGCTGGAGGCCTTGGGCTCATTTCAGGCCAGTCTGGCTGACTCCGGTGACATCTTTAGGACGGATGGGAGGAGGACAGGTCCTTCAGAGACCAGCTCTAGACACGGTCACTGACTTAATGTTTAGCCTTAGGGTGTCGGCATCATTAAATAGCCCAAGCCTGCCCGGGATGGTGGCGCACGCCTTTAATCCCAGCACTCGGGAGGCAGAGGCAGGCGGGTCACTGTAAGTTCGAGGCCAGCCTGGTCTACAAAGCGAGTTCAGGACAGCCAAGGCTACACAGAGAAACCCTGTCTCAAAAAAAAAAAAAAAAAAAAAAAGCCCAAGCCTGACTTTTCTATTCATGTCTACACTTTCTCCACAGGAGGGAGGTACTGCCACTGTCACCCTTTATTAAAGAGGGAGAAACCGAGGCATCAGCGGGAGTCATGGCTGGGGACTGGGCACGGGAAGGACATGTAGGCACGATGCTGTAGTAATGGCCGTGAGCTCACCACTAGATCTGCACCAGGAAGCCAAGAAAGCTAACTTGAAGTGAGAAAGTTTTAAGTCGCCCCCCCCAATCCCACCCGTAGTGACACACTGTTTCCAGCAAGGCATGCCCTCCCCCAGTCCTCTCCACATAGCTGCCAACTGGGGACCAAGTGTTATTCAAATGCCTGAGACTTGGAGGTGACATCAGACCGCCACAAACACCACGACCAAAGCGTGTTGGGGAGGAGAGGGTTAATTTAAGATGACAACTCTCGGGACACACTTGAGGACTGAAGGAAGTCTGGACAGGAGCTCAAGGCAGAAACCTGGAGGCAGGAGCAGAAGCACGGGCTGTGGGGGTGCTGTTGCTGTGTGAGCAGACACACACACTGTCTACTCACCCCGGATGGGGAGCCCACAACGGACTAAAGGTCTGGTTGCCATCCAAGTCCAACTTGGTAAACCGATGAGTTTTATTGGGGTTACTTACCGGAAATGGGGGAGGGGTTAATTACAGGAGCAGGAAGTGACTTAAAAGAGAGCTACATCACCAAAGGCCACCCCAGCATGGGTGACAGCTCACAAAAGCTGGGAGCTTGGAGCACGCTTCACAGCCTGTGGGCAGCTTAACTGGTTGGAGAGTGAGCTTTGTAAGTACCTTTCCAGTTGGCCTAAGCCCCCTCCAGACAGCTCACCTTGGCTCATTTCTGCTTTCAAGGGGCCTCACTGGTCTGGTCTCGTCTGAAAGTGACTTTCAGTAGTCTTGTTTACTTTTAGCGGGGAGAGGCCTAAGGAGTCTGGTCAGTTTCAGGGACTTCCTGAGCTATTTTGAATTGGTAATTTGTATCTTAAGGAGCTTCCCTGCAAGATAGAATATTTCAATCTTGAGGAAACTGCTACACAACAGCCCCTCGCTGGCTTGCTGTGATTGCTTTTTTTTTTTTTTTTTTTTTTTTTTTTAAATAAAACCCAGGACCACTTGCATTGGGGTAGCACCACGCATGCTGAGGTGAGCCCTCCCATATAAATCATTAATCAAGAAAAATGCCTAATCAAAGGCTTGCCTACAGGCCAATCTGATGGGGGCATTTTCTTAATTGAGGTTCCTTTTCTCAGATAACTGTAGCTTGTTTCAAATTTATGCACACGCATGCCAAAAATACAAACAAAAAGCCAAGTGGGTGGTCTTCTATTTCCAGGGCCTTGAGTTTGGAAGGTGTCAGAGTGTGTTTTGCCTAAGCAGGAGTAAGCGCCACCTTGCCTGTCACTGGACTGAGCCTGCAGCCTGAAGGCTGCCTGCAGAGGAAGCCCTGACTCATCAGCCGTTGGTAAAGTGACTTGAGTTGGAGAGTTTTCCTGTCTCTCTAGGTGAGCTTGTCCCATGCTGGTCTGATTCGCCCAGCCCCCTACCTTCCAGTAGCCAGAGACTATAGAGGTTGGGGCCTTTGAATCTCCACTGAACAGTAGCCATACTATGAGAGTTGCCTGCCAGCCAAGCCCCACCTACAGCATGCCTGTTGAGGTTTCTGGAAGCACCCCACCCAGGGCAAGGGCTTGGAGTCTGAGGTGTGCTATTCAGGGAAGGCAGGAGAGGGGGGCTCTCCTGGCCGACCAGCAGAACCCAGACAGGCGTGTCTGCATTGTCATGCCCTAGCAGGTAGGTGATAGGGCAGGCTGGGTCCCAGATTCCAGACAGGACAGGGCAGGTGGGATATTGTGGGCTTGCAAGGTTGTCTCTCCCAGAGACTCGAGATTGCTGGGCGAGGCCACTAGCCAACAGGCGGTTCTCTCTGCTGTATGGTATGTAGCCAGTGGGTCAGACTGTGGGTCATGGACCTTTCCAGCCATAGTCTGTTGGCCCAGGGAGCAGGAACCATCTGTCTTCCTGGCAGCTGCAGCTAACAACAGAGCCCTGTGCTCGCTGTCTGTCTGTAGTGTTCAGAGAGAGACACTGGCCACTTTGAGGACAGAAGATTATGCTCTGAGGATGTTACTGCTGCCTTCCTGGTGGGCTGCTGTCTGGAGCTTCCTGGGAGGGCCTCCGAAGAAGCATGGACAGGTGACCTGTCCTTTCACCCAGTTCAGGGACTCAGCCTAGAGTTGGAGTACCTTCCCAACAGGGATTCCACGGTCACCAAACACCACACCTTGTCCAAGTGTCCCAGCTTGCTGGACACAGCTCTTTCCCCATCTTTATGTGGGGCCTGAGAATAGGGAGGGAGTTGGCCATTGAGAGGGTGCATCAGAAAAGGTGTAGGCTCCAGCCGGAATCCTGGACCTGGCTGGATCCAGGGCAGCTGGTTAAGGACCTGAATGTGCGGCTTCTCGGAATTAGAACGAGCATCTCCTGTAGACCCTCAGCCTTGCGCGCTGGGCTGTCCTTCCTAGCTTTTCTATCCGGCTCTCCAGGTCTCTCCTCATGCTGATGGGTGTGGGGAGTCTTTCCAGGCTCCTCTCATGGAGCCCAGTAGAGGGTGGAATAGACCGGGCTTTGGGGGTGAGGGGGGAATGGTAGTAGCATCTCCATGCCTAGGGTTCTGGCTTTGTCGTGTGGCCTCACATTGCCCCGCCTCCCCTCACTCCCCACCAAGCCTCCTCTGCAGGGGCCTCCCAGCCTTGCCAGGATGGCTTCAGCCTCTACTCGGTTTCTGTGCACGTTGGCCTGAGCATCTCTGTCTGAAGTTGTGCATCTGTGTGGGTCTTATGTGCGCTTTTTGTGCAGTGGGCCTGTCCGTGCACATGTGTCTTGTGGATGTGGATGTATGTGCCTGCGGTTTTGTGGGGTCTGTGTCTCTGGATCTTGGTTTGATTGTGAGTGCGCCAGCAGGAATGCACGGGGCGGGTTGGCGGGGCGGGCGGGCGGGCGGGCGGGTGGGCGGGGCTATTGTGGCCCCCTGGGGGTGGGGCGGGGCTGTGAGTGGGGGCGGCTCCCTCTGGAGTCTGAGGATTTGGCCTTTACCTGCAAGGGGTGGAGGGAAAGCTGAGACTATAAAGGCAAAGGGGGCGGGGCTTGTCAGACCCAGAGCAGCTCCCTGCCGGCGCTCAGCCCTGGTGCCTCAGAGTTGGAGCCTGTCCACGGTCTGTGTCTGGGTTGAGTGTGCACTGGAGCCTGGAGCCGGAGGAGTCCTCATCTCTGAGTCCCGAACAAGATCCCCGAGCCCAGGATGCCCACGGCTCCTGGCATGGAGGCATCCCGAGGCTGGGGCAGGCTGGTGGTGCTTTGGTGCCTTGGGCTCCTGGGCAGCCTGGTGGGTGTCACCAGCACTCACTACCGCTACCTGTGGAGGAACTGCTACCCATGCCACCTGAGCCAGGCCGGCTACACCGTGAGCACCGGTGATCAGAGGCCAGGTGGGCACCTCAGGAGCAAGGCTGGGTGGGACCAGATACCCGCTTCTATCATGCTTTCCCTTTGTTTCTCCCTCTTTTAGATTTATTTATTTTTGTTTGATGTGCTTGTATCTTGCCAGCATGTATGCGTGTGTACAGTGTGCATACAGTGACCTCAGAGGCCAGAAGAGGGTGTTGGATCCCCTGAGACTGTAGTTAGAGTTGTGAACCCCACGTGGGTGCCGGGAATCAGAGTCAGGCCCTCTGGGTAAGCTGTAAGGGCCATCATCCCTGCTTATTTTTTTCCAAAGCTTATGTCAGGCGCTGAGCACAGAGGTTGGAGAAAGCAGGACCCAGAAGCTTAGCAGGTGGTCTCTGCTGCTGAGACAGGGCCCAGAGATGTCCTGAACAAATAGGAGGGAGGTCACCTGAGTGGAGGAGGTGAACATTCTTGCTTTTCTAAGCTCCCGAGGCCCCCTCCTCTGTATCAGCCACTCCGGAGTCAGGTGAGAAGGCAGACTGGGGAGATGTGCGTGGGGACGATGTCCCTAGCGGCTTTGGGGGTTGCCTGTGTTGGTGTTGGCCCCCAAGCCAGCAGGGCCACTGAGAGGCTCTGGGCTTGAGACTCCAGCAACCATGGGGACTCTAGTTACCCTGGGAGCTGGGGTTTGATGCCTCTGAGCCAGCCTCCCTCCACGTGGCTGTACAGAACGCGGAGCTGGCACCCTCAGGAATGTGGCTAGGGTTGTGGTGTCTCCCAAGTGACTGGTTGCTCACATCTAACAGACAAGAGCTGACAAGAGTCCTCCCTCTCAAGCCCTCCCAGACTTGGGAGATGTCACTGGGGTGAGTCTGCTCTCCCATGCTGCCTGCCTCCTCTGTGTCACTCAGTCTGAGGGTCCCAAAGCCTCCGGTGCCAAGCAGAGGCCAGGGCTGGTATGTCACTGCCTTGTGAGTGCCCCTTGGGAGCCTGGGTAGCCTCAGTCCCTGCTCGGAGGAGAAAGGCAGGTGGAATATGATTTACAAGCATGAGAACCTGGCGTCTCGTGTGTGGCAACAGGAGACTCACTCGGTGCCTGGCAGGGTGGGCTTTGCTGCTGAGGCACCAGAGGTCTCTCTTTCCTGGAAGCCATGGAGACGCTTGAGAGAGTTCTGAGCTTGTTTCCACAGAGGCAGCATCGAGTGGCTGGCTAGCCCCGACTGTTGTGTGTTGCTGGATCAGGAGCTGGCGGGATGGGAGAGGGCCGCCACCCCTCTCTTTCCTGTGGCCTTCTTAGTGCCTGCCTGCAGTGCTCACAGCTTAGCAGGTACTTATAGGCTTACCCAGCTCCCAGGCAAACTGGCCCAGGCTGGCACAGCGGTGCTGCCACCATGTGTGGCCATCCTGTCATGAGACCGCCAAGTCGCCAGTCACTGGTCATAGCAGATGGGGGTGGAACTACTTAAAGTGACCTTTCCAGTTTCCTCAGTCTTTCTTTGGCGCTCCTGGGGACTCCATGCACAGTGGGTTTGCAGCTGCCAGACATAGCATGTCAAACAAGCAGCTTTCATTCTGACTCTCAGGCCACGCTAGCGTGCTCTGTACAGGCTTGTTCTCACTGGGTCAGCAAGAGGATATCTGTGCTACCGTTGCAGCCTAGTTGTCCTTGCTCTTTCAGAGGGCTCCGCTATTTGGAGCATCTCAGGCTCAGTGTGACCCCAGCTGCACTGTCTGTGTGTGGGAGACAGTACAGTTCTGGGGCATGGGCCTGTGGAATTGGAAATCCCAGGGAGCTTAGCCTCTGGGCATGCCAGGGGACAGATAGCTCCTGTGAGTCTGGCTGTGAGGAAGACCTCTAGCAGGTACCACCAGACAAGGCAGCCAGGCTGGGAACTGTGGGCTTACGGGACAGCCGCTCACGTGACCTGAGTCAAACAGCAGAGCTGTCTGTACTGAGTAGTTCTTTCTCATGACTGCTCTCACAGTTCAGTCTCCACACGGTGGCTTAAAACAACGCAGACGTAGGCTGGAGATGTAGCTCAGTGGGTCGGACGCTTGCCTGACATGCAGAAACCTCTGGGTTTTGTCCCCAAGACTGCATTAAAACCCAGATGTAGCAGCATATGTCTGTAATCCAGCACTCAGGAGGTAGAGGCAGGGGATTAGAAGTTCAGGGGTATCCCTGGCTACACAGGGAGCTTGAGGCTGGCTTAGCTAATGAGACCCTATTTCAAACAACAAATATATATATATTTATATATAAATATACATATTTATATATTTAAATATTAAATATATAATGTTTTTATATTATATTAAATATATAAACATATATTTGTTATATGTCAGTTATGTATATATCAGGTATAGAGAGGGGTGTGTGTGTGTGTGTGTGTGTGTGTGTGTGTGTGTGTGTGTGTGTGTAACCTGATGGCTCTGGAGGTGGGAGTCCAAAAAGGCTCGAGTTGAGGTGTGGGAGAACCTGTGTCTTTTTCCCTTCCAGTGAGCAGAGGCCAAGCATGTCTACGACACACAGTCCATCCTCCACCCTCAGTGCCAGCCACATTGTGTCTTCTAGTCTTTGGCCCCTCCTGCTCCGATCCTCCTTGTCACTTGTTGGCCTTGATTTTTGAGACGTGTCTTATTGTGTAGCACAGGCTGGCCCAGAACTCACGATTTTCTTGTCACCACTCCTGGCTTGTTTTTTCCGACCCTCGCGAGTTTGTGGCAGCCTCGTGTCTAGCACACTCCCAAGTCACGGCCATTTGCTGGGCCCTGTCTTCAGTGTTTGGTTTGCTGCTTAGTGTTCTGGGAACGAACGTCTTTAGGAATGTTATCTAGCCTCCCATGCTAGACTGCTGGGCCTATGGCTCCTCAGGTCATGCGTGGCCAGAGCTCTAGCTGTCAGCTCAGCGCCTCCGAGCTCTTCCGAGCCCTTTGGGTACAGCTCTGTGGTGCCACCATGTGGCCTGCTTTATGCTGAACTGAGGCTCTCAGAATGTCAGTTATTTCTGTAAAAAGAGTTTGTCTGGATTCAGAAGAGGCCTGGCTGTCAGGGCTTGAGGGTGTTGGGAGGGTGAGGGGAGGCTGCTGTGTCCAGATGTTGGCTCTGGGGAGATGTCAGTCCTGGGGCAGTGCCGCAAGCCACAGTGGTGCTACAGAACTCCAGACTGTGCTGTCAATAAGCCATCACTCCCAGGACAGTAGGTCCTCCGTTTCCAGGGAGCACCGTGAATGTCAGGAGAGAGTGAGGCTGGAATCAGTGTCCCAGCCCCTCTTAGGAGACACTTGGAACAGTGATAAAGGCCACGCCTAGCGGATGTATCTGGGACCCTTGTAGGGAGTTGGTTGCACACAGGAGGATGGAGCTACTGTCCCTGTCTCAGAGGACCGTGGAGAGCTAGCAGGGAGACCCTAGTTGCCTGGGTACATAGGGCTAGCCGAAGGATCCTCTTGAGTAACTCCTGCCTTGTGTTCAGGGGGCCTTCACCTTTGGCTCGAGAGAGTTTGAGCTGGGCAGGGCTCTTGAGCATGCAGCTGCATGCAGACTGGCCGCTTTCCTTGGACTGGCCTGGGAGGATTTAGAAGCCCTTAGCAGGTTACCTTATCCTCAGTGCTGGGCAGTGGGGGAGTGTGGGGGGCAGGAGTGGTACCCAGGAATGCCCAGACTGTCCAGTGGGCTGACAAAGTCCCTGGTGTGAACCTCGGCCGAGCTGTGCGTGCTTCTGGGGTTAGAGCTCAGGAACCAGTCTTCTCTGGACCCCTCCAGTGTGGAGCCCGGAACCCTCACCATGCCCCTGCCCGGGCGCCTTCTGTTTCCCAAAGTATTTCGTGTCCTGTTGGTGCTACTGGGCCTGAGGACTCATGTGACAGTGGCTTTGTGGAACAGGACCAGGGGCTTTGTGCCCTTGTTTCCTGCCTCTTGTGACAGGTACACAGAACAGGGTACTCTTGTGTGGCTCCAGGCAAGCCCCTCGCTAGTCAGCCAGTAGGCACGTCACCACATCCCTTGCTATTGCACAGAGATATGTGGTGGCCCTCACCATAGAAATTCCAGAAAAACCCTCCTGGAAGGACTGGGACACTGATTCCAGCCTCACTCTCTCCTGACATTCACGGTGCTCCCTGGAAATGGAGGGCCTACTGTCCTGGGAGTGATGGCTTATTGACAGCACAGTCTGGAGTTCTGTAGCACCACTGTGGCTTGCGGCACCACCCCAGCACTGCCATCTCCCCAGAGCCAACATCTGGACATACAGGAAGCACTGAGAAGCAGAAAGGAGGCTGCCGCTTGGACAGACAAAGAGAAAAGTGCTGCCCGTGCCTGGAGTCCCTCCTTGGCCCCGAAGCTCCCCCTTCCCCAGAGCCCTCACTGTCTGCGGCTGGGCCCCAGGCTGGTCCCACCCTGGGGGTCGTGTGTGCCTGGTATGAAGAAGGCGGTGGCCCGTGCTCAATTCTCCTCTGGTAGCTCTTCCCGCAAGGGCACGCCAGCCGTGGAAGATGGCCACCGCCTTGTCTGGGGCTGTGAGGGAAGAGATGCGGTCTGACAGGGTCTTGACTTTATGCTCGGTGCGATAGGCTGGGCCCAGCGTGCGTGTGCCTGGCTGGTAACTCCCCTCTCTCTACCTAGATGTGGACGAGTGTCGTGCGCACAATGGCGGCTGCCAACACAGGTGTGTGAATACCCCCGGCTCTTACCTCTGTGAGTGCAAACCTGGCTTCCGGCTCCACACGGACGGCAGGACCTGCCTAGGTAAGTGTCACCTGCCTGGAGCTCTGAGCCTTCGATGGGCCTCACTCTCCAGAATGCACTGAGGTCTGAGGAAGGGGCCCAGTGAGGCTGGAATGGGCTGGCGTTGGGGCTGTACACGCAGCAGCTCCTTCCTGTGGAGCACGGCTGCCTGGGACCCCGGACTGCATCCTGCAGGGTGGTGCTGCACTCCCCACTCAGGTAAGGAGGCTGAGGTTTGGATGGGTAAAAAACCTCTCTGGGCTGGAGAGATGGCTCAGAGGTTAAGAGCACGTGGGCTGTTCTTCCAAAGGTCCTGAGTTCAATTCCCAGCGACCACATGGTGGCTCACAACCATCTATAATGAAATCGGGTGCCCTCTTCTGGTTTGCAGGCACACATTTGGGCAGAATACTGTATGATAAATAAATCTTAAACAAACAAACAAACACCCATACAACTAAAAATAAATTTGTAAAAAAAGAGGAAAATATTAAAAAAAAAAAAAAAAACCAAAAACGTGCACCCTAAGGCTCTGCTCACTCGGGTCTCTGTGTCCCCAGCCTGTGTATGCCCTGCAACTATGCTGAGTCCTGTTGAGAGCCTGGGACCATCTGCAGGGACCTGGGCTGCCGCCAAGACATGGGATGTGTGTGTGTGTGTTGGGGGGGGGGCGGATTCTGCGGGTAGCTCTTGGGTGGCAGGAGGCAGGCTGAGCCTCGGCCCTGTCAGCAGAAAGCATTTGTCTGTCTGTAAAACAGGCCTTCTCTGGGAGCCTGAGAATGTGAGCTGCACCGGTAGCGATGAGCAGCCAGAAAGCCCTGACTGACTGTAGGGCCTCTGCTGTGAGCAAAGGCCTTAGTGGCCTCTTGAGAACACAGCGCCTCTGACAGCTTAGGGCTAAGGTGCCGGCCAGAGTCAGGCAGCTGTGAGCTTCACAGTGCAGCCTGGGTCAGAGGCGCGGTTGATCCCTTCCTCTGTTTCTACATCGTTCTGCGGGAAGGCACCCCTGCTCCCCATTTTGGAGGCCCAGACAGCTTGGACCAATTCTGAACAGCCTGGTCTTGGCTGCTATATGGCTGGCCACGTGCCAGCCCTGGGGGGTCGTCCCCCATACACACATGCCCCAGCCTCTGTCTGCTCCGCTGCAGGAGCCAGGCAGCTGCCCGAGTGAGACTGAGAAACAGATGCAGGAATGTTGCCGTGTGTCCCCGGGTAGCTGGGATAACAGAGTCCAGCGATGGTCTGCTGGCCCTTCTGGGAGCCTGTGTTTATAATTGATGGCCTGTGTGGCCCCTGTGGCTGTGGTGGCCTCTTTCCATGCTACCTCCTGACTCCTCCGACATGAGAGCTTATCTGACTTGCTGGGTGTTGGTTGGATGTGGAGCAGTGGCCTCAGGTGTTAACAAGGGATTTGCACTGCAGTCTCATGAGCTCACGGCCTCCTGGCATGCTTTGCCTGGGGACAGTAGCTAATGACGTGTGTCTCTTAAGAAATGTTCCTGCAAACTCTCCACACTGGCTCGTCCAGGCGTGGTGGCTTCCTTTCTCTCATGAGCTAGCTCTGCCTTAGGGACACCTTGCTCTCCCTATGAGGGTAAGAATCTGGTGGTCTCCTGGGTGGATCCCTGAGCATTACTTTATCCCTGTTCCCACGCTGTGCCTGTGACATGTTCCTCAGTATTCCCTGAGGACATGGTTCCTCATCCTCCATCCTCCATCTGACTGTGGTGATGGATTGTGTGGATGTGCGTGCGTGCACGTACGTGTGTGTGACTAGCATGCCCGGGTTTGTCAGCCTGGGTCCACCAGATACTGCCTTCCCCTGTTGGGGGCCTGAGAAGGCTCCAGAGCAGTTACAGGGTCTCTTGGGAGCTTTCTTCAGGAGTTTCCGGGTATTCTTCAACCCCATGCCCCTTCCGGTTGCTGAAGAAACTGCCTTGGCTGGGATGGAGGTGGCCGAGGAGGTTGCCTGAGGGAGCCAGGGAACTGGTATCTGTCCTGGGCCCTCTGGAGAACCCAACACAGCCCGTGCCAAACTGCCTGGACTCTTTGAGGTCTCTGAAGAGGCAGAGGCTTGTTTTCTCACCCCCGGCTCCATCACCCTCTTTGGAACCCCTGGAGCCTATGGTGTGGACTGAGGCCACTGGTCACTGTACCTGGTTCATAACAGCACCTACACCGTGGTGGGTCCTTGCCTGACATAGGAAGAATTTGTCACAACTACGCCCTTCTTGGGAGGTCAGCTGGGGCACAGCTGGTGCCACTTTCCCCTTCCTGCTGGGCTCCTGGCAGAGCCCTGCAAGCACACACCCCAGGCTCGGGCCCTGCAGCCTCTGGAATGAAGGCCTGAGATGGAGAAGAAACTAGGAGGGCACACTTGATCTTCAGTGGTGTAGG
This sequence comes from Acomys russatus, assembly GCF_903995435.1. Lineage (NCBI taxonomy): Eukaryota > Metazoa > Chordata > Mammalia > Rodentia > Muridae > Acomys > Acomys russatus. The sequence continues at coordinate 45,666,499 of NC_067165.1, forward strand.
GCGTGAGCTCGTGAGTTGGTCACATTAAAGGCCCCAGAGATTCGCAGGGACCTCAGAAGAGGCAGAATTCAAGTTCAAATGCTTCCTGAGTAATTACAGGGTCTCCTGAGAGCTTCCTTCAGGGGTGCCTGGGTGCCCCTCAACCCCTGTCCTGTGCACCTTCCAGATGCTGAGGTAACTGCCTTCTCTGTGATTGCCCTGAGATGCTGGGCTGGCCTGGAGGTGGCTGAGCAGCTCTTTTGTGGCTGAGGAGGTTGCCGGAGGGAGCCAGGGAACTGGTATTTGTCCTGGGCCCTCCGGAGGACTCCATGCAGGCCTTGTACTCACTCCAAGGCCAGGCAGGGTAGGGAACGAAAAGGTTCTGGCACTGACTCGCTCTTCCTTCCTTTCTTTCCTTCTTTCTTCCTGTACCTCTTCTCCCTCCTTCTCCTCCTTCTCCTCCCTCCCTCCCTCTGTCCCTCCCTCTTTCCTTTTCCTTCCTTCTTTTCTTTCCTCCTAAGGTGTCACGAGGCTAAAGCAGGGCTGAACTTACTGTGTAGCCATATCTAACATTGAACATGTAGTCCTCCATCCTCCACCTTCCCCCTCCTCCCTTCCCTCCCCCTCCCTCCTTCCCTTCCCTCCCCCTCCCTCCTTCTCTCCCCCTCCCTCCTTCCCTCCCCACCACACCCTGCTCCAAATGCTCTAAGCATAGAAATAAAACACAGGAAGATTTCCACTTCCATTCTCTTTTTAAGATATATTTATTTATTATTTATATAGTGCTCTGCCCACATGTATGCTGCAGGCCAGAAGAGGGCACTAGATCTCATTATAGGTGGTTGTGAGCCACCCTGTGGTTGCTGGGATTTGAACTCAGGACCTTTGGAAGAACACACAGTGTTCTTAACCTCTGAGCCCCTCTCCATTCTCTTAAATTTTATTTATTTTTGTTTTCCAAGATAGGGTTTCTCTGTGTAGCCTTGGCTGTCCTGGACTCTCTTTGTAGACCCAGCTACCATGCCCTGATAAATTTTTTTTATTTTTATGTTATGTGTCAGAGTGTTTGTTTGCCTCTATATATGTGTGGGCCTGGTGCCCATCAAGGCTAGAAGAGGGCACTGGATCCTCTAGGCCTGGAGTTAACAGACTGTTGTGAGCTGCCATGTGGATGCTGGGAACCAAATCCAGGTCCTCTGCGAGCGAGCACAGCCAGTGCTTTTAGCTGCTGAGCCTCCCCTGCTCTTAAAGATGAGAGTCTTAAGGACTTTGCCATCAACCCCCTAGAGTGGGAACATTGTCCCTGTCGTGGATACCACTCCAGTGGGAACAGAAGGGCTCCACCCATGATTCGGGATGCACCCTCCTGGGGTGCTCTGTCCTCCCTCTCATTTCTGGGGTGGGGACGGGGGACAGCCAGGCTGGAGGGTGCTCTAGCCTTCTGTGCTTGGGCCAGAGCCAGTGGCTTCTTTCCTGGCCATGGGAAGTAGGGGCCTGCCCAGGCTGGTGGTCTGGCTGGTGCTCCAGGACTGTCGTTCCTGCGTTCCCATGGCATTTTGTAGTGCTCCAGAGTGCACAGCCTCAGGGTATCATAATACCACAGGGAGCCCTCCTTTTCCAGGTGGCTGATGTGCTGAGGTGACACGTGCCTGTCTAGGGGCTTTCAGTATGACCTGGGCACCGGCCTTGTATATGGCTGTTTCCTTGTGTCCTCTGGGTTGAAGGACAAACGGGGCCAGTCTTAAGCGACTATGGCTGTCACTGGCTTAGCCCCGTGGATGAGGTGGCCTCTCTTTTCTTTATGATGTCACACCTGTTGGCTCAGGATGGACACCATTGGGGAAGGCTCTGCTGACGACACATACCCATGGTGGTCCCACCGCCAGAGTCATATGTGTGCTACCGTGTGCACAACTGGAGGAATGCTGCCCAGCCCTGCCCTTGGCCTGTTCCTACCTGTGTGGGCTTGACAGAGTGTTCACTCCCCAGGCATCAAGACAGCAAAGGGGTTCACAGGCTGCAGTCTGTCCCCAAGGTTTTTTTCCTGGAGGAAAAGCCTCAAGGAAAGCTGTATGGGCCCTGAAGGCTGCTGCTGCCAGTGTCCTGGGTCTGGGGCCAAAGCCACAGGCAGCTCAAATGCGCAGACTGCCAGGCTCTTCTGCAAAACTCATCCCGGTGGAGCCCAGATGCAGTTCTGCCCGTGTCCTGGCCCTTCCCAAGCCGGGCAGAGTTACAGTTGCACAAGGGGTCAGCTTCCCAGCCCCGGGAAGCCTGAGTGGAGAGGTTGGGGGGGGGGGAGAGGGAGAGAGAGGGAAGGGGGGAGAGAGAGAGACAGAAAGACAGAAAAAGAGAAAAACAGAGAGAAAGATGGGGGGACAGAGAGAGAGATAGAGAAAGACAGAGAGAGAGAGACAGAGAGACAGAGAGAGAAAGGCAGAGAGAGGGAGGGGGACAGAGAGAGAGAGCGCGCACACACACGCAGCTGCTGCGGTCAGTCTCTCCCTCTCCCTCTCTTCACAGGGCAGGAACTGCTTCCATTGGCCTAGAGCAGTCTGAGATGGAACAAGGGTCCCTAGGTTCAGCGGCTGCTGACACATAACCCACAGCTGCTAGGGCAGAGGGTACAACCCCTCCCTCAAACCCCAACCCCCCCCCCCCAGCTGGGCGCAGAACCCAGCAGGGGAGTTAGGCGGCCCCATTGGGCATACGGGGGAGATGGCATCCCGCAGGGGACAGAGTTGGTGAGTGAAGGCAGTGCTGGCTTGAAGTGGCTGGAGGAATGATGGGCAGGTCCCCGTTCTGCTGCCATTGGGTCAGCTTCAGCGTCCTCAGGGCCCAACGCTTCTTTTTGCGATGGAGAAGGTTCTTCCTCCACATAATGGTTCCTTCCTTAGAGCTCTGCACCTCACCACCCCACCCTGAGTGGTGCGACTCCTGCTGGCCGTGGTGGAGTCGCAACCCAGCTTTGTTGGAATTCAGAACGCACAAACGGAAGGTGAAGGTGCGGCCTGCCCTGACACAGAACCACATGTGCTTAAGCAGCAGGGCTTTTTTTTTTTTTTTTTTTTTTTTGCATAGTTCCAGGTCCAAGAACAAGGTACAGGCCTTTGGCCCCTGGTGAGATCAGAGCTCTTTCTGTGTGACCACTCCCAACCTTAACTAAGGCATAGGACCTGGCCTCCGAACACTGTCACATCAGACGGCTTCAGTGTGTGAGTTGGTGGTGGGTGGTGGTGGGGCAGGTGCAGAAATACACAAGTGTTAAGACTCTAATATAAGCCGGGGGTGGTGGCACACTCCTTTAATCCCAGCACTCGGGAGGCAGAGGCAGGTGGATCACTGGATCACCGTGAGTTCCAGGACAGCCAAGGCTAGACAAAGAAACCCTGTCTTGAAAACCAAACCAAACCAAACCAAACCAAACCAACCAACCAACCAAACAAACAAACAAAAGATGGCTTGGAGGTTAAGGGCACTGACTGCTCCTCCAGAAATCCAGAGTTCAATTCCCAGCAAACACATGGTGGCTCACAACCATCTATAATGTGACCTGATGCCCTCTTCTGGCATGCAGGTGTGCATGCAGGCAGAGCACTGTATACATAATAATAAATAAATATATCTTTAAAAAAAAAAAAAGACTCTACTATAGAGTGTCATCCAACTGTAGTCACTTGTGACTGACCTGGGCAGAGGCCTAAGTGAGGCCTTGGGAGTTGGGGGGTGGGACTTTGGAACAGGACTGTTGGGTCCTTGCAGGATTGCACACAGATCACACGTTCCTGCTGAGCGTGGGGTAAAAGCAGAGATGGGGCATACTGTGGAACCAGACCTGTCCAGCTCTGTTGCCTAGGATGGTCTGGCGTTCTCAACCCCAAGTGTCACCACCCTTAGCTGAGGCAGTCCCTGGCTGTGGCATTTTTTAAATGAGTGTGTACTGTCTGCGGGGAGGCTGGTTCCTGACCTCTGCTCCAAAGGTCACTCCGCTTTGCTCATGTCTGACCTTGGGTCTGGTTTCTAGGACCATAACCAGATGTGAGCCTCTGGCCTTAGCCCTGGCTGAGGCTACAGAGTGTGTGTCCTGCGTCTGGGCCTCAGTAACTTGAGGGGCCTGGAAATGCGTACATCAGGCCTGGGACCCAGGCGCACAGACGCTGGACATTCCCCGAGCTGCGCAGCCCAGCACAGAGAGGAAAAAATCTGCCTGGCTCAGCTTTCCTGGAATCCACAAAGGATGTGCTGGGTGATGCTGGCCTGGCTCCCTGGTGTGCACAGCTTGGGAGCATCTGTGGAGTGCAGGACCGAGATGGTTCTGAGCATGTGAAGCCGTTTGGGAAGGCCAGTTCTTTAGCGCCGCCAGCCATGGTGGGCTTATGCGTGGGCCCATCTCAGCTGCTTTGGAGATGAGGTACCTTTCCCTCCTGGGTGATGGTACTTCCTGCTGAGTTGCTGAGACACTGTGCCCCTCTGTGCCTGCCTGGCCCTGCCAGAACTAGCTTCTGGTTCCGATTACGTGTCCTGAGTAAGGATGCAGTTGGTGTGGTGAGCACAAGTAAACAGAGCCCCCAGGAATGCGGGGCCAGCCGAGGCCATGTGCATGGGCGCCCAGACGCCTCAGGAGTGGGGTGGGGGGCTGGTGGCTGAACAGTTGACTCAGGTAAGGCCAGCCAGGCCTGGGGTCAGCATGGCTTCCGTCCAACTTAGGGGTTAGAGCAGAGTTGGGGAACGGCTCAGGTTGGTAGGCTTACCTCAGTGCTGTAGGAAATTGCTGCAGCCCCTCCCCCTTGATGTATATGTGTGTGGGGAGGGGCTGGTGAAGAGATCAGTCAGTGCCTCCCCTCTGGCTTTGCCCCAGAGAAGGGGGTCTTCACGTGCTCCTCCAGCTGGGCTTCATGTGAGGAGAGAGTTGTTTGTGAGCAATGTGGCCTTTAAACACACTTGCTCTGAAGGAAGTCCAGCCTTCTCAGAGCCCCGAGGCAGCTCACGAGGCCCATGCAGCTGCCAGCACCTGGGCCTTGCAGTGCTGTACTTGGTGGTGCCAAGCCCCCGCTCCTAGGCAGCGATTAACCATCTTTCCAAACGAGGCCAGGGACAGTACTGCTTAAAGTTGACAGTGTCCCCGCATCCAAGGCAGCATCTTAGGGTCGAGTGTTGACCCCCGAAGGGCTTTAGAAGGACTCTCAGGTTTGCTGACACAGTTCTGGGCACAGACCCTCAGGCAGACAACCCTGTCTCCCAGGCCAGGGGCAGCATTCCTGCGGCTTCCTTCAAGACTCAGGGCTAACTTCTTTTAACCACAAGGCCAATGCCAGAGACTCAATCGTAACCAACCCATGCCAGGAGCTGGCTGCCACCGCTCGATGTCCACCCCGCATGCCTTGTGAGGCCATAGCATCTCCCCTATCTCCTCAGTCCAGCTGAGGGTATTTCATCCATAGAGTGTGCAGGCACCCACCAGGCCAGCCCACCCTGTCTTCCACGCAAAGTGTGGGTGCTGCCCTCTGGGACATGGTCTCTTGGAGGACCTATGAATACTGGGAAGATGACACCCTGGTGTGAGGTGTGGCCTGGCCTGTGGATGGAGGTGGCCATTCATAAAGGTTCCACACCTGCCCCTCTGTCCTGGCCCGAGGACAGTTAAACATTGCCACACCTCCTAGACCACTGCCTAGACCTAGACCATGTTTTGTGGGATGCTGGGCTTCTGTCAGGGCAGGCTGATCTACCTTGTATCCAGTCTCTAGGTGGGCTGAGTTTGGAGGACCTGCAGAGATGTCCACTGTACTGTGGATCTTGTAGGTGGCTGAGAAAGTAAGGTCAGGCCTGCTAGGAGCTGAGAACCAGGGAGAGAGGAAGGTGAGGGTTCATGCCGGGAGCCACCAGTCAGTCCCACTGACACGGGGAGGGGAGTCTGCCCTTTTGGCCTAATCCAGGCTCTTCTTGTTCTCAGCCATCAGCTCTTGCACTCTGGGAAATGGTGGCTGCCAGCACCAGTGTATCCAGCTCACCGTGACGCAGCACCGCTGCCAGTGCCGGCCCCAGTACCAGCTGCAGGAGGATGGCAGGCGCTGTGTCCGTAAGTAATGTGGAGCTGGGAGAATGGGGAGTGGGTGGTCCCGGGGTTCCCAGGGTTCCGGGGCAAGAACCTGATGCAGTGATATGAGGTGGTGGGAGGGAGGGTGGGCTGCTGCTGTGGGCCTTAGGTGCGGGGACGTCGAGCACTGCTGGGCTGCATGTGCTCAGGATGGAGACAGTACCCCGACTCCCTAAATGCCCCTCAGGGGTTTGGGCAGAGAGGAGGCAGCCAGGCCCGTGTTCTAGGAGTTTGGGCTGCTTGCATAGGAGGAAGTGTGTGGGGCAGGATCAAGCCCCCTCCGTGCAGATGTGGAAGTGGGACCCAGCAGGTGCTGTGGCTGCCCAGCACAGTAGGACATGAGTGTAGCAGCGAGGGGGGCGGGGGCGAGGCCAGCCATGTGGGTGGAAAGGCAGGGAGGGGATCGCAGGGCCCGGGACACACAGGGCTAAATAGGTTACAGAGCAGGAGTGTTATGGAGCTCAGGGGGTCATGGGGTGAGGAGGGCGTCATCTGACTACAAAGGTTATGAGGTGGCGGGAATCACAGAGATGGAGCCATGGGGCTGGGGACATGAAGGTGAGATTGTCACAAGGCTGAGGGAGTCACAGGGTTGAGGGGTCAGGCACAAGGCCTTGGAGGATCATAGCGTTGGGCAATCCTTGTGTCAGAGCACAGGGTCTGGGGCTCCTAGCCTAGCCTCAGCAACAGTTTCAACACTTCACCTCAAAGCAAGAACTCCAGGGGGAGCACGCCATGCTCACAGCCAGAGCTGACCTGAGCTGGCCACCGGCTTTAAGGCCCTTCTTCCTGCTAGACCTTGCTTTCTGCCATCGCACATTCTTTTGGGAACCACGGCACTAGCAAGTCGTGGGTTTTGGTGGAGTGCGTGTTCTGGTAGAGCCTTAGGACCCTGGTCTTGGCTGTGGAGTCTTCTTGGGAGAACTCAGAGTTGCCTGCAGCCGGGGGAGCCGGGGTGGGGGGTGGGGGCGACCATGACGCAGACTGGAGTAGAGACGGGTTCCACCGGGGAAGGGGTCTGAATCTGCTCCCTTCTGCATCTCTCCCCGTGGCCCCCATCCCTCTGGCTCCGGTATGCAGGGAGAAGCCCGTGTGCAGATGGCAATGGTGGCTGTATGCAGATATGCCAGGTACTCCGGGGCCTGGCCTACTGTGGCTGCCAGGCGGGTTACGAGCTTGCTGCAGACCGCAAGGCCTGTGAAGGTAGGGTGAGCACCCTGCTGGATGGGTGACCTCCAGTGCTGTCTAGCGTCCTCTCCCAACAGTGGGTGGGAGGGAGGCACCCCGGAGCTATCTACAACCCAGTCACGTTTGTGCAGGAAAGGGAGGGAACATCAAGTTTCTGTTTTAAACATATTTCCTGGGCTGGAGAAATGGCTCAGGGGTTAAGAGCACTGTCTGCTTTTCCAGAGGTCCTGAGTTCAATTCCCAGCAACAACATGGTGGCTCACAACCATCTGTAATGTGATCTGGCGCCCTCTTCTGGCATGCAGGTGTATGTGCAGACAGAGCATTCATATACACTAAATACATAAATAAATCTTTAAAAAAATACTTCCTATAGGGCCTGACTAGCACTGCTCCTTAGGACCCAGGAGAGGGTAAGGAAGGAGCCACTGGTACACCCCAGAAAGTGTCCTAGTGAATCAGTGCTTGGCTTTTTTCAGGACACGTTCTGTTAAATGTGTCATTAACTGTAGCTGGACACTAGTTTCCAGAATTCCTCCCTTAATCTTGCTGGTTGCTGTTGCACAGCCAGCCCTGCGGGAGCCCACCCTTTGCCCCGTGACTTCTGGGTGAGTGTGGTGCTCCTAGGGCTATCAGAGAGGTGGGGGTTAGCTTCCCAAGTGCCATGTCAGATGCCCAGGTGCCCAGAGGGCAGGGAAAGTGGCTGGCTGGCTGGCGATACACCCGCCTGCACCAGGAAGTCATTACTGGTGCAACAGAAAAGACCTGCTCTGGGCTCAACATAGGACATAGCCTGGGTCACCTCCATCCCGGGGAGTACATGAGGCTGTGCCTGGCAAATATTGGGATAGCCTGGTCTACACTATGCTGTCAAAGTCAGGAAGCTGTTAGTGTGCCCTGGGGTATCAGCCACCACCACTCCCACTGTTGGGAGCCTGTAACAACCCTGTCACAACCTTTTCTTTCAGATGTGGACGAATGTGCCGTGGGGCTGGCCCAGTGTGCTCACGGCTGCCTTAACACCCAAGGGTCCTTTAAGTGTGTGTGCCACGCAGGCTACGAGCTGGGTGCCGATGGCCGGCAGTGCTACCGTGAGTAGAGAGCAAGCGGTGGGCTGGGGGTGCTTAGGATGTTAGTGTGGCTCCCCAAGACCCTAAAGTCAATTTCAGTCCGGCAGCCCTGGGTGTGGGTCCCCAGGGGCTGGTGAGGGAGTGCTGAACCGCATCTGATGTCACCACAGGGATCGAGATGGAGATTGTGAACAGCTGTGAGTCTGGCAATGGCGGGTGCTCACATGGCTGCAGGCACACTAGCACAGGACCCCTGTGCACCTGCCCTCGCGGTTACGAGCTGGATGAAGACCAGAAGACCTGCATTGGTGCGAGCTGGTTCCTCTAGGCCGCCCTGCCCCTGCAGCCCCAGGACTCACTGCCACACCCAGTCGTGGGCTTGGAAATTTCTTCTCTCTCTGCTGCTCTGCCTGCCTGGGCTCCGCAGGAGCTGCCGGGGAGCTGATGATGAGAGTTAGCAACCCAGCTCAGAAGAATGCAGTGCCTGCATCTCATTTGCCTGTGCTCTTATGGCCACTGGCTGTACCTGTGGTGTGTGCCTGTGGCGTGTGCCTGTGGCGTGTGCCTGTGTGTGTGTGCTCGAGAGACGTGTTTCTGTATGTGTGATTGTAGCATGCAAGCAATTGTGTACAGGCTCACAAGAGGCCAGGCAGGATTGTGTATAGGCACACACACAGGTTGTGCATGGACTGTGACTATGGGACTGTGGGGAAGGGCACATCTATGGTGCCAGCAGGCTCCTGTGTGTGCCCCGCAGACATCGACGACTGTGCCAACTCCCCATGCTGCCAGCAAGTGTGTGCTAACACCCCCGGCGGGTACGAATGCAGCTGCTTCGCCGGCTACCGACTCAACACTGATGGCTGTGGCTGCGAGGGTGAGTGTATGCTATGCAACAGCCGTTGGGTGATGAAATCGGGGACAGCCTCGGCCCTCCTGAGGTGGACACGGGGGTCAGCCTGCCCCCCGCTCTGCTTGTGGACAGGGGTTAAGTGCCTGCTGTATGCTCACGCACACACGTACAGTTCATCCTGACCACGTGTAAACTTGCATGTGTTCTCTTGGTTGTCACATACGTCAGTTGTGCATATAGAGAGCCAGTCTCGTGTACAGCCAGGAGCATGTGCTTGAATATGATCATGTACTCGTCACACGCACGCACGCACGCATTGCCCTTCCCTCCTGTAGCCACTGGTTCCCCTCACAGGCTTGGGGACACCCTCCTGTGTGTCCTTTACATGGCTCTTCTGGCAGATACCCTGTCCCTTCACTCTTAAGTGGAAAGGCTCTCAGAGCAGTCGCTGTGGCTGGGGTGGGGGTGCTGGGGTGGGTGGTGGTGTTACCAGCTGCTTCGAGGCATGGGCTCTTGACCCTGTCAGGTGTGGCACAGCCAGGACAGGAACGGTCCTCTGCCTTTTGCCGCGGGTGCACACTCCCAGAAGCCCTGTTTGTCCACAGATGTTGACGAATGTGCGTCCGGTCACAGCGGCTGCGAGCATCACTGTTCTAACCTGGCTGGCTCCTTCCGGTGCTTCTGTGAGGCTGGTTACCGCTTGGATGAGGACCGCAGGGGCTGCACCCGTGAGCCTCCCCCTTGGCCCCACTACTTTGAATGTTTGTTCCCGGTAGCCCGCATGTCTGGTGTGCTGGCTTGCTTACCATCACCTTTGTGGGTCCCCTGTGGTCCTGTCTCCTGCTGAAGGGGTGGGGCCGGCAGGCTGGTCCGGTAAGCTAGTGGCTAGGGCACGGTGTTGCTGAGGGCCTTGAGCTTCCAGTTTCTTGGGAACAAACCAGGCGAGGGAGGAGCTGAGGCCTAAGGCAGCGTGGTTGCTGAGTAGAGTAAGTGGACGGCCAAGGCTGAGAGGCGGTGTGTCCTTCCCCAGCACTGGAAGAGTCCGTGGTGGACCTGGATGGCCAGCTGCCCTTTGGGCGGCCCCTGCCTCACATCGCCGTGCTGACGGATGAACTACCACAGCTCCTCCAGGATGACTACGGGGCTGAGGAGGAGGCAGCGGCAGAGCTGCGCGGAGAACACACGCTCACTGAAAAGTTTGGTGAGGCAAACTTTGGCTTCTCCCCTGGGGAGGGATGGAGGTGGGTAGCTCCTGGGCCAGCCTGCCCTATGGTATTGTGAGGTCGGTACGCTTTACCCACTTCATCTGGGGCTCACCGGTCCCCAGCTCCTAGGGTTGAGCTCCCCGTACCTCACTTTGGAACTTTGATGCTAGTGAGGTCCCTTGTTCTCCAGTCTTTGGCCCGAGGGGCCACGGCAGGGGGATCTAGCTCTGACATCCGTCTCCCCATCTCCCCTCAGTCTGCTTGGACCACTCCTTCGGCCATGACTGCAGCCTGACCTGTGATGACTGTAGGAACGGAGGGACCTGTTTCCCGGGCCTGGATGGCTGTGACTGCCCCGAGGGCTGGACTGGAGTCATCTGCAATGAAAGTGAGGCTGCTGGTGGGGTCTAGGCAGAGTCTGAGCCCCAAGAGCTGTGAGCATCCACTCTGTATGGTTCCCCCTACCTAACTCTTGGGAGAAGAATCCGAGTATGTCCACCAACCCCTCTGTCCATCCGTCTACCAAATAACCCATTTACCCACCCACTCACCTATCTATCCATCTGTTTATACACCCATCCATGTCTGTCCGTCCATCCATCCATCCATCCGTCCATCTGTCCATCCACCTCCCCACCATCTTATCAGTCCTTCCCTCTCTTTGGTAAGTGTATCCTGACTGTCCCTGCTTGTATTAGACATGGTGCTAGGATGTGGGACACTCTGGGGACCCGCACCCCAGAGTAAGTGACTCCAATGACGTCAGTGCATAGCTAAGACGGTCAGGGGTGACTATGAAGCGAGCTAGTGGGCGGGAACTATGAAACCAGCTAATGAGAGCAGAGCCTTGCCCAGGACTGCACAACAACACAGTAGCTGAAGCACTTTGGAAGCGAATCTGCCAGGGACGGCATTAGGCTCTTCAGGCCGCGAGACTCACCCGAAAGGGGCCGTCCGATTAAAAAGGGTTGCTGTGTGCGTTGGGTGTCAAGCTGTAGTCGTTGGCGAGCGACGTCAGCTGTGGGTGTGTTTGGAGCCATGAGGTGCAGCGGCTCCTGGCTGGTGTTTGAAATGGGCACCTGCGATGCTAGGAGGACCCAAGTTCTGCTGGCTGGTGACCCTGGCGTTTCCCTGCCACCCCTGTCACAGCTTGTCCTCCGGACACTTATGGGAAGAACTGTAGCTCACCCTGCATCTGTCAGAATGGTGGGACCTGTGACCCGGTGTCAGGAGCCTGCCGCTGTCCCCCGGGTATCGGCGGGGCCCACTGTGAGGACGGTACGTGTAACTCCTCTGGGAGCTCTGGAGAAAGGGAAGGAGCATGTGGAGCTTGGTGCACACTCTGTTCTTGTGCCTTCAGGGCTTTAGGCAGAGCCTGGGAGGGACCGAAGACCTTCAGCGAGACTGGCGTTGGTTTTTTGCCTTGTTGCTAATTTCCTGGGACTTAGAAGGTTGAGTGAGACTCAATTGGATGGGTGGAGTGGATTCCCTGGGGAGGTGGTGAGCCCCTTGGACCAGGGAGCATTTGAGCAGAGCCGTGGGATGGCCAGCTGAGATCTGCAGGAGGAATTCTGTCTGTGCCGGTGGCTCAGGATGCTTGACTTCCTGTCTAGCTGAAGTTACAACACTTTGGGAGAATCAGTTCATGGGAATAAACTTCCGTGTGTGTGTGTGTGTGTGTGTGTGTGTGTGTGTGTATGCACGTGCATGTGTGTGTGTATGCATGCACGTGCATGTGTGTGTGTGTGCACGTGTGTATGCATGCACGTGCATGTATGTGTGCATGCACGTGCATGTGTGTGCATGTGTGTGTATGCATGCATGTGCGTGTGTGCGCGCACGTGCATGTGCGCATGTGTGTGCGTGCATGCGTGTGTGTGCGCGCGTGTGCATGTGTGTGTGAGTGCATGTATGTGTGTGTGTGTGCGTGTGTGTGCGTGCATGCATGTGTGTGTGTGTGTGTGTGTGAGTGTGTCTTTACCTTCAGGCGTCCAGTGCTTTAGTTCTTCCACTTTGCTCCTGTTAGAGCAGTGGGTCTCAGCCTTCCTGATGCTGCTTTAATTCAGTTCCTCATGCTGTGGTGACCCCAAGTTCCTCATGTTGCGGTGACCCCAAGTTCCTCATGCTGTGGTGACCCCAGCCATGACAGTGTCTTTGTTGCTGCTGTACAGCTGTGCTTTGCTACCATTGTGAGCCCGGATGGAAATACCTCATAATGCAGGTTGAGAACCGCTGTGGTAGAGTGAGAAGGCACAGTTGACAGAGCCCAGCTCTGGGGCCCAAGGGGGGCAGTCTGAGGACAGTGGGGTGCCCAGGCAGCTACACAGTGTTCCCTGCTACCCCCCTCAGCTTACTGTCCCTGTTGTCCCTCTCTCTCAATCTCCTGCAAGTGTGTGGAGACTGGAAGCGCCACAGGCGTGACAGGCTCCAGGTGGCCTTAGGGTCGTGTGGCAGGTGTAGGATCTGAGTTGACATCACTCCCCAAGAGACTTTTCTCCTGAAGTCTTGAGGGAGGGCCACCAGACTCCCCAGCAAGTGAAATGTCCCAGTGTAGGCGAGCTGGAGGAGGCCCCTGGGGACAGCAGGCAGACTTTCAGGGTGGAGACCTCATTGGGCCCTTGCGTTAGTTTCCCAGGGTGTCCCTTACTTTGGGGCTCCGTCCTTCTTGTCTCTGCCTGTGACCCTACATGCTCACACCTCTTTGCTGCCTTCCTCTCTCTATCTCAAAGGTTGCTTGCCCAGAAGCTAAAAACATTATTTATTATTGGATTTGGGGGTCCACTTGGGCAAAATGTGGGGTGGTCTTATCTCAAGATCGTGGAGACAAGGACATGGCAGCTTTTGGGATTTCACTTCCAACTGTCTATGTCCCTTTTGGTAGGAGGGACAAGGGACAAGGGCAGAGCCAGAGGGAGAATGGCTGCCTTAGCCCTGAGGGCGCCCAGGCTGGGGTATGGCCCTGACCAGGGGAGGCCTTGTAACCTTCCCTCACTGGTGGAGAGGTTGAGCTTAGCATTCTGTGTGGGTCAGAGGTCAGGGCACTTAGGAGAGCTTCTGTATCTCCCAGGCTGTGCCGATGGGTGTGCACAGCCTCCCCCCCCCCCCCCCCCCCCGCCGCCCTGTCAGTGCTGCTGGCTCTGAGGGGATGGCCAGCCCAACCAACATGCCTCATCAGGAGGCTCAGCTTCTGTCTGTCAGGCACAGATGCTCCTGTCTCCTGTCCTGGGTACCAGGCCCCTGAGTGTGCCTTCTCTGAGGACCGTGTGTGGGTGGGCCAACTTCTCTCTTCAGTTCTCACTAAGCTGTCCCCCCACAGGCTGCCCCAAGGGCTTCTACGGCAAACACTGTCGTAAGAAATGCCACTGTGCCAACCGGGGCCGGTGCCACCGCCTCTACGGGGCCTGCCTCTGTGACCCAGGGCTTTATGGCCGCTTCTGCCACCTTGGTGAGTTCTGCTCTGTCCTTCTATATGAATGGAAGCGGGGGGTGGTGGGGCACGCCTTTAATCCCCAGCACTCGGGAGGCAGAGGCAGGCGGATCGCTGTGAGTTCGAGGCCAGCCTGGTCTACAAAGCAAGTCTAGGACAGTCAAGGCTACACAGAGAAACCCTGTCTCGAAAAACCAAAACTTTTATATGAATGGGACCATCTGAGTCTGACCCTGCTAGAAGCACCGTGGCAGCCGCTGTGGATGGGTTGGTTTGAGATTGTCTTCCAGATCCTGTTTGTGCTGGCCTCCACTGGTAGTGGAGCAAGGTGAACCAGACTTCCTAGGAAGCTTCTGGGGACACTGATATTGGCTTGTGGAACAAAGCCAAACCTCCTCCCCCAGCCTCTGCCAGAGGCCCCCATCTCTGGGTGCACAAAGTCTCAGGGAAGGAAGGGCACCATGATCAGCAGAGAAGGGAGGGGGCGAACGTAATTTTGATATTTGTAAAAGCTACACAAGTGAAAGAAGCAGCTGGGGTTGTCCGAGCTGGACAGTGGTGCTGCCCAGGGACAGCCCCTCAGCTGTGCGACCCTGTTCTCAGCCCTAGGTCCCCAGGCATGAGCTGCTGTGCTAGGAGTCCTAGAATGTTCTGGAAGGGGCTCAGCTACAGCAGCCCACCAGTGTCACCTTTACTGATTCAGGCTGACTGGGGAGGGTGCTGTAGTGGGCAGGCCTCTTATGGCTCTGTGTCTGCAGCCTGCCCTCCCTGGGCCTTCGGGCCGGGCTGTTCGGAGGACTGCCAGTGCGAGCAGTCACACACGTGGTCTTGTAACCCGAGAGATGGCAGCTGCTCCTGTAAGGCTGGCTTCCGGGGCGAGCGGTGCCAGTCAGGTGAGCCTCTGGAGGAGAGGGAGGTCCCCGGGCTACTGAGAACCCCCATCTCACATCTCTATCTTGCCTCTCACACTGCAGAGTGTGAGCCAGGCTTCTTCGGGCCGGGCTGCAGACACCGTTGCACCTGTCCACCAGGGGTGGCCTGCGACCCTGTGAGTGGAGAGTGTCGGAAGCAGTGTCCTCCTGGCTACCGGGGGGATGACTGTGGCCAAGGTGAGTGGCTGACCCTTGGGTTTCCAGCAGCTGGGGTTACTTGTACTGGACAGCAGCAAAGATGCACAGCTGGAAACTGCTGATCCAGTGCCTGGGTATAAGTGGCCCCTTTTTTACCTACTGTCATCACAGTGGCATATGGTTCCTGGACTGTCTTAGAGGTGCTGATAAGAGGGACTGGCCTGTCTGCTGGCTCAGGCCAGGGAAACGGTCAGCACCTCTGTGGTGTGACTGTCCATACCTCACCTCACTGAAGCTCCACACTGGGGTCTGGGGCAAGATGGATGAGAAAGCAAGCAGGAGCCAGTGTAAGATGGAGTGAGTGCCTGCTGAGGGTGCTTTGAAGAGTTCTAGCCTGGGGTGTACGAGTGAGCACAGACAGTGGTAATTATTTGGCAGGAAGAAGAGTGGATGGAGCTCAGGACTGCCAAGGGGCAGACTGGTAACATGGGTCCTTAGCTGTCACTGGGAGGCCTGAGGCAGGGCTGCGGAGCAGGTGGCAAATCACACCCTGGTTTGTTGGCAGCCCAGTCTGTATGGGCTGAGAGGTTGACCTAGAGCCCCAGGACATGCTGTCATCAGCACCGTCTACACCGGCAGGGGACATGTGATAGGTATTGTGGGCTGTGATCTTTGAAGTGAGGGTCTAAGCCTGTATAACGTGTGGAATGCTGGCTGGACCCTCAGGCATTCAGCCTGACCAGGAGAGGATACATCCATGTAGTCTCAGGCCCCTGAGGGAGGGGGCACAGGCCCCTTGGTGTTTGTGTTGGGGTCAGTACAGCTGCCGCCAACAGGGTGCGGAGGTTTGAGTGTCTCTTAGCATAGAGCTTGCTATCTGTACCCATTGGTCAGATTAGACGGGAGTTCAGAGCCTGAGTGTGACCGGCTTCACGGCTTCACGTGGGCAAGGCTGGAGAGGAATTCAGGAGCCGCCAGCCATCTCCTCCTTTCCCCTCTCTGTAAGGAAGAAAAACAGAGAAGTCCCCAGCACCACCCAGCCAGGGGCATAGAGGTCAGCTTGGCAGAATCCCATCTGCAGGGTGAGGCCTGGCGAGGGTTCTCAGGTCTCGCTGGCACGGGAGATAATATGGCGGGCTCCAACCCAGTCTACAATCCCCAGACCTGACCCGCTGTCAGGATTCTGTGGTCACCAGCTCTGTTCATCAGCTCTGGGCACCCAATTTCCATTTGTACAAGCATCTGGGGAGCAGACAGGACCAGGCCTTCTAACAGAGCCAACCAGAACATGCACACTCACGTGCCTGTGTAGTGTGCCGTCCCCGCCAAGCCCGTGTCCTCCTCCTCCAGGTTCTGTGCGGCATGCCAGGCCCAGTGAGGCAGCTGTGCAGGGAAGCCCTCTTCCCACCAGTCCTGGGGCCTGACCCCTGTGCTAAAAGGAAAAGGGACCATCCCCTTTTCCCTTTATTTTATTAAAGCCTCCAGTGCCGCCCCCAAGGACAGACCACAGGAAATGACACACATGCTTTTTACAGAAATGGCTCCCCCTTGTTATTAGGCCTGGAAATTGTTACTGCCCCAAACACAGATCCATGCTCAGTTAATGGAGAGAGCTCCTGAGGCCTTGAGGAATACCTCATGAGCCATGTTGGGCTCTCACACCCTGGTCTGTGCTGTGTGGTTGCCTCTGTGTGTGTGTGTGTGTGTGTGTGTGTGTGTGTGTGTGTGTGTGTGTGTGTGTGTGTGTATGCATGCGTGTGTGCGCATGCGTGTGTGCACGAGTGTCCGCGTGTATATTCTCAGGCGCCTAAAGCCTGCGCATGTGTTGTGCCCATCTGCATCAGGCCTGCTGATTCATTCTAGCAAAGGGCAGAGTGGGCAGGCACCAGGCAGGCAGGAAGCTATCTGTGCATCCTAACTTCCTGCCCCAGCCTCACGCTCTGTTCTCCCCAGGCCCTGTGAGCAGGGCATGTGTGAGGTGCTTTACCAAGTGAGGCCACTCAGGGCTGCTGCAGGCACCAAGGAGAGGCCATATGCATTGAGGCCCTGCCTTTGGCCACTCCTCTCCATGGCACCCCGATTGCCATACTCAGTGTAGCTTGAGTTTCAGAGTGTGGGGGGCAGAGCTCTGGGGCCCTTCCTTACTCTTTGTTCGGATCAGCTACCACACCTCATCCTGCCAGCACATGGCTATAGCTGTGGGGCCCAGAAGCCAGGCATGAAGGGGGAGGGGGAAGGACTGGCACACCTTGCTTGACTTGACTGGAGGAGGTCCCCTGGGAGGACCATTCCAGGGCAGGAATGGGAGCACCATCCTGGGGCAGGAATGGGCGCACCATCCTGGGGCAGGAATGGGCCTCTGCTCCTGGGAGCTCTCCAGGGTCCTGGATGACCACAGCTGTCTGCTGTATAGGCTGCCTAGTCCTCGGGCTGCCCTGCCCCTGCCTCTTCCTACCTCTGGCCCAGACTGCCCTCTCCCAACCCCCACCCCCACCCCCAACTAAGTTCCTGTCCCCATATCCTGTCCAGGTCGCCCTGGGGCTGCAGGGAAAGCTCCCAGTCTTGACCACTGCACACAGAGTGGCTGAGGCCACCTGCTCTCCCCCACAGAGTGCCCAGTAGGAACATTTGGTGTGAACTGCTCGGGTTCCTGCTCCTGTGTGGGGGCCCCCTGCCATCGAGTCACGGGGCAGTGTCTGTGCCCACCAGGGAAGACTGGGGAGGATTGTGGAGCAGGTGAGTGATGGCTGCGTGCCTCCAGACAGTCCCAGCCCTCTGTAGTGTTGAGAATACCATCCTGGACCACACTTAGCAACCCTTGATCCCAGGCCTAGGCTCTATTTGAGGGACCCCTGATCCCAGACCTGGGATGTTTGGGGACCCCACCATACACCATTTTGGGACCTTAGCCCTGACCCTGAGGTGATAGGCTCCTTCATAGTAGCTGCAGGGATACATACTAGAGCAAGCTGGGGTCTGGGAGGTGTCCGGAGCTGCCCAGTGAGCCTTGGCCCTGCAATATGGTCCTCCTGGATGGTCAGCTCCCTGCATGGAGGACTTGCCTCTCAGCCAGGGTCCTTAGTTTGCTGTCCAGTTTTTCCTGGAGTTGGGTTTACTTATCTGGGTGGGTGTTCTGCAGCCTTGGAATTCTGAAGCCTGCTCTTTTTTCCTGGGCCGTCTTTTATGGGCACAGCGGTTCCCTTTCTGAGTTGTGGCAGGAGGGGCTTTCAGTGCTGTGTCAGGCACACAGCGTTGTGCCAGCCAGAGTGCTAGGGAAAGAGTAACTAAAAGTGGGCTTCAGATTGTCCCGAGGGCCGCTGGGGGCTCGGCTGTCAAGAGATATGCCCTGCATGTGAGCACGGTGCCAGCTGCCACCCCGAGACCGGAACCTGCCTTTGTCTCCCTGGCTTTGTGGGCAGCCGCTGCCAGGATGGTGAGTGTGGCTTGCATCTGGCCTCAGCCTGTGGCCCTGGGTGGGCACACCAGACCGCCACACTCACCTTTTTCACCCAACAGCTTGCCCGGCAGGCTGGTTTGGGACTGGCTGCCAGATGAGATGTGCTTGTGCCAATGACGGGCACTGCCACCCGGCCACTGGACGCTGTAGCTGTGCCCCTGGGTGGACTGGCCTCAGCTGCCAGCGAGGTATGTGGGTCCTTTGCCCTTCCCTTTGTTCACTGGTTCCCTCCCTTGCTCTGACCTGGCTGTGGAGCTCACACACGATGACTCTGAGTTCTGTTGCAGCCTGTGACAGTGGACATTGGGGGCCCGATTGCATCCACCCTTGCAACTGCAGTGCAGGCCATGGGAGCTGTGATGCCGTCAGTGGTCTGTGCCTGTGTGAAGCTGGCTACGAAGGTGCACAGTGTGAGCAGTGTGAGTTCTGGCCTGGCACTTGTACCCCTTTCTCACTGCGCGCACAGGCATGCGCGCGCGTGCGCACACACACACACACACACACACACACTACACTTGCATATGCACATACATGCATACACATGTACCTGAGTTTTCTGGTGCACAGATAACATACATGTGCATTCATTGTCTCCCACCCGTCACTGGCAGACTTAAAGCTCACCTGGAGTAGCAGGTGGGGATCCAGGGCTGTCCCAGCCTAGGAGGAGAGGAAGGGGGTCCTTAGGCCCCTGTGTGAACTCTTCCGAGACTTGTGCATGGGCTGTGAATGGGTCAGGGTAGCTGGTCTTAGAGGTATCCCTTTGGGTCCTGAAGATGAGGTCTTACCTCCCATCTAGGGCCCAGGCATGCAGAGTGTGTGGTAAGGCCGCCACATGTCCACACTGTTGGGAGGGGGAGGGGCTTCTTTGCCGGCTAGGCCTTTGTCTGGCCAGACCTGGTGTCCTTGCAAATGGTGGGACGGCCTTTGTGTCTCAGGGTGTCGCCAGGGGTACTTCGGACCCAACTGTGAGCGGAAGTGCAAGTGTGAGCACGGGGCGACCTGTGACCATGTCAGCGGGGCCTGCACCTGCCCGGCCGGCTGGAGGGGGAGCTTCTGTGAGCACGGTAAGCCGGGTGCAGGCCGGGGTGGCCCTGGGTGCAGGGCAGCGGTCTCTGGCCTCTGGGCCTCCTGACAGTGCCACCTCTGTCTGTAGCCTGCCCAGCTGGCTTCTTCGGGTTAGACTGCAGCAGTGCCTGCAACTGCTCTGCTGGGGCCACCTGTGATGCTGTCACTGGCTCCTGCGTCTGCCCAGCTGGCCGCCGGGGCTCACGCTGTGCCCAGAGTATGTAAGGGGTCTCAGCCTGGGTACTGTGTGGAGCATGGGTCCTTCATTGGGGGAGCAGCCCTGGGGCCCCTTCCCTGCTTTGCCCGTGAGGCTCGTGAGGCTGCTCTGCTCGGGTGACCCTGAGACTCTGGTAGATCTGCTCAGCCCCCTGGGCACCTCCTGCTGTAGCCCCTCCCCCCCCCCCACCCCCTGTATGTTTCTGATGGTTCCTCTCCCCTCGCAGCTTGCCCACCCCTCACCTATGGGCTTAACTGCAGCCAGACTTGTACCTGTTTCAACGGTGCCTCCTGTGACCCTGTCCATGGGCAATGCCACTGTGCCCCTGGCTGGATGGGACCCACGTGCCTGCAGGGTAAGCCCTGTGTAGGAAGGAGTTCAGGGTCACATCCTGGGTAGTGGCCCATGGGAGGACACCGGAAGGGAACTTGACCTTGGCCTTTAGTGTCATGCCCCTAAGGCCAGGTTGGTGGGTCCAGGACAGGCTTGGGCTCTGACGTCATAGAACCAGCCCGGTAAGATTCCAGCTTGACGATCAGATTGGGCTTCGGGGTTGTGTGGAAACGTGTGGAACTCTAAAGGTCTCTGTTAGCGGGATGCTAAGGCTCACTTCTGCTTTCTGGGCCCCAGGCTGCCCCGCTGGCCTGTATGGCAAGAACTGTCAGCATTCCTGCCTTTGCCGCAATGGAGGGAGCTGTGACCCCGTCTTGGGCCAGTGCACGTGCACAGAAGGCTGGACTGGCTTGGCCTGTGAGAATGGTGAGCTGTCTGGCCTGGGTGGAAGACATGTCCTATGAGGAGGACTCCCTGATGAGGGGAGGCAGCCTACTGGGAGGGGGGGGTTGCCTTCTGTCCACGACCACAGGTGCAGGAAGGGTGTCTCCTAGACAGAGCTCTTGCCCAGAAAGTTAGACCCTTATCCTACCCCTGCTTTTACAGAGTGCCTTCCTGGACACTATGGAGCTGGCTGTCAGCTCAGCTGCAGCTGCCTTAACGGGGGCACATGTGACCGGCTTACAGGCCACTGCCACTGCCCAGCTGGCTGGACTGGGGAGAAGTGTCAGAGCTGTGAGTGGGTTCTGGGGAGCTGGGCGGGGGGCGGGGAGGAGAGGGTTCTGCCAGGGGTGGCTCAGTTTCACTCCATGCTGAAGACACGGGCCAGGTCTGGTTCTTACCAGAGTGGCCCACTGTTAGATGGGTGCAGGGCTTTCTGGCTGCACCTACGAGGCCAGCCTGGTTGTCTGGTGTGCTTCTGTTTTGGGGAGAGGGGTGTGTGCCTTATCTCAAGGCTTCGGAGAAAAAGCCTTGGTCTGTGGACTGGAAGCCTGTACTGTCCAGGGCTCCACGATTGCAGGGTGCTGCCTGGGCTGCTGTGCCCATGGCCCCTGTTCACTCCCACCCCCAGGCCTCAACCCCCTCTCAGAGTCTGGGCAAGTGGCTCATCCTCAGTCTACCTTCACCGAGTCTTCGCTCACTGGTTCCCCTTCTTCGTAGGCACCACCATTTGCAGCTCAGCTTAGAGTCGCAAGCCTGGGGCCTCTGGGAGGCCTCAGGGGGACCCAGTGACTCACCATAGCTTCTGGTGCCAGCCTCCCCTTCACCCTAGATTTCCATGGACAGAGGCTCTGGGGCTGTAATTCCTAGCCTTCTGTCTGTCTCTCACACCACAGCCTGTGCCAATGGCATGTTTGGGGTCCGCTGTGAGGAGCGCTGTGCCTGCCGGAGAGGTGCCACCTGCCACCATGTCACAGGGTCCTGCCTCTGCCCCCCAGGATGGAGGGGTTCACACTGTCAGGACGGTGAGCATAGACAACAGTGCATGGACCCGATTCTGGGAGGCAGCTGGCTCTGCGCGGCCACCTCAGGGCTCCCCACACTGCCCCTTTCCCGGGAGCTCTATCTAAGTCTTCCCTTCCCACAGCCTGTCCACATGGCTGGTTTGGAGAGACGTGTGCCCAGCGTTGCCACTGCCCACCTGGCTCCTCCTGCCACCATGTTACTGGGGAGTGTCACTGTCCACCCGGCTTCACTGGGCCTGGCTGTGAGCAGGGTAGGTGCTCACCCTGACATCTGCTTTATGGAGAGGGACAACTGGGGGATTCCTGAAGGCCAGGCCAGGCCTGACCCTGCCTGGCCTATACCCAGCCTGCCAGCCTGGCACCTTTGGAAAAGACTGCGGTTACCGATGCCAATGTCCTGGTGAGACCTGGACCTGTGACCCTGCTTCAGGGGCCTGTACATGTGCCGCCGGTTACCACGGCACCAACTGTCAGCATCGTGAGTGTGTTGCCCACTGTCTCAGGGCATCTGGGGTTCTGTCTGTCATCCCGGTGTGCAGGGTGGAGGGGGGGCAGCTCGCAGGGGTTCCGTGCCACGGGTGCAGGGGTGCTGCAGGTGTGACTCTAGGCCCCAGCTTGTGTAGCAGACCCCCCGCCCCTCTCTCTCTGCAGGATGCCCATCTGGGCACTATGGGCCAGGCTGCAAACAAGCTTGTAAGTGTCTTAATGGTGGCTCCTGCGACACAGCCACAGGAGCCTGCTTCTGCCCTGCTGGGTTCCTTGGGTCCGACTGCAGCCTCGGTGAGGAGCCAGGTTGCAGGGCTGGGTTGTTGAGTTTCTGGGAGAGGGCACAGGGCCCTGATGGACAGCCTGTGGGAGGGGGTCATGGACAGGGCCCTGACAGACAGCCTATGGGAGGGGGGGTGTGGACAGGCCCCTGATGGACAGCCTGTGGACAGGGCCCTGACGGACAGCCTATGGGAGGGGTGCATGGCCAGGCCCCTGCCCACCAGCTTCCCTGATTCTTGAGTACCCTGTTGCAGAATTAAGCTAGAGTGGCAATTAGAAGAGCGTGCTATCCTGGGGCATCAGTGAGACCCCAAAGGTCTCAGGGTTCTGGCCAGCTCTAGCCCAGATAACCAAGCAGAACCCAGTGGACAAGCATCCTGTCCAGGGAAGGAAGGGCCTTTTGAGTCATTTGGAGTCTAGGCGGGGCTGTGGTGGCAGTGTCTCTGTAGAGATGTCCTGGGGCCCAGCTCCCAGCAGAGCCTTTTCATGGAGGAAGAAGGGGGCTGGCTCTGGCTCGCCTGTCTTGTCCTGTCACTGCGATTGGTATAGCCTTAGGCAGAGCTCAAGTGGAAACAGCTACTCACCTGGCCCCTCTCCACAGCTTGTCCACAGGGTCGCTTTGGTCCCAGTTGTGCCCATGTGTGCGGATGTGGGCCAGGGGCGGCCTGTGACCCTGTGTCAGGGACTTGCATCTGCTCTCCTGGAAAGACTGGCGTCCGCTGTGAACATGGTGAGCAATTGCTGGGCACTGGGCACATGCGCAGTTCACTGGTGTGTCACTGAGCTATGGAAGGGGTGTGCCTGTTCCCCGGGGACACATTCACACACTCAAAGCCTCTGTGGATTCCCCAGAAACCTTGAGGCTGAAAAGCAGGCCCCCTCATCATGTGAATAGCCGGCCTTGTTGGCAGGCCGGCCACTCCATGCCAACTCGGGCGTCGCCCACTCAGGGCTCTTGAGACTTGGTTCCCTCCGGGCCTGTTCCTGTCTCTCTGGCCAGGGAACTCCTCCTGAGCCTGGTAGCACTTGTGTCCTGATGTCTTCATGGAAGGGTGTCTTCCTGATCTTTTTCACCGGGCCCTGGCTCGGGGTCCACAGCAGAGACAAGCTGGAAATGGATAGACAGGGGACAAGAGTCATGGCTCACACTCATGTCAAGTGTGCCAGGTCCCAAAGCCACAGGCACAGCTCCTCCCTGGGTCCTCACAAAGCCGTTCTTTGAAGCCTTGTTCCCAGCCTAGTGCTCCTAGGACTGAGAAGCCGAAGGCCAGGCTGTGGCCAGGCTGCCTCCTGCAACGGCAGCAGTGTGGGCACGCTGTGTGCAAGGTGGCCAGCAGGCCGCCTTCGAGTCCCCATGGCCGGCCAGTCCTGCTTCTGCGTCTCCACGGTGCACATTCTCAGCCCTGAGCACGTGTGATGGGAAAGCCTGTCTGACTCCTCGCTGGCTGTGCAGGTGCTTACACTCCCCTGAAGAGTGTGGTCCCAGCCAGGCATGGTGGTGGCACTCAGGAGGCAGAGGCAGGCCGGATCGCTGTGAGTTCGAGGCCAGCCTGGTCTACAAAGAGTCCAGGACAGCCAGGGCTAACAGAGAAACCCTGTCTCGAAAAACAAAACAACAACAACAAAAAAGAGAGTGTGGTCCCCTTTATCCTAAACTAGACCTGATGCTGGCTGCCCACGATTCTGAGTGAGGATGGATGCTGTAAGGGCAAGGCCAGCACTAGGCAGCTTAGGGAGCGTTTGTTGAGTGAATGCCAGCCTGGATGGGGACCTGTCCTGTCCAACCCTTGCCAGAGTCCTCAGCTGGGCCTGCCTTCTGCCACTAGGCTGTCCTCGGGACCGGTTTGGCGAGGGCTGTGAGTTCACCTGTGCCTGCAGGAATGGTGGCCTGTGTCACGCTATCAACGGCAGCTGTTCCTGCCCGCTGGGCCGGATGGGGCCACACTGTGAGCAGGGTGAGTGAGCGTACGAGGGCAGCTGGCTGAATTGTCCACCTGGCTGATGAGCAGGGGAGGGCCCTGCTCTGGACCCTGAGAAGGATGCAGAGTTTTAGGGTCTGGGTGGCTGTGTAGGGGCACTGAGTCAGGCAGTACCTGAGGAACCATTTGTCCGTCCCTGCGCAGCCTGCCCTTCTGGGCGCTATGGTGCTGCCTGCCTCCTGGAGTGTTCCTGTTGGAACAGTGGCACCTGCGAGCCCACCACGGGTGCTTGCCTCTGTGGCCCTGGCTTCTATGGTCCAGCTTGTGAACACCGTGAGTGGGGGTGTCCCCCTTACCTTCCGTACCCTGTCTAGGCTGGTCCTGGTTCATGAGAGCAATGGCCACCTTCTCATTCACTGCCCATGGGGAGAGATGGGATCGCCCTGACCAGGCTGTGTGAGGCTAGAGGTGCCTGCTCAGGGTCACACAGAACACGTGGAGATAGGCTTCCATGTCAGCTCCGTCATAGGCCTCTACCTTGCCGTGTGAGCCCTGGCTGGCCTGCTGGGGTGTGTTGTGTGAACCAGGAAAGAGGGAGGCTGGGACACACAGGAAGGGGCCTCTGTCAGCTCTCGGACTTGGTACTTTGCCCGCTCTCGGAAAAACTAGTGGCTTCTGCTGCCTTCTGCCTTTGACTCATCCTAACCCAAGTCCTCCTTCAGGCTGCCCGCCTGGCTTCCATGGGTCTGGCTGCCAGGAAGTCTGCGAGTGTCAACAGGGAGCTCCCTGTGACCCTGTCAGTGGCCAGTGCCTCTGCCCCGCTGGCTTCCATGGCAAGTTCTGTGAGGGAGGTGAGTGCCCCAACCCCTCCCCCACTAAGCCCTTTTACTGTTTACTGTCGTGTTTAATCTGGGGAAGGGGACACTGAGCCCGCTGTCCCCACAGGGTGTAAGCCAGGCTTTTTTGGAGACGGCTGCCAGCAACATTGTAACTGTGACAAGGGCGCACCCTGTGACCCTGTCAGCGGCCTCTGCCTTTGCCCACCAGGGCGCACGGGAGCCACGTGTGACCTGGGTGAGTGGAGGGCCCTTCCTTCCCAGCATGGGACCCGAGGGTCAGTCCGCACTAATCGCAAACATCGATCGATCACGTGGGTTGGGTGCCTGCGTGCCAGGCCTCAGAGTGGCAACTGTGCCCTTCTAGGACCTTTGTCCTAGCCTGCCACCTCAGGGCACTGGGGCAGCAGCCAGTCACGCTGCATCAAGCATAGACATCCACTGGAGCTGCCAGGCTACGCCTCGCTCTGTGGGAGCCGAGAGTCTGGGGACGCTATCCGACCCCTTGAGACCAGCCTGCCTGCCTGAGGATGGGGGCTTTCCTGCTCGGGGTACAGAACTGACCTTGGGAGTTTTGGATTCATCCAGAGCCGGGGACAGCAGCTGTGGCTCCTGCCACATCAACCCAGGCACCAGGCAGGAGTGTGTGCCCAGGGCTGGTGAGATGCTTTTCCATGTAGGAACTCATGGCGCCAGAACACAGATTTCTATAGAGTGGATAGGAACCGTTCTCCTTTTCAGGGGAAACTGAGGCCCATGGCCTCCCCAGAGGACCCCACTCCACCTGACCTTCCCACCCACGGTCCAGGCAGACGTGGTGGTGTTTACACTTCTCTCTCCTACCTCCTGCCCCTCCAGATTGCAGAAGGGGCCGCTTTGGGCCTGGCTGTGCCCTGCGCTGTGACTGTGGGGGTGGTGCCGACTGCGACCCCATCAGTGGGCAGTGTCGCTGTGTGGACAGCTACACGGGGCCTACTTGCCGGGAAGGTGAGTCAGCTTCGGGGGGCGGGGAGACTGATGACTCCCCTGCCCCTGGCCGGGGATCCACCTCAGTGAGAAAACCGCCCATCCCACCCTGGCACCCAGAGAGCACGCAGCTCCCAGCAGAGACAAGTGAGCCTCCAGCGGGCAGGAATGGGTTACATTGCCAGCCTAGAACATGAGTCCTCCCCTAGAGGGGCCTGCAAACTGCGGTGGGAGCTCATGCAGCCATAGGCAGGCAGGGCGAGGTGATCAGTATGGAGGCGGGGGTGGGGTGCTGTATGCCCGTGTGCCTGTGAGTAGCAGTGTATGCATGTTTGCCAGCATACGCATGCACA
Organism: Acomys russatus; assembly: GCF_903995435.1. Taxonomy (NCBI): domain Eukaryota; kingdom Metazoa; phylum Chordata; class Mammalia; order Rodentia; family Muridae; genus Acomys; species Acomys russatus. Next base: position 45,692,768 of record NC_067165.1, read on the forward strand.
TCAGTGTGCTGTGAGCTACTGCATGTGCACGCGTGTTAGTACATCAGAGCATTGGCAAAAGCATGTGAGGCAACTATGTTTGTGCACGCACTGTGTGTGCATGTGCTCCAGATCTGTGTCTTCCTGATGGGTGTGCACTCCAGATACATACCCTACTGGTTTACATGTGCTGCAGGTATGCTGCTTCCTGGTGTGTGTGCTCAAGGCACATGGTCTGTGGGTGTGTGCGTGGGCTTTAGGTGTGCATTTGCTGGGTGAGTATGTGTTCCATGAATGCATTCTTCAGGTATATGTGTGTTCTAGGTGCGCGTGCTCCACGTGTACACACACGTGTGCCTACATCTTTGTGCATGTCCCAGTAATGTCTATGCACCAGGCATGTGACCTGTGCTGAATTCAAATGCGTATGCTCCAGTACATGTGTGTGCACCAGACACGCGCGTGTACACGTTGCATGCTTGAGCCTCATGCAGAGCTGAGTCAGTCCTCGTCCCTGAGGCTCTGTAGGACTGTACCTTCCACCTGCAAGCCAGAGCTGGGAGTACTGCACCCCTGTGACAGGCCGCACCTTTACGGGGTCTCTTGTCGGCTCCCCAGGCTCAGCCTGCTGAGGTGTTGGGAAGGACTTCTGCAGAGGGAGGTGGGAGGCTGGCCATGGTGCACTACAGGGTGAGGTGTGATAGAGGTGAGGACTCAGTCCCGGGAGTCCTCAGCTCGGAGCCCCCAGTGTAGACTGGATACTGTGTGATACTGTGTATAAGTGAATCGTGTTTACCCTGTTCAAGGTGGTTATGGTCTCAAATCGTTAAGAGCCATGCAATTAGGCTAGGTGCAATTTACTGACTGGTGCCTCCGTACATAATGCTATCCACAGTGACACCCAGTGGTCCAATATGGTACTACACCCTAGGCCATCCCACGTCCAGAGCCTTGATGTTTAGCAGGTCTCTGAAGATGGGGCTGTGGAGTCCTGGGCCAGCCCTGTTCCTGGGGGTGGGATTGGCTTAGCCTTAGGCGAAGCCTTTTGCAAGCAGCCTCAAATCCCTGCTCCCAGAATGGGAGAATGGGAGCTGAGTGGACCTCTGACTGTGTACGTGGGAGTGCGCTGGAGAAGGTTGTGCTGGTGGACATGTGGGGTCCCTGTGGGCGTGGGTGGACATGTGGGGTCCCTGTGGGCGTGGGTGGACATGTGGGGTCCCTGTGGGCGTGGGTGGATATGTAGGGATCCTGTGGGCGTGGGTAGACATGTGGGATCTCTGAGGGCATGGGTGGACATGTGGGGTCCCTGTGGGCGTGGGTGGACATGTGGGGTCCCTGTGGGCGTGGGTGGACATGTGGGGTCCCTGTGGGCGTGGGTGGACATGTGGGATCCCTGTGGGCATGGGTGGACATGTGGGGTCCCTGTGGGCGTGGGTGGACATGTGGGGTCCCTGTGGGCGTGGGGTGGACATGTGGGATCCCGTGGGCATGGGTGGACATGTGGGGTCCCTGTGGGCGTGGGTGGACATGTGGGATCCCTGTGGGTGTGGGTGGACATGTGGGGTCCCTGTGGGCGTGGGTGGACATGTGGGGTCCCTGTGGGCATGGGTGGACATGTGGGGTCCCTGTGGGCATGGGTGGACATGTGGGGTCCCTGTGGGCATGGGTGGACATGTGGGGTCCCTGTGGGCGTGGGTGGACATGTGGGATCCCTGTGGGCATGGGTGGACATGTGGGGTCCCTGTGGGCGTGGGTGGACATGTGGGATCCCTGTGGGCGTGGGTGGACATGTGGGGTCCCTGTGGGCGTGGGTGGACATGTGGGGTTCCTGTGGGCGTGGGTGGACATGTGGGGTCCCTGTGGGCGTGGGTGGACATGTGGGATCCCTGTGGGCGTGGGTGGACATGTGGGGTCCCTGTGGGCGTGGGTGGACATGTGGGGTCCCTGTGGGCGTGGGTGGACATGTGGGGTCTCTGTGGGCGTGGGTGGACATGTGGGGTCCCTGTGGGCGTGGGTGGACATGTGGGGTCCCTGTGGGCATGGGTGGACATGTGGGGTCCCTGTGGGCATGGGTGGACATGTGGGATCCCTGTGGGCATGGGTGGACATGTGGGGTCCCTGTGGGCGTGGGTGGACATGTGGGGTCCCTGTGGGCGTGGGTGGATATGTAGGGATCCTGTGGGCATGGGTGGACATGTGGGATCTCTGAGGGCATGGGTGGACATGTGGGGTCCCTGTGGGCGTGGGTGGACATGTGGGGTCCCTGAGGGCATGGGTGGACTTGTGGGGTCCCTGTGGGTGTTGGCGGACAATCGATGCCTTTATGTCCCATTACTGGTGTCTACCCAAGCTGACAATATGAGATGTCTGTTGGCCAGCTCACTGGGAGGCCACAGTTCAGGTGACAGGTCGAAAGCAGCTTGCCCAGAGGCAAAGGGGGTGTCTCATGCACTTCTCTGTATCCTCAGAACCTGGACCTTGGAGATGTGTCTGGATCATGCTGGGATGGGGCTGGGCTTGGCTCATGAGGGAAGAAGGCAGTGGCAGCCTGCAGTGTGGCTGTTTGGAGGATCCCCACCCCCACCTTGTTGCTGACTCTCTTTTCTTCCCCTGTCCCCAGTGCCCACACAGCTATCTTCGAGCAGACCAGCATCCCAGCACTCCAGCACCCCAGCACCATGAAGCACTAACTCAGAGGGACTCCCACAGAGTTCCACTACTGTGCTCCAGCCCAACGGACCCAGGCTTCCTCTGGTGCCTGAGAGGGTGTATGCGGGGCTCCTGGACCCACACCTCTTCTGGAAAGCTATGCGCCTCTGTGAAGGGCTGCGGATAGTCACACAGCTACCTACCACGGCCCTGTGGTCATGGGGAAGAAGGCTGGCTGTGGACACAAGGAATCCAGGCCTCAGGCCACCGTGTACATGGGGACCCTGCAGGGCACGCTGAGGAATACTGGCTCTCTTCTAGGACCTGAGTTGAGACCAAGATGTGAGTAGGCAAGGCCCCACCTGTCTCCCAGGTCCTCCTGGTGCTCGGCCACGGACTGCTGCAGCCAACTGACTGTTTACCTACAAACGCAGTTTGGCCCGTATTTATGTAAAGGTATTTATGGGCACTTCCACTTCTGTGACGGCCCTGGGTCAGCTGGAAGCCGCTGGATCCCAGAAGCTCAGACTCAGGTCTCCAGCGAGTGGGGTCAAGGGTTTTGTAAAGACCAATGAGTTAAAGACACAGTGGTGTCCTCATGGCCTGGGTTTCTGTGGTTTTCATGGACTCTGTGTTTTTCCAAGAGCGATTGGCATGAAAGTTCTCGGGTGGGATCCTCCCCCTAAATCAGGGAGGCCCAGGTGAGTTCTGTCCCCCTCTATAGTGCCAGGGGTGCCACAGCAGTCACACTGGGATTCTTCCCAGCTTCTGGCTCCAGGGGCATTGTTCTGGTGCCTGAGACACCCACAGAGACCTCGAAGGTGGCTTGTACAGAGAAGGATGTCCCCAAGGAGGCAGAGCAGGGCTGGTGTGGACGGCTTAGCCTAAACAGCCCACCCCTGCCTCAGCGGGCTGAGGGACAGGCAGCAATCACAGAAGCCAGGGCTCCCTGTGGACAGAGGCTGATGCCACAGGGAGAGGAATGTAGCCCAGAGCAGAGCTGTGGACAGGGGGAGGCCTGGACTTAGACCTGAGATTTTTTTTTTTTTTTTTTTTTTGGATCTGGGTAATGGCTGCCTCCTTCCTCTCCCACAGCAGCCAAGGCAGCTGAAACCTCCAGGGATGCTAGTCCAGGGGTAAGGGCATCAGTGGAAGGCAAGTCACAGGCCACCTGTGGTCCTGGCAATAGTTTAGCTGCATATAAAATCCAGCTAATTGTTCAATATGATAGTTTAGCTGGATATAAAATCCAGCTAATTGTTCAATATGATAGTTTAGCTGGATATAAAATCCAGCTAATTGTTCGATATGATAGTTTAGCTGCATATAAAATCCAGCTAATTGTTCAATATCAGAACATCACCATTTCCTGGTGTCAGTCTTTCCCTTGTGGAGTTTCTGGCCAGTCTGATTCTTGGTCCTTTTTCTCTGGGCACTTTAGAATTCCCCCTTTACTCCTGCACTGCTCCACACCTACACAAGCTCCTCCCCACTCACCATCTGGTCCCTTTACTTAACATCTCTCTGGTGGCCTGCTGACTTGACCTCCACATATATATCCCCCAATAATGTAATTGAAAAAACTCTTTTTCTAAAAAAAGGATCTAGCCTGTAAGGCTCAGCTGGAAAGTAGAGATACAACCATAGCAAGAAAACCTGGGGAAGGGGGTTTCTGTTTTTGTTTTGAGACAGGGTTTCCCTGTGTAGCCTTGGCTGTCTTGAACTCACTTTGTAGACCATGCTGTCCTTGGACGCAACAGAGACCTGCCTGATGCTGGGATTAAAGGCGTGCATCACCACACCCAGCTGGGAGGAGGTTTTTAAAACACTTTTTAAAAGGTTAATGTGTGTGTGTGTGCGCGCGCGCACGCATGCGCACGCTGTGAGTGAGGCTGCCTGTGGAGGCCAGAGGCTCCAGATCCGGCAGAGGGAGTTATGCGGTATGAGCTGCTCGGTGTGAGCACAGGTACCTCTGGAAGAGCAACACTGCTCTTAACTGCTGAGCCATCTCTTCAGCCCCTGAGGAAGTTTTGCTGTTGTGAAGGTGTGAAGCACCGTGGCTGTCTATTCACACACACGCACACATCACAGGGAGAGACAAACATACTGTGGTGTAACGTAACACATTCTAGAGACCTATAGGTTAGGCAAATCGAAAAGCAGTGATCAAATCTGCATAATTTTTAGCATGTTATATCCGTGCTCGGGATACTTACGTCTTATATACATTTATGTTTATACACACAGGGTCCAACTCAGGCCCGTAACACACTAGGCAGTGCTCTTACCACCTTAGCTACACGAAAGAGCCAAAACTCTCTCCTTTGAAGACTAATAAGACATCGGCTGGTTGGCTGGCTGATACAGGCCTTCCTATGTAGCTCTGGCTGGTCTGGAGTTTGCTAAACCAGGCTGACTCGGACTCAGATGTCCTCTCTCTCTGCTTCCCAAGTGCTGGGGTTACAGGCATGCACCACCATGCCTGGCTAGGCTGATACGTTTAAAAATATGAAGTGAATTGAGAGGCAGCTACAGACACAGCAGAGACCAACAGAGAGTGTGATGGGCTGCCACATGCAAACACCTTTACAGCAGGAATGTGGACACACTGTGGGGCGAGAAAAAAAGGTAGGGCTGGCATAAGCAGAGCATGAAGGAACTTGGGGCTGTCAAGATGGCTCAGTGGGCAGAGGTGCTTTGCCCGCCCTCCCCCAGGTGCCGCATTAACCTTGCCCGCCCTCCCCCAGGTGCCGCATTAACCTTGCCCGCCCTCCCCCAGGTGCCGCGCTAGCCTTGCCCGCCCTCCCCCAGGTGCCACACTGGCCTTGGCTGCCCTCCCCCAGGTGCCACATTAGCCTTGGCTGCCCTCCCCCAGGTGCCACATTGGCCTTGCCTGCCCTCCCCCAGGTGCCACACTGGCCTTGCCTGCCCTCCCCCAGGTGCCACACTGGCCTTGGCTGCCCTCCCCCAGGTGCCACGCTGGCCTTGCCTGCCCTCCCCTAGGTGCCACACTGGCCTTGCCCACCCTCCCCTAAGTGCTGCACTGGCCTTGCCCACCCTCCCCCAGGTTCTGTACTAGCCTGTTCCTTGGCCTCATCACTTGCAGACAAGGTATGTGGTCATCTGCCCCAGATGTCTATAGTGACAACGGGTCCAGAGTCAGAGCCTCCCAGCCCTCCAGTGTCCCTCGCTGTAGTCACTTGATAGCCAGCCTGTCCTCAGGGAAACAAACCAGAGGCCACAGGGCAGTGGGTTTACACCAACGTCATTCTTCCTGCCAGTTACACTTCAGTGTGCACACACATACACTCCTCTGCCACCAGCATGTTCTCTCCTTCACACACACACACACACACACACACACACACACACACACACACACACACACACACACACACACAGTAGCTCTGAGAAAGCAGGCCACTGGGGTGAGGAAGATGGAGACACTCATCTCTTTCAGGCTGAAGGAGGCACTGGGCCACTCCCACTCCCTGAACTCTGGCCCGGCCCTCCTTTTGAAGTACGTGTTTTGAGTGCTGAGCCTGGACTTGGCTCTCCTGGCTGCCTCAGGCCATGGGACGGGGCTGGCCCTAACCTGTCCAGAAGCATAGCCCTTCCCCAGGCCTGAGGGGCTCCACCAGCTGTACTTTGCACCTGGGGAGATTCAACTGCATCTGTTGCTCAGAGGCTGCTGTCCTAGCCTGTAGGTCCCTGAGAGGGAGGTCTGCAGGGACTGGGGTCACCACGCTAGACTGCCCCCATTGTGCCCAAGCTAAGCCCTGCAAGGTCCAGCTGTTACCATCCCTGGCCACACAAGTAGAGCCTTGCTGTGACACCTGGCTGGCAGGTGACACATGGGGGCCAGTCTCCACCCACCTGTTACACCTTGGGACTTCGTTTTAGAGAAACACTTTAATGTTATTTAAATCCGTAATTGCAGTATCCCTGCTGGCACCTCGTCACATCCCACCAGCACCGTCCTCTCAGAACACAGGAAGGAGGGGTGCATCTGGAAGGTGGCCCTGTGCTGTCTTCAATGAAGGCAGTGGTCCTATTTCACTGTTAGCCTGGGTGTAGCTCAGGTGGCCAGTGAGAGGCCAGGCTAGGCTCCTCCCAGAACGAGGACACCTGGAGCCTCCCTCAAAGACTTCTAGGAAAGCAAGTGGCGTCTATAGATGTTTAGTGTTCTGCACTCGACCACAAGGCCATGGGAAGGCCCGAGGAACGGAGCTGCATCCCATGGCAAAACCTCCTGCTCGTTGCAGGTAGGCAGGACCACTTGCTGGTTGGAGGGCTGAGGCTGTGTCCACCATAGCTTGGCTCTTGAGCTGTCCTGGCTACACGTCTGTCTCCACCCGTAGCCGCTCCATTCTGCGCACATTGCCTTCCACGGCCACGCGGCTGGTGATGCAGTGAGCAAAGCTCTCGGGGAACCAGCCCGTCTCTCCGTCCCGAAGCCTCTCGCCATGTAGCCAGCCTGAGTGCAGACAGGTGGATGAGAGGGAGCTCCTTTCATCTCCACCTTTGCTCTTGAGGGTTCTAGGGCATGGGTGACCGCCTCTCCTGATGACAGAGCAAGCCAAGGAAGCCATGCTCAAGGCCACATGGGCTCTTTGCCTCCCAGGAGCTCTGTCACTGAGCGGGTGCATGACCTGGGCCCCGTAGAAGCCTATGCTGGGACCAGTGAGCGGAGACCGCCAGGAGAGCAGACACCCACTTGCTTCCCTTAGGGCCCAGAGTGACAAACACGCTTTGACCCCGTGGTTCTAACACTGTACTCCTCCCTTTGAAGAAACCGAATGGGCTGTGTCTATGCATATGCGTGTGGGGGTCCACATACATGTGCACGGAAGCCCACGCCCAAAGGCACCTCGGTCCCTCAGCTGCTGTCCACTCTGTCTTTTGACCATGGAGCTTGCCGGCTAGGCTCGGCTCGCTGCTCAGTGACCTTGAGATTTACATCTCTGCTTGGCTGGCAATGGTGTGACTCAAGCACGAACTGCCATGCCTGGCTTTCTTTACATGGGTGCTCAGGTCCTTATGCCAACTGAGCCATCTCCACCGCTCCAATCTTTGAGGAAGCTCTCAGGGGGACGAGGCAGGCTGAGCATGGGCTGGTCGCTGTACCCCAGTACCCTCTGCATCCACTCAGGCATGCCCCCCCCCCCCACTCACCGTCCTCTTCCTGCAGGACCAGGACGACGTCAGCCTGCTGCAGTGTGATCTCATCAGCCTGCTTGGCAAAGTATGCTTTGGTGACCTCCACCTGGGGCAGTTCTGGGGGGGGGGGGGGGGGATGGAGAGTTAGGCCAGGAGTGCTCTGTTGCCTTGGAAGGGCAGCACTCCTCTCCCACAGACACACGGCACCAGCTGTGCCTCTGTCCCAGCACAAGATGCTCCCTGACCTTCCAGGGAGTGCAAGACAGACATCTGCAGATGGACTTCTCTCCCCTGAGAGAGGGATCAGCCTGTTCTGTTCCTTGGACCTCAGGCGTCTAACCTTATATCACATGTGCATAGTCACAAATACAGGCCAAGGTCCAGCAGCCAAGTGGGGTATGTTCCCTGGGGAGGCTGCGACCCGGTAAACCCCACCTCCACACTCACCTCCTTTGCTGCTGAGGCCCTGCCATTGTCTCTCCTTGTAGGTGAGTGCTGTGATCCACCGGGCCCGGTCACTCCTGTAGGCCACAGATTGTACAGCTGAGGCCCTCCTTCTTTATTGGGGTCCAGACGATGCTGACCTGCCCTACATCCCTGAGCTTTGCTGTGCTTCAGCCTCTGAGTTTGACCTTGTTGCCTGAAGGAAGCTCTGACTGACCCTCCTCCCTCTGTCTACTGCCTCATTCCCTCCCTCCCTCCCTCCCTCGCGGTCTTGCTGTAAATACCACCTGGCCAATGACGACACCCCCATCCCCCATCCCCGTTTGTCTCTAAGCTCCTTCCCTGGTTACTGGGTGGTACAGCCATTGATCTGTTGGTGTGTCCCCTCCTGGGAGCGTAGGTACCCAAAGATGGGCTGTGTTTTGTTATGGCTTTGCCCGGCACTGACTAATAGGCCCTCAGAACAGCTCAGTGTGTCCCATCCTCACGGGGGATCTTGCTCACACACGTGCTCCCCTCCGGTTGGGTCCCCCATCTTACGCTGAGTCGGAGGACAGCAGTATCTGCTCCTGGCGGCCCTCACTGTTCCGTAGCAGGTTCACTTGAAAGGGGTGGGGCACGGAGGAGCTGCGGCTGCTGGTCCCTGGCAGTGAGGGCTCCGAGGGCTCCAGCTTTTTGACCTGTACGTGGTCTAGCTGTGCGTAGTCTTGGACCAGGTAGCTTTCCTCACTGTGGGGGACACAGGAGTGTCATCAGGGCCTCACCTGCCAGGGAGTTGACTCCTGGGCCTGGAGACAGAGCTTCCGGGAGCTTCAGTGGCCAAGGAGGGGAGACACCTTGCACAGAGCAGAGAGCTGGTTCTATATAGAGGCGCTGGGCACCCCAGATCAGTGACGCATAGCCCTGGATGCTAAGGTCAGAGGGGTCCAGGGCCAGTCCGCACCCCTCCTACCCAACTCCCAGCCGCTCTGCAGCCGGACACCTGCCAGCCGGACACCTGCAGCCCAGTGCCTACCTTTTCTTCTTGGTGACGACCAGGACGTCGTTGAATAGAAACAGGTAGCATGTGGGTCGGCTGGCAATTTTTCTAAAGATACTGGATTCCTCCAAGAGGAAGAGCTCACCACGCTTCAGCAGCCAGCGAGAGGCGGAGATGAGCGGGAGGGACTGCGGATAGAGTGGGCAGGTGAAGGAGGTGGCGGTAAGAACCGTCCCTGCCTCTGTCCCCATTAGGACTGAACGGAGAACCAATGAGACACTCCTGGGCCTTAAGGAGTGGCCTTTCAGTAGGCCCACAGGCACCCACAGCAGGCCTTGTCCATATCACCTACAGGAGAGCCTTGGCCAGCCCTGATTTTCTGGACACTTGTGGAATGTTCTACCTAAGGTGGGGGGTAGGGGTCAGGGATGGTATTGGAGAGGCTTTTGACATCTCCTTTGCCACATGGGAAACCAAGGCCCAGGAGGACCAACCCTCCTCCCCAGGTAGAGGTCCCCAGAAGCCTCTTTTGCTCTAGCCTGTGACTGCAGAGTAAGGGCTGTGGGGGGGGGGGTCGGGGGTCACGGCACCTACCTTGACCTTACCAAAGTCCAGCTGCGTGTGCAGTGTGTACATCTGCTCTGTGCGCTCCATTTTGTGGGCTCCCTCATTACACTGTTTGACCAGCTGTGGGGGTGCGTTTACAAGTGTGCATACCTCAGGCGTGGCTGGGGATGGCCCACAGAGTGCTTGGCCTCCTGGTGTCACTGGCTGAACTAGTCCCCGTTCCCATCAGCACCATGAGCTGGCAGCCCACCCAGGGTCTGTCCTGTTAGATAAGCTGGGGCAGGCGCTGCCTCACCTTGCTGATAGCCTTGAGGGCGCGGCTGGCAGCTTTATACCTTTCAGGATGGCCCTGCGTCTTCAGGCAGAGTGTCTGGGGAAGAGAGAGAGCAGCTGGGAAGCACCCAAGCCCCTCCCAGGGGGTGGGGGTGGAGGTGGGGGCAGTGGCCCTGCATGGGGCAGACTCTGGAAGTCTGGGAGGCAGCTCCCTGTTGGGGGCCCACCAGTGTGTCTACAGTTCACAAATGGCCTCTGAACCTCAGTGGCCAAAAGTGTCAGGTGAAAACTGGTACCTCACACACTGCTCCCCACCCCCATCCTGGGGAACAGCAGCGTGGGCCCCAGAAGCACCACCTCTGCAGGCAGAGGGCGAACATGTGTCCACAGGCTACAGCATCATGTTAACAGGCCGCAAAGCGATCAGAATTAACTACACTGTCTTATGTGCATCGCAGTTATCCAATTCCAGGTGTGTGGGTATGGGGTCAGAGGTCAGGGGCGATGCTGCAGTCAGGGCCTCCGGGTAGGTTTCCACCCAAGCCTCCCCGGACACTCACGTCCGTCAGGAGTGGCAGCCTGGTCACCCTCTGCATGGGGAGTATGAGGAAGGAGATCATGGGCAGGCCCCCACACGCAGGCCGCTTCTCGATCTCCCTCAGCACTTCTCGGAAGGCCGCGTTGCCGTTCCTGCAACAAGGGACACCCTTTTTCACTCTTGATTTTGGAAAGAGGTTGGGCAGGCGGGACCTGCACGGGGCGGGCTTGGGGGCCCCTCCCAACCCCCCACTCACGACAGCTTCTGCAGGGTTCGCTGCTGGTACACCTCATTGGAGCAGTAGGCGATGTAAGGGTGGAAGTGCGTCTCGGCGTGGTCCTCCAAGATGTCGCTGATGTCCTCCACGCACACCTGCGCCTTGTGCCGCTGCTCCAGGGCCTCAAAGAACCTGCAGCATCGACGGCGATGTCGGGGAGTGGTTGGGGAGGTGAAGGCTCGGTCCCCGGGGGTGTGCACACACACCTCCATGGATGCATGAGGCAGACAAAAACGTTGGAGGTGGAACCTTGTGTAGGGGCTTGCTCTAGGGATCGGTCTGGAAACTAATGTGATTCCGCCAGCCAAGCTCCCTGCAAGGCTTCACAGACTATCCACGTTTGGAGTTCGTATGGAACAAGTGGGGGAGGCCTGACCCCTCGGCTGAAGTCCTGGAGAGTACAGCCTCTCACCTCCAATGAGCCAGAAAGGATGATGACAGATTGAGCAAATGGCATCAGAAGTTGCCCCCACAGATCTATAGGTTTTGGCCACCTGGTGTGTGGGGCCAGTGGCTCTTCTGAGCTATGTCCACCTTTCTAGGGCCGACCTTCCCAGCTGGGATGTGGACAGGTGTATTCTGAGAGCCACTGGCCCATGGGAAGGCAGCTAGCAGGTAGAGAGGTCCAGAGCCTGGCCCCATGGATGAACAGAAGCTGAGGCTGCCTGGACCCAGGCCCACCATGCACAAGCAGACAGGGCAGCCTGCTCAGCCGAAATGCGTAATTCCTAGGGTTTCCTGGAAACATCTAGAAGGGCCAGCCTTCCACTACTGTCCTGAAATAGCACCAATCCTCAGAGGAGACCACTGTGAACGGCTAGGGAGGGAGGCTAGAAAGTCCCACCATGACAGGACAGCAGTGGCCATGCTGAGCTGTTGGAGGTTGCACACCGGGGGCAGGAGGCTGCATGAGGGTCATCCTCTTCCCGGGACCTCTCCCCTCTGGCAAGTCAGGAGTGGGTAGTTCCCACAGCCGGCCACTGAATCTCTCTTACAGGAAGCTCCTGTCTCCAGGGACATATGTGACAGTCCTTTGTTCCCTGTCTAAATTGCTCTGAAACTTCCTTTGGGGGGGGGTGGTCTGGATGATCACAGCTGCAGATGGAGTGGGCTCAGCAAGGGCCAGGCTGATGCTGTTTGGAGGGCCCAGCCTGTGAGCTGCCACCTACTCTTCTTTGACCCCACTGAGCTCCAGGCGAGGGCCTCAGGCAACCGGCCTCAGCAGGTCAACAGTGGAGCTGAGGCTAAAGGGACTGTGAGGCCTGGGGTCTCCTGGATCGCAGCCATAGCAAGGGCTGAACCCGCACACAGCATGACTGGGCTAAGGATGTTAGTGCGTGCACACATACAAACATGAGGAAACATAGGATGACACTATGCCTAGGGATGGGGTGAGATACCCGTTGGTAGTATTCAAAGATACATACAGGCGTGCACGAAGCACACAGGCACTTGTACATGCATCCACACAAGACATACATGCCCTCATCAGCCAGCAGCTGCATACCTGGCCCCTCCTCTGCAACTAGAGCCCAGCTAGGCCACCAGACACTGCCAGATAGAACATGACCCGGGGCTGCAATGCGAGGCTGCCACCTGGCTGGGTGAGTACACTGTGGGCACCGCTGATGCCCAGGGCTGAGGAGAGATACCCATTGGTAGTACAGGGGTGTACACAAGAGAAGTGCTCTCTCTCCCCTGAGTGGAGGATGCCCACTACCACAGTATCCTCATAACGAGCTCTCAAGGGCTTTGGCAGACTGTCACGCTCTATCTCACCCCAGTGGCAGCTCCAGGGTTCACCCTAAGCTTGCTGAGTTCACTAGAGTGATGACTGCCCAAGGAGGCAAGGTGAAGTGGCCTCCTCCGGGCCCCGGGGACATAGGCGTGGAAGGACCAGGGAAGCTTACTTCTGACTGGCGGCCAGCACGTCCAGGATGTTGGAGAAGAGGTGGTGGTACTCTGTCTGCGTCATAGTGGCCTTCAGCTCCCGGTTCTGCAGGAACTCGGTCACCAAGATGCTCAGGCTGTGCAGATAGGAGAACTCAGACGTGAGGATCTCGAAGATGGCCTGCACAAGAAGACGACGCTCAGAAGGACCGGATGAGCTGTGGCTCAACTGCTTGATCCGCACGGAGGTGACCAGGACCCACAGGGCCTGACCCTGCTGGGCGAACACTCCACTACTGAGCCGTGTTCCTCATCCCAGGCCAGGAGTCTGGTCCCTGCCTGAGGAGGCAAAGGTGGGCTGCCCCTCATGTTCCTTGAAGACTGACAAGGCAGCGAAAGGGGCTGCTGTGTCTGGTCCATGACGCAGCCAGTAGGGGTAGGTTGAGGTGAGGGTGTCACTGTGGCTCTTGTTTGTAACTCCCAGGGTCCCGTGTGGCCCACGCCATATCCAGGGACAGCTTGGGCTGTCGCCAGCTCAGCACTTCCCACCCAGTGAGTGGTCTTACCTCCTGCCTCTTCCGCTCCTCCATTGACAGTGTGTCCAGCACACCTGACTCCAGCACCTGAGGAGAGCACAGGCCAAGGAGCTATGGGTCACAGGCCCTATAGATGGAGCCAGGTCCCCACTTCCATCCTCCTTGGGCCAGGAGGACACAGCAGCCTGGAGGGGGCAGAGCTGCCTTCAGCTGTCAATTCTCTCTCTCTCCTCAGCTTATCTTCCTCCCGGGACGGTGCTGCTCCATCTCCAGAGCCCTGGACCAGGCCAGGAAGATGGACAGGGAGTCCAGAGGGGGCATGCGTGGTGTGTGTGTATGTGCATGCGTGCGCGTGGTCAGAGAGAGCCACCTGGCAGCTGAATCAGAGTCCTGCCAGGGAAGGCACAGGCTGTAACCACCTGCACTCTTCACCCACCCCCTTGTGGATGGCCAATGGTCCCCAGGCGCCTTAGTGTGGCTCCCCAACACCTACTGATATAGAGCATGTCAGGGCAGGTTGGGCCACCACAATGCTCAGCCTCTGCCAGATAGAAAACCACCTCCATTTGCATTCTCCTACCCACAGGCTGGGCAGAGGCACTGTCAACTGTGTGTGGGCCCACTGCAGCTTTCCGAGCTTGGGTAGGCCAGGCTCTAAATACTAGGCAGTAGGGCCTGGCGTGGTGGTATATGTCTTTAATCCCAGCACTCTGGAGGCAGAGGCAGGTGGATTGCTGTGAGTTCAAGGCCAGCTTGGTCTACAAAGTGAGTCCAGGACAGCCAACGCTACACAGAGAAACCTTGTGTCAAAAAACAAAACAAGAGCCGGGCGTGGTGGCGCACGCCTTTAATCCCAGCACTCTGGAGGCAGAGGCAGGCGGATCGCTGTGAGTTCAAGGCCAGCTTGGTCTACAAAGTGAGTCCAGGACAGCCAAGGCTACACAGAGAAACCTTGTGTCAAAAAACAAAACAAAACAAAAAAAATCCGAACAACCCTCTAAAAAACGCTGGGCAGTATTATGGGGTTCAGTGTGATGGGGGCCCCATCCCAGACGGGGGGATAACCTTCCCCCCAGCTGCCAGCAGGATAATAAATGTGTACTTCTGGACGTCCCGACCTATGAAACACAGAGTCTGCCTTACCTGGCCCCTCCCTGGCTGGGGTCCCACTGTAGGCACTCTTACGGGGGTCCCCCAGCCCCCACAGTAGGCAAACAAGTGCCGGGGAACTGAGATAAAGGCTGGGTATACCAGCCCCACAGCCTGCGTAGGATGGGGGGTCACGTCCCTCACGCTGTGTTCCCCACGCACGGGGTTCACCATTCTGTCCTGCTTTCGACTGAGCCCTCACACCTGGGCAGGACCCCATCTCCAGTGTGGGGGGCAGTGGGGAGCCCACACTCTCTGTTTCTGCTCCTTTGGGGGCCTTTCCCTGCCCCAGTGAGATGAGGGTCCTAGGAAAGGGGCTCCCTGTGCTCACAGTGCCCCTTTAGGTCAGACTGCACAGGGCTTTCCGCCACACACAGAAGACAGACTTATAGCTCATTCCAGGGACTGCCCCAAGGACCCAGCCAGCCCCACCCCACAGGCCAACTGTGCATGCCAGCAGCTGCTTGAACTCCCTAGACGGTCCCGGGCCACCACCACAGCTGGGTGAAGACCGTGGGTCCCCTCCGGTGTTGAGGATGGGTGTGGGACTCCCTTACCTCTGGGAGCTGGCTCCAGGTGAGCTGGGCAGGCCGGTAGCTCTTGACCACAATGGTGGTGTCCGCTCTCTGAGATCCCCCGGGGCTGGAGGGTTCATCAAGCACGTCATCATCAGACTCGTGGCTGGTGTTCAGACCTCGCTCTCGGATCTCCTGGTATAACCGGGGATCTGGGGAGAGCAGAGCCACCTGTCGGTAGGAGGGTCTGGGGGTGGCCTGACCCTCCCAAAGGCCCCACAAAGCTCTCAAAAACATGTGGGCCCTGCTGGGGCCCACTACGTCCTGCAGTGGTGCGAGGACTGCCTGGGAGGTGGTAGCATTCCAGTGTAGAATGTGGCACCCAGGTCAGGCGGATGGTAGTAGCTACACAGGCCCAGGAACACCCTCAACCGGGTTGGCCCATGCTGGGCTGGGCTGGCTACTACCATCCGCCTGCACCTGAGACTGGGGTGGTGCTGTTGCTTCACACAGGGAGTTTTTCAGAGATTTCCCCAGCCCCTCAGGGGCTTAGAGATAGTTGTGTTCTGCCCTATGGCCACCTACTGAGCTGACATGGCCAGGAGGGAGGGACATTCTTACTGGAGTCACCTTGTCTTGGCAATATCTAAGCCTCAGTGGGACCAGGAAGACAGGACGACATTGGTCATTACTTTCTTGTGAGCTGTGGTACCCAGCAGACTCTCTTCACACCAGGAAGATTTCATGCAGAGAACAGAGGTGAACGTCTGCCTCACAAGGCCTGATGCCCTACAATCCAGCCTGGATTCCATTGGATACTCACGAGAGTGTGGGGCTAGGCTGTCCCCTTGGGTCACACAGTCACACCAACTGGGATCTGTGTTCGATGTCCTGCCCGGCCTGACCTCACTTTCTCAGACCCACACAGCCCCCGGATTGGCCCTGCTGAGACCCCCTTCCCAGCCATGCTCAGCCCTCAGCGTCCCCAGGGTCCCCTTACCATCTTTGAAAGAGCCCTTGTGTGCACGTTTCCGCCCCAGAGTTTTCTGCAGACAAGAAACAGAAACCCCAGCAGTCAGTGGAGAGAGGGAGGCGTGGGCTGTTGCTAATGGCAGCCCAGAGATTGTAAAGAGATAGCCTGATGGGAGGGGGCTTTGCCAGCTCCAAAGGATGCTCATAAATCCTAGTCTCACAAAGGCAAAAGCTGGAGCTCAGGCCCAGGAAGGCTGCCTAGGGGAGGGGCCAAACCAGCTAAGAGGTGTTACCTGGACAGGGGGTGAAGGGGGGGTGGGTCTGCAGAAAAGCCAAAGTGGGTCAAGCGCCACTGGTTGGGGAGGGGATCACAGAGGCAACCAAGGGCAGAGCCCTGGGGAACCCCAATTCTGCAGCTCCAGCCAGCGCCCCCTCCTTGGCTGGCATTTTCACAGGCACACGGGTTCCAGGGAAGGGTGGGGCAGTTTGGGAATTCCCCTCACTGGCCCGAAGAGCGCTATGCTCCCAGCCTGGCTCCTTCTCACCTGCCCCAAGGCCCCTGCCTCTGCCATTCCAAATCCTTCTACTTTAATCCATTAGCCTTGAGACTATGGAGAGCCCAGAGCCTCCCCCACTGTCACCTGGTGGCCCTGGACACCCTCAGGGTGCCCTCTCTGCACCAGGGTGGCCACGGCTTGGTTAACCCAGCACAGGGCATGCAACAGGAACTCGGCTAAGCGTGCTGATCATGGCTGTCTCTACTGAGCTGAGGACTGAGTGCAGCCTGGGCTGCCTGGACACACAGGCCACACCTCAGCCAACCTGGAGCCACGGGAGCTTGTAGTGACATTGCTGTGTGCTGGTGGCTATCACTCGACTGGTGTCTGCATCTCTCAGAGCCAGGCTGTGGTTCAGGGTCTAGGGATGACGCCTAAGTGTGTTCTTCCCATGTGCTGTGTACAGCTCTAAGCATGTTCTCCCATGTGCTGTGTACAGCTCTAAGCATGTTCTCACATGTGCTGTGTTCACCTCTAAGCATGCTCTCCCATGTGCTGTGTACAGCTCTAAGCATGTTCTCCCATGTGCTGTGTACAGCTCTAAGCATGCTCTCCCATGTGCTGTGTACAGCTCTAAGCATGCTCTCACATGTGCTGTGTACAGCTCTAAGCATGTTCTCACATGTGCTGTGTACAGCTCTAAGCATGTTCTCCCATGTGCTGTGTACAGCTCTAAGCATGCTCTCCCATGTGCTGTGTACAGCTCTAAGCATGTTCTCCCATGTGCTGTATACACCTCTAAGCATGTTCTCCCATGTGCTGTGTACACCTCTAAGCATGTTCTCCCATGTGCTGTGTACAGCTCTAAGCATGTTCTCCCATGTGCTGTGTACACCTCTAAGCATGCTCTCCCATGTGCTGTATACACCTCTAAGCATGTTCTCCCATGTGCTGTGTACACCTCTAAGCATGCTCTCCCATGTGCTGTGTACAGCTCTAAGCATGTTCTCCCATGTGCTGTGTACACCTCTAAGCATGTTCTCCCATGTGCTGTGTACAGCTCTAAGCATGCTCTCCCATGTGCTATGTACAGCTCTAAGCATGTTCTCCCATGTGCTGTGTACAGCTCTAAGCATGTTCTCCCATGTGCTGTGTACAGCTCTAAGCATGTTCTCCCATGTGCTGTGTACAGCTCTAAGCATGCTCTCCCATGTGCTGTGTACAGCTCTAAGCATGTTCTCACATGTGCTGTGTACAGCTCTAAGCATGTTCTCCCATGTGCTGTGTACAGCTCTAAGCATGCTCTCCCATGTGCTGTGTACAGCTCTAAGCATGTTCTCATGTGTGCTGTGTACAGCTCTAAGCATGTTCTCCCATGTGCTGTGTACAGCTCTAAGCATGTTCTCCCATGTGCTGTGTACAGCTCTAAGCATGTTCTCCCATGTGCTGTGTACACCTCTAAGCATGTTCTCCCATGTGCTGTGTACAGCTCTAAGCATGCTCTCCCATGTGCTGTGTACAGCTCTAAGCATGCTCTCCCATCTTTGGAACATGCTACAGCCATCTTCACTCATATATGGGGAAACTGAGGCTCAGAAGTGCCAGGAATCTGTTAGGAGGGTCACAAAGCTACAAAGGCCCATCCCAGGCCCTTCATGGAAGCTGACTGAGCCCTTAAGGAATCTGAGAGAAGCACCTGGCAGAGAAGCCCCGCCCCAGCCCCCTCCTGCCCCCACCCCCCAAGCGCCGTATCCTGGGAAGCTGGCTGGAATGGCTGTGGTAGAGTCTAGTGGACCCTGACAAGGTGAAGGGTGAAGGAGAGGCCACTCCCTGACATGGCCTCCCTGCCTGGTGGCTGTCTACAACGGATGGAAGCCTGGACCTTCATAACGCTAGGACCCCAAACCATTCTTCTCAACAGCTGGGCTGCACCATGGCTCAGTGAAGGGCTCTGTCCCACCCAGGCGGTGTCCCACCAGCAGCCCAAGCCTGGTTTTGCTAAAGCATTATCTGAGAGGGAGGCTGGCTCTCTGGCTCCACATTTGTTTGGGGGGGGTCAAGAGTGGCTAGTTCCCTCTGCTCTCCACTCTGGGTATGGAGACGTGGGGGTGTGGAAGAGTCCCACGAGCCCAGGACGGATCCAACCAAAGTAGGAGGGCCAGGAGCCTGTACCTAGCTAGGGTCAATCACGGCTGCCTCCATGCCCGATGCAGACGTGCGAGACACAGCACCAGGCCGGCTCTCTGCCTGGAACTCCCGGGGTGGGGGTGGGGGAATAGAGACACCGCCCACTCTGCTGTCATGGCAGGCCCCTACCTTGTTTTTGGCCGGGCACCGGGCAGGAGG
The DNA here is from genome assembly GCF_903995435.1 of Acomys russatus. NCBI lineage: Eukaryota > Metazoa > Chordata > Mammalia > Rodentia > Muridae > Acomys > Acomys russatus. The sequence goes on from NC_067165.1 coordinate 45,711,539, forward strand.
CGGAGCGGCCTCCTCAGCGAGGGCCTGGAGCTTGGGGCCGAGCTGGACCGAGTCCGCCTTGCTGCTGGGTGGCCCCGGGCCCCTCATGGCTGCCCGGTAGGACTGATTCCTCAGATTTCTCTTCAGGTTTGCACCAGCACCCGTGTCCATGTCCATGTCATCCAAAGAGAAGCTGGGGGCCGCCACGAGCCGAGGATCCCGCCGCCGCGCGGCCTCCTTGCTGAGCACAGCTGCCCCAAAGCTCTGGTGACGCGCTGGGGACTTGGTCTTGGCCTTGCTAGCCACGGCCAAACTCTTAGGGATGAGCTGCTGGGTGCCCATCTTGAGGGCCGCGGGGCTCTGCGTGCTGAGGATGATGGTGGGTTGTGGCTCTTCATCTCCCTGGGGTGGCTGGAGGGGTTCTGAGGCTTCGGGCTCAAAGGCAGCGTTGGTTCTGGCTCTCAGAGAGCTCCGGACCATGGGGAGCCCCGGCACCGGGTTCCCATTGGCGTCCAGTCTCAGCTCTGCGTGGAAGCGGTACTCCAGCAACTTCTCATCCAAAGAGCTGTCAGAATGTCTCTGGGACATGCTGGGTGGCAGAGGAGGCCCTGAGAGAGGGAGACGTGAGAGGCTCGGGGGGGCTCCTGTGTATAGTAGCTCCCTGGTGTCCAATCCTAACCTAACAGCTCTCAGGCAAGGACAGGAGAGCAGGGCTGGCTGTGGCTGATCACCAGGCTCCTTACCTGGCTGGGGTCTGGGCTTATCTGAAGATGGCCGGGGGGGGGGGTTGGGGGTGGGGTGGGTGGGTGGATGGGGGAGTACATGCCTCAGGCAGGCAGCTATTTTGAGATGAGGGGCCTGGTGGGACTAGCCTGTGGCTGGACTGAGCCTCAGGAACCACCACCTTGACTCCCTGACACAGCTAAGTCCTGGGCAGGTTGCAAATAAGGGCAGGTCTGTGGCTGGGCTCAGAGGGCCACAGAGGCCAGGACCAGAATCCTGGCTAGGTCCCTTTGCTGGTACCTGGGTACTTTGTATGTGGTTTCCATGGGGACAATTACGGTTTCTCGAGACTGTAGCCAATGTTATGGGTGTGGCCGTGGCCTGCCTCTGCACTCCTGCAAAGGGGATGGGCTATCCAGAGGCCCAGGGGCCTGCTGGGGACACGCGTCTGATGCCTGACCCTGACAACAACGTAAGGATCAAGCAGGACGGAGGGTGGAAGAAGGTGACACAACCTCAGCACAGCCGTCCTCTTCAGTGGCCGTCAGCCACAGATGTAGCAGAGCCCGGCTCCAAGTGAAAGCCTGGCTGCTTGCTCTTCTCCTGGCCAAGCACACTTTCCCGTAGCACTCTCCCCAACACACACCTGTACCTCCCATGTTCCTGAAGCTGGGGGCGTCCACAGTGCCAGCCTTGGGAGTGCCAAGGTGAACCCTGCATCACGGAGCAGGTGAGATGGCAGCAGGAGCTTCCACCTGAGTCAGCCGTGGGGGCTCACTGTCCCGTGACAGCCACCACCAGCATGCTGCTACTCGGCGGCTCCATCTGTCCACCCCAGCAGCTCCAGCACCCCAAGCCCGTCTCCGACTCCTTTCTCCTCAGCATCGGCCTGCCTGCCCCTGTCCTGCCACCCCGGCCTATCTACCACTCAGGCAATAGAAGGCAGCCCTGAGCACTGGCTTCCAGGTTCCCTATTTCTCTCCTCAGCACCAGCATTTTCTGTTCCCCCTGGGTGCAGCACGGTGCTAAGTTTGGCTAACAGGAGGGATGTGACCGTGAGGAACAGGTGTCCCTTCTAGGCAGGGAATCTCACAGGCCTGTGACCCAGAGGCTGACGTGAACAGAGCTGGATACAGCAGGAGCCGCCAGCCACAGTAAACGTCAGTCTGGGAGTGTCATGTGGGAACCAGTCCTCAGCACTGACCACGGTGCTACCACTTACCTCTGTGACTTGGGGTCCTCCACACTTGTCAGGAGATGCCCTGCTGCGGGTCTGGAAACCCGGGGTCCTCAATGATTGAAAGTGCCACCTCTTGGTTTCAGTTTCAAATCTGCAAAGTGGGGTCAGTCAGAACAATGCTGTCGCCTGAGACTATCCTAACAGGCTCCTAAGTGACCTGCAAAGCCCATTAAAACATCCCTGGCACGTCACGCTGCACTGATATTGAAGCCAGAACTCGGGGAGTCTTTAATGCAAAGTGGGGAAACTTTGCTCTGTAACTACTTTCCATTTTATTTATTTATTTATTCTAAAAACAAAGGAGCCAACACAGAGGAAGCCTTTTATGTGCCCAGAGCTCTATAGGTGGCAATGGCATGCACCCAAGAGTGCCTAAGAGGGCCATGGAGACACTGGGGAGGCTGGGACAGGAGGCTTTTGAGTTCAAGCCCAGCCTGGGTCACATACACAGTGAGACTCTTATCTCGCCAAAACCAAAACCAGCCCCAAGCAGGTCCCAGGTGATAAGAAAGAGCCTTGCAAGGGGGAAGTTTGATTTTTCAGACAGTTAAATGAGGCCCCATGTCCCTGACCCACATCGTGGGGGTGGGGGGTGGGGGGTGGGGGAGCGAGGCTCTGGGCTCAGCATTGGGCCACAATGCTCCCTTGTCATTTGCCCCGGGCTCCATCCAGGATCATACCCCACCGTGTGGTACCTACCTGCTCTGCCCAACGGCCTGAGCAGGACTGGAAAGGACATTGCCCTTAGAGTTACCACCAGGGTGGGGGTGGGGACAAGGGCTGTTTGGATGGGTTCAGGGCCTTGGGAACTGATGACTCTCTTGGCCTCCTCGCAAGAGTGCCAAGACTGTACCCAGCAGTCTCTCTCTGAAGAGGACAGGGCAGGACTGGCCACACTCCCAGAGCAACTGTAAGGCACCCAGGAAGCTAGCTGTGTCCCAGCTCACCCCCAGAAGCCCCAGGCTCTTCTGGCTGTAGAGGCTCTTAACGAAACTACCCCAAGAAGCTGAGTGCAGCTGAGCCTCACTGGCCCCAGGGAGGGGTGGGCTGAGGCCTGCTGCCCTGCGAGCAGGGGAGTGTGCATTCCTAAGGACATTCCAAGTTGGCTGAGCATGATAGCAGTCACACCAGGCCTCCCCCAGAGAGCTGGCATCTGTCACACACGTGTGCTGTAAGGCAGGACTGCACCGACCAAGGTCCCACGCCCAAGTTAACTTGTCAGTTTACTGAGGCCTGGAGAGGTTGGCTTAGCTGTCTTCTGGTGTCCCAGGACAGGCTTCTTGTGCAATTCCTTTGCACAGTGATAATTTTACTCATAAAGAACAGACCACACAGAGAGGCCCAGCGTCATTAGCCCTATCAGCAAACATGCATCGCTCCTGAGCTCAGGCTTGTAGGACGGCACAGGCAGCGGCCTCACCCAGCAGAGGGCAAAGTCCATTCCAGGTCCAGAAGGTGCCCAAAGGGAATCTGCTGGGAGTGGCTTTTGTTCCCAGCCTGGCACCACACCCACAGGTCTGGCAAACAGCCTGCTGGGACCCCAGAGAGCTGGGCTGAGGGCTACAGATACCTGCCCTGTCACTGAAAGGCCTGCTGGACACATCCTGAAGCTGTCCCATCCCCACACAGCTTTTCTGACACCAGCCACTCTCTGGAAAGGGAGCTGGGCTGCACGGCCATACATAGCATAGCCACAGGGCTGCACGCTCAGTGGCCTGCCTTCTGTTAATCATTTCTACCCTGTGCACAGTCAGCTCTCCTGGTAACCTCCCACTGATGGACCAGTTTGGCTTCTCCGTGCTCCTTGAGAGTCTGGGCCCTCTGTGCAGGGCCCACTTCCGGGTCTTCCCAGGCACCCTCCTAGCTCAGGGTGGGGGTTGGGCGGGTAAGAGGTGTTCCTTAGGCTTGGCTCTGGCTGACCTCAGGCCTCTAGGGCTAAGCAAACCCCAGGCATCCTCTCAGGAAGAGCCTGGAGGCAGATTTTTAATGTCTTTAGGTGTGTGAGTATTTGTATGTATGTATGTGTGTGTGTATGTATGCACGCACATATGTGCATCATGGTGCCCGCAGAGATCACAAGAGGGGATCAGAACCTCTGGAACTAAAGTTAAAGATGGTTATGAGCCACCATGTCGGTGCCAGGTGCCAAGAACAAGTGCTCCTAACTGCCGAGTCATCTCTCTGGCCCCAGATCTTTATTTTCTTTTTCATTTTTGAGGAAGGCCTCACTGTGTAGCCCTGGCTGGCCTGGAAATGTATATGTAGACCAGGCTGGCCTCAAACTCAGAGGTCTACGGTCCTCTCTTTCCTGCCTGCTGGGATTAGAGGCATGCGCCACCAAGCTTGGCAGCGGGTAAGATTGTGATTGCCAGGATATTTCTCTCTCCTCAGGTTTACCCTTCCCACTGGGGATAATTTCCCTCTGGAATCTGGAAGAATCCTTTTCACTTTTTGCGGCTTCTTGGCACCCTCAGACCTTCCTCAGAGGGTGACTTGTATTCCTCCCTACCCTGGCCCAGCCCTGTAGAAAGAAGGTTTGCGTCCCGGGTTCACTTACTGAGCGAGGTGCCAGGTGGACTTTCCAACCAGCTTGTTCCTATTTTTTTTTTTTTTTTAATGCCTGTGTCTGCGTGCTGTTTGATATTATGTCCTGGATAAATTCTTCCCTCTCCTCACCCCCACTGGGAGACCACCCTGGGACCTCATCCATGCCGGGAAACTGCTATACCACTGAGCTATGTCTCCAGCCCCTCACCGAGGTAGGGGTGTGTGTGTGTGTGTGTGTCTGTCTGTCTGTCTGTCTGTCTGTCTTCCTAGATTGCCCAGCTTGGCAGCCTTTGAATCTGTGTTCCTCCTGCTTGAATTGAACCTCCCGCCTGGGGCACTGGGCGTCTGGCTGGTTTTTAGATAATTTCTTGCACTGTTTTTCCTTTCTGGAACACGTACTTATCAAGACCGGAGCCTCCGACAGTCCCCTAGTTTCTTATGCTCCCTTCTTTACTTTTCTCATTTCTTTGTCCTCCTTTTGGAGATGACCCCACTCAACCTTCTTCCACTTGTCATTTCTAGGCCCCCACAAAGGGCTTTCGGGGGGCCTCCAACCACCACCCCCACTGCTCTTCATTCCTAGCACCCTGTTCTTGTTTCACGAATGCAACATCTTCTGTTAACTCAGAGGCGAGAATCGCATCTTCTCCCCGCAGGCAGGCAGCTGCTGGCCACGCACTCTCTTCCTCTTGTCTCCCCTTGGCCTTGGGCTCCCAGACATGAAACTTCCAAAAAAGCTGCTTTAACTCCTGGTGCTGCTGTCAGGCCCACGAGACCCAAGGGTACCGGCTCGTCCTGGGGGCTGTAGACAGACTCCCTGCTCCATCCAGCCCATATCTCCACGGGGCAGCCTTCCCTTCAGACTGGCTGGCTTCTGACTCTTGGTTTGCCAAGACGCTCGCAGCACAGGGACTTCCAGGGCAACACTAGCCATGGCATCCACCAACAGTATTTCTGAGAGTGGGGTGTGAGGCCTCCCAGACTCCGCATGGGCTAGGGTGTGTCTTCTCCCTGTCTTGGGCACCCCAGGCTCACCGGGGAAGGGGCATGGAAGCACCCCCAAAGACACCTTCAGCAGGAGCTCCCAAGTCTGAGCCTTTGGGATGCACGAAGGCTCTTGTGCCCACAAACACCGGGCTCAATTCTCACGCTGATGCCGGCACTCTCTCTGTCCTGCACCCACCTCTGTCTCACGGAAGCAGCAGCTCTGGTGCTCTGTGAGAACCAACAACTTGCCCAGGGTCTCTGGTTAAAACGAGCAGAATCTGGGCCAGAGCCACTGAGCAGACCCCTATGTAACAGTGAGGGTAACTTTTGGCTGCTTCTGCTCAGGGTGACCTGGAGATGCCCCCCAGACCCCCACACAACTGTCAGTGCAAACAAATCCTGGGGCTCACAAGTAGCAGAACCATGGGGCAGGGCGCCAGGTAGAGCCAGTGAGGTGGTGACAGACATCTCAGGGGACCACTGTGGTGTGGTCCTGGGTGGGTGGGCCTCTCTGCACCTGATCCTTGGCTCCTTCATCCTTTCAGGCAGATCAGCTTCCCACACATCTTGCACCTGTGCTGCTTTCTAGTTCCCACCTCCCCCACCCCACCTCCAGCCCCCAAGCCTCGTTTCTTCCTAGTGTGAGCCTGTTGCAGCTGGTCACAGCTGGTCATAGGAACCCAACTGACCCTGAGTCTGAGAGGCTGTGCCCCACTGGGGGCCCTCGTCACCAGCTCTGACCCTGTGCTATCTCTACCTGGCGGGGATCATCGTCAGCCAACCACAGTGGTGGCCTTGTGCTTGGGCAACTCCGACTGGCCGAGCTGGATTTGGAGGCGCATCCAGCTCTTTCCAATTGCCTGTAGGCTGAGCTCAGAGGGTCTCAGATGAAGGCAGTTGTGCCCACCTGGAGGCAATTTGTAACATCTGAAGACATTGCCAGCCTGGTCTACAGAGTGAGTCCAGGAACAGCCAAGGCTACACAGAGAAACCTTGTCTCAAAAACAAAACAAAACAAAAAAACATCTGAAGACATCACTGGTCACAGCCACTGGCATCCTGTGGTCCGAAGCCAGGATGCCAGGGTCTGCTGAGCTTAGTAAAGCAGCCTGCTAACAGCCAACTGGAGCAAAGGCTCCAGCACCGCCAAGGTGGGGGAACCTGACCATAGCTAGTCACTCTCCCCCACCAGGCGAATCCAGTCTTACAGCCCATGACACCCACCTATCACTCCCTACTCCCCTTTCACATCCCACAAGCCCTAGTGGCTGGTACCCACAGGCATCCCTAAGGGAGTCTGGGCTGGGGAAATAGAGTCCTGACCTTTTGGGAACCTGGGGCCTCCACCGCCCACTTCACCAGCCGAAAGACAGGCCCACAGAAGGTACCCTCTTGCCGGCTGTGTCTTCCTTCGGGCCCCTCCCCAAACTTCTGGCCCTAGACGGAGAGTGTCTTCCTCAGCTGCAGGGACAGAGGGAACGTGAGCGCCTGGGTCAAGCCCCAGCCAGTGAGAGCACAGAGGAGGAGCCAAGCTCTGAGGCCCCATTTTGACCTAGACGGCTGTTCTCAAACCAGGAACTGGATACGGACGGCCGGATTCTGGACTCATGGCGCCACAGAGGGACGGTCACCTGAGCACTATGTCAGAGTGACAGGCAATGCCAAGACGGGTCTGGAAACCAAAACCAAAACCTCCAGGCCAAGTGGCCAAAGAGAAACGGCAACCACCACCTCCCGTGCAGCAGCAGCCGCCCTATGTCTGCGACCACAGACAAGCCATGGGAACTCCAAGGGACTTTACTTGTGGGTGGGGAGTAACTGCCCTGTGGGAGGTGTGACCCTAAGGACAGGGCTGGGGATGCGATGGCTCAACAGAAAAGAGCACCAGCTGCTCTCCCAGTGGACCTGGCTTCAAGTCCCAGCACTCACATGGTAGCTCACAACTCTAACTCTAATCCCAAGGGGATCCTCTGCCTCCCGGGAGCACCAGGCACACCTGTGGAGCACATCCATACACACAGGCTTAAACACATAAAATAAACATCTTTTTAAAGGGGGGGGGGTTGGCTTTAGGTGATTGAAGAAGGTGATGTGGCAGGGTACCCCTACCTAGCTCTTTCCACCTTGTTCTCGGGTGACTGAACCCTTTCTTTTTCAAGGAAGCCCAGGGACCCTGGCCTCCACCAGGCAGTGCCGCAAGCAATGTTGTGGGCGGAGGGTTCTCACAGGGCCATGGGCATCCTAACAGCACGGTCTGATACACGGGGTTGTCCCCAGACTGGAACACAGCAGCTTCAGACTGAATCAACTGAGCGGCTTGCTTGAATTCACACAGGGCAACTTTCAAGCCGAGCGCCCACATACCTGCGTCGGAAGCCAGGGCTATCAGGGCACACCGGCATACAGTCACGAATGGACCCCGCACACTGTACCTGGGACCCTGCAGGTCACTAACGTGACTGAACACACCCAAGCATCCACTTTAGCGGCTATCAGGTGTAAGGTGGCACGAGGCGGGTCACGCCCCTCGTTCTTGGAGCCCATCTGAATAGATCATCTTTCTAGCTCCCGGAAGAGTCACTTCCACGTCCCCGGGACTTCCCAGGAGTCTCTGCGTCCTAGTGTCTGACCCTGCCTGGCGCTAAGTGTCCCTCGGATTGCGGCTCAGGGCAGCCAAGCTCCAGGTCCCCAGCTGGGAGCTAGAGGGCGGGGCGCGACATTGTCGCCTAGGTCCTAAGGGGCTAGAACGGAGACCGGAGGGGTGCACGGGCGCTCCGGGCGCCTCAGGGGCCCTTCCTCTCCAGTCTGGGACTCACCTGTATGCGCCGAGGGGCGGCCGGGAGGGTGCAGCCTGCAGCGCCGCTGGGTCGGTCCTCGCGTCTTAGTCCAGCCGGCCGGTCCCGCCCTCTCCACTTCCTGCGCGCCGGGCAGGCGGGCGGAGCCCCGGCCAGGTGGGCTCCACTGCTGGCTGCGCGGCGGGAAGGCGGGGCGCGCCCTGAGCACCTGCTGCACCTGGGCGGTCACACCTGGCCGCGCAGACTGCGTCGCCGCACTATCTGGGCCCCGCCTGCGTTCACGTGACCTGTCTGGTGGTTCGGGCCAGAGTCCGCCCGCGGGTACTGTCTATACTCTCCCTCTGGCTTCTACGCCCGCTTCCTTCCTGGGCCTCTCTTCTAGATCCGCCGCCTCCTCCAGGAAGCCTTCTGAGGGAGAGCTCGGGCTTGTGGGAACCTGTTTGCTGACGGAAGGCCCCACCCTCTGCATTCTTTGCAGCTAGCTAGCTGCTTCAGGGCAGCCCTGGCCAAGATCTCCCACCATCCCATTTTATAGAGAACTCCTCTGAGGGCTGGAAATTATGCTAGCCACACAGGTCCGGCCTGGTTCTCCTGAGCTCAGGAAAACAGCTATGTCTATGTAGTGTCCTCAAGGATGTGGTTGTAACAGCCCGCCCTATGAGGGTTTTAGGGGGCAAGCTTCCCCCTGTGGGAAAGGATAGTACTGCACCTCCAAAGTGCCACCAAACCTGAGCCCCCAAGGGTGAGAGGGGAGACACACAGGCAAGAGTCACAGTGAGTGCAAGGGTCAAGAAGTGGAGGGAACATGGCCAGGGGGCAGCCTGAAGTGGGGGGGGGGTCAGAGAGAGAGAGACAGGGTGAGGGGGGGGGGGTAGGGGGGAGCGAGAGCACAGAGTGAGGTGAGGGCAGAGGGTGGGAGTGACCAGCCCCCGTGCAACAGCAGGGTCCTCTTAGAGGCAGAATGGTCAGAATTGGCCGGCCCTGGCCATCCTGCCTCTGCCTGGTATGGTCAGTCCAGACTCGCCTTCCCCAGGCTGCCTCAGGTTCCCGAGAGGGGGAGTTACAAGCATGCTCTATCTGGCATCTTAGTTATTCGTGATGCAACATTGAGTTCAGATGCTTTGGCATCTCCAAGACACCTCAAAACACGGCCACAGAGCAGACCCAGAGTCACAGCAGGACAAGAGGAGGGAGCTACCGTGAGCTCTTCTCTGTGGGGACCGTATCTGTTTGCACAGCTGTCTCTTACTGTGTCTCTTTGCCTCACTACGTACAGCCCAGGGTGTGTGTGTGTGTGTGTGTGTGTGTGTGTGTGTGTGTGTGTGTGTGTGTGTGTGTGTGTGTGTGTGTGTGTGTCAGGGACACAGTGAAGGTCTGGTGACCTGGGTGTAACCCAAGGCCCTGGGACGCAGTCAGTACTAGCTCCCTTCTGGAGCCACCTTATCTTCTGTTTTCCAGGAAAGACCTGTGTCCTCAAACCACAGTCCCCCCACACAGCTGTCCACGTGGTGGCCCTGGTAGGGTAGCTCAAGAGCTTGCCTCGTTGACCACTGCATTTCTGAGGGAGACAATGCTGTACACTCTGGGTTGGTGTTTTCTTGGCGACTACAGTGGGAGGGGTGTGCCCAGCTGGCACTCCTGTGTGTGCCCTGGGCTTCCTACACGGGGCAGCCTCCGACCTCAGCCCTGAAGCTGGTGGTTTGGTTGTGCCATCCTCTGCCGTTTCCTGTGTGATGTCATCTGGGCAGGTCACAAGCTGACCACAGGGCCAGGCCCAAATGGGCGTCAGTCACACTGGAGGGGCAAGAAGAGCTCAAAGTGACCAGTGGAACTCCCTGGGTCCCAGCTGGTGTGCGGCTAGGCTGCTCCTGGGAAAAGCTGGTTGTTGCTGCCCTCCTGAGGCAACTGTGGGGTATTGCACCCACGAAGCCGACCGTACCAGAAGCTACCTAGTGGTGGACAAACTGAGGCCAAGTGGGAGACTGAAGCCCACTGGAAGGCGAAGGTCAGGCAGGGAGGACTCTCACCCCAGCTTCCCAGAAAGATCTTGCATGTCAGCCCCTCCTGGCGCTGTCGCATCACCTCCTCCTTTAGTATCTGACTCTTAGGGAATTAAAAGACAAGGGGGGGGGAAGCCCTTTAATCCCAGCACTCTGGAGGCAGAGGCAGATGTATCGCTGTGAGTTCAAGGCCAGCCTAGTCTACAAAGCGAGTCCAGGACAGCCAAAGCTAACACAGAGAAACCCTGTCTCAAAAAACAAAACAAATAACAACAAAAACAAACAAACAAAAAGATGGGAGGGGGCAGGGGAAACCACAAGCACTAAACAGTTAACAGCAGGAAAAAAACTCAGATTCTGCTGGCAGTATCAACTGATGAAAAGTGTGTGTGTGTGAGAGAGAGAGAGAGAGAGATAGGGAGGGAGAGAGAGGGAGAGAGACAGAGAGAAAGACAGAGAGACAGGTTCTCACTGTGTAGCCTAGGCTGGCTTGGAATCAGGCCTACTCCTGTCCGTCTGTCTGTCTGTCTGTCTGTCTGGGATCTAACTCCTAGTCCCTCACCTTGTCCCATCATTTAGCTTTACGACCTGTAGCTGGTCAAAGGCAGTGGGCTATATGTACCTACTTTCACCTTCATGAAGGGTGCTGGGTCAAAGCCTGCACAGAACTCATGTCTGGAAGGTGAGACTACGTGAGTGGGCCACCTCTATGGCCTGTCCCGGGGGCATCTTTGCCCCCAAGTTTCCAGGTTGGGGAGAAAAGGTGGATCCCAGCCTTCCAGCCTTCATAGCTTTTGGTTCGTGCCCATCAGTGCTCACCACCCTGGCTGGCCAGTCAACAGAGAGGATTGTGGGCCAGGCCAGGCCAGGCCTAGTATCTGTGTAGATGGGAAACATCTGCATCTAGCTACCTCCAGTGAAGGAACCTGCTGACTGGCAGAGACTCGGAGCTGTCCTGGAAGCGGGCGGACCTCTACCTCATATGAAGGTGTGAGAGGGCCTGTCAGTAGCCTGCAAGCACAGCATGCTTGATTTGTAAAGGCAAACGTTGAATCTTAGGAATGTGTGAGGTTACAGCTCCAGTGCCAGGTGCCACAGTTATACAGGAAGGAAAGAAGCTGGGACCCAGGATGGAGGGAAAAACTGGGGACCAGAAGCAGACCCAGACTCAGTTCTAGTGATGGACAGTGGGTAACACTCGAGGCAACTAGCATGAGTAAGTCCAGGTGTGCGTGCATGCATGGGTGTCTAGTCCAGGTGTGTGTGCATGCCTGAGTGTCTGAGTCCAGGTGTGTGTGCATGCGTGAGTGTCTGAGCCTAGGTGTGTGTGTGTGCATGCCTGAGTGTCTGAGCCCAGGTGTGTGTGTGTGCATGCCTGAGTGTCTGAGTCCAGGTGTGTGTGTGTGCATGCCTGAGTGTCTGAGCCCAGATGTGTGTGTGTGCATGCATGCATGAGTGTCTGAGTCCAGGTGTGTGTGTGCATGTGTAGGTGTCAGAACCCAGGGCCCTAGGCATGGTGAAGGCTGTGCTGCTGAGCTGTACCCAGCTCCGTCCAGGCATCTAAGGGAACCAAAAGCACTATCTAAAGTGTAGTGAAAAGGCCAAGGAGAGACAGTGTTGGACCGTCTAACAGTATGTGTAAATGGAGGGTCGGGAAGGGGTGAGCAGGAGACAAGATGCTGAAAGGGAAACAGTTCCAGTTTGACACCTTGTCCAGTCATCATCCGAGACGCTTCCTCCAGCAGCAGATGGAGTGGATGCAGAGACCCACAGCCAGACATTATGAAGAGAGACAGGTCTCCACAGGGTCCCTCCCCCCAGAGCTTAGGGAGTACCATGGAAGAGGCAGAGAAAGATTGTAGGAGTCAGAAGGGATGTTAAACAGAGCCCACGGAATCACCTAAGCAGGACTCACACAGGCTCACAGAGACTGAGGCAGCGAGCACAGGACCTGCAGGAGTCTGCACCAGGCCCTCTGGGTATGTGTTGTGACTCTTGGCAACTGTGGGCGTGGGTGCATCCCTGACTCTTCTGCCTGATCTTGGGACTCTTTTCTTCCTATTGGGCTGCCTTGCCCAGCTTCAGTGTGAGAGCCTTCGCCTTGTCTTATTGTGTTTTGTTTTGTCATATTTGGGTGTTGTCTCTTGGAGGTCTGCTTTTTCCTGATGGGAAGGGAGAAGGAGTGAATCAGGGGAGCAGGGGAGGTAAGGGGAGAGCTGGGAGGAGTGAATCAGGGGAGCAGGGGAGGTGAGGTGAGAGCTGGAAGGAGTGGATCAGGGAAGAGGGGAGGTGAGGGGAGCGCTGGGAGGAGTGGATCAGGGGAGAGGAGAGGTGAGGGGAGCGCTTGGAGGAGTGGAGCAGGGGAGGTGAGGGGAGCGCTGGGAGGAGTAGAGCAGGGGAGAGGGCAGGTGAGGGGAGAGCTGGGAGGAGTGGAGCAGGGGAGAGGGGAGGTGAGGGGAGAGCTGGGAGGAGTGGAGCAGGGGAGAGGGGAGGGGAGGGGAGAGCTGGGAGGAGTGGAGCAGGGGAGAGGGGAGGTGAGGGGAGCGCTGGGAGGAGTGGAGCAGGGGAGAGGGGAGGTGAGGGGAGCGCTGGGAGGAGTGGGCGGGAGGGAGGTGAGGGGAGAGCTGGGAGGAGTGGAGCAGGGAGAGGGAGGTGAGGGGCGCTGGAGGAGTGGAGCAGGGAGAGGGGGGAGAGCTGGGGGAGTGGAGCAGGGGAGGGGAGGGGAGAGGGAGGAGTGGAGCGGGGGGGGGGGGGAGAGCTGGGAGGAGTGGAGCCAGCGGGAGTCGCAGGGGAGCGCTGGGAGGAGTGGAGGGAGAGAAAACTGTTGTTGTTGTAAGTATGTATTGTATGAAAGAAGAATATATTTTCAACAAAAACAGAGAAAAATTCGTGCCTGGAGAGACGGCTCGGAGGTTAAGGATACTGACTGCTCCTGCACAAAGAGAGAGAGAGAGAGAGAGAGAGAGAGAGAGAGAGAGAGAGAGAGAGAGAGAGAGAGAGAGAGAGAGAGAGAGAGAATTCAAAGTATGGATCCTGACAAAATGGCTCAGCAGTTAAAATCACTTCCTGTTCTTCCCACCCGAGTTTGGGTCCCAGCACCATGCTGGGTGGTCCACGACTGCCTGTCATGTCAGCTCCAAGAGATCTGATTCCATTTTCTGGTTTCTGACGCCCACGTCACATACCCACACGCCCACACAAATGAAAAAGTCTTCTAAAAAACTTCAAATTAGGGAGCTGGAGAGGTGGGTCAGAGGTTAAGAGCACCTACTACTCTTCCAGAGGTCCTGAGTTCAATTTCCAGCAACCACATGGTGGCTCACAGCCATCTGTAATGTGATCTGGTGCCCTCTTCTGGCCTGCAGGTGTACATGCGGGCAGAGCACTGTACTTAATAATAAATAAATCTTAAAAAACAAACAACCCCCCCCCCCAAAAAAAAAACCCAACTTTGAGCCAGGCAGTGGTGGCGCATACCTGTAATCCCAGCACTCGAGAGGCAGAGGCAGGTGGATCTCTGTGAGTTCGAGGCCAGCCTGGTCTACAAAGCGAGTCCAGGACAGCCAAGACTACACAGAGAAACCCTGTCTTGAAAAACCAAAACCAAACCAAACCAAACCCCCCAAAAAACCAAAAACCAACCAACCAACCAAACAAAAAACCCAAACCCAAAACCAAATACAAAAACAACCCCCCCCCCCAAAAAAAAAAAATTGAATTGCAGATGCATTGGATGAAATGCCCAACCAAAAGAACTGAAGGAATGGGCGGGGCGGGGGGCGGGGCGGAGGGCGGGAGGGGGTGTGGGGGAGGGGAGGGCGGAGGGCAGGGGGCAGAGAGGGCGGGGGCAGAGAGGGCGGGGGCGGGGGGGCGGGGGGCGGAGGGGGCGGGGCGGGGCATATTTTGTCTCACAATTTGACGGTGCAGAAGTCATGTCAGCAGGAGAGTGAGTCAGGGTCCCTTTATGGCGACAGTCAGAGCGCAGAGAGCAGCGAATGAGAGCCTGCCTTTAGCTCACTTGATCCGGTAGGATGACGCCTCCCAGGCCAAGCGTCGTTGTCTTCCAAACTCAGTCAATGCAGTCTAGAAGCGTCCACGTGCAGAAGGAGGCACTCAGGTGCTGTCTCCTAAGTGATTCCAAACTGATGGCGGTAATCAAATCCAATCAAAGAGCCTCAGAGCAGCAGGTCTTCGAGGCAAAGCATGCTGGGTAGACGGATTAAAAACCAGGTGCAGAGAGTCTTTAGGGATGGAGAAGCACTAACTGCCAGCTTGAATCTGCACACCCGGGCAGGATCAGCACCTTTCATGAGCGCAATAGCAAGTACCGTTGAGGCAGGTGCGGTGGCACATGCCTTTAATCCCAGCACTCAGGAGGCAGAGGTGGGCAGATATCACGAGTTCAAGGCCAGCCTGGTCTACAGAGTGAGTCCAGGACAGCCAGGTCTATTACACAGAGAAATCCTGTATTGAAAAGCCAAAAACAAAAACTTAATAAATAAATAAATAAACAAATAAAAACTGTCAGCCAAGATGTCTGTTGCCAGTGAAAATATCCCTCAAAATTGAGAAGGAAATAATGATATTTTAAGACAAGAGCTGAGACAAGTTATTACAACACACCCACTTTGCAAGAGATGCCAGGGGAGTGTTTTTCAGACTAAAAGAAAATAGTACCATATGTAATTTCTGGTCCACACAAAGAACAGAAGCCCACTAGATGCAAGCATGTGCATAAATATTTAGAGATCTTCTTTTAAATGTGCTTTAAAATTTTTGAAGGATATTTTAAAAAACAAAAGTAAGGGTAATTTTTAACATATTAATAATTATAATTTTAAAATTAACTCCATTATTCATGGAGTACAATAAATAAAACTACAAAACTACAGCAAAAGCTTAAAACACAAGAGAAGACCTGTCCTGACTAAGTCCTGCCATGACTTCCCAGGACTATACTATGTAAGATGAAATAAACCTTATATTACCCAAGATGCTTTGGTGACACAGTGTGTTATCAGAGCAATAGAAATCTCAACTAACACAGGACCACCAAAGGAAATACTTACTTTCAAATGCTTATATTTTAAAAATTAGATTTGTTAAGCCAGGCATGATGGTGCACACATTAATCCCAGCACTCAGGAGGCAGAGGCAGGCGGATCGCTGTGAGTTCGAGGCCAGCCTAGTCTACAAAGCCAAGGCTACACAGAGAGACCCTGTCTCAAAAAACCAAAACCAAAACAAAACAAAAAAACAAAAACAACAACTAGTTTTTAAATCCATGACCTATGTTTTTATCTTCAAATATTTAAAATGAGCATAAATTAAAACTAAAACAAATAGAAGAAATAAAACAATAAATCGTCAAACAATAGTATAATAGGAAATTGGTCTACAACATGAAAACCAATAGACATCAGAGATTATTTGAAAAGCTCAATAGCATTGATGTCCCTATACTTCTCAAAAAGGAAAGAGGTATGACTCAAGTGACTGCTTACCAGGAAGAGGAGAGAGAGAGAGAGAGAGAGGGGGTGGGGGGGCAGGCAGGCAGGCAGGCAGACAGACATCACTACAGATCTTACAACGATGGGGAACTTAGCCAGTAGATTCAACAACTTACAGAAGACAGCCAGCCTCTCTAAAGGTTCTAATCACCAGAATAGGCACAAATAGATTATCTATGCAGAACTGTATCTACTGAAGAATTAGAGTTAAAAAACTAAATCGGGCAGTAGTGGCACACATCTTTATTGCCAGAATTTTGCGAGGCAGAGGCAAGCAGGCAGGTCTCCATGAATTCACGGCCAGCTTGTTCTACAGAGCAAGCTCCAGGACAGCGAAGGCTACACAGAGAGACCCTGTCTTGAAAAACCAAAAAAGAAAAAAAAAAAAATGCATGTATGGGTTTATTTAGTGTAGGGCATGTGTGTCATGGGCCTGTTGTGGGAGTTGGTCCTTTCCTTCCGCCGTGCTGGTCCTATGGCACCAACTCAGGCTGTCAGGCTTGGCAGCATGCTTAGCACCTTTACCCAAAGAGCAGAGAAACAAACACACATTGTGCAGCTCCGAGCAAACCAACACATTTCTGAAGAGAAGCCTCCAGGCCTCAAGGTGATGGTGGTGAGTTCAGCTTAAGATCCAACCCAGGGGAAGAAACAATATCCATACAGAGTGTACCAAGGAGACTCAAGAAAGCAGGTGTCGCCCTTCTCACTTTATGCACCTCTTATTATCCTAAAACCAACACTCGCCACATTATGGAAAACCCCCCAGAGAAGTGCGGACTAACATCCATGAACACAGGGGCAGTAGCTGCCTTCGGCAGAATATTGATGAGTCAGAGCTAATCACGCATGTGGTAAATGACATAATCAAGTTGGGCTTTACCTTTTAAATGCAAGGGTATTTAAAAAAACAAACACCATTGGACATATTCACAATAAAGGAGGCAGGGAGAAGGCATTTGACATGACCCAGCGACTGTTAGCGATGAGGATCTCAGTGATGTGTTAACAGAAGGACACTGTGAATCCCGATAATAATGGTGACAGGTCGCAGCCTTCATAGGCTCTGGACAAGACCAAGAGGTCCACTGGCCGGTTTTTGCCTAGTTGGGGCGGGGGTGATAAAGTGTATGTAAGAAAGCCACCCCACCCCGCTCCCACCCCCCAAGGCACTGAAGGTGACACTGAGCCCTTCGCGCAGACACCCCAGTGTCTCCTTTTCGCCCCTCTACACTGAACTTTTCTGTCTCGCGCATGCCTTTGTTCTTAGGCTACTTACATGTGTAGCCATGAAGTCTACGTTCCTGCTTGGAGTGATTTGGAAGTCTGTAGGTGATACCAGACAGGGAAAAAGCTCTGCACGTAAACCCTGTGCTGTCTGAGTCCTGGCAGAGCACAGGCCAAGGGCTAAGGGTGAGAGGTTCGGGACCCCCGCGGGGCTGGCTTGTCAAAACCATAGGCTCTGCTGACCCCCCTCCCTTTCCGGCCACCCTTCATGGTCTCAGGCTTCTACCTTCCTCTTCACACTTTTATCTTCCCTTACACCCTTCCACCGGTCCCCTCTGCCCTTCCATGTTTTTCTCTGCTTTCCACTTTCCCCTTCCTGTTTCTCTTCCCCCCTCGGCCTCCTCAGCCCTTCTCTCTCCTGCTCTGCTTTCCCACTTTCTGCTCCCACCGCCACCCCCACCCTTCTATCCTTCTATCCTGGCTGCCTCTCTCAAGGGGTTGCTGACTTTGTTCCTGAGTAGCTTGAGCTTTGAATGGCGCAGGGCTCCCCCACAGAGGCCTGGCTGGCTTGCTAGGGGAAGCTGGTACAACACCAAGAGTCAGCAGGGCTCCTGACAGCCGGACATAAAGCCTGTGGGCACACCAGAACCCTTGTGAGTTCTAGTACTGGTGTGGACTCATTCTCACAGCAGAACTGTGTGCCACACGCTGTGTTGAGGATGGAGGGTTGGTCTGGGCCTGGTTTGTGTGCAACGAATCCTCCATTGACGGTGTTCAGTCTCTCCCTGATGCATAGCTGTGGAAGCAAAGTTCTGACATAAGACGTGCTAGTCACTTTGGGCGTGCCCTCCCACCTCCTCGCGGTTCATCCCGCCCACCCCCCACTCACAGTGAATATCCACGTACCGCACTTTCCAGAGGATCCACTGAGTGGCATTGATCTCATCACCCTCTTTCAGCTCAGTTCCTTGTGTGAGATTCAGCCACAATGTGGTGGCTCGCACTCGCTCCATCCCACCTGAGGAGAGGAAACTGCAAGTCAACAGTGAGATAGCTTTGGACACTGTCAAATGGCCAAAGTCGGAGCACTGACAAATCCAAGTGCTGGCTGGCAAGGCTATAGAGATGCAGAGACTACTGCACTGCAGATGAAAGCCAAGCTGTGTAGCCGTGATGCAATGCACACGTCTGTCCGCTGTTGCACAGTTGTGGAGCTGTAGAGACTACTGCAGTGCAGATGATAGGCAAGCTGTGCAGCCATGACGCGATGCACATGTCTGCCGTCTAATCGAGCAGTCACGACTCTCATTATTTACCCAAAGATGCTGGAAACTTCCATCCACATGAAATCCTGCTCTCGGGTGTTTACATTAACCTTTGATGTACTTCAACGGGCAGGTGGCTGAATAAACAGTGGTATATCCTAGTTTGGAACATCACACAGTGCTCCAGTGGTATGAACTGTCAATCTATGAGAAAATACCAAGAAATCTTAGGTGCATGCTGCCAAGCGCAAGAGGCCGGGCTGCATGGCTGCATGCTGTGTGACCAGCACATTGTGGCAATCTGGAAAAGTGGAATTATAGAGAAAATGAAAAGACGGGTGGTCACCAGAGGCTATGGAGAGGAATTGCTATAGGGCTCTCAGAAAATACGGCCCTGAAACAGTTTGTCAGAGTCCACAGGCCCTAGGTTAGCAGCAGAGCCCTCAGTAGGTACAGGTGACAATGTGTCAGTGGTTTTTGTTTTTGTTTTTTCATGTTTGTAAACAACCAGTCACTGATAGTCCATATATCCATCCTGGAAAAGACTAGGGGCAGGCATGGTATGAGAGAAACCTCTACTATTTCTGAACAACTTTGTTATAAGCCTAAAACGGCTCTTAAAACATTAAGTCTAAGGGTTGGAGAGATGAGTCAATGTTTAAAATTACTTGCTGTTCTTGCAGAAGACCTGAGTTCAGTTCATAGCACTGCAGAGCTTGGGGTCGTGCACACACAGGACACTGCAGAGCTTGGGGTCACGCACACACAGGACACTGCAGAGTGTGTGATCACGCATACACAGCACACTGCAGAGCTTGGGGTCACGCACACACAGGACACTGCAGAGCTTGGGGTCACGCACACACAGGACACTGCAGAGCTTGGGGTCACGCACACACAGGACACTGCAGAGTGTG
Source organism: Acomys russatus (assembly GCF_903995435.1). Taxonomy (NCBI): domain Eukaryota; kingdom Metazoa; phylum Chordata; class Mammalia; order Rodentia; family Muridae; genus Acomys; species Acomys russatus. Next base: position 45,730,729 of record NC_067165.1, read on the forward strand.
TGATCACACATACACAGCACACTGCAGAGCTTGGGGTCATGCACACACAGGACACTGCAAAGCTTGGGGTCATGCACACACAGGGCACTGCAGAGCTTGAGCTCATACACACACTGGACATTTCAGAGCTTGGGGTCGTGCACACACAGCACACTGCAGAGCTTGGGGTCACGCACACACAGGACACTGCAGAGTGTGTGATCACGCATACACAGCACACTGCAGAGCTTGGGGTCACGCACACACAGGACACTGCAAAGCTTGGGGTCGCGCACACACAGGGCACTGCAGAGCTTGGGCTCATACACACACAGGACACTGCAGAGCTTGGGGTCACGCACACACAGGACACTGCAGAGCTTGGGGTCATGCACACACAGGGCACTGCAGAGCTTGGAGTTATACATACACAGGACACTCCAGAGCTTGGGGTTATGCATACACAGGACACTGCAGAGTTTGGGGTCATGCACACATAGCACACTGCAGAGCTTGGGGTCATACACACACAGGACACTGCAGAGCTTGGGGTCATGTGCACACAGCACACTGCACACTGTAGAGCTTGGGGTCATGCACACACAGCACACTGCACACTGTAGAGCTTGGGGTCATGTGCACACTGCACACTGCACACTGCAGAGCTTTGGCTGATGAATTTGCACTGCATCACCTTGTAAAGCTGAACCCTGATCCCATTCTGCCACTTCTGTCTTTCTCTAATGCCGTTTTCTGGCCTACAAAACCCACCTAGGGTCCACTCTTTCCATTAGGTCCGAGGTCTCCAGCCTTTCTCGGGGCCTTGGATTTGTGGAATCTGGTCTAGCCCCCACCACATGTTGCCTTTGAAGTAGGTGGAGTTGTCAACTGTCCTTGTCCAGGCTGGTGGGAAGAGATGTGCTTTTCCTCAGCAGGGCTGCTTTCTAGGCTCATGGCTGGGGACCCCTCATGTCCCAGAGGTCCTTGGGCAGCCTACACAGCAGTCTCTTGCTTTCTCAACTGCAGACACACAGCCCTGGTCCTGGATGTTGTACCCCAAAAGTACGACACAGCTTGTGCTGTGGAAAACTTTTGCTGCATGGGAAATAAGGTTTAGGGCTCCCTAAAATAGCTCCCCTGCAAATGGCCAGCAGTTCCTTGGCCCGGAGGGAAGCTGACAGGGAATGAAAAGCCCCTCTCTTCCCAGAAAACAGATTCGTCTTTGACACATTTTTTTTCTCCTCCAAGGGGCCTTTTCCTCAGTCTTTTATGTGGGGACTGGGCTGCAGGGAGACAAAGTCCACTTGTCAGCAATCTTCTCTCAGGCGCTGCTCCCTTTCCCTCCGGGGTTCTCGCAACAATACAGCCATTATCGGCCGCTCTCCGATTCCACAGCGTTTCCCTCCCTTTCCAGGGCTAACGAGGAGCAAGGCTGCCAGGTTGGACAAAACGGGACAGTTTTCACTCCACTGGAGCCCCAGTGTGGCAAAGTCCGGGAAGCACCATTGTGGGTCACTGTCATGCGTTTGGGAGGAGCACTTTTGGGAGCGTGGCCTTCAGTCAGCTTTGTGACTCACAGAGGACGGAATGTACTTCCCAAAGAATCATTCAAGCCACCCTGGGCGACAGGCTCCCCGGCAAGCCCCCGGCAAAGCTGACCATCCAGCCTTCAGATCTTACTGGCACATCATCAATCACAGTTGGAGGGAAGGCAACCTGACACATTTAGTGTTGCCTACCCCCGCTGCACTCCACTTGATGGTGTTAAGAAAATATAAGGGCTCCACACCTCAGATTTGGGTCCGGGATCTTATGCCAAAATCAACTACCATTTTTTTTTTCTCTTCTGGCAGCTTCAAGGAACTTCTGACTAGGGAGCCTCAGAGCCCTGCCCTGGGTGACATCCATCAGAGCATGTCCTGGCTCCTGGGAGAGGCCTTTTGAGGTTCAAGATGTCCCAGAACTCCTGTTCTGTGCTGGTTCAAAGAGAAAACCATCAATTCCTTCTCTCAGCATCTATTCATCCCTCCACCCACATGTCCATCCATCCATCATCCATTTATCATCCATCCATCATCCATCCATCTATCCATCCATCCATCATCCATCCATCCATCCATCATCCATCCATCCATCATCCATCCATCCATCCATCCATCATCATCCATCCATCTATCCATCATCTATCCATCATCCATCATCCATCTATCTACCCATCCATCCATTCACCCATCCATCATCCATCCATCCATCCATCATCCATCCATTCATCTATTCATCTATCCATCATCCATCCATCCATCTACCCATCTACCATCCATCCATCCACCTATCCATCCATCCATCCACCCATCCATCATCCACCTATCCATCCATCCATCCACCCACCCATCATCCATCCATCCATCCACCAGCCATCCACTTCTCCCTGTCTATTCCATTCCTGCATCTACCATCTACTCATCCACCTACCATCCATTCACTCCTTCCTCCACCCAGAACCCATTCACTCCTCCACCCACCTGTTCATTTGTTCATCCACCCACCACCTACTCACTCCTCCACCCACCCACCCACCCACTGGTGCAGTGGCCTTTCCCTGGCTGCACCCAGTCTACTGTGGGCACCAAGACCTGTGCTGAGGACCCCCTTCCAGAACAGAGGGTGCTGTTGGAGCCAGGAGGACCTGATGACTGCTAAGCTGTTGAACAGAGCCTACACAGGTGTCTTGTGTCCAGCAGTGCATTGGTGAAACACCTTGGAAGGATGGTGACTTGGTGGGTCTAGGTGGGAGGTGGATGGGTGCCCCATCACTGTGGTCTGATGGAAGAGAAGCCAAAGGCAGGACCAGTGGCTGAGGTTGAGTCCTGAGGCAGCTGACGATAGGAGGGAGGGACAAGGAGGCAGAAGGCAGAGTCTTGGGAGATCAAACGGCAGCTCCAGCAGCAGGTGAGAGAGCCCAGAACTTGAAGGGCATGAGAGCAGACGTCAGGCATATCCAAGGTCAATTTCATTAGCTCAGGCCACTCAAAACAGGATCTTTAAAATAAGCAACACGTGTGTGAGTGTGTGCAGGTGATAACGTGTGAGTGGAGGTTAGAGGAAAACTTGAGGTAGTCAGTTCTCTCCTGCTACCTTGAGGGTCCTCAAGGAACATATGTGCGAGCACCTTTATCTCTGAGCTCTCAACAGCCCCAAACAAGTTAGTTCTCTTATGGAGTTATACCTGAGTCGGGCGTGGTGGCACACGCCTTTAATCCCAGCACATGGGAGAGGCAAAGGCAGGAGGATCTCTGTGAGTTGAGGCCAGCCTGGTCTACAGAGTGAGTCCAGGACAGCCAAAGCTACACAGAGAAACTCTCTATTGAAAAACCAACAGAGGACAGGCAAGGCTGTTCACTCAAGAACTGAGCTGGCCTCGCTTATAGAGCAGTGCGTGGGGACGGCTGGGCGTAGTCAACTGGCACCCATCTATGCAGGGCTATTCATCACAGGCTTCTCTACCAGAGCAGAATAAAGCTGGGGTCAGACACTAGAGTTGGGGGGCAACCCCGGGTCTCCATAGAAGAGCCCCTGGGGGTTTGTGAAGCTGAGTCTGCTCTCCAGCAGCCCTAGGGTCTTTTTGCTCAACAGCTCCAGGCCCAGCTGGGTGCAATGCAAAATAAATGGGCACACTGCCTGGTGTCTGCCCCAGCACAGGGGATGGCTTCACCTAGCACCTGGAATGACTCAGTCTTGGCTTGGGGAGGTCACACCCCTCCTGTCCCACTCCAGAGGCCAGGGCTCCCCTTAAATGAAGTGTGCAGGTACCGAGACTTAGAAAAACACACAGATTTATTGCATATCAATCTCATGTATAAATTCATTGTAGCATTGGAAAGATTACATTTGGTACCCAGTCAGTCCTATTCTACAGCATTGACCTCAAAGCCAGCCTCTCCTGGCTTCTGCCTTACAGAAATCTCTACATTTGTCTTTGCCACAAGCCTCGGTATGAGATCTGCAAAAGTCACTTTTGACAATTCTCTACGTCTCTTCTTAACTCACGACTCCCACAGCGATTTCCATAGTCACCAGGAACGGAGCTTCGTTTTCGTGGGCGTTTTCAGGACTCCTGGCCTTGACTTAGACCCTAACCACGTATTCAATAAGTGCATCTACGGGATTTTCCTCGTAATAAAAATTCCACAAACAGACACAATAATGACCACTAAACACGAGCCATGCACAGCTTATCAACACAACAGTAATTTACAAGGAAGGGGGCTAGGACAAACACCAGCCTCCTCCTCAATGGTTTTTAATTTTTTTTTAACATTATATGAAAACCAGACATCATTTACATTTGATTTCTTTCTCAACACTATATAGTTCTAAAAGGAAAACAAAAACAAAAACAAAACAAAACAAAACAAAAAAAAACCCCCAAAAACAAAACAAAACCAGAAACAGAAACAAACTGAATCAGATCTGAATGTAACAATGGCAACACTCGTACAGGTTGGGGAAATCTCGCAGGTGTCAGGGAGATATATATATATATATATATTTATTTATTTATATTTATATTTATATATTTATATACTATTGGTTCAAAGTACAGGCACACACGACACACATGCACACACCACTCGCACGCACACGCTCGCACACACGCACCCAAGCACACACAGGCTTTAAGTTATGTACTCTGACACCAGGACCCACTTCCCTGTGCTGACGCCGCTGTGCTGCAGGAGGCACTGACAAAGACCCCAGGCTCCTCCTACTGCGAGGGAAATCACATATCTAGAAATTCAAGCTGCCTTCCTCGACTCAGCCCTTTCCCCTCCCAGAAGTGGTGCCGTGAATCTGTGACAGAAAGGAATTAAGCAAACAAACAAACGACTGGAATGGTGGGAGAAAGAAACTTGTCTGGGAAAAAAAATGCAAGAATGTCTTGTCACAGTATCGCTCAAGGCTACAGAGACCGTTTTCATGGCTTTTGATACCCGGCTGATCTCCGTGGAGAGGAGTGTCCCAGTACCCACTGGCAGGAAGGAGCGCTGTCTAGCCCAGGCCTCCCTGCCCTCTTGTCCCAGCAGCAGTGCAGGGTGCCTCCTCTTCCCTACCTGGGACAGCACATGAACAGCTCAGTAGGTTTCAGTCACTTGGGCAGGAGGACAGGGGACGGGATAGGGACCGTGATCCAGTGCTTTGAGCTCCGCGTCTAAAACACGTGATATGTATGTAAGGAAGTGCTTGGCAAACACTTACTGGGGAAGTAGTTGGGGCAAGGGAAGCCGAGTCTGGACTCTAGGAGGCAGAGAGTGAGGTCAGACAGGGTCTGGGTAGCTGTCCCCCCCCCCCCCCGGCTCCCTCCCCCACTCCCGCGTTCTTCTGGCCTTGGAGAGTAGGTCTCGCAGGCAGGGCACACTTGGTCATGCCGCGCTCACCTGTTACTGATACATACACCCTGGGTTAGCACAAGGATATTCTGGGTCTTGCGATGCGGAATCCACCTTACCTGCAGGATGGTGAGGCCCTATAGGTCCTACCTGATCACCCTAGGAACGGCAGCAAAACCGTGGCCTCGCGTGCCCGGGTCTGGAGGGAATGCAGAAGAGGAGATCTCCTTGTGAATTTCTATTTGGGGAAGCGAGTACAAACAACCTAAAGTGTATCACCTGGGAAACAGTCCTGCTGGACACCTGGCCTGCCTTTCTCTGCTGTGTACGGCTGAGATATTTGAACTCGTACCTGGTGCAACTCCCTGACCCTGAGAGAATCTCCTGCTATTGAGTCTTGCCTGAGCCAGCTGGGCACATTGAGAGTACAGCGATGCCAGGTGGGCACTGCAAGAGTACAGCGATGCCAGGTGGGCAGGATTCACCGCTCGAGGGGCAGCGCAATGTGGGGGCAGCATGCTCGGGGTGCACTGCAGAGAATCAAGTGCTGCTGTGTCGGGGGGGGGGGGAGGCGGGGCGAGGTGGGAGCCCTTCAGATTACAAGTGCTGGCCCCAAGGGGATGGCCACTGTCTAGCAGAACCTGGGCTTGCTCGTATCACTTTGGGGGGGGCGGGGCAAAGCATACGACTTAGCACAGCTGGGACTCTTGTGAAGGGGAGGGGCAATAATGGTTTAAGAGAAGATCAGGGGTTTAGTGCTAGAGAGGACAAGAAAAGCACCTGCCCTGCCGCTGTCAAAAAGGTACACGGGGTGGGGTGGGGTGGTCTCCATCCGCACAGACTCCCCACGTTGGAGAGAGAAAGTCACATCGCGGAAAAGAAAGCACACACCTTACTCTTTCTCAGAAGAAAGCGTGTAATTTGGGGTTTACAAAAGTGGGACTGAGGGCTGAACTTACACACCGACCCCACCTAGAGGAACCTAAACCGAGGCCCAGCCCATCACTGAGGGGATGTCACGAGCCCGTGAGAGGACTACACATCCTTACCACACGACCATGTCAAGTTCTTCTGCAGAGCGTCCCCGCTGCCCCGCTTTGTCCGTTCTGCACATATGAATGTGCTTCTGAGGACAACCCGGGGCTATTCTGTGTTACGGCCCCGGGATTCTCTGGAACCCGCTGGCTAGTAGTGTCTTCAGGGGGTACCCAGCATAGCCTGGACCACTCAGCATCAACAGAGGTGATTGTCTTTACCCCACGACAGCATGTACAAGACAGACCCACTTGGATGTTTAAGTTGCTCCCCGAGAGCATCGCCAACATGCCTGCAGTGTGATGTACCTACGACATGGCTGTTTACACCGACACACACTCTCTATCTCTCTCTCTCTCGCTTTTTAAAAGGGCAATCCAGGTAGGTTTCCCCCTCTTTTCTTGTTGGGATAATCACTTTTTTCCCCTTCCAAACAATAAAATAAATAGAACACTTGTCTTAAAACGTAACTGAAACTCAAATTTAACAAAAATCATATGATTGTCTGGTAGATGGGCAGTGGTGACCACAGGGCTCCTCGAGAGAGGGACGCAGGGGTATTTGGCACATTAGCAACCGCTCCACTCCCTGGTTACCGACCACACAGCCTTATCACGCGGTTTTGGTCCTTCACTATGTACTTATATTAACATAATTTCTTCAGAATAAGTTGTCCAATGCCCCCCCCAAAATACTGTTAAGGAAGAAATAAAATAAGGAAAGAAATGAATTAGAAAAAATTACAAGTTATATACAGATTAAGGTAAATTCCATCAGGGGAAGAAATCATGGGATAATTTAAAGCCCATCCAAGCAGGGAAGTAGACATGTCCCGGCCATTCCAGGGGAGTGAGGCATCCGGTCCCGGGGGGCTTTGCCGTCTCTGCTCTTTGCCATGGCAGGTCCCCAGGGTCCTCCATCTGTTCCTGTCCCGCCAGGAACCCACACAGAGACCAGAAGTGGTGGCTACGTGGTTGATCCGGAGTCTCAGGCACAGGCAGTACTTGGTGTCCTGGAGTGGTGGAGCAGGTGGGTGGATGCCCCCACGCTCGGTGGCCATGCGGAGGACATCAGACTGCCAGGGTTGGGGAGGGTGGAAGGCTGGAGGCCTAGATGCGGCCCAGGGACCTGCCCTCAGGAGAGCAGCAGTCGAGGCCAGTGCTGGGGGGCTGCTGAGGGGAGGAAGACCATCAGCTGTCCAACATGGAAGACCTGAGCCACAGGCTCCCGACTTCCCCATACAATTGGGGCATCTTGGGTGGGGGACCCGCGGATTCCTCGGCAGGCCGCGCGGGGCAAGGCAACCTCCCTGTCCTGCCTCCACAGACCTGCAGCCAGGCACCATGTCCAAGAACCCTGTGCAGTCAGCATCTTACTTAGGTGAGTGGCTCTATGCACCTCGTCCCGTGTTGGGCACACGCAGAATCACCTTGGCTTGTACAAACAGGGTCAGAGATAGAAAATTCTCCATTATTTACATTATAAAGGGCACACACCTGAGCAGCGCTCCTTGTCCTGGCAGGTGTGGGTTTTTGCCAATAAGCTGAAATTTCAAAGCAATGCAAAATCACTTTTAAAAAACATTTTGCAAGTTATTCTTGATTTTTTTTTTAAAAAATACTATTTTTAAAACCCACATGCTTAAATAGACTCTCTAGTCAATAAGATTACCAAAAGGGTTATTCATGTAATTCTCATTATAAAAATCATTTGTGAGGTCTCTCTCCACAGCAGGTGCCCGCTTGTTTCCACTCCCCTCCTCCATACCATGCAGTTGCCCGCTAGTCATCTGATGGACAGCTCTGTGAGCTGTCCCCGGTGGCCACACACTGCACCACTGCAGACCACGTCCTTGAGGCCAGTTCTGAGAGGTGGGTAAAGGTCAGCAGCTACTGGAGGGACCTTCAGGTTCGGAATTTCACTGGATCTGAGCCACGGCGGGTGGGGTTGGAAGTGGAGGCGAGGCAAAGTGGAGGCGTCAGGAGCTGCTTCTCCCTGGCTCCCTTTCTCCATCTCCTGCAGCTGGTACCCTGGCTTTGGACTCTGGCCCTGGGGCCTCCAGGACCTCAGAGGTGGTTGATGGGGTTAAAGGCTCCAGGCTCTGATGAGGCTCCTGTGATGTTTAACCAAGCATCCAGTGAGCTCTGGGAGGGGGCGTGGAGAGGAGTGTCTTCAGAGAGGGAAAGCATCATTGCATATGCCTGGTGAGGGAAGAAGAAGCCGCACGGGACAGGTGAGGGGCATCCCAGACGGCTGAGCCTCACCAGTTGTCCCCAGCCTGTCTATCTCCCCTGCCCACACCCTTGTCCTCACCCTTGCCCAGTCTAGAGAGAGAAAAGGGAACAAAAGACACTGGAGAGGCCCAGACTCCTCTGGCTCGGGAGAGGGAGAAAGGAGTGTGTGGGGCAGGGGTCACCTCTCCTGCCCAGAGTGACACCAGGACACAGTAGCCCCTCTAGGAGCCTCTGTGCCCACTGGGACCCCTTGACCTCTTTGGGGCGCTCCCCTGTAATTGCATTTCCCCCTCCCTCTCCCCTCGGTCTCTCTGCCTAGCGACTGGCCAAAACTAGTGATCAGTGTCTGCTATGGGAGCACCCTGGGGATTGACAGGAGTTGGTCCCCCGCCTAATTCCATGATAGTGAGATTATCTTTGCTTAGTGGGCAGCAGGCCTGGGGGACTCTGAATGACGGGGGTGGGCCACTGGAGCAGAGTGAAGAATGTCTCTGAGATGCTGTGTTCGCTGGCCTCAATCATGGGGGCGGCCTTCTGCCTCGAGCTCAGGGCAAAGAGGTAACAGAGCTGTGGGCTGTGTGGAGCAGTCCGTGTGTTACAGGTGGGCATTAGGGAAGACCAATGTGGATCCCTCTGCCCTTGAGCAAACACTCGACAGAATTAGAGACAAAGACAGACACGCAGACGAATTGGGGTGGAAATCTTGAGGTGGTGCCAGGTAGGCCGCCTAGGGTGAGATGCCCCAACAATGTGGTCCAGAGTCCTGTGGCCACTCTCCCTGTGATGTGACCACAGAGGGTGCCCAGGACAAGCCTGGACCCTCACGGAACCTGCGTTAGCTCCGGTTTAGAAGCAGCGACCCTGATGGAGGTTCCCCCTAAAACAGCAGGATAGCCACTCATCTGGACCAGAAGTGGGGAGACCCAGCAAGAGACCCAGACCTGATCACAGATGCTCCCTCCCTGGGGATGGGATAGGGAACTGGGGAAAGTGGCCCTCGCTTACCACCCGAGAGCTAGCTCATGTTTATCTGTCTTCAGTCCCTCCATCTGCTCTACACCAGGCTGCTGGGGGCAATACAGCTATTAGGCTGTTTCTTTAGACAATGCAGCGGGCATGGGAGGCTGTGTTGTCTGAATATCCTCCAGCCATGGGATAGCTAGAGCTAGCTGGAAGTGCTTGGTCATCCTGTGCTGAGGAGGCATGGCAGCTGCTTGCTGCCTACGCTGAGTGGGAGTGGGATGGCGCCGAGGGCTCTGCTGGGTACCTACCTGGTTCTTAGCCTGCCTGTACAGGGTTTGTTTTAAAACCTCAGAATCTAAGGTGGAATTAAGCACATCTTTAACTTCCAGTGCTTCCTCAGCTGTTCTGCGGAGATCCAGCCCCTTCCCAAAGGTCGGCGTCGGCTCCAAAGCTAACAGACCGCCTCCTCGCTCCTCAACACACCTGCACCAAGGACCAGGGAGAGGGGGGCCTGGGGTCAGCTCTTTGGCCACCAGCAGCATCTCTCTAGTGCACTTCACGGCTGGTCCCCGTGCCTGCATGCATGCCACAGGTTTCCACAAGCCACATGCAGAAGGAGACAAGACACACTGACACACGGACATCCTAGATGGGAAACCACACAGATGTCGGAGAGTGAAGAGGCGGAGAGCAGGAAGGGTGAGTGCGTGCACACATCACAGGCAGCAGGCAAAGGGTTGAGAAGGAGGTTTGAATTTTCTGAGGCTCTGGGCAGCTTTGGCTGCCCTACCCACTCCCAGGACCGAGGGTCTGGGGAAGAAATGCTGGCTCCAGGGGGCTGGCCCAGGGTATCTCAAATGCTGGACGGTTAGGACATGCAGAGATGGCTCTGGCCTGCCCAACCTCTAATATCGTGAGTGCTGGGCCCGGCTGCCCCAGGTGGATGTGAATAGCTGCACAGCACAGCCAAGGATTCTCGAGTCAGGGTCAGCACAGCATACCTTCCCTTCCTTAGCCCCACGCAAGCTTCCGGAAGCAGACCCAGGGCCCTGGACTCTGGCTAGCGTCACCCTAGCCCTAGCTCTGAATCCTTGAGGTATAGCAGCACTTGCTAGGCAGAGGTGAGGCCAGGTTGGAGGAGGCGGCTCTGGAACTGTCCCCTCGTATATTCAGGTCCCCCCACCCAGCCCATACCCCGACACTTGGCCACCCCCACCTTCGGGTATGGTCAAAGCCCATGGTCAGGGAGTTGGGTGGTTCCTCATCCTCTTCATCTTCATAGACCCCTTGGGGCTCAGGTGCAGGGGACACTGGGTCCTCCTGTGACTTCCCAGCTAAGCTGTCATCATCCTCTTCTTCCAGCTCCTCCTCTTCCTCCTCCTCTACATCCTCTGGCTTTGCACTGGCCGAGCCTGGACACGGTGGGTTGCTGTCCAGGTCTTGGATCTCAGGCCTGAAATGACAGGTGAGGACCCTGGCTGTGTTCAGGGGGCCTTTCTTCTTATTGCAGATCTCAAAGGTGGCTGTCCCCCTTTTGCCACACACCCACCCCGTGCCACCCCAGCCCTTCAAAAAGAGCCGGCACCTAGCCGGGCGGTGGTGGCGCACGCCTTTAATTCCAGCACTCGGGAGGCAGAGGCAGGCGGATTCCTGTGAGTTCGAGGCCAGCCTGGTCTACAATCTACAAAGCGAGTCCAGGACAGCCAAGGCTACACAGAGAAACCCTGTCTCAAAAAACAAAACAAAACAAACAAACAAAAAGAGCCGGCACCTGTGGTCACTAAAAGAGGGAGTTACGGGGTCACTTCCTCAGTCCCCGAGGAGTGAGAGTGATGGAGAAAGTAGGACACCCCAGGAGAGATGGAAATACCATGAGGGAGAGGTGGGGTTCAGAGTAGGGCCCCTGAGGAGTAGATGCCAGGCCACTGGAAAACGTGGGTACCAGTACTAGGCAAGAAGCTGCAACCAGGCCTGACGCTGGGGTGGGAGGCGCCCTTGGGACACTGGCGTGGAAAAGTGTTCAGGTCCCGTCCTGCTCAGGACTCTGTGATATCCATCTGTGCACACACCTCCCAGGCAGCCATGAGAATCTACGGGTGCAAAACCTGAGGAGTGAGGGCTGGGCTCAGGCAATTGCTGCCAGCAAGACACACTTGGCAGGATGGGCTGGCACCAGGGATCTTGGTCCCGGCTTGCAGCCCAGGCTCTAACTCACAGCTCCTAGGGTCTCTGCAGCCAAGCAGATCTCAGACACCTGTTTGGTCTCTCTTAGTCCGCTGTCCTCTCCATCTGTCTGTCTGTCTGTCTGTCTGTCTGTCTGTCTCCATCTCTCTGTCTCTCTCTCACACACATACACACTCCACGTATGTGAATGCAATCACACGTGTGTATGTATACATAGAGGCCAAAGTTCAACCACCCATGCCCTTTCAGTCACTATTCACTATGAGGGTCTCCCACTGGCCTGGGATCACCTATTTAGCTAGATTGGGTGGCCAGAGAGCCCCAAGGGTATCTGACCCTGCATCGCCAGCCGGGAATATGGGGTGTTTGTTATACCATGCCCACTCTTTTTTTTTTTTCTAAAGATTTACTTATTTAATGTATACAGTATTCTGCCTGCATGTACACCTGTAGGCCAGAAGAGGGCATCAGATCACATTACAGATGGCTGTGAACCACTATGTGGTTGCTGGGAATTGAACTCAGGACCTTTGGGAGAACAGTCAGTGCCCTTAACCTCTGAGCCATCTCTCCAGCCCACCAACTCTTTTTCTTATTTATTTATTTATTTATTTATTTTTGTTTTTTTTGAGACAGGGTTTCTCTGTGCAGCCTTGGCTGTCCTGGTCTCACTTTGTAGACCAGGCTGGCCTCAAACTCACAGTGATCCACCTGCCTCTGCCTCCCAAGTGCTCCACCACTGCCTGGCTCTTTTTCTTATTTTTAAAACATGGATTTTGAGGCTTGAACTCGGACCCACATGCTGGGACAGCACATGCTCTACTGACTGAGCCATGTCCTCAAATCCTCTGCGCAAGACTTTTAAAAGAAAATATCTCTTTGTATGTTTGTGTGTGCATGTGGGTGCCCAAGGGTACCAAAAGAGGGCACTGGGTCCTCTGGAGCTGGAGTTGCAGGTGATGGCGAGCTGCCTGGTGTGGATTTGGAGGAAGCAAATGCCAGTCCTCTGCAAGATCAGCAAGATCGGGTTAGGGCAGGGGTCCTAACCCGAGGGCTCCATCCAGGCCCCGGGCAAGACATTTGTGCTCTGCTTCCTCACTAACGAGGGTGAGTGAGCCGGATCTATTTCCTTCGAAGGCCGCCACCCGTCCAGTGCGGGTTCAAGTCAACGGGCACAGCCTGTGTGCCAGGGGAGCTGTGGCTGTCTTGGCAGGATCAACTCCAGCAGAGGGAACGGACAGACAAACAGCTCTTGGATTCCGCGCCTTGAGCACTCAGCTAACCAGGTTCTTCATGCATATTCAGCTCTCCGGGTCTGACTGGGTGGGGCCCGTGGCCTTGTGGGAGAGGGGCGTTAGGTCTCTCTCACTGAAGACGGCATCTGAGTGGGACGAACTTGCAACGTGGTGCCAAGGCTGCGGTTGTATAGGCGGGGCCGAGCCGGGAGAGATTCTACTGCAGTGCTGTGTAGTCACCACCCGTGTGGCACTGCCTCCCGACATGCCCTCCAGGACAGGCAGAATTCTGACAGGCTCTGAGGGAGCTCCCTAAGTCCCTGGCTTCTAAGTCACCTGTGTTGGGGGCCAGCCAAGAATACGTCAAGTTCATCTCCTGAAGGTTCTAGGCCAGGCGGGGTCTGGCTTCTGTCACCTTACAGTTACACTGTGAGAGAATACAGCCCTTACAGTCCTAAGGGCAGGAGGAGGAAGGTGTGAGCGAGAGCCAGCCTAGCCCCAGGGCACATTCACCAGGTAGCTGTGTGGGTAAGCTAAGCCTGCTGGCTGGTCTCGGGCCAGGTGAGAGGAGCCCTGCTGATTGGAAGCAGAGACCATGGTCTCTCTTCTTGCATGCCTAATCTCTAGTAAGTGTGGCCCAGCAGGGACAGCAGGGGCCCTGGCAGGCTGGCGTCAGCTTCAGGTGATGGCGTCAGCTGATGGCCACTTCAGCTGGGCTAGTGTCCTGACTGACATGGCTACATCAGCTGGGCTAGTGTCCTGACTGACATGGCTCAGAGCAGCAGGAATGGACAGTCCAAAAGGCCAAGATCAAGGCGCAGCACAGCTGGTCCCTGGGAGAACCTGAGGAAGAATCCGGTGTCTTCCACATTCCTTGGTCAACAAGTGGCCTCCTCCTTTGTCTTCTCCTGCTGTGTGTGGTGCGCGTGCCTGCGCATCCTTCAGCTTCCTCTGAAGGAGGCATGAAGTAGCTAAACACATGAGTAGCTCTCAGACATGGCATCTGAAAGGGCCAGGATGCGTATGCCAAGGCACTTGGTGGGCTGTAGACTGGGATCTAATGCAGCCAGGGACCCGCAGCAGGACCACAGACTAGCGAGCAGAAACAGAGCTCAAGGCATCCTCACTGATGGTTTGGACTGGTCCAGACTTCAGTTTCCCCAAAGCACCGGAGACAAGGGAGATGCAGCGCCTGCCTTGGAGGTGCCTCTGGGGAACCCTCCCTCACTTCCTAAAGTGGACGGGAGCAAGCTGAGCTCTGGCGGCTCAGAGCTCTGACCCATGACGGCTCATGCAACAAAGGCTGGTTCCTCGCTCTAGGTTCTGGGCCAGTTTTGGGCTACACCGAGGCCTCCCCACTTCCTTGGGTATCTGGTTCTCCTCTTCGAAACTGGAGAGCCTTACTGAAGTTTCTTGGAATTTACGGAACTTCTGTTTCTCAATGACTTCTCTTATCAGTTTGATTTCCTTGGATACAGATGTATCCTTGCAGAAGGGAGGGTCCCCAAGGAAAGGACACCTGAAGCTTGGATGTGAGGTATCCGAGAACACCCTGTGACCTGGCTGGATTCTGTGGTCTCCTCTCTGTCTCTCTTCCTCTCTGTGTCTCTCAGTCTCTGTTTCTCTCAGTCTCTCTGTTTCTCTCTCTCCCCCCTTCTCCCTCTCCCTCTCCATATGTGTGTCCCCGAAGGGGCAACATTCTTGTCTAAAAACAGGTGTCTGGATTAAGCACACAACGGGGTTGCCACTTGGCCCTGTGCTGGCCTCTAAGTGTAAATTCCCATGATCTCACAGGACGCTCGTGCTCAGCCTCTTAGTGGAAAAGCTGTGGCAGGTGTGCACACGTGGAGGCTGGAGGGGAGAGGACTCTTCTTGTTCCTAGCAATAGAACCTGGGGGCGTCCTCCACGCAGGGCCAAGTGCCATCCAGGGGTGGGGATGCGCGCACCTCAGGCAGCTGAGTCTAGACCCGCCCAGGCTGGCTTGCTGCTTACCGTTTGTCCATTCGAGTGGACGCCTGGTTCATCTCGCTGTTGGCGATGAAGTTTCGGATCTCGGAGAAGTAGGAATCTTCCTTGTCATCTAAAACTGCATGGTTGTCCGACTCGGAGGTGGGGGAGGAGGCACTGGTGCCCAGGTGGTTTGTGAGCACCCCGGCATGCTGGCTCACTGTGGATGGGCTGAGTGTCAGGGGCATTCTTGCGTGCATCTGGCCCTCGGTGCCAATGTGCACTTAGGGGTGGGCTCGGGCGAACCATTTCTGAGAGGGCTATTTGAGGGTGCCTGGGACCCACCCCCTCCTCCACCAGGCCTCTTCCTCTGCCCATCCTCTGCCACATCCCATCCCCTACCCCTACCCCACCCACCAGGCGCCCCACCCCCACCCCACCCACCCTACCCACCTGGCACCCCACCCCTACCCCTACCCCACCCACCTGGCGCCCCACCCCCACCCCACTCCACCCACCTGGCACCTCACCCACCTGGCACCCCACCCCCACCCACCCCACTCCACCCACCTGGCGCCCCACCCACCTGGCACTCCACCCCACCCCTACCCACCCCACCCACCTGGTGCCCCACCCACCTGGCACCCCACCCCACCCCTACCCACCTGGCGACCCACCCACCTGGCACCCCACCCCACCCCTACCCACCTGGCGACCCACCCACCTGGCACCCCACCCCCACCCACCCCACTCCACCCACCTGGCGCGCCTTCATGCTCGTGTTTCTTCAGGTGCCGGTCCAGGTTGGTCTGCTGCCCGAAGCAACGGTTGCACAGGTGGCACTTGAACGGCTTCTCTTTGTTGTGGATGTTCCTCACGTGCCGCTGGAGGTTGGAGGAGATGCTGAAGGACCGGTCGCAATACTTGCACCTGGAAAACAGGTGCACCTTCCTCAGAGATCAAGTATGGTGGGAGAGGGCAAGACCCACCTCCACAGGGCCTGTATCCACTGTGGAGTCTCTTGGGCCACCTGGCTGCCTGGTTGGAGAGTTCAGACCTGTCCCTAGAGACATCCAGGCCCTGCGCTACAGGAGGGAGTAAGATGCCGAGATACACAATGTGAGCTGACATTTGCTAGTTTGCCGCAAGAGGGCAGCCTTGAGCCATGGAAAGAGGGAGAAAGCCAGCCCTGAAGGCTAGGTAGGGGGCTTCCTGAATTGTTGGTTTTGACGCTGAGGCCAGCTAGTAGTCACGTTGAGCCCTGCAAGGTTTCGCCAGCTCCTGCATGTTTGGTCACTTTCATGTCCCCACTAGATTGATTAAACACTTGGGAAATCAGGAAAAAAAAAAATGCCAGCACCCAGCATACGTTGGTGCAGTTAGAAAGCTGTGGGCGGTGAGAGATGTCTGCTGTGCGGATGCCCCCAGGTGTGGCATAACATCAGAGAACAGAGGCCTGCTCTCCCCCGGTTTTATAACTGGGCCAAGCGATGCCCACGACAAAGGAGGGGCCTTCCGAGCTCTGCAGCACAGGTGAAATGCCTGGAAAAGGAGCAAGCTCTGCCTTGTGGGAGTCTGAGCATGTGGTGACTGCGGGCTGCCCCGAAAGCCTTGCACAGGCGGATCCTGCCACAGGGATTCCCGAGTCTGTATTTATTTTTACTGCATATATGTGCATGTGTGCAGTGTGTGTATGTGTGTGTGTACAAGTGCATGCGTGTGCTCAGGTAGATGAGCAATACACAAGATGTCTGGCACAGGTGCCGTGACATAGGCTGCCTTCCCTTCTGGAGCCAGAGGCTGTGATCTCAGCCTCAGTGATGACAAAGATGGGGGCTTTTCTTCACCCACGGGGTGTGTGACTGTTCTAAATGTGGCAGCTCTGCATTCCTGTGGGCCCTTACCCCTCTGCGCTTCGGGGCTGGTGGCCTGCTCTGGAGTAGCACACTGGTCACGAGCCTTTGTCATGTGGTCGAGGACGTGCCTGAGGACACCAGGGACACGGCCAGGAGGGGCTGTGTCAAAGCAGCTTTTATGGCACTGTGCTGTCCAGTACAGGAGGGGCCGGGCCCGGAGACTGACCCTGGAGGTCAACGTGGGCCCCTGCCCAGGGTGCCTGGTGGCCCTGACCATGGTCTTCTACAGTGTGTGTCTGTCCCTGCAGAATCCAGGGCCCTCAGGGGTTGCAGTTAGTAACTTGGGCAGGCCCCTGCTCACTTGGGGATTCAGGGCTGGATGCTCAGAACCTGCAAGTCCTCTGGTCCCTGGATACCTGATAAAACCAAGGAAGTTAAAGGCCCCAGAGGGGGGGGAGGCTGCTCTGAGAGGTGCCCTCCCTCCCTTCAGGCTTGGCGTCACAACTCCCAACCTTGAGCTCCGGTGCTGCCCTTCAGGGCTCCTTCCTCAGTTCCTGCAGCTTCCAGCCTTGTCTGAGCCCCTGGCGCCTTTTATCCTTTTAGCTGTCGCACTAGACTTTTTAGGACAGGGCTGGGCCTCTACTCTATCTTAGGTAGTGGCCTCAAGGGCACCCGGGTGTCCTTGGTCACAGCCTACCTTGCCACAGCCTCGGAAGCAGCCCCAGAATCTGCCCCAAGGCATCCCTGCTGGTTTTCCTAGCTTTAGTGACAACAGACTTCAACCCAGTACGCTCTGCCGCCCCCTATGGATGCAGTACCCCAGAGGTGCTCTCCGCTCCTCTCACCTGCTTCCCCCACACACCCTGAAACACAGACAGCTGAGCGGAGCCAGGCCCAGATCTTCTGCTCAGGAAGGGAAAACTTGGTTTGCCGATCTGCACTGTAAATCCAAGGCTAAGATGGGACTGAGCTCACTCAACCAGCGTGAGTGTTCTCTGCAGATGACACAGGTCAGCTAGACAGTCCCAGCCTGAAGCTCATTCATACATTTTTTGTTTTTGTTTTTGTTTTGGCTTCTCCTCAGGAAACGCAGAGACTCTTTGATAGCACCCCCCCCCCAACCCCTGCACACTCTGGCACAGACTCCTAAGCCTGGGAATGCTAGGATGAAGTGAGGTGGGGAGGGAATTCGGAAAGGTGGGGGAGAGGTCGGAGGGACACAGCTCTTGGGTGCAGAGTTCTGGGGGCCCAGGACAGGCTGCAGCATCCCATGTGCTTGCAGGGTGCTGAATGTAGCCTCTCTGTGTTCTAATCTAAATAAATGGTCCAGGCAGAGACGTCCACTTGGAATTTAGGGGAGCAGAGAGCCCAGGGCTGCGAGGGCGCAGAGTTCGCCCAGCAGCTGGGCCCTGCACTGTGAGTAAGCTGACAGGCGGCTGGGGAAATTTACAGCTGTGGCGCATAAAGCAACACACCATTGTGCTGAGAGAAAGAGAGGGCACAGGCGGCCAGGCAGAGAGCTCTGGGAGGACCTTGCTGTGACCATGCCTGTGGCAGTTCCAGGAAAGTGAGGGATGCACAAGGCAGGAGAGAGCAAAGTCAGGTGGTCCCCCTTCACCCCTACCCCCGCCCCTCAGTAGCAGCTCCTTCCTGGGGACACAGGAGGGCTACTAACAGCCAGCACTGCTTTACCCTTTTAAAAATGAGGATGGATAAGGGAAAAGAAAGAGGATTTAAAACGTTTTAAGAATGAAAATAAACACGGAAGCGGACTTTCAGGAGCCACCTGTAGCCCCCACCAGACACCAAGTCAGTTTTTAAAATGCAGGACACTGAACAGGAGCTGGGGAGGAAATGACAGCAACAGAGCTACACGTCACCTGGCCAGGAGTTCCAGGTTGGCCCTGGAAGGCTAGCATCTCTGTGTGATTCAGGGTATACCCGACAGCCCCGAAAACCTCTCCCTCAAAGTTGGAAAGAGGAATACTAGGGTCCAGCCCTTTCATTCTCAATTCTTAATTTTTCCATGTAAAAATTTTAACTGAAATTTCATCTGTGTGTGAGTGCCTATGTGAATACATGTGCATGTCTAGTGTGTGCATGTAGGTATGTATGCACGTATGTGCACATCTGGGTGGCGGTCAGAGGTTGACACTGGGTATCTTTTTTTTTTTTCCCCCGAGACAAGGCTTCTCTGTGTAGCCTTGGCTGTCCTGGACTCGTTTTGTAGACCAGGCTGGCCTCGAACTTACAGCAATCCTCCTGCCTTTGCCCCCTGAGTGCTGGGATTAAAGGCATGCGCCACCGCCACCCGGCTGACTCTGGGTGTCCTTTATTATTGCTTTCTTCTACCTTATTTTTGAGGGTCTCTCATTGGGCCCGGAGCACACCTGATTTGGCTAGCCTGACTGGCCGGAAGATTCTAGGGCCCCTCTTGCCTCTGCCCACTTGGCACTGAGAGTACAGCAACGTACTGCCATGCTTTTCTGTGGGTGCCTGAGGCCTGGCTGTGGCTTCTCACGCTTGCAAGGCCAGCTTCCCCAGCCACAGCTGATCAGACCTTTCTACCTCTGTAACCCAAGTTCCGTAAAACCTGCATTCTGGAGTTTTAGGACGTAACAGTGTCGTCAGGCATTGGTCTCCAACTTCAGGCAAAGATTTCACAGCCCAGGGGAAGCTGAGGGCCAAGGACTGTACCCTGGCTGGAGTGGGTGGGAAAGCTACCCCTGGGAAAAGCAGAGGCCACTCTTGTCAGAACACAGAGACACGTGTGAAACCAGCTTCCTGATCATTCCAGGCAACCTTCTTCATCTATTTTATTTTTTCAAGGGTCCTAGGCTCTGCAGGGTGCACACACCCACATGTGCACACAAATGTGCACACACAGTGACCATGCACATTGTGTGCTGACATCATACCTGGGGTGGGGGGGTCAAGCATCCTTGCTAGGCCTATGCCCTTTGTAGTGGACTTCCAGGATGCGCTATGCACTCTCCAGTTCCTGCTTAAACCCTTTCCAGCTATAAAACAAAGACCAAGGTCCTCGGCTGTATCAAGGGGGCACACTGCACGCTTTAAACCCCCCGGCGAAGGCCTGCCTCGAGCCAGATAAAGTCAGGATTTGCAACACAAACTTGCAAAGCAATTATTGTTACCAAAGTCGAAACTCTAAGAGAGCAAAAGAAATCAATGATAATTAAATTCTTCTATAAACACGGCCCCTACCCTCTGGGGGCTCTTAGCACGACACGCTGTCCAGGAGTCGGCTCTCATTACAGAAAAAACACAGGGCTCGTTTTCTGGGTGAGGACCAGACCAAATAAATCTTTCTGTTGCTTGCCTTTGTTAACTTGTAAGCCACTATTTTCAGAGAGTAGACAAGGGGTTTGGGGGGGGGGGACGGGCGATGGCTGTGTGTCAGGGAGGGGCTGGGAGCATGGGACATAGAACTAGAAAGAGCTGTTCTTTACTCTGCTAGCATAGAGATGGTCCTGTAGCCACTAGGGATGAGCTGTATATGCTGGGGGGAGGGGGTGGTCACAACACACGCATACCCACATGGGACCCCTGCCGCAGGGAAGGGCACACAGATGCGTCCCCAGACGTCCCTCATCATGTGGCCACTTCCTGGTGACGCAAGCTCTGCACGGGCACAGCATAGCAGTCTAGCGCCATCGCTCTAAAACCAAGCCAGACTTTCTTTCTCAAAGCCTCAGCTAGCCAGACACACCCCAGAATGTGTTGCTAAACTAGTCCTGGCAGAGAAGCGGCCATTTCCCTGTTCGTCTCATGGTGACAATCGGCCCGAGGAGGAGCTCTGTTAAAAAAGGCCTCCCTCCCTGACTGGGAGCATGGGGCAAGGAAAAAAAAAGTCACCCTCAGTCATTCTTCTGCAAAGACAAAGGGTCAAGGGCTAAGAGGACAGGGACTTGGGGCCAGAAGAGTAGGCAAGAGTGGACGTCGGTCCCAACCCCTGGAGGATCTCAGGGAGCATCTAAGGTGCGGCTGTTCATTTCTGAGGCAGGGACACCAAGATCCACTGGGAGGCCGCTCCGCATCACTCAGTGACACAACCCAAGATGCTGTGGGGGTGACAGTCTACTTTAGCAACAAATGCCTAGCTTGACACTCACGGCATCAAGGATACCCCACATTCGTTACGAGCTCATACTTGGGGAGGGAGTGGTCACCATGATGATGGATGGGGGCGGGCTGGCCAACGTTCTCCCAGAGACCTGTGGAGACATGATCTTCAAGCCACACCCCTCCCTGGTTTTGATTGCCTGCCCTGGCTGACACTTCAGCTGCAGAAGGAGACATGTCCTCTTCTGGGAACATGGAAGAAGCTGTCATCTTTTTGCTGGGTACTTCCTGCCTGGTCCTTACACTAGAGCCGGAAGGTGGTAGGCCAGGAGACAGAGGCAGACAGTGTCAGAACCAGACCTCTGGCTCCTGTCCACTGTCCTGGTGGCCACAGCCCCATGGGTGCATCTGGCCGTTGGTGCTTGCTTGAGAGAAGGGAAACTCAGGGTACATGGAAGCAAGCAGGAAAAATCCTTCTGTTACTAACACTATGTGGCTCCTACCTGTACGGCTGTTCCCCGGTGTGTGTCCTCAGATGTCTTGTGAGATTTGCAGATCTGGGGAAGATCTTGCCACAGTACCTGGGGCAGAGGGAAGAGAGGTGGGAGAGACATTAGGGCGGTCCACACTGCCCCTTTCCAGATTTCTCTTCATCCCGAGCCCAGCTCAGAGGCCCAGGGGGGTAGGACCTGTCATGCCTGCCAGTATCACTCCCTCAGTCTGGGGGCCACAGTGGCTACGATCAGCAAGAAAGCCTGGGGGCACACCCTCACACATACCAGGCACTGGGCTCACTGTCCTTCCCTGTGCTCTGGCTAAATGCTGAGCTGTTCTCCTTTGGCAATACTGGGCTCAGACAGTACAGCACAGAAGATGGTTTTAGAAGCCTGGCCCCACATGACTCATGTGCAGAACATGCCGTCAAGGAGACACGGGTCACTCTCCTCACTGAGCCTCACCAGCAACTCTGGGCCTTTCTAGAAACAGGTTCACAGCCGCGTGTGTGTGTGTGCATGTGCGTGTGCATGTGCACATGTGCATGTGCGTGCGTGTGTGCGTGCGTGCGTGTGACCCCTCCCCACCCGCACCCAAGGGGCGCGCGGATCCTCACCTGCATGTGTATCTCTCCTTGCCCTTCCGGAGGATGGGATCCGAGAGCGTTGGGGGTGGGGACCGGAAGTTGAATGGGTGGTGAGGCAGGGGCTGCAGGGAGCTGCCTGAGTCGGCCTTCATGGCTGCAAAGCTTTCCAGCTTCTCTGTCATGGTTTCTATGGCTGACATCTGTGGGCACGGAGAGGGCAGAGATCAATGACTTGGCACAGCTGCCATGTGTCTGCAGAGAGTGTGTGCACCCAGGGTCTTGTGTCTAATCACATCTGACTTTCAAGCAGGTGCTGAGCCAGCGCCATAGCTTACTCGGCCCCATCCTTCTCAGAACTGGAGCTGTAGTCCAGGGCTGTCTGGAGCAGCTCTTTCCAGCCAGAAAGCAGAATTTGATTAAAACTCCAGGCTATGCGGGCTCCATTGAGGCTTTGTCAACAGAGACACTGACCATGAAGCTGCACCTCTCCCACCTGTCGCACGGACACCAAAGGAGGTGGAGGCAAGGGCCAACAGCATGGCGGAGATAAAGGAACCCATGGGACATTTTCCTGGCCCTGTTACAAGGTGTGAGAAGGTGCCCTGCTGGGCCCCGTCCTCAGGCGGTGCTTTCCATGCTTCTGCTAAACATGTATCCTGGATGATAGCTTTGGTCTGGCAGACCGCAGAGATGGCTGGTGAGGAGGGTAGGCAAAGGAAGACTTGAGAGGAAAGGTTCAGCCTCTCCAAGTGCTGTGAGTGTTGGGGAGAAACTGGGCCTCGATGAAGCCCCCACTGCTCTCACCAATGGAGCATGGGTGACAAGGTGTGACCTGAGGCTCCCCGGTCACGGCCAGCTGCCTCTGGGGAGTGTTTATTGCTTAGTGCTGCCCCCCCCACTCCCACCCCACACAAGGCACTTGCTCACCGATGTCAGAATCTGGGACCCAGCTGCTCATGGGTGAACAAAGGCAGTATGTCATGTGACTGGCTGACTGACCCTTCTGCATGGCTCTAGCCACCTCAGCCAACTGGCACCTTGTTGAAATGCCCTCAGCATCTTTATGGGTTGTTCGCTGGGCATTGACAACAGGGAACAGAGGGCTTTGTGCTACTGCCCCTCAGAAGCCTCATAACGCAGTGGGTAGGGAGGGACACGTGGCATCTGGGGAAACACCAGCAGGGACAGAAACCCATAGAAAGCAGCTGATGAGTAGACACTATGCTCAGCCACAACAGCGAGGCCTCCCCTTGGCCGCTGGGCCACTGGGCCACTGGGCAGCTCTACGCAGGCTGCCGAGATTCGGGCTTTGCCCTGTTGAGATAGGACCGACACGTGGCCCTAATCGGAACACACCACGTCTACTCTTTGCAGCCCATGCTCAGAGGCCACGGGCAGAGGGAGACTATCTTGGTCTCTAGGCTGCCACCCACCCAGGGGGTGACGCCGAGGTCCCTGGCACAGAGATAAGTGCCCACTTCCCTGCAGGTCTTAATGGTTGCCTATGAACATGGAGACTCCTTAAGGCTCCCAGGCTTGGTAAAGGCCTGCTTTTGGGCAGGGCCACTCTATCTGTACCCTGTAAAGGCTCAGGCCCAGAAGGATTTGGTTTGAATGGGGCTGGGCACCAGAGTGCAGGCTATTTAGTGTCCCTTCGTAGTAGTGATGCCTGTTTTACAGAAACTTTCTTCCCATGGTTACCGGTCTCTTTCTGAGTGACAGACAGCCTAGCCTCGGGTCATCTCATTGGTGACCATAAGTCATCTCCTCTCAGCCTCTTCATCCTGGCTCTGAGCCACAAGGGCAGGCAGAGGAGGTAGGCCCATGGGAGCAGTGGGCAGAAGGGACAATGGGAAGCTGGCCCCCCACAGGCCTCTCTTCCTCAGGCCGGGTGGGTCCTGCCTGCCTGGCCTGCTCTGCCCCATCAGACCTTCCCGTGAGCTCCTAGCACAAACACAAACACCGGATGCGCCTGGCTGGCTTGTCGACTCTTTCCAGCCGGCCCTGGGAAAATTGGGGGAAGCTATTAACCAAACTCCGAGGCCCAATGGAACAATGGGAGGCTCTAAGTTTAGCTGTGAACTCAGCCGGGCGCAGGTTTCACAGACTGGGGCTTACCCAAGGCGGGAAGCTCAGGGAAGAACAAAGCCCTAAGCGGGGGTTTTGGCCTGAAGATTCTCGGTGGTAAAGGCTTAAGGACTATGGCCTACAACTCATAGGAGGGGGCCAGACCTCGTGCCATGGGCACAGCATTACAGGACATTTGGAGGACTTTGCCTTGGGCTGTGCCCTTCCCAGGAAGCACGTGACCTAAGGGCACAGACAGGAACATTAGTAGGCTGGAGGGACGTATACTCCATGTGTAGGCTGCTAAGTTTCCAGGGTCCCCCTCTGTGTCCTGGAGAAGGCTCCTTCCTGCTTTGCCTCTCCCCTGCCTCTTTCCACAAAGACCAATCCTCTTTCTGGTCTGAAAGCATGCTGAGGTGTCACCCACCTGGGGATCACTAGCCCCTGCGTCTGTTTCCTTGTGCCCAAGTCTGCTTCTCTCGCCACCTGCCCTGTTGCATGGCCTTGCTTAGGGCATGACCCTGCCTCCCTGCCCCAGGCATGGGGATCCCTCAGGCAAGAGGCCTCTAGACAGACTCAGGGGTTTCTTTATGAGAAGCTCCCCTTCTCTATGCTCTCCAGCTCCACAGCGCCCCATGGGGATCTCAGAAAGTCCCCTCTGCGTCCCAGAGCCTGCTCAGGTGGGGGTCTGCACGTATACCCATCTCAGATGCCCACTGCGGTTGTTACCTGGGGGTGGAACAGTAGTGGGGACGGCCGCAGGTATTTCTCTTTCAGGACTCCCACAGGGTCTGTCACCTTCCGCTTTTCTACCCTGCTGGACAGCAACACAGAGGGTTACATACCCCACGGAGCCCCTTGTTCCTCAGCAGCATGCCTCCGCCGGATTCACTGTGAGGCTGCTGAGGAGGTGGCAACAGCGCTGCCCGGAAAACTCCCACCTGAGTTCCAATGGGCATCCAGGACAGTGGCGGCGAGGCCCGCCTGCCCGCTTGCCCAGACCCCCCAGTTTTCCAACTGGCCCACTACTCACTCAGCAGTCCCTTAGCACGCTTACCCCAGCTCCCCTCAAACAGTTAGCACCTCCTGTGCATATTGAAACATTTTTGTGCTGGAGTCTAGAATGTCCTCCGAAGGCTCCATATGTACCAGCCTCCTACCCACTGGCTCGCATACTTGTGTGGTGGGGCCGCCCTCAGGGTCTCCAGCACACCCACAAGTTACACTGCATCACTCCAGGGGCTTGCAGCCTGCACCCCAAATACCCCTGATCACTGGCAAAGTGCACTTTGCCTATCTGTGCTGACAAATGTGAGTGATAAACAGACATGTGTCTGTCCTGGGGAAGTTACCAGGGACTCACTATAGCTCTGGGTTCCCAGAGAGGACCTGAGGCCTGTTCCAGGGATAGTGAGGAAGTCAAGGCAAAAAGTGGGGTGGCTGTAGGCAGGGCTTTGGGTAGGGCTGGAAATGAATCCCAAGGCACTTGGCTCTTGGCAGGACTTGTCAGCCTGGGTCTTCACTCAGGTCACGAGGCCTGCTTGCTACAGGGAGCAGTCTCTCGTGGCAAGAGTTCAGCCTTTCAATCATCTTGGGATGGTGACACTGGCAGAGAACGGGGCCCAAAGTAGCCGGAGGAGACCAGGGCAAGCAGCTATGGATCTTTTTGGAGCCTACATTGTGGCAGCCTGGGACCCTCCTAAGGTCTGCCCCAGTCTCCTGCGCTCTCACCCGGCAGTGATTCCAAAACACTTATGTGTCCACCTTGGCTGGACCCACTTTGCAGAGCATCGTCTCTAGAGGCGTGTGCAGCCAGCCCTCCGGCGGCTTACAGGGAAGGCAGCAGGCAAAGGCAAGACCAGGAGGAGGCAGCTTAGGTAGAGTCTGAACTTTAGGCTCTATTTGTTTCCAAGTACCTGCTATGCTCTGTACCAACCCATGGGTGTGGCTTGTGCCTCTTGCTTCCTGTCTCAGCGGAGCACTGGCCAGTACTCCCTCCTGTCTGCCCCCTGTGGGGCCTCAGCCCTTCCTCATGTAAGCTGTAAGGAGGCACATTTTCCAAGAAACACCTGATGGATATCTTTCTTGTTTCCTGGGATTATGAAGCTAGAATCCGCCAGAAAACAGAAGCATGGTCTGGGTGGGGAAGGCGCAGCCCGGGGCCTGAGTGAGTACCTGTGGGTGGAGGTGGCCATGCCCTCTGGGTGGCAGTTGCCTAGTCTGCCTCTCACAACTTTACCTCCTGAGATCCTCCCCACCTGTTTGCCTCTTTCAGAACTGTGGGCCCATCCCTGTCCAAGGAGACAGCAGACACACAGGCCTGTTCCCTGAGCATCTCTTGATGCGTGCGGGCTGTGCCTGACAGAACACACTGACAGCAGAGTTAACATCAAATGCACAACCCTCCACTTAGGATTACCCACTTCTGACTCCCTGTGACTTTCTCAGTTGGCAAAGTAGGTGACACATCCTGGCAGGAGTATGGCCCCAAACATGGAGCCTGACCCTGCTTCCAAGTCCACCAGCCTCTTTGGGAGGCTCAATGCCTTTCTATAAGTCACAGACTGACTAAAGTGAAACCTGCCCTTCAATGGGCCCAGTATCAGGGAGGCAAGGATTGCACCCCAGCAGGACCAGCAACTCCCCTGATTTTCTCTGGGCTACTAAGGCCGTGCCCCCACCCCCTGCCTTGGTGTGGCTCTAGGGTTGGATGGGGTGACAGGGCAGCCTCAGATGAGCAGAGCTGCAGGGGTTGGAACAAGGAGAGTAGGATGCACTGACCTTGGTGGGAGGCAGAGATTTGTTCCAGAAAAGACAACTGATGGAGAAGGGGCTCCAGAGGGGTCTTAACGGAGAGGCTCAAAGTAGACTGGGAGATGCCAGAGTTGGCTGGCCTAGACTCGATTTGTAGACCAGGCTGGCCTCGAACTCACAGACATCTGCCTGCCTCTGCCTCCCAAGTGCTGGGATTAAAGGCGCACGCCACCATGCCCAGCTCAATGCCAGAGTTGTAATCAGTGCAAAGGAACCGCACAGGTCCTGAAGGTGGGAATCCTGCCCTTCCTAGCAACGGTCCACCTGAGGGGGGCATGGATCCCCATGGGCTGAGGCACCTCCCCTCCCTGATGCTGGTAAATGTACACAGGAGAGCCTTGAGTTAGGAGGTTGAGTGAGAAAGAGAGAGAACCAGAGCCCTTGCCCAGCTCCATGGGCGCATGCGCCGCTGGGGGAAAGCGAGTGAGGGCAGGCCATGTTAATACCTGGGGGAAAGCGAGTGAGGGCAGGCCATGTTAATACCTGTAGATGGGGTCCATGAAGAAGGGCGAGGGCTTGGCGTAGTGCAGGGAGGGCTGCTGGGGCAGCTGTGCCGGGCACACCTTAGGCAGCCCCTCCAAGGCCCCCGGCTTCCGGTCCCCGTAGATGTGATTCTTCCTGGGTTCCCGGCTGCCACCGTTCTGGCTCGCCCGGGCCCTGCTGCCGATGCTCAGGTCCAGCGGCTGTTCCTCGCCACTGGACGAGGGGGCCAGGGAAAGCTTGGGCGCGAGCAGGGCAGGTTTGGCCTCTTTTGGTTTGGTGGTGAGGTCGAAGGGGCACTCTGCGCTGGGGCCGCCCACCTTGAGGGCATCCCTGGGTGACTTTGGCTCGGCCTTGACCAGCAAGTTGTGGGCGAGGGCTCGGTCCGTGAAGGGGTAGAGGGAGTGGGGGAAGTTGGGCAGGAACTGGAAAGGGAACACGGAGTGGTAGGGCAGAGAGCCCAGCTTCTTCTCCTGCATGCTCATGAAGCCGGGGCCGAAGTACTTCTCAGCGATGGACGCGATGGCCTTGATGGAGTCGCCGGCAGCTCCGGAGGCCGTCAGCAGTTGTTCCTCGGGTGGCGGGAAAAACGAGTGCTGTGAGTAGAAGGTTGGCACCTCCGCCGCCACGCTGTTCATGGCTCCAGGGGGCACTGATCCGCCCCCAAACTCAGGTTTGCTCTCCGCTGCCTTGCCTTTGTCCTTACTCTTGTCTCGGTCACTGTCCACGTCACTGTCCAGGTCTGAGCCCGAGCCCGTGGTGGTCTCCAGGTCTGTCCCCGTTGTGGTGTTGATATCCTCGAAGTCACTGCCGTCGGACATGTCGGGGCTCCTGGTCTTGACTTTCTCCACGTAAGCGTCTTCCAAGCGGCCGTCGAATTTCTCCTCCGGCCCCGCGGCTGACGTGGCACCCTGGCCGCTGTTGCTGACCGCAGACACGAGGGGCAGGGCTGGGTTTCCCAGCGGGCTGGGGAGCTTGGCGTCCTGCGCGTGGTTCAGGGGGCTCTTAAGCAGTGGCGTGGGAGGTAGCAGAGGTGGCCGTGGGTACAAGGACGGAGGGAAGATGCCGGGGAAGCCTGGCGTGAGTGTGGGGAAGGCCGGAGGGGCGGCTGAGAAGGGCAGGCTCCCAGGGTGAGGTCTGGAGGGGAAGTATTCATTGAAGCCTAGACCGCCATGGTTGAGGGTAGGGGAGGGTTTCGTCTTGTCCATCACGGGGCTGGCGGTTAAGGGCAGGCCCGGGGTGAAGATGCCGCCTGGAGTGTAATGGTTCTTGCCCTCGCAGAAGCGTCGATGCTTGTTGAGGGAGGAGGTAGTACTAAACATTTGCCCGCAGTCCTTGCACTTGATCTGCGTCCGGCAGTCCGCGTGCATCCGCTTGTGCCGGCACAGGTTGGAGAACTGCGTGTATGACTTGTGGCAGACCTCACCTAGAAAAACACCCACAGGAGGCAAGCACAGACGAAGGCAGAGTGAGGTCACCAGGAACGCCAGGTACAGAGGAAGACCGGGGGCGGGGTGGTGCACAGGTGTCCCACACCATGAAGCCAGCCTCCAGGGACCAGCCTGGACTTCCCTGGGGTCCCGGCCGGGGCGGGGCGTGGTGCCTCACTGTCCTGAGAAGTACAGCATCCTTATTGGTTGCTGAATCTCGCCCCGGAGTAGGGCTAATGCCTACACTGAGCTCCTTGGAAGCCACTGGGAGGCTGTCTGTGGTCCGGGCGGGGTGAGAGCAGAGCAAGGACACACAACACCAGAGTCTCATTGGTGGCTACCTCAGAGTGTCCACAAGACTCGCCTCAAGGTGGTAACCTCGGCGACGGCTATTTCTACAAGGTGAAGAAAGGAGGAGGCATACCTGTGTATGTTGCACAATCCTCCACACTGGCCTATTTTTCTCTCTCTCTTCCCATGATACACACACACACACACACACACACACACACACACACACACACACACACGGTGACTCTCCCCACAAGACAGTTTGCTTTCTGCCGCATGGTGGAAACAGTGACTGTAGCCTGTCTCTTGCTCTCCTGCCCTCAGCAAATCCCAATCTGCCATTCCGTCTGTGGCGTCTTTTCTCTGAGACGATCACACGCTTTAATCACGGTGTCTATTTATATTAGCTGCCCTTCCCTCCCGGCCATCATGGTGGGGCATTTTCTGGCTGAAAGGAGACAAATTTTGCCTCATTTAATTAAATCTTCCCTTTTTGGGATGCTGTTCTGGGAGATGGCATCATATTTAGATGGCCTATAAATAACCCTCCCTACTCCTGGTCGCCCCCTGGGGACCGTAAGTCAGACCCTGAGTCCGGTTAGGCAGACTAGACACCCCTGAGACCCTGGAGGTACCCAGATACCACCTGCTGGTGTCATCATTAGCAAGTGTCCCATTTAGAGAGGCTTCTGGGACAGAGGGACCCTTGGTCTCCGCCTATTGCTCATACTGGAGAAGGGGGCTCTGTGGTATGAGGGTTACAGAGACACCTGGACAGGTCCCAGGTTCTAGGTGTTGAGACTGGCTGCCAGCCAGCTCAGAGTGTCCAGAGAAGGTGGCTGCTTCAGGAACGGGCAGGAAGTCCTGGCTGCCATGTTGTTCCGAGTGTGAGGAGCAGAGCATGCTGGATTTACCAGAACAGGAAGGGACCTAGGCAGGAGCACAACACACACACATGCACACACAGGCACACATACACCACACACACATATATACACACCACACACATACCACACATACCACACACATCCACACACACACACACATACACACACCACACACATAGCACACATACCACACACATACACACACACACACATACACACACACATGCACACACACGTACACATACACCACACACACATATCACACATACTACACACACACCACACACACACACATGCACACACACACACACACACCACACACATATCCACACATCCACACACACACATGCACATATACCACACACACATCCACACATCCACACATACACACACACACATACACACATACACACACACACCACACACACACATACACACACATACACACCTACACACATACACACACACATACACACACACCACACACACATACACACACATACACACACACACACACACATACACACACACATACACACACACCACACACCTACACACATACACACACACATACACACACACCACACACACATACACACACATACACACACATACACACATACACCACACACACACATACTACACACACATACCACACACACACATACACACACACCACACACACATACACACACACATACACACACACCACACACCTACACACATACACACACACATACACACACACCACACACACATACACACACATACACACACATACACACATACACCACACACACACATACTACACACACATACCACACACACACATACACACACACCACACACACATACACACATCCACACATATTACACACACCACATGCACGCATCCACACACACATATGCACATACACACACATACACACACACACACACACACACACCACACCACACCACACACCACACCGCACACACACGGGGGGCAGGGGAGATGCTATCTTAGGCTCTGCTCAGGGAGGTGAGCATCTGGGGGTGTCCAGACATTGGTTGTCCACCCAGGTATCATTTGGGAGGTAGACACAGGCTTGCTTACATGAATCTGGCCTGGTCATTGGGAATTCTTTTCCACGTCACTGGACTCCCCTTCGCTGGACTGTAGTGTCCCTTCTAAGCTTCCTACACCCCCCAGGCACACTCCGTGGCCTGTGAGATGCACACAGCAATACCCTCCCCCTTTCAAACATGTCTCGCACAGGTGTGCGACGCCAATTGCCGGGCGCGATCATAGGCATGCCTGTCCACTTCTAGGGATTTCCTTTTAGTTGGCTACCCTTGGTCAAGGCAAGGTTGCAGAGATGGGCCAGACCGTAGACAAAGGGAGAGTCACAGATGCCGGGAGATCTTTAGGAGGCCTGATGCTCAGAACATGTCAGCTGGGACGGGCATACTCAGAGGTCCAGCTTGGGGCTCAACTAGGGTGGGAAATCGTGGGAGCGGGGAACACAGGGAGGAACAGCAACTGTTCCCTTCTGCAGAAATCTCCATCATTAGAACATCCTCTTCCTACCTTCCTACAGATGCTGCCAGGAAATTCAGAGCCGTGAGGTATGTGAAGGGGAGGGAGGCATGTCTGTAAACTCAGAGGAGGCTAGCCAACCAGGGTCTGGCGTGGTGCCGCATGCCCTGTGCCCAACTAAGACCAGCAATGGAGGCTCCTGGACCTCAGCAGGGGCTGGGGGGGGGGGGCGCCGAGCTAAGGCAACTCACATATGAACGGCTTCACTGTGCTGTGGATGTGCTTGTGTTGTTTGAGGCCGGAGGACGTGGCGAAGGTCTTGCCGCAGTCAGGGCAGGCATGGGCCCGGGCACCAACGTGTTGTGAGCGGATGTGACGCTGAAGGTTGCTGGGGTCTGTGAACACCTGGGGGGGGGGTGCAGAGATAGGACCCATTGGTGCATGTCCTTCTTGAACTCCACCATTGCCTAGAGGTATGAAAGCTCTGGCCCCTCTTGTTCCCACTGCCCCCCCCCCTCCACTGAGCTGGGTAGGAGAGGTTTTCCTGTAGCAATGATTGCTAGAGGGCCTCAGCAGGATGCTGAACCTCTCCTGGCTTCAGTTTCCCTGCTAGTGACCCTGAGGTGTTTTCTAGAGCACTACCCGGTGTGGTCTTGGTCTGGGGGCTTCACCCCTATAGCCCTCAGCATCGCACATTGGCAGCGGGCACAGGGCTGCCCTGGAGAAGACTCAGCTCTGGTCTTGACTTCCCTTCAGGGCTGTCTGGTGATCTTTGAGACTTCCTGCCCTTCCCAGTAATGAGGAGGGACGCTAAATGACCCTGGTGCATCTAATCCACCCCGGGGGCATCTCTCAGGAGCTCCACAGTAGGGTGGGAGGAGAGTGTAAGAGCGAGCAAGTGCATGCTCTACGCGGGGGTGGGTAGGGAGTTGGGGAGGGTGGGGGGCAGGAGCCTGGTACCTTGACACAGTTTTCACATTCGAAGCGCTTGCCACTGTCGTGGGACATCTGGTGACGGATGAGGTTGGACTTCCAGTTGAAGGCCTTGGGACACTGGTCACACTTGTACTCACGCTCTTCCGTGTGGACAATCATATGTTGCTCCAAGCTGTGTACAGAGCATGGGAGGGTCATTCTAGGGTCCCTTTGTCTGGAAGAGGGGGTACCCTACCCCACATGGCTTCTTCTCCTATTGGAGGCCTCATCAGGCCGCAGGGGGATGGGAGTGCATGTTGGCAGCAGGTTCATACTCTTCCTCTTTCTTGGGTCGTTGGGAATGAGCACAGAGACAGCCTTCCCATGTCAGAGGAGGAAGCCGGTGCCTGGGGCACCTTCACTCAAGGCTGCCCACTCCCCAGCCAGCCAGGAGCAGAGCGGGACCCTAGATACTTGTCAGATGACCCAACATTAGGGCTGAGCTTGGGTCTGACGCTGTGGCACACAACTCTAATTTCAACATCCAGGAGGCTGAGGCAGGAGAACCTCGAGCTTGAGGCCAGCCTGTACCACACATCATGAAAAAAAATAGAGCTAAGCCCGGGCCCAGGAGACTGGGGTTTGGGCTCCCGACACTGCTTTAAGTTCCACAGTATGACAGAGGCCATGATTTAAGTCAGCCCCTCTGAGAGGCTTGCTGGCTGACCAAATACAATGGTGGGCAGTGCTGGAGAGGTTCTTGACTGAGATGTGTTACAGTGGTGAGAACAGCTGCTCTGAGGGGCCGCTCCTCTTGGCTGCACTAGCAACTCCTAATCCCCTCCTCCCCCGGGGGACTCTGCCTCTCTTGTCCCCAGGATGACCGTTAATCTTCATGAGCAAAGCAGTAATATATCACGGCCCGTTAATTACGGGGCCCAGCCATCCGTTTAGAGCAGAAACGCCTGCTTCTCGAGCTCCCAGAGATTGTATCTTTTCCCTGTTGTTAATTGTGATTTATGTGTTTATGTAAAGAAAACACGGACCCTCCTCAGCCAGTTCTCGGCGCGCTCAGGCGGGATTTGCCCACACGCTAGCTTTCCTTCATCTGTTCATTCAGGGCGGAGCGTCCGCCGCCCCCCACCGACCCCCCTCTCCTGGGGAGTCTGTGATAGGATTGGTGGTAAATCCCCACCCGTTAGCGGCTTGACGGGTTCTGCCCTGACTTTGTAAGGTTGTCCCGAGCAAACTTTTCAATGCCAGGGCACTTAGCCTGGGAAAATTCCCAGACTCCTCCACTCCTCAGAGCACTGAGCCAGAGGTCCAGCTCTCCTACCCACAGACTGGGGATCATATAGGTCCTCAAGTGCCTGGGGCCCTCACCGCTGCCAGGCCTTAGGACAGAGAAGGGCAGGCTGGGCCTGCTCAGCTGCCTGTGTGTGGTTGTCCTGCAGCTGAGCGCAAGGCTCTCTTTGCCTCTTGAGTCCCTTCCAGGCAGCTAGCTGCTGCCACTGTGGGGTGGTGGCAGTGGAGTCTCAGCAATGAAGGCCCCGTAGGATCATTTTCTGCGTCCACTGAGAAGGGCTGTGGATGTCCAGAACGCCAAGCCAGGCTGCTCTACATCCCCTCCACAGTGGCTGCTGTGCTGTGGCCCTGCGACTCCCAGATTGGGGGCCTTATTTCAAAAGTAGCACTCGAGCCAAATGGTAGCAAGACCCATGCTGGTCTGAGCCCTTCCTGTCTTCTGGGTTGTCTCCACAGCCCTGACTATGTAAGTCAGTGGTGCCGGTGGCCTGCATACCAGGTCCCGTGCTCTTCCTGCTGGGGGCCAGGCCCTTTGTGGTAAGAACCAGGAAAGATCTGCAGTTTCCAGCCATGTGCGCACACTCCATTCCCACTGCGGGGAGGTGGCACACAGGAGCCCTTGGCCTCCTAGTCTTAAAGCCCAGGCCTGACAGGAAGATGGGCTGGAGATGAAGGGGGCTGCCAAGTAGAGAGAGTGGGAGGAAGGGCGGGGCAGCACCTGTACTTGTTGGGGAACAGCCTCTCGCAGTCCTTGCACTCATGTGCCTGGCCATCGCTGCCCCCGCCGCCGAGGCCCTCTGGCTTGAGTTCCTCTCCTAGGCCCTCGTAGAGCTGGGCCCCCGCAGAACCGCACGCGTACTTCTTGTGGCGCCTCAGGTCCAGCTTGCACTGGAAGAGCTCATCACACGCGTCACAGCGGAACGTGGGCTCCTCTGCAAGACAGAGGGGCAAAGAGGTGGGCAAGAGAGTCAGACGTCCACTCCTGGATGACAGGGGGGGACCCCAGAGATGCATCCCCCCCCACTGTGTCCCCAGGGTTTCCACCCACCCCGGCTGCTCCTGCCCGGCTTCCTTCTAGCCCTCCTGGCTGCCTAGGGGTGCAGAGGTCACAGGGCAGATCAGGCCACACTGGGGGACCCCCATCTCCACACAGTGGAAACACTGAGCAGTGTCAGGCTCCTCCCTGTATCCCTAGAGGCCACTGTGGAGTCAAGGAGGCCCTGCCTCAGAGCGGAGAAAGAAGGAAGCCAGGCCAAGTGCTTTGTTTATGAATTAGGAGGGGGAAAAAAAAAGAAAAGAAGGCAGAACTCCATCGCATATAATAAATTATTGTCGTCAAGGTCAAACAAATTAAAGAGGGGCAGCTATTATTAAGTTTATGAGGCGGCATCCCGAGCTCAGTGCCAAGCCAAACAATTAGGCTGGAGCTGTAAGCGGGGCGGGGTCTCTGTCACGCCCCACCTTCCTGCCGCTGCAGGCCCTCCAGCTTTCACCCAGGCCTGGAGAGAGAACACCTGCTCTACCATCCTGCACAAGGAGGGCTTACATGCACGTGTGGGCACAAGCATGAGTGTGTGCGTTCTGTGTACGCTCCTTAGTTACATGCGGATGTGTGTGCTCATTTAATGGTGTGTGTGTGTGTGTGTGTGTGTAGTCCCACACCATCTGCACTCATGTTTGCAAAGCCATGTGTGGATATGAGTGCGTGCCTAGGCGTCTGCACCTAGACTGTGGTGAGTGGGCATGTGCACATGTGCACCTACTTGTGAGTGTGGGGGCATGTTTATGTACATAACTACGTGTGTGATGTGTCAGCATATTTCCACATTTGAACATGCAGTGTTTATGTATGTCTGCATAAAAAAGGGCATGTATGCATTCATGAAGGTCTTCATGTGACTTTGTATGTATTTTTGTGGGTTCTGTGTGTATGTGCGTACATGTTCCATACCCCTGAAGACGTGTTAAGTGTTTCTGTGTATATGTGTGTCATTGGCTATGCAGTTGTACGTGTGTACATTTGCATGTATGCAAATGGGCGTGTGTCACGGGTTTGCCCCCGCATGCTAATGTGTGCGTCTGTGTTTATGAATGCTTGTATGTGGGGGGTGAGGTAAGCTTGCATCTGTGTGCATGTGTGAATGTGTGTGGATACGCACGGTCGTGAGGAGTGGCCTGGTCTCCAGCAGGGATGCAGCTTAGGGTGGGGGCAGTGCTGCTCCTGTTTCCGTGTCCCACCATAACCTCGGACTGTCTCAGACTCCACAGGGCGTGCTTAGCTTCTCTGTGTCCTGAACAGCATGGAGTCTGAGGAGAGAGCCTCCCCTGCTGCCCTGAGCGGAAGCGTAGAGGTGAAATTGAAGCGCCTGTCTGGGCTGTACCTGGCACTCCTAATGGTGGGTCCCCAATCCAAGGTGAGGTTCTGCAGGCCTGGGTATGAGGTATACTGCTGAGCCTGTGCAGCGACATCCAGCGCAACACCAGTGTGCTCAGCTGGTCATGTCTGGGGTTCCAGAGAATGGACACCTGTGTGTGTGTGTGTGTGTGTGTGTGTGTGTGTGTGTGTGCGCGCGCGCGCGCACGCAGAGCTAACTGGGAAGGCAGTGATTCTGATCCAGATAATCCGGAGAACCCTGGCCCCGCTGGCTTGCCTTAGCCACACAGCGAGCCTCTGTCGGGCGAAGAT
Organism: Acomys russatus; assembly: GCF_903995435.1. Lineage (NCBI taxonomy): Eukaryota > Metazoa > Chordata > Mammalia > Rodentia > Muridae > Acomys > Acomys russatus. The sequence goes on from NC_067165.1 coordinate 45,767,108, forward strand.
GAGAGCACAGAAGGTAGGTGCTGAGGGCCCTGTGGGTCAGTGGGATTCCTTCCCACATGGAGGCCTGCTGTGCTGTGCTAGGGGAGTGAGGGCTGTGTTCTTGCCTTGGCTTGGGGATCTCCACCCCTAGCATCCCCAGGGAAGTCCCCGAGCTCCTCCTGAGGTGCCAGAGTGGGACCACATGACTCACAGGATAGGGTGGGGAGGAGGTAGGCACAGGCGAGTCACACACAGAGTAACTGCCTTCCATGTCTACAGAGGGAGTGAAATACAACTCAAGCAGAGGCTCTCCTCAGAGCTGTGGGCTGTGACTACCTCAAACAGGAATGCCCGATCACATTAGCAAGTTCGGCAAAGCCAAGGCTCGCTGGGCACTCTGTGGAGGGACCAAGACCCTCTGCCCAAGGCGATGCCCTGATGACTTGTGTCCCTGCCTTATCACGGGTGCGCTGTGGCTGGCCCTTCCCACTATTTGGGTGTGAGATGCAGGGTAGTTGGGGCCCTGGCTTCCCACAGAGGGTTATGAGGCCGACATCCAGACCCCATGAGAGTTTAGAGGCGTTCACGTGACCCTTCACGCCAACCCTGGTCTTCAGAGTCAGGGCCCCACCAGGAAGGATCCTGTGTCTCGGCACACTAGGCACGTGCTATCACAGAACACATGGTGGCTCTGCAGAGCTGGAAAAGGGACATGACAATCGTAGGAAGGCAGGAACAAGAAGTTCTCGCTTCTACCGGTCTTTCTAGACTCAGCGAAGAAAAATCACGGTTATTCCATGAGGAACATAACATCGCTGGCCGTACTGCTGGCTGGCTAAGGCTTCATGTTCTAACGTGGTTGGAATTTGGCCTTAAAATGATCTTTTTTGTTGTTGTTTTGTTTTGTTTTTTGTTTCAAGACAGGGATTCTCTGTGTAGCCTTGGCTGTCCTGGACTTGCATTGTAGTCCAGGCTAGCCTCGAACTCACATTGACCCACCTGCCTCTGCCTCCCGACTGCTGGGATTAAAGGCGTGCGCCACCACCGCCCGGCAAATTGTCTTATTTTTAAATTAAACTTTAAAAAGTTGCTTGTGGATAGGGTCTCATTATGTACCCGTGAATGGCCTAGAATTCTCTATGTAAACCAGGCTGGCCTTGAACTCACAAAGCCCCATGTGGTGAGTGTGGGGATTAAAGTCATGTGCCACCATATCAGGCCTTGAGCTTAAAACCTTAAATATAGGGGATTTAATAAGAAAATCCAGCTCGATTCTCACTCAAGTAGTTACCCCGGAAGGGATGGCAGTGTCACCCTCCTCCTTGGCCCCATGCCTTCCGAGTCTGTAGCTGGACAGAGCCAGGGCATACATGCCTAAGCCTAGTCTGTCTGGCGAGTCAGGCAGGAGAGTCTCTTCTGTCCTTCCAGACAGGGAGAGCTGGCCTTGGGCACACGCCTGGAGCTCGTTGCATGGCCTTTTCTTTTTTCCCCAGCACACAGAATTCCATTTAAGGAACTGTGGAAAGGGCAGCTTATACTGATGTCTATTACAGCAGCCCCTCCCCTGTCCTGCCCCCCACAGCCCGAGCCTTTCCTGTGCACACCATACAATGGCCACATCTTGGAGAAGGGAAGTGGGTCCTCAGGAGGCTTTCTAAATGAAGAGAGGGGTTTGGATGCAAACAAAAGAGCAAGTGCTTCTCAGGAAAAACAAGTCTTCCTCCTCCAGCCAATAATCAAAACACAGTAAGGTCACATGACTAGGGAGCGGACTGTGCTGTCCTTCTGGTCACTTGCGAGGGACCGGTGCAGGGCTCCTGCGCCCCTGCCCGTGAACAGGCAAACCAGGGCTTCCACACCAACCTCACCACCGTGGCCCCACCCAGGCCTCCAGATTCCCCCACAAAAACACAACTGGGAGAGAAACTCTTTTCTAACTGTGGTGGGGGTCCTGGGCTGGGGGAGATTAACCTTCCGCCCAAATTATACCACACCTGCCTGTCAACCCTGCGCCTTGCCTGTCTAGCCCAAGTTCCATCAGCAGCGTTCGACGCTGAACAGGGACGTAACAGAGAGCAAAGCCCTGCCTAATGGCTTTGAGACCGAGGGGTTCACAATTACGAGGCAGCACCCGCATCCTAATCTGCAACTCCAGTTCAAAAGCGCTCAAGAGCCTGCTCCAAATCCCTGTGGTGATAAGGGGCTGGCTGCATTTAGCCAGGGCTGGGATAAAAGATTTTTTTTTTATGATAATTATCTTAGTGAGGGACACGCTTGCATTCTCTCTGTGCGATTCGGAGTTTTAACAAGGGTGTGTGCTGTGGGTAGCTGTTGGGGTGGCAAAAGAGTGATCTTGACAGCAGACGTTAGAAAAGTCAAATATTTGATGTCAGGACTATTATGTGTGGAAAGTAATTAGCTCACAAATGTTTGATCAGTTATTAGGGAAATGTAGAGTGGGTTATTTAATGTTGCGGGTGGGAGGTAGGTGTGTGTGTGTGTGTGTGTGTGTGTGTGTGTGTATGTAGGGGGACAGGAATCAAGGCTTTGTAATAAACCTTTTGGAAGGAAGACATTTCACTGTGCAAATGCGACTGCACAGCTGCGGAGTCTCCCCTGGGCTCAGATCTATCTGTTGTGGCTCTCAGAGCTGGCCCAGACTCACAGGGCCTTTCAACAATCACCTCAAGGAAAGTGAAGCCTCCCTCTTGCTGAACAAGTCTTGGCAATTTATTTCTGTTTTCTCGGCGGCCCAATTAAATCCAAAATTTAGAGTAGACAGAGAGGATCTGGCTGGTGAAATGGTCCTTCTACCCCAATTTCTTGTCTAGAAACTTAGAGATATACATTGCTACAGGGAAAAACAAAACTAAACTAATCAAAAACCAAAACAAAACGGAGGCACTCTGGTCATGGCAGGCTTGTAGGGTCAACAGGTAAACTGAGGCTGAGTTCTACAAGTGTGGCCGCAGGGCCTTCCTGAATCCAGTGAGTGTCCAGCAACCTGGTCTTTTTTGGCTTGTTTGTTTTCTGAGACAGGGTTTCTCTATGTTATCTTGGCCATCTGGACTTGCTTGGTAGACCAGCAGTGATCCCCCTCGACCTCACAGTGATCCGCCTGCCTCTGCCTCCCAAGGGCTGGGATCAAAGGCGTGCGCCACCACGCCCAGCTCAGCTCCCCCAACCCCCACCACCCTGGTCTTCATTGAGGAATCCTTGTGTCTAAGGTACTGGCCTTACGGAGAAAGGAATGGGGTTTATTCTAGGTTCTAGAAGCATCTAGGGGACAATATTTTTCTGTTTCCTGGCAGCTCATCCTAAAAAAAAGGAAGATAGCATGAGAGCTGGGAGGATAACTCAGTAACTGTGCCAACATGACACTAATCCCAGAGCTGGCAGGCACGGTGGGAAGGACCCCTGCGGCTCGCTGGCCATCCAGCCCTGCCTAACCACTGCAAGCTCCAAGCTAGCAAGAGACCTTATCTTAAAAACAAGGTAGGCAGCATCAGATGAATGACAGCCAAGGGTGACCTCTGACCTCTGTGTGCACGCCCACACACATATATCTCCCCTGCACACACAGGAACAACCCTTCCCCCAGAAATGACAACAGGGGGCCAGCAGACCCACCCTTCCCTACCAACATAGGTCTCTTGAAAGTGGCTGTGCCAGGGCCCCAAGTAGACGGACACAGACTCAGGGAGTGTAAGTCCATGCCTTGGACACTCAGAGTGTGTGACATTGGTTTCTTTGTAGCATCATCTCAGAGGTGCCTAGGTTTACACTGTTGGGCAGGAGAGCCTGCTGGACACACCCTAACGGATGGGGTCCATTTTAGCTCTTAGCTTGGTCCTGACCTGATAAAATCTCCCCTGTGTCTCTCCGGAGCCTTTAACTATTAGTGGGCCTCCCTTCTAGAGACAGCCTGGTTGCTTTTTCCTCTTATATAGACCAGAATCGCTCCCAAGCTCCAAGCTAGACTGGGGTCCTTTTACTACAGAAAGCTTGTAATAAGAGTACACTTGAAGGCCAGCCTGGTCTACAAAGTGAGACCAGGACAGCCAAGGCTACACAGAGAAACCCTGTCTTGAAAAAAAAAAAAAAGGCCATGGCCTTTATCGCAGCATTGGGCACCTGCAGAGAACACTTGGGGTCTGCAGAAATTCAGCCAGGGCACCAGCTGTCAGTACTTGGTCCCAGCAGGCGGCGTGCAGGGGTGGACCCCCACGCGCGTTCTCCCAGGTGGGTGGGGATTCAGGGTCACAGCTCAGGAGGGTCTTACCATCCAGGCTGGGCGCCATGACACCCAGGGCGTAGGCGCCTTCCTTCACGTGCACCAGAAGCTCCTCTCCAGGCTCAATGTCCTTGATGACTTGGTAGTAGATCTAGGAGAGAGAGATTAGGACTGGCGCGGCCGCTACTACTGCTGAGGTTCCCGGCGAGGGGCTGGCCTGAGGTGGCCACTTGACCTGGGCTGGGCTCCCTGGAACTGGAGCTGGAAGCTGCCAGGTGGGGGCTGGGAGCCTCTAGGATCTGTGGGTTATGACACTTTGAGGGGGGGGTGTCAAATGATCCTTTTACAAGGGTTACACATCCAATATCCTGCATATCAGATACTTACAGTACAATTTGTAACAGTAGCAAAATCACAGTTACGAAGTAGCAAAGAAAATCATTTTACGGTTGGGGGTGTGTGTGTGTGTGACCACAACATGAAGAACTGTATCAAAGGGTCGCAGCCTCAGGAAGGTTGAGAACCCCTACTCTCAAACAGCAAGTACTCCTAACTGCTGAGCTGTCTCCTCAGCCTTCCCTCCCCACCCCCTGCAAACTGTTTCTTTTTAAATTAAAACAAATTTTATTATGTTTATTTTCGTGTATATTAGGGGGCAAAATGTGGAGCTCACAGGACAACTTATGAAAGTGCCTTCCTCGCATCACGCGCGCAGGTCTCAGGGAGTCAACTCAGGCCCTGAGGCTCGGTGGTGCCTGCTGAGCCATTGCTCGCACTGGCCTCATCCGGCTGCTAACCGCAGGGAAGGAGGTCCTCTCCAGAACTTATGAAGAAAGGCAAGGAAACGAGCCCATTTTATTTTGTTTCATTTCGCTCTGATAAAAAGGACAGGAGGTATTCAGTGTCAAGACCCCGACCAGGAGTCTCCTAGGAGACAGATTCCAGTGACTTCCCATTGGGTACGCTCCAGTCTACTCTCAAATCTCCTTTGCCAATGTGAGCATGAGGCACCTGGCGGCTCAGAGTTCTGGTTGCTTATGAAGGCTCTTTCTAGCTGGGCACGGGCTGTGTGGTTGAGGGCGCGGCCGGCTGTGACTTACACCAGTGTGGCAGCTGTGAGTCTAGCAGGCCAAGGGTGAGACAGAGAAAATGCCTGTCAGGGGCTGCATTCAGCAGGTGACAGGGGTTTGGAGACCTGTGTGTGTGTGTGTGTCTATGCCTCTGTGGTTGTGTGTGTGTAGTATGTGTCTGTCTGTCTGCCTGTGTGTGTCTGTCTGTGCATCTGTGTGTGTGTGGTGTGTGTGTGTGTAGTGTCTGTCTGCCTGCCTGTGTGTGTCTGTTTGTGCGTCTGTGGTTTTGTGTGTGTGTGTATGTAGTATGTGTCTGTCTGTCTGCCTGTGTGTGTCTGCTGTGCATCTGTGTGTGTGTGTGTGTGTGTGTGCCCCTGTCTCTCCAAGGCTGAAACCACGCCTGGTTTGCTGGCTGAGATGAGGACTGTTCTGTTGGGAGGCTAAGTCAGGTCTAGGCGATTTGTCGGGGGGTGAGGGTGGGCTGTTTTCCTTGGCTTTACCCAGACTCTGCCTCAAAGATACCACAGGCCCAAGCCCTTGTGTGGAGCCTGGGCCTTCTAGGAGCACAGCTGGCTCAGGAAAGCACCTGTTTTATTTGCACTGTCAAGAGTTGTGGCATCATTCCTCCCTCACAGTAACTCAACTGCCTCCTGTTCTGATGTTAGGACTGGCTGGGGTGGGAGAAATGCCCCAGAGACACCTACTGCTCTGGGGAGGCCTGGTGGCTGCCTATCCAGCTGCCCTAGGCCAGCCTCCTGCATTACTGGAGGGGTCCAAGACAGGAGAAAGGGCAGGAGAAAGAACAGTTAAAAGAACACAACCTGGCCTAAGCACAGGGACAGAGGGGAGGTGACTCTCCTGGCCATAAACAGCAAACAACATTTTGGTTCCCGATCACTGGTCCTGGCAGAGGTTTGCCCTACAGAGACCGAAGGGAGCCTGGGACAGCTGCTTGCCTTCCAGGAACACAGTCCCACTTAGGGCTATAGGCAGCTAGGGCCAGAGTAATGCCTGTGAGTCACTGAAGGACACAGAAGAACTGCACTGGGTCCCCGGTGCCCATTGGCTGTCACTCCCAAAGCACCTGACTGCGGAAGTGCACAGTCAGGAGCCTGCAGGTGGACACAGGAATCTTATCAGTGTGATAACCCTTCAAAGAGCAGTTCACAGCAGTAACCTACGTGGGAGCTATTCTCGGGGAGGTGGATAATACAAAGAGGTTTTTAAAATGGAGTCTAGAAACAGGATCAAACAGAGCTCTTGAATAAAACCTTAAGATCCCAGTTTTACGTCATCACGCTGCGGCTAAGTAACATATCTTTTTGAAGGTCAGACTCGAGGATCCACCCACAGCTGCCCCAGAGTGAGGAGCTGCGTCCACGTAAGTGGCCCCTGAGCAGGAGGGTGTGCGTCAGCTGTTGATAAGCTCGCCCACGTTTCCCTCTGGCCACAGAGCGCGTACAGACAGAAGCACAGAGCAAATGCATGCTTCATCGCTGTGGCTGGGTCACCAGTGTGGTGCGTGCAAGGACTGAAAGAGAGGGGAATGAAAACATGGCCCCTGAAGTCCTGGTTAGAGTTTGAGCTTGCCACCGACAGGCCTGCCTTCCACCTACAATCACCCAGAAGGCACGAGGCCATGGCTACCACGTCAGGAGCGTGTCTTTCTACCACCTGGATTCTGGGTGCCTATTCTGAGAGGTAGAAGGCAGAGAGAGACCACCCATCCCTTCCACCTGCACCCCTCCCAGGCTACCTGCCTTTCTGGCCTGCCTCCCACCCCTCTGATTAAGCTGCCTGGCCTTCAAGCCTCCTCTCCATACATACTTTGGTCCTTTCTCTCTGGGCTACCGGAACCTGGAGCTCTGCCATCCAGAGCTACAAGGCCACCTGTTTCCTTCCTGATCCCTCTGAAAGTAGCCAGTCCTTCTGGGGTCACTCCTGACCATCCCGAACCCCCGTTTCTGGGGACATTGGGCCTCCTGACTCCTACTTTGGCTCTGGGGGGCTGCCCAACCTCCCGTCTCTAATCGCCTCTGAGGACTACAGGGAATCCTGGGGCTCCATACCCTCCCACACCTTTGCTCTTGAGCTCACCGGGCCTCCAGGGACCTCTACTCCGGTTCTGAAGACAGGAGCCTCCTGGGACCCTCCCACCAGCATGGACTCTGCAACTGGGGCCACAGCAGGGCCACAGGTATCCCTTCCTCAGCCTCACAGAATGGCCACTAGGGCCCCTGTCAGGGACATGTGGGGGACACAAAGCAGCAGCCTGGCAACCGTGGCTAGTAGGACTTTGAGCACCCTGCGTAATTAATCAAACTCTATTAGTGCTAATTGCCGGGGCCAGGGCGGGGCTGAGGTCTCTCAGCTTGCCCCCACCTGGAAGGCTAAGGACGTGAACAGGAATCTCCAGGCGTCTGAAGTCTTGGCCCTGCCTCAGGCAGCCACAGGAGGTGGATACAGAAGCCAAGCCCTGGCTTTTATGACCTGGCTTTTTAAGTGGCACAAAGGCCTTATCAGCCAGGCATTCTGAGAAAGCCAGCTCCTGGCCTGTGGGGCCTGCACAATTTCTCTTAACAAAGGCCGCCTTCAGTGGGAACTGGTGGATGTTGGTCGGGGGCGCCAGGTCGAGGGGGACAAAGTTGGGCATCTCGTGCTTATGCGTCGCTGTCCACTGTACGCTCCAGGCCCCCTGCTGTGCCTGTGACAAACTATAACTGTAACCCTTAAGATTCCTGCAATTGATTTACTACATAGACTCCATGTAGAACTCTCAAGGCCCCTGACCACTAGTGTCACAAGACACAAGACAGGCTGCCACTGAGTTTCCACGAGACAATAAGAAGAGTAAGGAAACAGGAGTCTGATGCCCTCCAACCCCCAGCAGCAGCCTGGAGTGCTGCAGGGAAGAAGCAAGCTGCCTTCTTTCTAAACCACAGTGCCACATGCTTTAGGTACGGATGCGTTCTGGGGTCCCGTCACCACCCCAGAACTTTATCCCCAACAGCTGAGATGACAAGCCAAACACATGGCGACTGTCAGCGGCCCTCTGAAGTAAGGACACACGCAACAGAAGCTGAAATTGAGCCCTTGTCTCTTCCCATGGTTTCTCTCATCTAGCAGGGGCATCCCGGAACCCGGGCCAACGCCATTGCTTGTAACGTCATGTAGCCCAGACTGTTTTCTTTTCCCTCTGCCACATTCCAGACACAAAGAGGTGGCTCCATGTGGGTAAAAAGAACGCGGGACCTTCTCAGCCACCTGCTTGAGATCGGGCTCAAGCTTTTCACACAAATGAACATCTAGAAAACGGTTTACAATGACGGTCAGAGCTCCCCGCCGCTTAGAGCCTTTGGCCTGTACTGAAAATACTGTTTAGTGATTAAGACCAAAGCCCCAGAGTTGCCAGGCCTGCTCAGTCTTAGCGTTCTAGCATTTAAAAAAATAAAAGCCCCCTGCGGGTGACGCAGGGAGGACATGAGGGGAGCACCAGTTTGCAATCAGTGGACATGCAGGTGGTTCCTTTCTCTGGCCTTGATAACAGTTACCAGTGTCCCTCATGGTCCCCGCTCCGCACGCCTGTCGGGATCAGCTTCCTCTGTGCCCATACCTTTATAATTGTGTTACGATATGTTCTGTCACTTAAAAACTCAAAATTTCCTTACACATTTATCTCTTTTCCCGGCTGCACAGTTTATAAGGATTATAAAAATATAAAGTATTAGCCCACGGTTAAATATCGACACCATTACGTGGTTTCCAACAAGGCACTGAATTTAATTAATGGATGATAAATTCTGACAAATAGTTATTTATTGTGACATCGCCACAGTTGAAAGGTGAATTTAAACTTAACTGTTCTCCAAGAAAAAGAGGATCCTTCTGATCCACAGACAGCGCCTGATTGTTTTTTCTGAATTAAAATGAATTTGACATGTATTTTTTAAGGACATCCTCTGTGTGTGCGTGTGCACGTTTTCATGTGTATGTGTGAGCGTGTGTATGTATGTATCTGAGGACAACGTGCAGACTTTTGCTATTTCCTTTCACTGTGTAGGTTCCAGGTATTGGACTCAGGTCAAGTTAGGTGGCCAGGGTATCCATCCGCTGAGACACCTCACTGGCCTGCATCGGCTGGCTAAAAAAAAGGCTCAACAAATTCTCTAATCTTACCTCCCTTGTTTACATGGAGAAACTAGTGTTTCCCTATTTGGAGCCACCATTTCAAAGGACCAAACCAAAAATTTATGAATTTTAATTTTAAAATGACGTAGAAATAAAGCAAAAAGAAATGGAAAAGGTCAGCGTGGCTCAGGACCTGATAACCTGCTTAAAAATATCAGCCCCAGCAGACTTCACACCTTGGAGGCAAAGGAGGTTCTGGGCCCGAGAGAGAGAAATGAAAACAAGAGAGACCAGCCACCGGCCACCGGCCACCGGGCACTGGCCCCTGCGCTAAGCAGCAAGAAGCAGGAATGGCCCCATGGACACCTGGAGGCACAGCTTCTGACCTGGTCCTTTGCTTAAACCCCTCGTTCAATGCGGTCAAGAGGGACTGCTCTCCTGCTGTGGGTAGACCTGCATCCTGGATACTCTGCCCTGCCATGGAATACAGGGGCACTGTGCAGATAGCACAGGTTTGGCCTGTTCTAACAGATGAAGAACATACTAGCCCCCAGCATCATTGCTTCAGCCTGTCCTCCAACCTCAGCCCGCTGACCAGTAAACACGACTCCATGCCCACCCCTACCCACCACCGAGGCAGTGCAGCAGAAAAAAAGAGAAAATAGCCCCTCTGTGAATAGATCTCTGCCTACCCCTTGTTTCTTCCTGTGGGCACAGCACTTGCGAGCTTTCCTTCTCTTTCTGAACATTAAAACAAATTCAGTAACAGACCCCTGCTTGTGTCGCCCAAATGTTTCAGACCAATTCATTTGCTCATAATTGCAGGTGGAAAAAAAACAAAAAACAAAAAACAAAAAACAAAAAACAAAAAACAAAAAACCACCCAGGAGTAACCTGGATGTTCTGAATTTTCCAAAGAGAGAGGTCTTGACAGAAGGGGCTGGGTGGGGGTGGGGGTGGAGCTGGGAGTGGGGGAGATGCCTGTGAGTGCTTGTTTGCCCTCAGAAGAGACAGTGAAAGCATCAGAAATGGCTGCTCATGACTGCTTGGCATCTGGAAATGGCCCCGCCACAAATACCAGGGCAGAGCCCTAGTCCCTGACTTCTACAGGAGGCATGTTGTTCCTATCAGATAGACCAGCCCAAAACCTTCGTTTTTCAAAAGCAAGCTCTTTGGAGGCCAGGTATAATGCTGGCAAGGCCTTCTTGGCCTGTGTGTATACCAGAGGAACGCTCCTAGCCTAGCATGGCCTCCCCTTCTCAGAATGGTAAGGAAGACTCCCAGGTGGACACAAGGGATACGAGCAATCTCTTCTCGTGATCAGGGGTCCCCTGGAAAGAGGACTCTTAGAGCTACAGAGTGCCAGGAGGGCAATCTCACAGCTCTGATGGTCACTTGGTACAGGTCAATGGGCACTTTGCTGTAGTGTCCGGAGGCAGGACAGGACCTGAGATGGACAACGGGAGCCTGGGTAGCTCCACTGCTGAGAGGGGCCACCTGCGTCCCATCCACCCACAGCCAAGGCACGGGGAGGCCAGACATCGGAGGGAGCATCTGGGAAAGCTAGACAGGAACTGAGCCCGTTGGAGGCTTCGGCTCACTTCCAGTGGCCACATCTCCAGCTCCAAGAGGCCACAGAGTAGCACAGAAGATAATAACCCTTGTCTTCTGGCCCGAGGCAGGGCTGAAGATGTCTGCCAAGGCTGCGGGGAGGGCACATGGCTAGGTTGAGAGGACTCTGGGCATTGGGAGCAGAACCAGGAGGAAGGTGGGCTGCTGCGGTTTCCAGAGCCTGGCTGGGTCACAGTCCCTGGCCGGCAGCCGGCAGGGACAGGTGCAGCCCTGCGATGGTGAGAGAGACGCACTTTCCTCAGTGTTATGGTCAGCAGCTGACATGTGGCTCTCTCCCAAGGACACAGAACACCGGAAATCCGGACTTCTGACTTGACCCAAGCCCAAGACCTGACCATTACAAGCACAGGGTCTAGGGATCTCAGGCTCCCACTATCCGCAGTGACCTGTGTCTTTAGTTTAGAGGCTCCTCTCCTCCATAGGTTGAGCAGTTCATCTCTTCTGGTAGCTCCCAGAATTTTCTCTGAAGATGCTGGGACCCTTCTTCCATTCTTATATCTCTTTAGGATATTGGAACTGAGGTCATGTGTCTTGACTCTTGAAACAAGGCCTCGCCATTTCTAACTTGATATATATTTTCCTCGCTGAAGGCCCTGGGCAGCACAGCACCATGACTACAAGGCAGGTGTTTGGTGATGGGCTCCTTGCTGTCCTGCAGTGCTGTGTGTACGCGCAGGTGCATGTGTGTGTATGTATGTGGGTGTGTGCTCATGGTATTCGTGTTTACACAGATGACTGTATGTTTAGGTATGTACATGCACCCATGTGTACACAAGTGCACTGTGTATGTGTCTGTGGGTGTGTGGTGTTCCTAACTGCCTAGAAGTCTTTGTAGGCACTCTTGGGAAAGGGAGGAGAAATCTGAGAAACACTACTGACATTTTTAGTGTTTCCTTCTCAAAGAGAAGCTTGTCCTCAGGGATCTTTTCAGTCCTGTATCTCTAGGAAATTTCATTCAGCTAAAGAGAGGGTCAAAGTGCTATTCTGTGGGGACAACTCTCTCCACTGCATGGCCAGGAAGTAGAAATGCTTACATGGAGGCTGTGGCCATCTGGGAAACAGAGAAGGAAAGGGAGAAAGGGAGGGGCATGTGTGTGTGTGTGTGTGCGCTTGTGTGTGTGTGTGTGCTCGTATGTGCGTGTGTGTGCTCGTGTGTGTGTTCATGTGTCTGTATGTGTGTGCTCATGTGTGTGTGCGCTCATGTGTCTGTGTGTATGTGTTCGTGTATGTGTGTGTGTGTGTGTGTGTGTGTGTGTGTGTGTACATATTTCTGTTTTAGGAAGGATACAATGAGCTTGAAATCTATTTTTCCTTTCAGGACAGCTGTGGGCTTCAGTGAGGCAAAGGCTCTTTTCTTCCCACATTAGAGGGGGTCTCAGTGTGAGTTTTATGGGCAGGAAATGCCCCATGTTTGGGGAATGATTTGGGTCCTGGACCCTCCAGAAGGTGGCATTTATCTAATTCTCCAGATCCTCTGAACACAAGGATATTTTTCATCTAGTGTTCGGGCTTAAACCAGGGAGAGTTCACACTGCAAGACCACATGGGAGAGGGGCAAGCAGCAGGCAAAGAGAACCAAGTAAGCCTGACCTGATGCTAGTCAGTTTAGTCAGGTGTGTAGGCACACAGGGAGTGGGGTGCAGGGCACAAGGCACAAGGCACACGGTGCAGGGTGCAGGGCACAGGGCATATGGCACAGGGCATAGGGTGCAGGGTGCAGGGCATAGGGTTCAGGGCACAGGGCACATGGCACAGGGTACAGAGCACAAGGCACAGGGTACACGGCACAGGACGCAGGGCACAGGATGCAGGGCACAGGACACAGGGCACAGGGCGCAGGGCGCAGGGCACAAGGCACACGGTGCACGGTGCATGGCACAGGGCATATGGCACCGGGTGCAGGGCACATGGCACAGAGTACAGGTCACAAGGTGTAGGGCACACAGCGCAGGACACAGGGCACAAGGCATAGGGCATATGGCACAGGGCATAGGGCACAGGGTGCAGGGCAAACAGCACAGGGCACAGGGCGCAGGGCACACAGCACAGGGTGCAGGGCACAGGGCGCAGGGCACACAGCACAGAGCACAGGGTGCAGGGCACAAGGCACACGGTGCATGGTACAGGGCACAGAGCATATGGCGCCATGCGCAGGGTACATGGCACAGAGTACAGGTTACAAGGTGTAGGGCACACAGCACAGGGCACAGGGCACATAGCACAAGGTGCAGGGCGCATGGCACACAGCAAGGTTGGGGATGCAGCAGCTTTGAGATACAGGCACTTAGGAGTTGAAGGCTGTAAATCATTCTATCCTGGAACATTCCTGCCCATGGTCTGAAAATGAAAAGTGAATCCCTGCGAGCCAGTCATTTCTCTTTAAACTCACAAGGTAGTTTAAAGTAAACTCTGAAATGGTTAAAAAAAAAAAAAAAAAAAAAAAAAAAAAAAAAAAAAAACGTTTTTGAAGGCCAGTTCTTTTTTGAGAGGACAGTGCTTTGTGCTTTCAAAAAATCTTGTCCCGCCAACATTCACGTTTCAGTTTATCTGAGTTCTAGCATCTGTTTGACAAGTAACAAAACCTATGTCCTTGCTGCTCTGTCTGTGTCCTCATTGCTCTACCGGCACCTCACAGAGCCCATGCCTGCATGCAGACGCACCCAGTGCTTCCCAGGACAGGGGTGCTTGCAGACCTGAGCCTCAGAGGAGAGTTCCCAAGCTCTGTGCACCTTATCAGTTTTCTGTTGCACGCGCTCTCATGATCTTCTGGAAGTTTTCCTTCTGTGTTCCATTTTAACATCACAATTATTTCTGCTCTTGAGCTTCTTCAGTCAGTCAGAAAGCTATCTTTTTCCCCTTCTCTCAAAATTTTTGGTTCTAGTTGAAGGTCATGGAAGTGTTGGCAGCAGAGATCCTGGTCCTGGCTGTCAGGAGCCAACAGGTATCTAGCGAATTGAGCCCAAGAGCTGTGGAGACTAAGCTCTTGAGGAGAGCTGTGAGGCGGTGCGCAGGTCAGAGGCCTCCCTACGGCTTCCTTGTTGTCTTTTTAAATGCAAAATATTTCTCTAGAGTCAAGAGCCTCGAACCACTTTAGACAGCTTGCACTGGGCTACACAAGAATGGGGCCTTTGTTATGTGGTCTCCACAAATCGTTTTTAAAGCAAATGGAGCCCTCCCCCCCCCCCACCAAAATCTCATATGTAGCCCAGAGACAGAGGCAGAATAAACTGATCTGTCAGGCGGAGGGCTGGGAGCTGGTACCCGCAGGGAACCCGTGCTCTGACGACACGAGGCTTTGCTGGAGTATGGAGAGTCTGCAGAGTCAAACTTGAAGCTACAAAAAGGACAAAGCAGTGCTGGTCACAGTGCCCAGCGGAGTGGAAAGACACGGAATAACGTCTTTCCTGATGGGCTTGCAGGTCTGGACCCCCTGCCCTGGGAATGCAGAGGCAACCCATGGAGACGAAGGAGGGGGGCAGTAAACTTGTGTGGGGGGGGTTCTTGCTCCGAGAAGCTGAGCTCAGGACTAGAGGTTCCTCAGCCTTTGAGGGGAATGCAGCTGAAGCCGCCATAGCTCGGCTCTTTAAGAGAGGAAGGGGCCATGCCAATGCAAGAGCATTTTCTTGGCAGTATGTCAGACTGCGATTATGACTTACGGGCTTTGGACACTTTTTCTTAGCGTGGTCTAGGAAACAGCCTGTGTGGCATTAGACCGGCCAGTGCGGATCCTTTTGGAAACCTTGTTTTACTAGGTCTGTTTAGGCAAGATTCCTTCCCATTGGTTCTTGTCCGCCGATCTTCCGGTGTCTCCTGGCATTTGTAGGGAAACGCAGACCCTGTGGCTTGAGGTCCTGTCTATTCGAGCTGGCCTTTAAAACCATGCTTTCAGTTCTTCAACGCCAGCAGCCTCAGGCAAGTTCTTCTGACCTTTTGCTCTGTCGTTCTGAGGGCAGCTACGTTTTCCAGGTAGCCCATGCTGGGCTTCTGTCAAAGGGCTACTCCCTGTGGCAGGATGGAGCTCAGCAGGGGACCCATGACCTTACTAGAGGCTTGCTGACCCTCATCTCAACACCCATCCACCTTGGTGCCCAGCCTCCGAGGACAGTCCACAGGGACAGAAGGCCCAGCTGACCAGCCTAGACCCTACCTGTTCATTCATCTGGCACATGGTGAGGTTCTGGTCATCACAGGAACACGCTACACGGATGTACTTGAGCCAGCTGCCAGCCCCTGCCTGGTTGGCATCCACGCAGAACTTCTCGCTGCCCAAGTCTTCAGAGATCTGCTGGGAAAGAAGCGAGCTGAGGTCAGAGATGGCCTGTGTGCTATGCTGCTGGCCTCAGAGGCTTAGGTGGACTCAGGCAAGATGGTAGGTTGGCTGAGACCTCAGCCAGTTCCAGGCACTGGACAGCCCCTGACCACCTAGCCCACCTGGTCCTGGGAACCTCCTGGGGACGGGTGGAGAGAAGAAGGTGGCCTTTCTCCGTCTTACAGAGCAGCTTACAGGCAGGTCAGCACAAGAAGAGCTTCCAGGAAGCTGTCCAGGTGTGAGAAAGCTGAGCCTTCTTGTGTCTGACACAAGCCCTCCGCTAAGGACAGTGGGAGTGTCAAGCAAGAAAGCAGTTCTCAAGCTAAAGGTGTTACAGGGTATATGGCCACACCTGAATCTGGATGCATGTGCCAGTGTGCACCCGTGTACCTGTGTGTACCCGTCCCTGTCAGACTGCACATCACCCTGTCAGATTGCACGTCACTGGAATGCCAGAAAAGACATTTTGTTCCTTTCAACTGGAAAGTTTCACTTTGACTCTGGCCAGCACATGGACCTCCCGCTTCTCACCGCGTCCTGTGTCACTGCCAGTTGCAGCGGCGGCAGCCCCAGCGCTAGCTTTACTTTGTTGCTGCTGCTGTCTTCTGAACTTTGTTTCTGAGGCTTGCTTACTGACCTCGGTCCCCCTCCCCCTTCCATACACCCCGAGGGTTGCCTGCAAGAAGACCCAGACCATGGGCTGGCAGCTGCAGGTGCAATAGCACCTTCCAGCTCCCACCTGCTTTGCCCAGTGCCTATGGTAAGGCCCTAATGCAAAGCCCTTGAAGCCAGCAGCAACTAGAGTGGTTGACTGGGTGCGCAAAAGGCCGGATGGCTGAAGGGGGGTTGTGGGCAGGGGTGTCCTGGGGAGGCGTTTCCAGGTGGGAAGGGTGACCAGGTGGGCAGGTGTGTCTAGGTGGGTAGGAGGCAAGCAGGCAGGAGTAACTGGAGTCTGAGTGACCCAGCGAAGGTGGCAGGAGGGGCTCTGTTCAGGTAGCCCACTTCACTTTTCGAGATCTTTGTACACCTCGGGCAGACCCTGGGATTCTTTTGAAAAGTTCAGTCTCAGCACAAAGCAAAGAAGCTGCACGCCTTGCCTCTGTTCCCTATTCCCCTAAAGACTTTGACACAAAGTCAGACCCTGAGCCCACTGACAGGAAGTGGGTCTTCAGTCTTCCCCCCCCCTCAGTTTGCTTTGTCTCCCAGGTGACACCTATCCGTGACACCCCCTCTACCCAGGTTCCTGACAAAGGGTGGCAATGAAGGTCCGAAGGTACCAGGTAGGAGAGACTTAGGATATGGATCAGGGGCATGGCTCTGAGGTCTTGTACAGTAGCGCACTGCAGTGCCTCCTCCCAGGGCCCCTTGTGCTCCCTTGGGTGACTAGCAGATTCTCTCAAGCTTTTCTTACCAATGGGGCAGCAGTGGCAGAAATGCGGCTAAGCACTGACTCCATAGGGCAGAGACTCTGGTTAGTTACCCGCCCTCTCCTCTCACCCCTCCCTACACACCGGGTTCCCTCTTAGCCCAGAATCACTCCAGGCTGCCTGTGGATAAGGCCACGTCTGAAGAAGGTCAGGGTAGAGATGCCCAGAGCGTAGATGGGGGCTGTGAACAGAGAGCCCCCTACCCAAGCCTGGGCACTGCAGCCTTCCTCTCAAAACCGAAACACCGGGATTCACACATACTGTTGGCAAAGCTGGGAGCCCGACCATATGCCTCTCTGAGCTTAGGGAGCAGGCCAGGGGTTCAGGCTGCTTGCTGAGAGGCACGAGCCTCAACTCTAGAGGCATCAGGACACAGGTGTGGCCTCCTCTGTCCCTTGGGGCTCAGGGGATGGGTACCCAGGGAAATCTCTCCAGGGGTCTGAGCTTAGCAGAGGCTGTCTCATCCTAGCCAGGACATAGAAGTCAGTGCACCAGGAGTCAGGGCCCTGGCCCTCAGGGGTCAGATGAATTCTTCCATGCTCCATACAGATCCCTGGAGGCCACTGCCTGCCATGCTCCAATCCAAGGCCTGCCCAACCCAAGCACTACTGGGTGACCCCACAGCCTGGTGAGGACAGAGGCAGAGTAAGCAGTGGCCACATGTTGAGGAGGGCAGGCCTTCTGTCTCCAAGAAGTGGGCTCCAGCCACCAAGTCCAAAGCGCTCAGCGCACGCGTGCGCACACACACACACACACACACACACACACACACGTTAGTGGGACCCCTACCTCAGAAGGCAGTTTGGCACCCCTCTGGAGACGTAGGGATTAAGACAGACTAGCTGCTGAGAGGGCAGTGGCCCCCTTCCTCCCTGCTCAGCAGATGGCACAGAATCCCAGGTCCTGTCTGTCTCTCCGCCCCTCACTCTGTGTACCTTCTTCCTCCTTTCACAGTGCAGAGCCCGGGGAGCTAGTTGATGGTGCTGCGAACGGGCATGTCTGCATACAGGGCTCCGTCCCCAGACCCTTCCTGGGGTTTGGCTGTGGATGTCTCAGACTTGAGGCCTATTTCCCCAAGAACAATCTCTACTTATTAGCTAGTGACAACTACGGTAAAGTGCTTGGGAGCTTGTTGAGCCCCAGATAACCATATGTGTGTGCGTGCAAGGTGTGTACATGCTAGTGGGCATGCATATACAGCTGTGCACCTCTGTGGTATGTGTGTGTGCGCGCACATGTGGATCTGTCTATCTGTCGGTCTATCTATCATCTATCTATATGTGTATACACAAGAGTCTCTACTTATGTGTATACACATGTGCATATGTGTGTGTGTGTGCTTGCATGCACTCAGGGATCACAGCCGTGAGTCAGCTGGTATATCTTTGAAAAAGACAAATTCACTCCTATGAGAAGATAATCTAGGCACCTGTTGGTCCCAGTCTGTGGCCTGCCCAGGCTTCCATCTCTCACCAGCTCCTGATCCCCAGGATGATTTGCTTTCCTGGTGGTCCCTAGAGGCCTGAGAAAGTTCCCCTCTCCAGCGTGGTCACCATGGGCCTGCTATTCCTTCTCCGAGACAAGACTCTCTGTCTGGGCGGTGCTCAGTGAATAACAGCCCGCCCCTCCCAGGAAGGGAGGCGCTCCTGTGCCAGGCCTGAACAACAGTGGACACAGAAGAGGAGGGCGTCATTCTATAAGATCTGGAATCCACCAAGTAGGCCTGGCTCCTCACAGGCCCCTGCCGTCGCTGCCCGTGAGGTAGGGCTTTTGCCTACTCATAGCGATGAGGTCTTAGTACCCCTTTCTAGCTGAGGGGGCTTCAGGTGGCCCACTGGGCTCTGGGGGTTCTTGCTATGCTAAAAGGAAAGTCTAGGGGTCAGATCATCAAGGCCACAGCCCCAGGCAGCTGAGCGCTACACTGGGGTAGCGAGTGCCACAGACCTGATGCCATGGGCCACAGCATCGGGCAAGCCGTTCTGATCTGGAGTCTGGCCTCCGCTCGCACCTAAGCTGTGGCAGGAGCTGTGTAGCTCTGATAGTTCCGAGGGTGTCTGAAGGCTCAAGCATTAGGCTGTGTTCGCACACGAGCCGTGAAAGGGTCATGAGAGAGGCCGGTGGTGTTCTCTTGGCTGTTTTCCTGTGGCTGTGGAGTGGAGCCCCATTCAGATTTGGAGTTCAGCACCTACCCACTTGAAAGCCTGGCTCTGGGTTGCTGGAGCTGAGCCTGTGGACTCCCATAATTGCCAGCAGAAATGGCCCCTGCTGCCCATTTGCCCCCACTTGGCCTCTCAGCCCCCATGTCCAGTTTCCTCAGCTCGTCAGTCACCCCCATCAGAGACGCCGAGTTACGAAGTGAAGAGATGGAAAAAAAATCCTCTTAACCTTGACAATTTTTTTTTGGCACATCATTTGAGGTTTCCTGCACTTTTAATTTGTGGCTCTCTGCTGGGCTAACTCTTTCACATTTAATGGGCATGACCAGGGGCCAGCTCCACACGGGATGTGCATACAAGGCAGGAATGCAGAGGCATCTGTCGTCAGCTCACCTAATGGATTCCCAGCCTGCAGGACGGAGTGAGGCCTGGGAATCACCTTGTTGGCCTGTGCCCTGTGGCTGCAGCATGCTCCCTAGAAGCTCGCACCATGCTGGGTGTCTGCAGGACTGTTGCGCGTGTCCCTTACGTCCTTCCCTCACACCTGCATGCACACTCGGGAACATACGCTGACATGAACACACACATATGCACACACAAATACATAGAGGCACATGTGCGAGCGTACGTGCGATTTTTAAAAAAAAATGATTTATGACATTCAGAAGGAGGCGAAACAGAAAGTCCATTCTTGTGAGAGAAAGAGGAGGGTAGGCCCTTCTGGAGACACCTTGGTGTGGCGGACACGGAGCCTGAATGAGCTCATAAATCTGGACCTGACGCTCATTACGGGCCTGGTGGTGACGTGACCAAGTGCTAAGCAGAAACGCCGCGGCGGCGGCTGCTGCTTGGGGTCTATTGCCGGAGCCGGCAGACAGGAGCCGGGATGCAGGGAGCAGGGGGTCAGGGGCCCATCTGCTCGAGCTGGGGAGGAGGGAATGGAAGGACTGGGGGTGGGGTGGGTGGAGAGAATGGTGGAGTATGTTGTCTGGGACTGTCTGTCCCCCCCTGACCTCGGCCTCAACTGGACAGCTGCCAGGGTGCTGCATATTGGAGGTAAGGGATGGAGTTACAGGGTCTTGGCCAGACCCCAGATCCAGGCTCAGGGCTTGGATGCTGCAAAAAGAGGGCTGCTGCCTGACCAGCGGCTCTGCTGACAGGTGCCAGTGCTGCCCCAGCTTCACACCTGGGGAACTTGGCTCCCACGTCAGTCACAGTCAGATCCTCTTGGCTTGGAGCCACACACACACACACACACACACACACACACACACACACACACACACGGATGTCATAAAAAGTCACTGAATCCTACATTTTTTTTTCAGCGTTTGGGCCCTACTCAGGCCTTTAAAGATCTGAAGAAAGCCACACACTGGACGTTGCTGCTCAGGCATCCAAAGGCCTTGTGAACATGGAGGTTCCGGGCATTCCTGCACCCAATTCTCAGATGCCGGGCTGGGTGCAAACACCCCAGGCACACGGCTGATCTCTCCCGCGTCCTCAGCCACTCTGCGATGGAGCCCCGTGGGACACACCTTGAGCATCCAGCCTGATGCTGCCCTCTCTTTCTCCTCCCCTACTGCCCTTCTATGCCATGCTAACTCATCTCTCCCCTCTTCCTTCTTGGCTCTTTTTGGTGGAGGCTCCACCTAGCAGGAGGAGAAAAAATCCTCCTGCCAGCTGCAGGAAGAGGGCAGGATGGTGCAGTGGAAAAGGACTTGGGTGTGACTGTGCTTTGCCTGAGTGACTTGGGCTTCCAGGGGACGTATCTGAGGTACACAACTGAAGAGGAGCCTCGGAGCCTGGAGCCGCGTGCAGGCTCATCCTTGCTGCCTGTCACAGAAGCAAGGTCGCCAGCCTCTCCTGTGACCTAACTACAAACACACCAAGGGTGCCTTCAGCTGCCCCGGCACCGACCTCACAGTGCAGACACTGTGGCCTGCTTGGGACATTTGAGGTGGGGCGAACGTCCTCGTCTATCTTGGCATCTGTGTGGTTTGTCTCACTGGTCGTGGGCTGCAACCCTGAGCCACAAGAAATAAAAGGTCAACTTGGTGATTCACGCTGGCATTCTGTGTGTTTCACAACGAGGAGGCACGAGACACAGACGGGGCCAGGGCAGAAGCGTCTTGATTTGATCAGCAACAGCTGGTGGGAAGAGGGTCTGCTGAGACGTGGGGCTGGCAGGTCAGACACCATTGGCCTTTCGGGTGGGTGAGGGCCCCTGAAGTGAATGGGCCGCACCCATGGGGCAGTCTGGGTGACCGTCTTGTCTCTCCCTCTGGGGAGCTATCATTGAACGCTCATCACTCTCAGTGTGATAGTGTGGCTGGCCTGGGGTCCTGCTTCAGTGTCCCCTTAGGAAACCAGAGAGCTTTTTTATTGCTCTGCAACCCAAAGACTGGGGCAAGGCCCTGCTCCGAGAATCTGTGGTGGCGGGCACTAGTCCCAAGAGCACACACAACAGGTTCAACTTATCCAAGAGAACATCACCACCATCAGCATTCAGGAATATGTGTACATAGCTGCCCAGTGCCTACTGCATCCCTGTTACTCCAACAGGCTGCCCAGAGCTCACTCTCTGCATGTACAGCATCTACTTGCCTAGATGTGGATCCCACCAACCAGTGAGCACAGTTTCTGAACTCCAGTGGCGCCAATGCTCTAGGGCAATGGTTCTCAGCCTCCCTGACACTCTGATCCTTTAATACAGTTCCTCATGTTGTGGGGACCCCCACCCCCCACAGCCAACCGTAAAACTATTTTCATAGCTGGTTCATAACTATAACTTTTGCTACTGTTACAAATCATAATGTAAATATCTGTGTTTCCCAGTCCTAGCTGACCCCTGTGAAAGGATAGTTCAACATCCCTGCCCCCGCCCTCCCCCGCCCCCAGGCCGAGGTCAAGAGCCAAAGACTGAGAACTGCTGCTCTGCGGCATTTCAGGTGTAAATGCTCTGCTTGCCCCGTGGATGTTCCCAACAAACACTGGCTCAGAGAGGCCTCTTCTGCATGGCTGAGCTCAGCCCGCTCCACTCACACTCTGCCCCTCACCTGGTAGGAACACCCACCTGTGATTCTGCCACTGTTGGCTGACCCCAGACCACGAGCAGAGCTACATCCGGGGTCTTGCCTTTTCCAAGGGCCCTCTGAGCAAATCCTCCAAGTCTCCAGGAGGCTTGCCGAGCGCTCCTAAGTGTTCAAGATCTTCCTGAACTTGGAGACCACCCCCACCCCACACACCCCTGCATCATCGCCTATCGCAGTCCTCGGGATGGTTGGGCCTCAGCTCAAGGCTGCTCCATCCAGAACAGTACAGATGCACATGACTGCAGAAACATGTCAAGTCCAACTTTACTCTGAGTCAAGCACAGATCAGGCAGCGTCCCAAGCCCAAAGCCTGCATGCTGGCACAGACCTGGCCCTGACCTTCCAAAGCAAGGAAGGAGCTTTTGCTTTATTTTTTCCCTTCTTCTTTTAATCATAAAATATATTATGATCCCACAACCCCAAACCAAATGTTTGTGGCCACACCCCTGCTCAGGGGGTGCAGTGTTAGGTTTGCCACAGGAAGTGGCTCTTCTGAGGGCAGGCAGGGCCTGGGAGGTGTCACACACATAACCTTTCTTTGGCTCTTAGGTGGTGACAAACTGCAGCGCTTGTGAATGTAGCAACCCCCACAACGGATGCCGGAGGAGTTCCCCACCACAGGCTAGCCACTGACACGTGGTTGGGGCCACATGAGATCTCAGGTCTGTGGGAGCAGAGCCTTGGTGTTTGACAAAAGCCCCCATACATGGGAGTTGAATGCGAGACTGAGGAGCCCACCAATAAACAGTCCTGTGTCTCTGTACCCAGCTTGCTGGGATAGATCCATGCTTGTGTCCAGTGGGACTTCCGAACTCAGGCCACACAATGTCAGGATGGATCAGTTAAAGGCTCCCTCCCTTTCATGCCCATCACCGCCACGGCGGCCATCATAGGCAGCATGGGGGCATATGCCTCAGGTGGAACTTCAGGAGAGCTGGTGCAGCATGGCTGTGAGTGGTAGTCTGGGCCACTACGCTGGCCCTGGCCTTTTTTATCTCACTCTCAGCGTTGCCTCCCTCCAGGCTGTGGATGCTAGTATCACTGGTATCCACTGAGACTGGCCATCCAGACTTTCAAAGCTCACATTTCCCGAAGGGATGGCCACAGCTGAAGCTACATCTGAGGCACAAAGTAATCTAGAAATGCGCTTTAGGATGTGCAAACAGAAAGGCACAGATGGGCTGAGCAGTGAGCACTGGCCGCTTACCAACCGCTTTCCTACCTTGTCGGGATGTGTAACTCACCCTAGCTAACCTCCCCTCTATCTTCCTTAACCCCAGAGGTGCCCAAGGCAATGGAAGCCTCTCTAGGGTCTGGCCTGAACAAGCCAGTTGAATGTCTTCATGAGTAGGTAGATGGGTGGGTGTATGAATGGATTTTTGGATGGGTCAGTGGGATGGATGGATGGTGAGTGAATAAATGTCAGATGAGTGGATGAGTTTTGGACTAATGCTGGATGTCCATACAAGGGGATGGATGGATGAACAGATGGACATTGATACTGAGTGGGTAGACAGATGGATGACGGCTAACTGGGTGGATGGAGAGATGACAGCTGTTAAATGGGCCAATGCATACACAACCTAGTCCGATCTCTCTGGCTTCTCCAGATCCCACGATGAGCCGGAAGAGAACATCTTTCCAGGAATTTGGGGCGCCAGAACATAGGATACTTCTCCTGGGTAGCAGGGGTCCCCAGCAACACAGATGGCCTGGACCATAACGGTCATTTTCCAGCTTACTTCTCTTCCCTCAAGTGGTGAGGGTCTCGAGGATTTCATCTGGCTGACTTCTAGAGCCATGTAGACAGGTGTTCAAAGAAAGGTGGGGGGGGGAGGGGACAAATGAATGAGGGAGGACTTCCAGGGTAACCGAGGAGGAGTCTTATGGTCCCCTTGTTTTCCAGGGTAACCAAGGAAGACTCTTATGGTCCCCTTGCCTTCCAGGGTAACCGAGGAGGGCTTTGATGCTTCCCCTCTGCCTTTATTTTTCCACTGGACTTCCTTTCCTCACCTCCCCTTTTCAGTCTGGGTCATTTTCCTTCTCGTCCCACCCTGGCCTCTGCCAAAGGGCCTGCCAACCCTCTAAGCCAGAGTTATAATCTTTTCCAGGCCAATGTTGCTGAGTCATCACTCTGAGTCTGTTTTCTGGAGGCCTAACACGATGGTGACCTATGCCCCTAGCACAGAGGCTACGGTTGGCTTGTGACACGACACACAGTAGGCTGAGAGATGCCTTCTGGGCTACATTTGATGTCTGTCCTGCAGCAGCCACAGTCCCTGGGCACCCATCCCTCCCACTGGGACACACGGGTACAGAGGAGCACGGTGACTCACTGCCTTCTGTATCAGCCTGATGTTTTGAGGTCAGCTCTTGGAAATAGCTCAAATCTCCACAGGCCAAGCCTAAGCAAACGCCTTGCCAATCTCCACAAAGAACAGCTCTTGGTGCTCCATGACATACAAAAATGGTCATTGGCAAGGGATTCTTGGTGCAGTCAGTGTTGTCTTTGGAGGTGCTGCAGAAGGCCAATGCCAGCTCCTTTGCTGAGCAGGCCCAGGTATGTGCTCATGAAAGGCTGCTGGCGAGGCTCGGCCCTTGTTTTGACTGTACTGTGTGAGGAGATTTTCCTCCAACTGTTTTGTGCTTCCACGATCTATTTTTCTTGGCGAGCCTGGACCTCAGCCATTGTCCAGTTGGTTGAGAAGAGACGGGCCTTATTGCCTACTGACTACAGTCCAGCTTGGCCGTCCCTCCTCCTCACACTCAGCCCTCTTGGCACCTAAGGTTAAAGGACTAAGACACATGGTATGGTGATTTCAGGTTGGCTCTCATGAACCTTGCTGGTGATGGGCTTTGGGCTGTATGTTAATACCACCCTTGGATGTGAGCTTGACCTTAGACTTCTGCCTCAGGATGGGTTTGTGTGAGGTGACTCACAGACAAAGGTACAGCCAGGTCAGCCTTGCACAGCAAACAGAAGCCACCCAGCATAGCAGCTCTGTGCTCCAGTGTCACTGCTGAGCAAACGTATCAAGCGAATGAAGGGAGCCATCCACCATCTGCCTGGGTCTCTTCTTGGTCCCCAGTGTACTCAAGTCTAGGATGTGGAAGAGAAGCTGTATTTATTTGTGTGTGTGTGTTTGTGTGTGTGTGTGTCTGTGTGTGTGTGTGTGTGTGTGTGTGTGTGTGTGTGTGTGTACATGCAAGGGCATGTGTGCATGCGTGTGGAGGTTAGAGCTAACGCTGAGTGTCTTCCTCAATTGCTCATCATCATTAGGCCGGGGAGCTCCTGGGGTTCACCTAGCTCCTCCTCTCTAGTGCTGGGGTTATGGATGTACGGATGCACACTGCAGTGTCCAGCTTCTTACATGGTGCTGGGGATCAAGCTCGGTTCATCAAGCTTGCACATCAAGCACTTTCCAATTGAGTCATTTCCCCAGTCCCTCCTCAGCCATTTACTGAGCCTTATGGCACCAACATGCCACAGTGACCCTGAACCCACCAGCTAACCCCACGGCTGCTTATCCAGAATTTAATGGGACAAATGTGTAGGAGGCAGGAGATACTTTCCTCAGAATCCTTGGTTGTATTGTACTTTTTCTGTTGCAGATGACACTAATAGGAGAGGCATCCTCCCCTAGGGGGCCCTGGAGGCGCCTGTGCTGGCTGATCTGCTTCCACGGATACCATTGTGATATGAACAAAAGCTCATGGGAAGAAAACAAACAAACAAACAAACAAAAAAACCAAAAAAACCACAGTCTTAGAGAAATGGAGAAGCAGTGTGGCTTTGTGGGTACCTGCCTCTGGAATCCTGCATTGGGATATTTCCAGAGGGGACCACAGATGTCTCTCCAGGAGACCTACCTGTACAAGGATTGACCATTCTGCTCAGGTGAGAGCCAGTACATGGGGGAGGGGGGAGGAGGCGGGGCTACTGGACTTAAGTTTGACTTGAAGCCTCTGGGTCTCTGCATCCAGCAGTGGGGTGGCTGCCAGGTCCAGACCCTGGTAGCTGAGACTGCCCACCCCCCGCCCCCGCCATATCAATTTCCCTCCAGAGGCAGGTGTCAGAGTTGCTTGCAGTGGATTCTGAGCTGGGGTTTCTATCAGACTCTAGGCTGGTGCTGTCCCACACAGTGACCTATGTGGCCAGTCCTTCCTCAGCAGAGGTTTGGGGTCAATCTAGAAGGTGAAACATTTCCCCGGGTGATTCCTGACGGGTTGGCAATGTTTCCAAAGCTGGTTCGGGGATGTTGCATACACTTTCTCCTTTTGTTGGAGGATGGATGCACTGTTTTCTAAAGGTTTGGTGACTTCCTGAGGAAGTATAGCTCTCTGGTGTGTCATGGGCATAACAGTCCCTGGGCACACTCTCTTGATATTACTGTTTTTATTTTAACTTGCTTTTATTTGGTCTTCTGCTCTAAACAGCAACTACACTGTGTGTGTGTGTGTGTGTGTGTGTGTGTGTGTGTGTGTGTTTATGTGTGTGTGTGAGAGAGAGACAGACAGACAGAGACAGAGACAGAGAAAGAGACACAGAGACACAGAGACAGTGACACAGAGAGAAACAGACAGACATATAGAAAAACATACAGAGAGAGACAGACAGACAGACAGACACAAACACACACACACAAACAGGGGGGCGCGGGGGAGACGGAGAGAGGGAGAGAGTCTCACTTGTCACTGTAATCCACCATCCTTTGAACCTCTGGACTTACTATCTAGCTCAGGCTGGCCTCGAACTCATCATCCTCCTCTTTCTACCTTCTGAGCCTCCTGAGTGCTAGGACTGCAAATCTATGCCATCATTTCTGAAATAATTATCTTGTAATGATTTTTTAAAGCCAAGCAGGGGAGCCACTTTGATTTCTCCCCAAATGCCTTAGTTCAAAGAGGTATATTTTTTTCAATTTCATGTCCAATTTAATTTTTAAAACAAATAATCAAAAATATGACAGAGTCGTAAGATTTAAAACAAGCACTCTCACTGTCCACCCCTGAGCATCCGTCAGTGCAAAGAACCAATTCAGAAATGCATCTGATTTTAAACACACCTCTTCTACCTTTGTCATTAGTTTGTACAAGCAACTGACAATCCTGACCGTCAAATTCCACCTTGTGGGCTCAGCCAAACACAGACCAAAAATAATTTTTTTCAGAAAGGTGTTTTCACTGAACGCCTACACGCTTTTCTCATCTCTGTCCTTTAAACTTTACAGTATGCACTGTATCTGAGACTGGAATCATCTAGACATAACTTACAGGGCATGCGTGCGTGCGTGCGTGCGTGCGTGCGTGCGTGCGTGCGTGCGTGTCTGTGTAGGCTCTATGTGAACGCCACCCTCTTTACACCATGAACATAGTATCTCAGGTTTTGGTCTCTGGAGCCAAACTCTTCACATACCAAGAGACAACTGTATTCTACAGCAGAAACAAGAATTCTTTCTCTTGAAAATGAGAAGCCTCACAACCACACATGAGCCTTTGAACAACAGGAAGTCAGGTCCTGCTCCTTCAGGAAGGAGCTAGGTCCTTCCACCCCACTGGCTTGGAGTCAGCAGACAGGCAGCTTCTAAGGGTACCCTTCTCAGCAGGGTGAGACCCCTCTAACGCCACGCCTGCATGCAATTGCAAACCCAAATTCCCCTGGCTCGCTTGGAGAGAAGCCTCTTTGTTGGTCAAAGTGCAAACCTTAGAAGATGCTTGCACCTTCTGGAATTGGTTGTCAACATCTCAAAAACAAGGCTGAGCCAAATAAAACCCACACGTGGCCCCCTCCCGTCTGGACTGGGCTGGCTGAGCTGTGGTACTGGTAGGCATGGTTACAGCCTCGTATTATGCAATAGGATGTCAGCCACACATTCTAATGAGAAAAAAAAAATAAAATAAATAATAATAAACATCGAGTGTAGAGTACAGATCTTTCACGAGACACCATAATCATTTTTCTGCTCCAACCTCAGTTTTCTCTGGAGCGGCTCCAGGGAGCCCAGGGTGGCAGGGCTGGCCTTCTTGTGGGGAACAAAAGGGCTTTTTCAGACTTCAGGGCTGTCAAGTTTATCCAAATATTCTCAGCTTACTACTAGCCCCTTTCTGAATTGATATTCCCAATAAAAGGACACTTTGTATCTGGAAGCCACAGTAGCCCAGGAAGGCTGCCGCACAGCCCTGTCTACCTTCCTTGGGGCCCACGAGGAAAGCGCACTCCTGGTGTGACTGGGGCCATGGAGAGTGGTCGAGCTCTTGGGCTTGGGAAGAAGAGGAGATGTAAAGCAGAGGACGCCACCCTCATGGCCCTGCCCGTGCAGTGCCTTTGCAGCCGCCGAGCACAGTCGCTGGAGGAGGGAATTCGTTCCCGCCACACCGATCTGTGTGAAGTCTGTGGTCTCTGGAGCCAGGGACGCTAGGACAGGATAAAAATTGGACTCCTTGGACAAGGCAGAGCTGTTTCATCCGTACCTTCATCCCATCTGCTCAGACCCTCTCCTGCTAGCCAGTCCCACAAGCTGTGCACCAGTATGTGTGTGCAAGTTTATACCTAAGCGCGCGCGCGCGCGCACACACACACACACACACACACACACACACACACACACACACACACACACACACACACACACACACACCTGAAACTCTTCAAAGAGGCCTTAGCAGCTTCGTGAGAGTATTCCCTTCCACTTTGGCCTCCTCCAAACGGCTCTGATCAGCGCTAATGACATTGTTCATTCATCACTTTTGACTGCTGCAGGCTGGGAACAAAGTTGTGGTCAGCGGCCACTTGGATGTATTTATGACTTGTGTGTGCGCGCGCGCGGTGGCGGTCGGCCTTGTGCTCTAGTGCCTCTGGCCTGTGGCTGACATCGGGTCACACATGTGGGGCCGCCGGATGCCCAGCATAGATCGTGTCAGTGTCTTTCCTCCTGGTCTGACTTGGGGTAGGGGGGGTGGGTACCAGAAGCTCAAGGGACCCACATTACCCACGACTTGGAAGTGGCGTGGCTTTGTGTCCAACAGTAGTCGTAACTAATGACGGTGGGCTTAGGCAGCTGCCGCAGATGTGCGGGAAAAGAATGAGACGTGAGGAAAGAGAAAGGATCCCTTGTCAGCCAAGAAGTCCCCCCCTCCACCATCTCTCCCTCCCTCCGATATATATATATATATAATCGGTGTACCCCATTTCCTTCCTCTGGCAGTCTCTAACCCAGAGTCTGAACAGCATCTGACCTGGACCCTTCACACTACCCACAGGAGGCCCCTGGATGTTCATAGGTCCCACACCTGAATTTTCAGAGAAAGGCAGGCACAAAGCCCATGAGCCGGTGCCCCTGAGCTCCCCAGCCGCTGCAAAACCCTCAGGGATTACACAAATCAGCTCATTTTCCAAAACAGATGCAGCATACTGAGCCCACAGCTCTGGACACAGCTTGTGCTTCCGCTCACTGGCCATGTGGCTTCCTCACTTGGGGATCCCTGATGCTTTTCTTCTCTGGGTATTTCCCAGAGGGAAATTACAGCTAGACCCAGCACCGAGCCGGCCTTCCCCAGTCGCAACTGGCCTTCATGCACACAATTTCTTCATCAAGCAATGGACATGTCTTGCCTGGGGACAAGAAACAAAAGTGTTTGTGTTTCAGGCTTTTGGCTGTCCCGGAGGCTATGATAATTAAAATTGTGTTCTGGCTCAAGATTCAATGTGGCCTACCTGTCCCCCCCCTTGGCATCCTAAAGGGGAGGAAGGGGCTGTCTGGCTGCAAATGGCCATGTTGCCTTGGAGAGAGGAGGGTAGGAAGGGGAGGGGTAGGATGTGGATGAGGGCAGGGGGTGGGGGAGATCCTAGGCAGGAACGGCCTTAGGCAGGCATGGATGAAATGGAAGGGTCAGCACTCTACCTGTCAGAAAGCGCCCTGTATCAGGGAAGATCTGTGGGGCGTCCCTCTAGGACTTAGAAAGGCTTCGGCTGTGCCCTGGAACTTTCGGGTGTAAGTGTTACGTGGTTCAAGGGAGGCTGCCATACAGGCTGATGTGGGGTCCGCTCTGTTGCAAAACCAGGATTTACTTAAAGCATTAACCCCTACCTGAACGCAGACCTATGGCCCAGCCCTCCCTGGAGGGAAATCATGACCTCTGACTCTAGTATTACGTTTATTATTTAATTTTTTTTTGTTTGTTAGCAAACATCGTTAACTACCACATGACAGTGAGTGGCAAGGATCTGGTTATCCAGTTTTATGACCTAAACAGAACTTGGAGAACCTTGACCTGCCTAGCATGCTGGTTGGCAGGAGCCTCTGTATCTCACGAGTGGCCAAGTCCACACGAGGAGAGATAGAATAGCGGATGGATGGAGATCGCCGCCACTCCACGGAGAGACCGTCCAGGCTGATGCCAGGGCAGGGGGTGGTCTGAGCCCCTCGGGCCTCTGCCCCCTGTTCCCCTGGAGGTGGGAGCTGCTGTGATTCCTGCTGCTTTGTGCTGACTTTTTCTCCCCTTTCTCCTCCTCTTCTCTCTCCTCTCATCTGTCCCCTCCTTCTTTAGAATGGCTTGGCCCAACCTCTCTGTGTCTGGGCTTTTCCTCATGGCGGGGGGGGGGCGCGGGGGGTGAATATCATCACCGTAGAAAGAGACCACCGGGAAGGTTGGTGGCTTCGTGGCGAACCCTGAGCAGTGCTAAAACTCCCGGGTAGTTTCCTGGGAGCTTGCTTGGAAGGCTGCCGTTATGGAAGACTGAAAGCAACCCCCAAATTTCATGTTCATGAACTCGTGTCTGGACCAGGCTGTCGGACATGGGAAGTGATTGCCTTGCAGCCCTAGGTAGTTCCTCTTTCCCGCTACAAGGTGGTCTCACACAGTGAGACTTCTCGGGGAGGTTCCATGTATGAGTGACCTTTTGGGGGGACCCTTGGGAAATCCAGCCTTGACTCAGGCAGACAATGGTCTGTGCAGACCACACAGGAGACTCTGGAGTCATGCCTGATGAGATTCCTCCAGACTGGATCATCCCAGGACTGTCAGCCTAGAGCCCCATCCCACAGTGGGGAGCGCCCCTAAAAGGTGAATGAACCTGTGAAATTGTTTAGCTAAGCACCACGCTGAAGTCTACTCCGTGTGGCTCTTCGCTGTGCTGAAGGGACTGCCAGAGGAAAACTGCAACGAACACAGAGCCCTCAAAGGAACGCCAGTCCCCAGGAGCTAGCAGGCTTGTGCACTCCTGCTGGGGTTGGAGGTCTCAAGGGTTGGCTTCGGCATCTGACTCAGCCTAGAATCGGTGGCCCCAGAGCATAGGACTTGGGTGCTAATGTTCCTTGCTGGGACTTTAGTCTTTCCCAGCAGGTCCGCAACACAGCCTTGTGGATCCGAGAGGTGGGAGCATTGATCTGATGGCCCTACATGACGAGGCTGTAGGTAGGCCGTGGTGTCCTCCTAGCTTAGGTGGCATCAAGGTGGAGGCGCAGCTCTGTCTGAAACCCTAGTGATCCAGGAGCTGAGTGCAGCCAGTGGGGACAGCACTTGGGTCATGTGCTCCTCTGGACACTCTCCACTGTTGGCTGGGGCAGTACTGAGGGCCGGTGGGACTGTCCCACAGCAGTGGGGGATGCATGGGGACAAGAGATATGGAGGATGCATCTACTTTGTGTAGGGTTCAAGGTGTGGCATCACTGGTCTCATGTTCTTTCACCTTTGGGATCTATGGTGGCTGCTTCCAGGAAGAGCTAAGGAGAGCCATGCCTGCTCCTTAAAGAGGAATGCATAAATCTCGAACAATCCACGGCTTTGACATTCCAAGATGAGGTTTTCTCAACACGTGTGTGTGTGTGTGTGTGTTTTCCCCAGAGTGACCCTATCTGCATCTCTCTCTCTCTCTCTCTCTCTCTCTCTCTCTCTCCCCGGGGTTTCTCTATGTTATCTTGGCTGTCCTGAACTCGCTCCGTAGCCCAGGCTGGCCTCGAACTCACAGCGATCCGCCTGCCTCTGCCTCCTGAGTGCTGGGATTAAAGGCATGTGCCACCACACCAGGCTCTATCTGCATCTCTTGATGGCTGTCTACACCCATGTTATGCCTACATCCCTTTGCAGTTCACAGATTATCCTGGTCTATCCCAGCCATATTCTTTCCTCCTTCCAGTGAACCTCCACAGGCAATGTGGAGAGAGCTCAATCTCTCAGCTCCTTCACGTTGCTGGGTGCAAGCCCGGATCTTCTTCAGCCCCACGGGGAAGCCTCGTAGGAGCCCAGCACGCACAGAGAGAGCAGGCTGCTTGCCATTGCTTTACCTCTTCCAGAGTTTTCAATCAAGTTTAATAAATGCCAGGTGGGGGCATTTGAAGAGAGATGGGCCAAGTCCCCAGAGCTAACAGGAAGACAAAGGCCAGGCTGGCATTGCTCAAAGCCACTCCATGACCCTGGGAGGAAGGTCTGCCTCCTGGCGTGGGGGCAGGAACCTGAGCACCTTTTGGAATTTTCCTCGGACCCGCAACCAAGCTAGCAGCAGATGCCAGCCCATCATTCCTGCTGTGGCTACAAGTCCACTCGTCAACCCATTCACTCTAGGCCTTCCCTCAAATGCTTCCCATTCACGTGAGAGGGCGTTAGAGCTTGAGGGTCGAAGGGTCTGTGCTGGGCAAACATCCTTCGCTTTGGCCTGTATTTACTGAACAGGGCACCCCCACATCTATGGCATCGGTGTTAGCTCCTGGTAATGAGTATTTGCCACTGCCTTTGCTTTTAGACGCTTGTCTGAAAGCTTCCACAGAGACCCCGCCGTGCCCCCCCAACCCTGACTTAGTGGTGGGCTGCCAGGGAAGTGCAGGCACTGCAGTACAGCCCAGGAAAGAAGTCCCCAGTCTGGGCAGCAAAAACAGATGCATGCTTCAAAGGTGGACTAGGGCCTCTCTGGAGGCGTCTAAGGCTCTGTCCATTGGCCTCTCCCGAGTCAAAACATGGGGTGAGGAATGCCATGTCTTCAAACTGTTCCCCCACTTCAAAAAGGCTTTCATGGTACTCAATAGAACTCTGTTCTGCAGACACTGCCACCATTGTTACATCCGTGTCTTTGCTCAATCACACACAAGTGGCTCTGCCGGAGAAATGAAAGTGCCATACAGCCCCAGCCAGCAGCCTGCCCCTCCTTCCTGCTGCAAGACGGCACTGCACATCTGGCTCCATTTTGGTGACTTTCCAGGGAGGTTCCACTCTGGTTCCAAATGGGACCCGGTAGTAGGGAGTCCTGCTAGAAGCTGTTGCCAAGCCTGCTATGCCACAGCTACAGCAGACCCCCAGCCCTGGTGGCTGTGCCTGGCTGGTGCATGCAGATCCAGTCCTGCTGGATGCTGCCTCGAGGTCACGACCCCAGAGAACCCCCGGGAAGGCACCAGAGCTGTGTCTGGGAGGTGGCTAGTGGTTCGATCAGCACACCACAGTGGGTGCCTCTCTCTAGCACTGGACTCAGCTCCTGCGTCCAAGGACAATTCACTGAGTTTGGTCCCCTCTGGACCATGGCAAACCCAAGCCACGCACAAGATTCCTGGCCCTTGTCTGGCCAAGAACCTGGGGCTCGCTTGATGGAGGGACCCCATGCCCTAACGCAGAGCTGCCCTCTCGCTGGCTCGCAGAGGAGACCTAGTTTTCTTCCTCTGTGAGCATGCACACCACATCCAGGCTGGAATCTCCCGGCCTGAAGTCCCTGATCAGTGACACATAAGTGCTGCACATATGGTCATCGTTAAGGCGTCATGTCCAAGATGACAGATAAAAGAAGTGTTTGGTTCATTTACCAGAGCTTACGACCATGTGACAATTAGCAGCAAGGACAGTGGCCTGCTAATAGGATGCATGGAGTTAATCATATCAGTTGCTGCCGGCCAGTGAGCCAGACAGCCAGGGGAGATCTGGCCCTAAGAAGCGCGCGCTCTCTCTCTGTCTCTGTCTCTGTCTCTCTCTCTCTTCTTCCCTCTGTCTCTCTGTGTGCATGTGTGTGCACATGTGTGGGCTTCTGTGTGTGCATGTGTGTTTGAAGGCTAGAGGTTAATCTGGGGTACCACTCTTCAAGTAATGTTGGCTACCTTATTTTGTTTTTAATAGGTTTGGTTTCTGTCTTTAATTAGGTGTGTGTGTGTGCGCGTGCACGCACACATGGGTGCTCACGTGTTCAGGTACCCACAGAGTCCAGAAGAGGGCATCAGATCCCCTGGTGTTGGAGTTACAGGGAGTTGTGAGCCATCTGATGTGGGTGCTGGGAACAGACCTTGGGTCCTCTGCTGGAGAGGTACAGGCTCTTTTGCCAAGTACAAATAGTCCAAACACTACAAATGTAACATTTATATAATTCCTGATTGTTTCATGGTTCCTCTTGCTGTAGGTAGTTTATTTTATATATGTGAAACAATATAAACATATATGTAAAACCAGAAAAATAAAAAAAATTTAAAAACCTGAATGACTCACTTCTTCTTCCCTCCTTTTTTTTTATAACAGTCTCTCACTGGAGTCTGGAACACACTGGCATAATTTATGGGCCCCAGGGCTCCTCCTGTCTTCCCAGTGTTGGGATTACAGGTACATGTCACCACACCTGGCTTTTACATGGGTTTTCATGCTTGCACAGCAAGCTTTTCACTGAAAGCCTTCTACCCATTCCCCAGGCTAGACAGGTTTCTCTGAGTCCAAGGATAAATAAGGTCTAAATCATGGCATGCCCAGATACCAGCACACGCACACGGCATCCAGCACACGCACACGGCATCCAGCACACGCACATGGCATCTGCTTCCTGAGAGCCTCACATAGCACACATGTCTGAAGCCCTTGTCAATGCCAACTGCTAAATACACATCACTGGAGTGAGGGTGTTGTGTCTGAGGGCGCGTCCTCTGTGCGTCTGAGCTCAGGTTGCTGCTGAGAGACAAGCCCCACGTGTCCCTTAGCCACACAGAGGACACTGTTTCTTTCCTCAGGGCAAAGAAGTGAAGATTGCCAACGATTTTCTGAGGTCTCGAAGGGAGGCCTGAGGATGGAGTTGTGAGTGCGGGTAAGGATAAACAAGGTGGCAGGTGGCCGGGAGGCTGAAATTTGAGCTCCACAGTAACTGCCAAGAGATTTGGTGCAGACGGTGTAGACGGGTCTCGTGTCGGGAAGCCGAGGCCTCTTTGCTTCTGACTGGGGCCCTGGGTCCTGCTGCTGAAGTCTCTTCCTGGAAGAATGGCCTCAGCCCCAGACGCAGCGGCTCCCCACTGAGTCTGATGTGGAAGCCAGGGAAGGCTGGTCCCTGAACCCTCAACCCCAGGACAAAGGGCTAAACAACAGGCCTTTAAGACAGCCTTCAGTGATCTGTAGCTAGAAAGAAACACAGACACAGACACACCCCACAAACAGACACCCACACCCACACATACACACACCCTACATACAGAGGGACACACAACATACAACCACACCATACCACACAACACACACACAGATACCACATACAACTACACACAACCATACCACACACACACAGACACACAAACATACCATACAGAGAGATATACACACCACCATACCACATAGACACACACACACATGCATACACACACCACACAAACACACACACTGCTCATACACACACATACCACAATCACAGACACACATACAACCACTCACAGACATATGTACAAGGATACACACACACAGACATACACCACACATACAGAGATACACACCCTACACACACAAAGGCATACATACAACCACACAGATAGACACACACAGTCACATACACAATACATACCACAGACACACGTACACAGACACACACATTACACACACACATCCAAGCACATACACATACACAGACACAGAGACACACACAATTACTTTGTAGACCAGGCTGGCCTCGAACTCACAGAGATCTGCCTGCCTCTGCTTCCTGAGTGCTGGGATTACAGGCATGAGCCACCACTGCCTGGCTTTTCCTGAGCCTCTTAAGGGCACTGGAACCTTGAAGGGTTCCTAGTGGCTCCCAGGAGTGCTCCTCCCTGCTCTGTGCTGTGAAAGGGAAGCGGCTATGTGCAGGGGAGGGGCAAGGGGGACTCCCAGGGCACTTCCACGCTAGGCCAGTGCTGCTGCTGAGCTGCAGATGGAGGTTCTCACAGGCCGCCCATTAGCTATCCTGGGATCTGTCCCTCTTGTGGCCATACTGTAGGGAGGTCCTAGGCCTTTAAAGCAGGGATCAGGGGGTCAGGGGCCCGGGGTCAGGGGTGAGAGGACTCGGATCTCAGTCTGAGGGCAAGAAAGAACAATCTCCATGGCGGCTCCCAGGCTGAGCCCTCTGTCTGGAGCAAGGTGAGTTGTCAGCCATGGGCCTCAGGGACTCTGTAGAGACACTGGGGTCTGTGGTGCTTCATCTCTCTAGCCCAGCAACCCCCCCCATCACCCAGCCCTTCCCCCCACCCCCCACCCCTGCAGCCTGCCAGGGTGAGGGTGAAGGTCTTATACCCAGAAAAGGACACGACTTCTTAACTGAAGGTCCTTGCAATGGGGGGGGGGGGGGGGGGGGGTAGGGGGGGGGGAGAGAGAGAGAGAGAGAGAGAGAGAGAGAGAGAGAGGCGCGCACGCACGGAGCCAAGTGTTGTCATGTTGTAGTTCTCAAGTGCACAAGGCAAGGAAGGGCCATACTGTCCTCCACGGCCTAAACCATCCTACGCTCCACGTGTGCTGCCTGTGTTCTCTTGCTCCGTGACCCACATCCAATCTTGGCACAAACACGGACACACATGTGCTGGGCCAGGACATAAACAGCATGGTTGCCCTGGCATATCTTTCTCAGAAATCTCTTCACACTCAAGTCATGAATGTCTCCCCAGGAGCACAGAAGTGTTCTCCCCTAACCATCTGCATGCTGGGATCCATGCACTCAGAGGACAATGGCACCTGCTGCCACCAAACTTCATGTCCTCTGCTCCATCCCCCGCCTCAAGGTGGCAGGAGAGAACCAACTGCCACAAACTGTCTTCTGACTTCCACACACTCACTGTGACATGTGCACATGCACACACTTACACACACATGCATGCACACAGGCACAGATACACATGCACACGCCATGCACATACATGCACACACATGCATGCACACACACACACACGATGCTTTAAAAAAGAAAGCTCTTGACTTTCCCCTTCACTGCATGGACCTCTGTTCTGTGATGCTTTCCACTTAGGGGGTCTTGTCTTGGACACTGTAGAATGTCCACCAAGGTCCCTGGGCTCTAGGCCACTGGCTTCCTTAGTGGCGACCACCACAACTGTCTGCAGAAGTTGCCCATGTCAGAGGACGGGATGGCTCTAGTTGGGGACCACAAGTCACACAAAGGCAGGAAACCTCTTCGCCACTGCTGCTAGCCTTCAAGAGCATGAGGAAGAGACAGGTGCACCTTGGAAGGACACTAGGAAGTCACTTTGTGTGCCTGTCTCCTGGGCCCTAACCAGATTCTTGTGCAGGAAAACTGTGCTTCTTGGAGGAGGAGGAGGAAGGGGAGACATGCCCACAGTGGAGCCAACGCTGAGAGAGTGTGTGGCGACCACCCAGGGGGCTCTGCCCAGGCAGCTCAGTCATATGTCCCAGTTGTGCTAAACCATAGTGTTTCATTTCCCTTGGCCAGGGACAGGACTCGGAGCTGCTGGGAGGCTGGGTATGGGCTAGCTGGCATTCAGAGATGGCTCCCTGCCACATGTGTCCAGCTGTCACAGGGCTTTGAAGAAAGTGTTTCATTAATACAAGCACAGGTGTCGGCAGACCAGGACCCAGGTGAGCCTCGCCAGGCCTGAGACAACAGTCTTTGCTCACAGGCCAGGTGGAATTACCCAGCCCCGTGGCTCTGGAGCCAGGGGCAGCTCAGTGGGTGCACTGGCCAATGCTGGGGCGTGCAGGCCTGACTCCAGACACTACAGATGACCCAGACCCAGCCTTCCTCCTAGCCCAGCCACCTGTCTCAGGTTAAGGGTTGTTCTGCATCTCATTGGGCCGGAATGGAGCACCCTGGGGAGTGCTCAGGGCGCAATGGGCAAGCCAGCCTTGCTTCTTGGTGCAACATGCAGATTCAAGCCTAACACCTGGCGAGAGAAATGGAAGGGAAACTCGTCCTGTCTGAAGCTCAGCTGCCTGTGCTGAGGGCAGCGAGCCCAACC
Source organism: Acomys russatus (assembly GCF_903995435.1). Classification (NCBI taxonomy): domain Eukaryota; kingdom Metazoa; phylum Chordata; class Mammalia; order Rodentia; family Muridae; genus Acomys; species Acomys russatus. The sequence continues at coordinate 45,805,313 of NC_067165.1, forward strand.
CCTCCCCGCCCCCCCCCCAATCCTGAACTACTTCTTGGCTTACTGACAAGCTCACAAAGCCTCCCAGTAGGCCAGCTGACCACATGCACATGCCTAGGCCCAGCAAGGATGTCGAGTAGTAATCGCTGCCTAATAAACACTACTGTTCTGCTTTTTGTTTTTCGAGTCAGGGTGTCCCATAAACTGCAGAATAAAATCCTCCCGCTACCTCCCAAGTGCCTGGCTCCAACAGGCTGGGAAGACTCTGGAGGCCAGAGGGACTCTCCCCATGGCTCTGCCTGCTCTCTGGGGAAGGTTCAAATCCAGCCTCTCCCTCCGTCACTGCACAGAAGCTGCCCCCTCAGGCTGATCTAATGGACTGATCTCTAAGCATCATGGCTGCCCAGTGGTTCCTGCTCTCTGGGCCCTGGTGAACCTCTCTCCAGGGTGCTTCTGGGAGGGGGAGTGGGAGTCAATTGTGACAGTATGAGGGACACAGGGATGCCTGTGAGGTCAGAGAATTCAGTCCGCTCTGTTTTCACCTGGATGGCCTGCCTGAAGCCGACCGCCATCAGCTGAGGTCATCTAGTTCTCCTCTGCCTCGTAGTGGAGTGTGACATTGGAGGAGACCTTCCCCACAGGAGGATTCTGCACCCCGGGACACAGCCTAGGGTTGTCGGGGAGTACCAGGGGGAAGATGGGTGCCTGTTGCAGACCAGCACATGGACAAGCACCAGCCATAACAAGGCATTTTGAGATGATCTCAAGGCAGATGCAGAGGACCTCTGACCAGCTACCTGGAAAGGCTCGTTCTGGACCTCTGTCAACTGATGAGAAGCGCCCTCCTGTTGGCCCTGGCGGGGAGGGGGGTTCTTTGGCTGCAGGTTATGAAGGCCAGCCAGGACCAGGCAGGTGAGAAAGCAGCCGCCCAGGCAGCTGTCCTGTGGTGCCCTTCTACCAACCTCAGGCAAGCATTTCACACCCAGTTAACTTTTATGGGCAGCTCATTGGATGGGGGACCAGGAGGGTGCTTCCCCCCCCCCCCGGGGGCGGCCAAATCCCAGTCCCGCAGGGGCCTCTGGACTCAGGAAGGCTGGGCAGGGCCAGCTTTCTAGTTCCACGTCTACCTTCACCTAACCCTTCACGAAGCCCTGGGGCTGTACACTAATCCCTCCCCTCTCCTTGGGGGTAAATAGCTTCAGCCTTTTTCCAGAATTCGCCTGCCTTCTGTGTGTATGCGCGCGTGCTTTTAAAAAGCCCTAGCAGCACCGTGGGAAGAAACTCCCACAGTGGACACCCAGCCCCTGGCTCCAGAGGTAATCTCCCTTCACATCACAGGACTAGAGCTTGCTGAGTACCAAAGTGTGGCTCGATCAACACCCGAGAACCATCTATTGTTCATTAAGCTGGGAAAAGGCCTTGATGGGGGCGGGGGGGGGGGGGGACGGACTCAAAATGAGGAGGGAGTGGGCAAGCTAGGGGCGGGGGCTGTCTAATGTCTGTTTTCAATATGTAGCCAATCACGGGGCCTCTCTTCTTCTGTTTAGTATAATTTTATACTGGGCGGATGTGTTTAGGCCTGAGCAGCCTGACAGTGATGATTAATACCATGCATCAGGAGATTCCAGCGCAGGCGTTCGGAAACAAGCTGTGCCCCGCGCAGTTCTCATCAGATGGTCAAGCCCGCAGGCCTATTAGAACCAGCAGGAGGCCTCCGGGCTTAATCACAGAGGCTGGGCCCGTGGAGGGAGAAGCTAGGGGAAAGGGAAAGAGAGGGCCGGAAATGCTACTGGAACCCCTGATCCCTCCCCCAGTCACGGCAAGCAGCAAGGAGGGGAGAAAAAAACAATTAAAAACTGCAGCCAGCCGCCAGAGCCCACAACTGGGCCCGCCCCTGTGGGAAGTCTTGCAAGGTGTGGGCGTCACTGGCTGAAATAATCCAGCTGAGGGGGCCGGGGGTGGGGTGGGGCAGAGCAGGGGGGCAGAGCAGAGGGGCAGAGGGGAGCCAGAACCCTGGTGCTGAGGAAGAGCGGGGTAGGAACAAAGAGGGAACTATCCAGGAGTGAGAGCTAGGGCTATCTCTCAGTGGAGACCCGCCCTCTGGCCGCCATTGCGCCCTCTGGTAGAGTCATTCAGTGAGTTCCCCTATCACGACCTTTGATTGATGTATGTGTTCATCTCTATCTTTGGGGGAGTCCTGATCAGGAGGTGTCTGGGAAGGGGGACAGGCTCTCCATCTATTTAACTACTCTGGGGCATCCACTCACCCTCTCTGCTCCCAGCTTCTGTCAAGTCACAGAGGGTCCCTTCTAGTTGGCTATGAGAATGTTTTCTCTCTCTCTCTCTCTCTCTCTCTCTCTCTCTCTCTCTCTCTCTCTCTCTCTGTGCCTCTCTCTCCTCCACCCTCCCCCTTTCTCTCTCTGCCTCCTAAGTAGGCTTGGGGCTGGGGTAGAGGGTTGTGGTAAGAGGGGGCAAGAAAGTGAGATAAGAGGTGCAGTGTCAAATACAGAATTGCTAGTACCGCCAGGCATCTGCAGATAACGCCCAGCGTAGCTGTGGTCTTGCCCAGCTGGGAACAGACTGGAGCTGGCCTTCCTCCCACTTACCAGACCATCAGAGCCCTGCTTTGTCGAGGACTGCCCTATGGAGCCATGGGGGCTTCTACTGGAGGGATGGAGGGACGACTCAAAAAGAGCCTTAACTGTGCAGGGATGGCTCAGAGCCAGATGGAGCGCCCCCTAACATCAAATGGCTGATGTCAGAGGACTAGTCCATCCTTGCTCCTGGCTTCGAGGGTGTTTGGAAGGGCCCTGGCTTCACTGTAGCTATGGAGTTAGGAAACACAAGTTAAAGGCCAGCAGGAGCCTCTGACTTTTCCTACCGACTGCCAGGCCTTTCTGAACAGCGGTTGGTCTGTGGCACCTATGCCAAGCCTGCAGTCACCAGACAGCTAGTGACCACCAAAAGTTAAGACTAACCATCCTTGGGGAGCCCTGCTTCTCTGCCTAACACTCTTTCCTCTTTTCCCACCGAGGGTCCTGCAGAAGTCCTGGGCTGCCTCCTGAGGACCAGCAGCCCAGAGGGACACAGTGTTCAGCACTCTATCCAGGGGGCCTTCAGAACACCTGTGTCAAGCAGAGTCCTTCCCATCCAGAAAAGCCAGAGGGACTCTGTAGCCATGCTCCACCAGCTGCTCTGACAGCCTAGGGATGTGATCTAGGGCTGCCTGGGGCCTGGTTGACACCCCCCCCCCCACAGCTCTCCCCTGACCCCCGTGAGTAGTGGCCTCTGGTAAGGCTGAACTCAGAGCCCTAAATGGGCAACTTGAACGTTCTCCAAAGGGCCTGGTCCACAAGTAGTGAATGATAGGCATTCCCAGAACACACAGAGCTGGCCTGGCCAGCCTGTGCCCCAACCCTCAGCGCTGCGAACTAGCCATACCACACACTTCCTGCTGTCAGCTGGCTATTTTTGGAATTGATTTTCTGAATCGTTTTTTTCTCCCAGGCTCTATAATAAAAAGAGAGCTGAACGCTACCCTGAGTGACTTTGAGGGTGGGTCTACAAGACTGGGGGAGGGGCATGCTCCCCACAAATGTCCTACCTATTTTGGCACAAAGAAAGATTGAGGCCAGAAAGAGAAAACTAGATAGTGAATTAAGAAGTTTCACAGCTGTAAAGGTCTTATCCTGGGAGGGAGGGAGGGAGGGAGGGAGGGAGGGAGGACGGGAGGGAGGGAGGAAGGGAGAGAGGGAGGGAGGAGGTAGCCCAGCCCTCTGCAAGGGACTCTGTCTTCAGCTGTTCTGAGATGAGGCTGTCTGGAGGCCCAGGTTCCACTAGCCACTCCCTTTCCTCCTGGAAGGAGTTCACAGCAGTGACACCACAGCGGGTGGTTCTCAGCCTTCCTAATGCTGTGTGAACTTTAACACAGTTGTTCCTCATGCTGTGGTGACCTCCAGCCATAAAATAATTTCCACGCTACTTCATAACTTTGCTACTGTTATGAACTGTAATATAAATATATGACATGCAGTCTGATATGCCAGCTCTGCAGTTTGAGAAGCCCAGGCCTCTTGGTCCCCAGGAGGCCACGCTGCCCCCTGGGGACTTTAACACACATTACACCTGGACTGGACTACGGGCAGCTGGGGCCCGCCCTGCCTGGCAGTTCAGGTGGACAACAGGGAAGGGACAGTGGGAAGCTGCTCGGGAGCAGAGCCCAACCTTATTTTGATTTCAGAATTTTCTGTCCTCCCTTACCTACTCTCTGCTCAAAGACAGACACCTCGCTCAGTCTGGGTCAGATCCCAAGGGCACTCTTCTGCTAAAAAAAATGCAGGTGCCTGCGCAAGCCAGGCCACGCCTTCTGTGTCAGGGTCACAAGCAGGGTCTCCAAACGGTGGGGTGGAGGGCAGAGCCCTGCCTTCCTGAATGCTTATGACAGCACTGGTCCCTCCAAGAAGCTCAGCCAAGAAGCACCAAAGACCTTCGAAGCTGGATTGAGTGGGAGCCAGAAGGTTCTGCCCAAGGCTGGCTTTGACAAGGGGGGATCTGAGGTTCCCCCTCCCCACCAACAGCTGCCCTCTCTACCAGCACAGGGCCCCAGGGCCCCTTCAGCTTTCTCAGGATGCCCCAGGGCTCAAGATGACAGCCCTGAAATGAGTTTGGAGGCCAGCCCCTGCAGGCATTGGAGCTGGCTGCTGTGATGGGGTGCTGGGTGTTGACAGGCAGTGGCAGATGGCCCTACTTCCCACTGCTGCCACTTTGGGAACCTGACCTCTAGGTTACCAGGGGAGTAGCTTTGGCGATGACCTCATTAAGCGTGGTGGCCACGTCAGCACCTTTCAAAAGCCCCTTTTATCACTCACAGCGAGCTGAGCTGGTGCAGCCCCGTCCACACCTCCTCCCAACACGAGCTCTATCTTATCTCTTTCTGGTGGGGACCCTTGTGGGAGCCAGGGAGAAGGCCCAGGAATGCTGGGTCCAGACAGCCAGGCCACCAGGTGTTGACATGGTGGGGGCGGGGCAGGGGGAGCCCAGTGTGATTTCTTGCCGATGAAATTGTGCAGAAACACATTGATTTCTAGCTCCTATGATCCAATAATCATTACGGTGGTTGTTCATGGACACTGTCTTTGTGGGGTCATCATCTTTGGAGGGCCTGAGTGGAAAACAGCCTGCTGCAGATAGGGGGCGAGCTTGTTGGAGGAGTGGGAGAAGCTGGCCCAGTTGGGAGGAGGGGGAGCTGCACCATGGGGGGGAGGGACAACCCGAAAGGCTGGTGTCAGGAGCCGGAACAGAGCTCTGTGGCACCTGACATTCAAGGTCACCTCCCATCTCTGAACGGAGCGTTTTGAGTTCAAAGGCTCTGGGGAGGCCCGCTCTGTCTGTCCTCTCCGTTGGAGGCCAGCAGAGGAGGGTGTCTTTGAGCAAAGTGTGGGTCCCTCCCACTTCTCTGCACACTCCTTTGTGAGCGGCAGAAGCCTTGCCCACTGGTCTGAATGAGGAGGACTCCGCTTTGTCCCAGTGTCCTTGGCTGTGTGTTTGGGGGAATTGGTGCTGAATATTTTCCTACCCTTGTTTCTCTTTCTGCTCTCTGCCTGTCCCTGGGCATCACACAGAATACTAAGAAGTGACCCCGCCAGGGGCCGAGCAACTGCTGGGTGATAGCCTCCAGGAAGCTCAGGGCCCAGCATGAGGGTGCGCTGCACTGCAAGTCCAACAGCACAGAGTTACTTGGAAATGCTAGAGCTGTACCAGGGACCTGAGGCTGGGTAACTCACCCTGCTTCCTGCCACCAGAGAGGCCTATGGTCTTGCTAAAGGCCCAGTGGGCCGGAGTGGCAGCCTGGTTCCGGTCTCCTCTGGAGCAGACAAAGCCACTGCTACAGAGCCTCTGCATCTGAGTGTACATGAGGACCCAGAACTGGGTCAATACTGGCCCCAGGGATGACCAGAGGTAATGACAAAGTGCCTCACCCCCAAGGAATGAGTATCTTTCTAACCATAAGACCAGGCTCTGGCTTCCCTTCTCTTGCCCAGCCCAGGGCCCTCTAGGAACTGGGGAAGTGGCAGAGCCAACTTTGGGGGACACAGTCTTGGGCTTTGCTCTTTAGCTCAGGGGATACTTACAAGTCCCAGCATTGCCAAGTTATACCAGATGCGGACCGCAAGGGGCCAGGGCTCACCCCCGCCCCCCCATGACTCAGGTTCGCAGCGTCCAGCGCGCCACTGCTCAGCAGTGGAGACAACTTTGCCTGCTGATGTCTGTCCCCCTGTCCCCGCCCCTGTGGTCCCTATTGCACCAGGCGTTTGCTTATCCATGTGTAGAGCCCCCACCTAGGCCTGCCAAGGCAGGGCACACGCAGCAGAAGGCAGCACAAAGCCATAGGACCTGCAACCCCTGGGGCATATGCAGAGGTCCTGGATAATTCTAAGTTGATGCCAGAACACCCAAACCCTTGGGGTCTATCCTTAAAGTAGGATCTACCCAAACACACCGGGCCTAAGTCCCTGCAAGCTCCTGGCTTACCGAGGGCTTCTGTCTGGTGCAGAAACCCACAGAAGGATCATCACAGGGGCAGAAAACTCAGTCTCGACCCCTTTACAGACTCCTGCTCCCAGCACCACACACTAGGGGCTTTATGGTTAGAGGCTTCACTGTCTTCCTGGAGAAGCTGGGTGCATCTCCCAAGCTCCGCTGGAGACTGAGATGCTCTCCTTAAGGTATCTTTCAGCATCCCTGAGGTCTGCACCAAGAACTTGATTCTCTAATGCAGGTGCTTTTGTATCCTTACCTCCCCACCCCTGATTCCTGTGAGGATATCTATTATTGTGACAGACTATCCTGCAAATAGCATCTTAGGGGAAAAGTGGTTTATTTTAGCTCACAATGCTGAGTTATACAGTGCATTATTAGTGAGGGCATTCAAGATGGCAGGAGCCTGGAGCAGCTAGTCATGGCGCACCCACAGTCAGGAGCAAAAAGCAAACGTATGTCTGTCTGCCTGCCTGCTTGACGTTGTGTCAAGTTGACAACCAGATCCAACCATCACCTTGGAGGTGTTCCTGGGGGTAGTGATGAGACCGCACATGGGCAGCAAGAACATGCTGAGAGCCAACAGATGCACTGAACAGTCAGTCATGCAGTCTCTCTAGGCATTCAACATGTACGCCAGGGCACTGATGGGGCATCAATGTCTGTATGTGAGACCCCGGGTTCCATGGACCTGCCAACCTACACTTCATATTGAGTGGGTGCTGCCTGGACAGACAGGCTTCGGAGCCACCTGGTAAGACAACACAGCTACCATGTGTATTTGGAGGGTAGCAGATATTGTCTGGTGAGGACAGAGGAGCCTGGATGCCCTGTGGAAGTCATCTGAAGGAGTCATTTGCAGGAGACTGGGACAGGCAAGGACAGGAAAGAAAGAAAGAAAGAAAAAAAGAAAGAAAGAAAGAAAGAAAAGAAAGAAAGGGGCCAGGGCCAAGAGCAAGGCAGGGAAGGTTGTACGGAGGCCTCAGCATAGGCTGCTTCCAGGAAGAACTTTTAGGATGTCAGACTTACAGGAATGCCACCTCCTGTTGCGCAAGCAGGAGTACCTCACTCAAGACCCTTGAGGCCATAACAGCCATCATGTGATCTCAGCTTCTCCCACTTCGTGCACTGACTAGAGCATAAATGCCTCGGGTGACACATTGTGGGTGAAGCCACTGCCACTGTGGGCTGAAGCCACTCCCACTGTGGGACAAAGCCACTGCCACTGTGGGACAAAGCCACTGTCACTGGGACTAAGCCACTGCCACTGTGGGACAAAGCCATTGCCACTGTGGGTGAAGCCACTGCCACTGTGGGTGAAGCCACTGCAACTGTGGGCTGAAGCCACTGCCACTGTGGGACAAAGCCACTGCCACTGTGGGCTGAAGCCACTGCCACTGTGGGACAAAGCCACTGCCACTGTGTGACTAAGCCACTGCCACTGTGGGACTAAGCCACTGCCACTGTGGGACAAAGCCACTGCCACTGTGGGACAAAGCCACTGCCACTGTGAGACAAAGCCATGCCCACTGTGGGGCGAAGCCACTGCCACTGTGGGGCAAAGCCATGCCCACTGTGGGGCGAAGTCATGCTCACTGTAGGGGAAGCAATGCCTACTGTGGGGAGAAGCCATGGGGAGAAACAGCAAAGGAAAACTGATAAACAGTTTCCATCTCCAACATTTTCCACATTCGATTATTTTTAAATTAAATAATCTGTCCGTAGGAGAAGAGAGAAAGTTCTCGTTCAGCTCAGCCCTGGCAGGTCTCACAAAGCCTACATTGTGGGGTACGGATGGAGAATAGTTCCCCTTGCAGTCTGCCCCTCAATGCCCCCTTTTATACTGCTGTCCACAGGCAGCCCCTCAGACTACCCGGCATGGTGGAGACCCTGGACCACCGCCACGTGGCCTCTGTGGGTCTCTTGTCAGCTCCCTGGAGCTCAGGATGAGGGGGGATGGCGAGGGAGGGGGCTGAGCAGGCTTGGGTGGAGCGAAAAGGCTGCCAAGAAAAGCTCAGGGTTCAGAAGGCAGTATGGGAGGACCTGGGGGTCGGCGGAGGGAGTCTTGTCACATGACAAACCTGGAACTAATAGCTGAAAGAACATGGAATCTGCAAGTGACATAGCAGGACCCATGGGCCAAGTCTTTCCTTAATGGCCAGGGGTTCTTCGGCGAGGCGGCTGGCCAGTGTGGACCCTCATCATTGCCAACTGTAAAACGAGAAGGTATCTGTCTCCCAGGTCTGTGGCGAGGATGATGCAATGAGGCACGTGCTGGGAACTTGTGTTCTTCCTGGCTTAGCGTGCTCTACAAGTGGCATGGTAAAGAGACGGGGTTTCAGGGATGGAAGGTTTAGCTTGCGTAGGATTTGCTCTCCTGCTACAACACAGAACACTTTAAAAATGATTTGGGAGCACAAGAGAAAGAAAAGCAGGTGTAAGCAGCCGGCATGAAGCCCTTAAAGAAGGAGGAGAGCCGGGCGGTGGTGGTGCACGCCTTTAATCCCAGCACTCGGGAGGCAGAGGCAGGCGGATCGCTGTGAGTTCGAGGCCAGCCTGGTCTACAAAGTGAGTCCAGGACAGCCAAGGCTATACAGAGAAACCTTGTCTCGAAAAACCAAAAATAAAGTAAAATAAAATAAAATGCCTGCTAGATGGAAAACAACATCCTTTATTGAAATACCGCAGAATCCAGAGATTATACAAAGTGTCAGCTAGTACCCAAGGTACTGCACATAAGTCAGTAGATACACAAAAACCATCAGGAAATATGACCCACAATCAATAGAAATATTGGTCAATGCAACTAACTCAAGACAATAGAATTAGCACCATTGAAAATAATTATTCTGGGACTAGAGAGATGGCTCAATGGTTCAGAGCACTGCCTGCTCTTCCAAAGGTCCTGAGTTCAATTCCCAGCAACCACATGGTGGCTCACAACCATCTATAATGTAACCTGGTGCCCTCTTCTGGCCTGCAGGTAAACAAGCAGACAACACTGTATACATAATAATAAAATAAAACTAAAAAATAAAAAATAAAAGAAAATAATTACTCTAAATAAACGCAAAGACGGAAAGGAAAAGGTGATCTTATACACAAAACATATTGAATAATACCAGCAGAGACAAAATTAAGAAGCAAATTTAACTATAAAGCTGAATAGCACCTTGCATGAAATTGACACCTTCCCAGATAGGCCTTTTACAGTAAGGCGAGGATGGGAGACAAAGAAGAGTGACCCTGAGGGGCGGCCCACTCGGTTATTACCCAGTCTACACAGTACGGGGGAGAACTGAGACAAAACGAACAGAGCCTCCATGACCTGTGGGGAAGTTTCCGGGGTATGTGCGGCTGGAGTTCCGGAGGAAAAGCAACAGTTAAGAAAGGAAGAAATACTGGCTGAAGAAGTAGCGAATCCAGAGAGAAGAAACCATCCATCAACCAAAAGACCTAGTTAAGGAAACGAGGCGAACCATACACTAGAGACGACCAAGGAGTTGTGTTTACATTATATAAAGATGTAAAAGCGTCAACCAGTATCCAGGCATGGTGATGCCTGCCTTTAATCCCGGCACACAGGAGGCAGAGGCAGGTGGAGCTACAGGCCAGTTAGGTCTATATATAGAGTTCTGGGCTAGTCGGGGCTACGTAGTGAGACCCTATCTTAACTAACTAACTAAATAAATAAATAAATAAATAATAAATCAAACAGTAGAAGGCAGACAACCCAATTACAAAGTGGATGAAAACTTGGAGCAAACACTTCACAAGAGCAGTCACAGGTAAGCACCCAAGTGCTTGCTAGTCCCAGGGACGCAGTGTGAGACGCTGCATCAAACAGAAGGAGTGCAACTCCAAAGGAGCTGGGGACCGACCAGGCCTTATGCACTCAACAACTTCACACCACAACCAACGTAGGCTCATAAAAGGCTCACAGGAACTTTACCCACGCTAGCCTAAACAAGAAATAAGAACCCAGAATGTTTGTTTCTGGGACAGTGAGTAAACAGCCCGTGGCAAGTTCCTAGCAAGCAATAAAACCGAACACTGGCGTGTACGCAACAGCTCACACAGGTCGCAGGTGTCACACTGCACCCGGCTGGAGCTCAGACCGTGGAGGTCTGCGTGAAGGTCAAAGGCAGGTGAGACCAATGCAGGAAATGGTCCCCAGTCAGTGGCTGCCTGTTTGACTGTGGAGGATACGGATGAAAGGGCCCAGAGCTGTGGAAATGCCTCCTGACCTGATTCTATCGGCACCCACCTCTCCCTGTCAGAGTTGCCCACAAGCGCACCCACAGTGCTGACTTTTGTCATGCAGCAGTTATGCAGCAGCGCTTAGGACGCACCAGGGAGACTGAGACGGGGCGCTGGGGCGTGGGTCTCATGTGGGTCAGTTGCTGTCGCAGTCCCAGCCCACCACCGCGCGGCCCACTGTCCCGCCCTGCAGGCAGAGAGCTGATGCCGCGGGAAGTGTCCTAGATAGTGGCGTGACCTGGCTGCTCCCTCCTGTACTGGGGCTTCCTGTGGGGGGACCTCACCCCCAAACGGCCTGGCTTTGCCTTGGAGTGGAACTGAGATTTTCACAGGTGACGTTTCTTGTTCTCCAAGAACTTGGAATGGACCCAGTGGCCGGCAAGGCTGCCTCAGGGGTTGATGGGAAGGTGTGGGCAGCACAACGGGCAGGGGTCGGGCAAGCTGCCCTTCTGGAGGCTTGCTGCGTCATGGCTTCCCCCATGCCTTGTCCCAGGCAAGCTGGCAGGGCCTGAAACCATCCCTGTACTCTTGGGCCTCAGTCATTAGGATGCATGTGCTGTCATGCTGGGCATCTCACAGCTACCTGTTCCCCGTGGCAGGCTGTGCCAGCTGCCTGGACTCACCAGCCCAGGTCCTCTAGGCCCTCTGATTGTTCATTTCAGGCATTTGTCATCTGCATGTTCCCCACTGGAATCTCCCAAGGGAACAGTCTCACGCGCGGCCCATAAGACTCCAGCTCTGCTCTGTAATCTTACGTAGCATGTGGCCTGGCTGGACCCCGGATCAGCACCTCTGAGGTCCTAACCTGTCAACTAGGGTAGGAACCCTGCTAGGAGAAACAGTTTGTCACACCCTGCCATCGCGGTGTGTGACAGTTTCTTTAGTCCTTGCTGGCTGGGTTCTCATCCTGTCTTCAGCCAGGTGGAAGGCCATGGCTAGCCGCAAATCACACCGTGGGATATGTCCCATTCCGCTCCCCAGTCATAAACCTTTGCTCACCACTGTCCAGCTGAAAGGTGCTCTAGTGTGGCGCCAATGGACAGGTGGTCCACGCCCTCCGTGGCGGCCCTCCGCCAGCTCCTCTGTCCTGAAGCATGGCCCCCCACGAGGCTCAGTTTTGCCTCACTCCTTCCATCTGTCCAGGCACAGTGCTGCCTTCATTGGCCATGCAGTGACTTCTGCCCCCTATCCCGCCAACCCCTCCAGCTGTTAATTTCATAAATAGGCCGTTGTTCCTCTGGACGGTCTTTATGGAGCATGTCCCCGGCGAGTGGAAACATTTAGTTAATAATTTAACACTGTGCTGTCTGCTGAATTTTCAGGCCCCCAAATGAGATCGATGGAGCCAACAATTGCCTTATGGAGTTTCCTGGCTCCATTTCCTGAAGACACAGGCGAGTGCAGAAGAGGTGGCCTTGAAGGGGGAGGGGCACCATGCGGTAGGGGGGGGCAGGGAGGGGAGGGAGGAACGGGACAAGGGGGCGGGGAGCGGGAATGTAGATGGTATTGATGTGGGTTGTCAAAAATAATTGTTTTATTTCCCTGGGAGTGTTTTAGAGCCCCGAGACGCACTGATCCATAGCACAGGCCCTCCAGGAACGGCGAGAGCTCATGAGCAGCGTCGATCAGCATCCTGCTGGGTCCCTCCTAGGAGGACAATCAGATGTGTGTGTGCCTCCTATGCCACTACTCACCCCAATACCGTACAGAAGGGGCAAGGGAAGGAGAGGCAGTCACCTGCACCCCTCTCCTGGCCGTATGAAGAGGCAGGTGGAAGCTGGGGGTACAGCGTGGGTGGGACCGCCATAAGATCTAAGCTATCTTGCCAGACACTCTAAGACCCAGATGTAGGTCCCCACAAGTACTTTCACCAGGAAAAGATGGTGAAGCTCACCACCAACAAGGCCTCTGGATTCCAGAGGGTGGACTTCTTGACCTTGGGACACACGAGGCATCACTATTGGCCGAAAACAGCCATTTCACAGAGAATTCTGGGGAGGGAAGATTACCCCAGGGCCCTGGGGCCCCAGCCTGTCTGATGGGGTGTCCACCTTGCTCACACAAATCTCGCCATCCTATGAGACAGAGGAGGCTGTTCCCACTGCCTAGCTCCAGCAGGGGGATTGTTCCCTTCTGAAGGGCCTTCCCTTCACTGTGGCGCAGGGGCTATGGGGAGGGTGGGAGCTTGGCACTATCTCCTACAGGTCTGTAGAGGGCTGGGCAGGTCTGCCTTGGCAGGCGGTGCTCAGGTCACATGACACCAAGGTAGGAGTCCTTCAACAATTCTACCTACACTCTGGCCTCTCTGGGGCCCAGTCCCTCCATTTTTGCTTTCTCAGTGTTTGTCCCAATTCTGCTCCTCCCACATGCCACCCGAGCATCACTGGGTAGGGACACATGCAGTTCCAGGCCTGTGCCCATCAGTGCCTGTCCACCTGTCTGTCACTGATATGTCACGGCAGATCTCCACCTTGTGCTGGGCTGGACATGGGGATGCCAAGGCCGGCTTGGCGCGGCTCTGTCTTTGAAGAGTGACTGGCAACTACTTGTTATCAAGATGATAGCCCACAAAATGTGTCTCAGTTGTCAGTGGCCAGAAAGTTGTTCCACAGGGTTAGAACCAGGGTACCCTTATATACATGGGGGCTCAGAGGCTCCCCATTAACAGCCTTGAAACCATAATTCTAATTCAGAGAGAGATAGACAGAGACAGAGAGCGAGCGAGAGAGAGCGAGAGCGAGCGAGCGAGAGAGAGAGAGAGAGAGAGAGAGAGAGAGAGAGAGGAGAGAGAGAGAGAGAGGGAAGTCTCCACAGCACTTCTGTCTGACCTGCAAGGAGCAGCGAGCAGCGACCTCCTGTCATTCTCACAAAGGCATCAGCGACGCATCTGAGCTTTGGGGAGGCTGGCATAGCCCCACATCAGGGGGAGACATGGTTTAGCTACTGTTCCCTCTGGGCTTTTCACCTCTCTCAGTCACAGTCGACTTGGAAAGGTACCACAGCACTCAAGGAAAACAGGAAGGACTCAAGCTCATACATTACAGCGAATCCTTCTGGTCTGGTGGTCCTGACCCCTGGGGTACCAGATGCTTCCATGACCCACTGGGCAGCACCGGTGGCCTTGTATCCTGGGCTATTGGGCAATCTGGAAGGCAAGCACCCATACCTCAATTCTGGAGATACTCAACCACCTCCTGCCCTGGGCACCCAGACAGATGGACAGATGAGACAGTCCCCTCTCCAATTCTGAAAGAAGCTCTGAAGTCAGGAACTGGGTGGAAGCCGAGAGTGCCTCTTGGGTCCTGGATTCCAGGTTTGGTGTTCAGGTATCTGGACTGATTTGAGCACTCTGCTTGGACCGTGTTTACGATGACTCAGAAGGCTAAATGTCCAGTGTGTGTGTGTGTGTGTGTGTGTGTGTGTGTGTGTGTGTGTGTGTGTGCGTGCATTCTTCCTTGGCCTCTCTTGTGGGTCCCCAGGGTCAGGGGAGCCTCTGGCTAGATGTGAAAGCCTTCACCTCTTGGTGACTGGCAGGAACATGTGTTTTTTCCTCCTTTAGGGTCAGCTTTCTGCTCCATCTCTGAGAATCCAGTTGTTTGATTTTCTTAGACAAGCGACCCTCACCAAGCTGGATGCTTCTTTAGTGTGTGTGTGTGGCTACACACAAAGGCATGCGTATCTACGTGCACATGTGCGCTGGTATGTGAACGGGCGAGGGCATAAGTGTTTGTTTTCCAGGGTGTGGAGCTCTAGGTTAGCAGGGTGACGGGGTTGACAGAAATCTATGAGAAACAGGGTCTAGTTGTTTCTTGGAACCCCCAGGTTTGAGACAACAGATGAAAACTGCATGGAGTTTACACAAGAACAAAGTTAGTCCAGAGTGAGAGGATGGCACGGCATGTGCTTACTGCTCTGCCAAGCGTTCTCCTTGCTATGCCAGCCGGTCTCCCTTAGCTGGTAGCTCCTCCATGGAGGCCTCAGGTAAGGAGGACCCTTCATGAAGAAGTGATGATCCTAGACATCCTAGCCAACATAATTAAAAACACAAAGTAAGGCCACCCAAACCAGAAAAGGAGCAACAAACAGCTGCTGCTTGCTGATGACATGATTTTACTACAAAGAGACCTAGAGGTGCCAAAAAGCATTAAAACTGATTAGAAATCCGTAGAGTCATTAGAGCTGATAAATTTAGTAGTCACATGATATAAAGTCACCACATGAAGATCAGCGCTGTTCCTGCCCACCAATAAGTACTGGCTTAAATGCGGCTCAAGGGGACAAATCCACTGCCAAGGGCTACAACTGAATAGCCAGAAACAATCCTAATCAAGGAGGAAATGATAAAATACCAATGAAAGAAATTGGAGAGGAAGAGAGACTGGGAGAAGAGAGAGAGAGAGAGAGAGAGAGAGAGAGAGAGAGAGAGAGAGAGAGAGAGAGAGAGAGAGAGAGAGAGAGAGAGACTGGGAGGCGATATCCCATGTTCATGGATTGGAAAGGCTACTGTTGTTAATTGCTCATACCACTGAAGGCAATCTACCAACTCGGTGCAATTCTTACCCAAAAAAGAAAACAAAACAAAACACCACTAATGCATTTGTCACAGAAATAGAATAAATATTCCTAAAACTCTAAGGTAACCATAAAGACCCCCAAATAGCCAGAACTATCCCGAGCAAAGAGAACAAAGTTGGGGGGGCAACCTGACTATAACCCCACTTCCAAAGCCATAAAAGCCAAACATACTGATACAAGAATCAACATATAGACTAAAATAAAAAAAAAAATCCAGAAGTAGGTGAACATCTTTATAGTCAACTTATCTTTTTTAAAGATAGGATCTGCATATCTAAGACTCGCCTTGAACTTGCTATGTGGCTAAGGGTGACTCTGAACTTTATCTCCTGAGTGCTGGGATTGCAGTGTGTGCCTTGCAAGCATGGGGACCTCAGGCTGGTCTCCAGAACCTACATTAAAAAGGCCAGCTATGGTGGCAGCGCTCATAATACCAGTGTAAAAAAGACAAGGACAGGCAGATTCCTGGGATTCTTGAGATCTGGGCAAACGTGAGCAGTCTTGTCTCAGAGAGGATGGTGGATGGCATCCTGGGGGAAACCATCTGAGGTTGGCTCCTGATCTGCACTCACATGTGCATGCACACGCACATGTACCCACATTAATCCACACAAGTAAACTCTGACGGGAGCTGTTAAATGCAGGGCACGGATGCGTATAGACAAGGTCACGTTAGGCAAAGTGAGGCAAGCACTGAGAGCTTTGTTCACCTGCAGAAGCTAAAACCTCAGCTTCCATGCATTCAGGAGATAGTGGCTTGCTCAACTGGGGCAGGGCCGGGGAGAGCAGTGGCTGGTGACAGTTAATTGTGTGTTTCAGAACATCTGCTACAGAACTGTCCTAAGAAAGGAACAATCAGTGTTGGAGGGGATGGCTAAGCCAGTCACCTGACCTGGTCACCACGTATTATACATACCTTCATCAAAACGTCAGCCCGTGAATCTGTGCCATTACCATCGTCAACTAAAAATGTAAGTGTAAAAACACAATGACACACGCAGTGATTTGGCAATCTAGGACGGTCCCTTCCCCACCTCAAAGACAATAGTGAAAAATACCAGGCTCCTTCCGAGAATTCGAAATGACCCCAATGCCAGCTTCATAGCCTGAGACGGGTGGCCATTCATGAAAGCCTTGGACATGGGCAGAATCTGGGAGGCTCAAATCTCTGGGACTCTGGGCCACACCGAGAAGCCTTTCTCCTCTCACTCCTGGACAATGTTCCGTGTGTGCGCGTGGAAAAATACACAGCCACACACAAGTGTGTGACACGCTCATCTTCACTCATATTCCACACACACACACACACACACAAACATAGAAACTTCCAGCCGATTGCGCAGACACAGAGCATACATATGTGTACACTAAATGCACAGACCATGGATATATACACAGTACATGAGCACTCACACCTGCCTCAGGATATTGGCAAGGCTTAAAACCCGAAGGAAAGAGCCTGGCCTGTCAGTCAGATTCCTTGGCAACCCTCTCCTCCACCCACAGCACAGCTGCTCAGTGGGGTTAGCCAATTACATAGTCTGCCTGTGGGACTTGGAATCTGCATGGATGTCATGTTCTGGAAATGAGAACAAGGGCAGATTATGGGGAGTCGCTGGGGTCCTCTTGCTCCACCAAAAAGCTAGCCCAGTCTGCTGCTCTGGCTCAGCTCCAGTGACCTGTGACCTTGGGTGAGGAGTCTCAGGTCTGGCTGGCCGGCTCTGGTGACCCCATCCCTGTACCAGGCCACTGCCTTCTCTGGGATGCAGGGTGGAGCGTGGCCTACGGGTGGGTTCCTAACGGAGTGGGTGCTGGGTGCTTTCCTTCGGAAAGTTCATTTGCAGGTTTGCATCCAAGGGTGTGTTTTCTTTAAGTCTCGGCCAGAGGCTGGATTTCAGATATCCTGTGTTGACTCGGTCTGCTTGGAGTTCTGTTTGTTTGTTTGGATTGGCCAGTCAGAAGCTAAAATAACTAAACTCTGCTCCTTTTAGGATCATGCTCAGCACACTTTGGACATGCGACCTGCTGCCTGGGACGGGACTAAGAAGGAGTTCTTTGTTGATGCCGCGGGGAGGGATTTCCCGGGCTCTGAAGAGGGGGCCTCACTGTCCTGCTGTCCCCAAGCCCCTGCCCTCCTCCTATTCTGTTCCTTCACCCACTCTCTGCAGTGCAGCTGTGGAAACACTCCTCTGAGATGCCTTCCTGGAATCAGTAGGCTTGACAGGTAGACACTGTCATGCCACGCACTGTTCCCCTCCTGGGCCTGGCTGGGATCTCTCAGCGACCTGTGCATCTTCTCAGGGCACCAGGTCTCCATATCACCTCCCCACCTGCAATGGTGTCCCACTGGTTGTAAGAGCTGAAGCCCAAGGGCAATGTTTTGTTGATCATACAGGCCAAGTCTTACAGGCTTGGGGAGGTTGGGGTGCACATACAGGGGTCCATCTTCCCGCTAACCCCAGAAGCGCACATCCTGCTGGATTACTGAAGCAGTGTGCTACCTGAGGGCTGCGAGGTCGCGGCTAACAAGACCTCAAGCCTCGAAACATATGGCGGTCAGTGGCGGGAAGAGCTGAGAGGAGCTAGGAAGACACAAAGAACTCTGAGAGACAGAGGTCACGAGGGAAGTGCTGGGGAAGGCAGAGTCCTGGCACCCTCCAGCCTCGTCTGCTCAAGACAAGCCAAGACCCGTGGGCCACTCTGTCTTGTTTCCTTTCCCCACAAGATGAGCAACCAGGAGAGGAGAGGCTGCTGAGCCTTATCTGCTCATGGCACCCAGGGAACTCAAAGTACCTGCAGAGGCCAGCGCCTGAGGACTAGGCTCCCAGCCATACTCCGCTTAGACAACCCAGGAACAGCGTGCTCCAGGTAAAACAGTTGCTTGTTGTCTGGTGAGCTCTCGTGCCCTGCTTGGTGGACACACCTCTGTCCACAACACAAACGGGGGCCAGCAGGCCATCCGCTATCCCTGCACCTGATGTCAGCTACCCCTAGGTGGCACAAGGTGGGATCCAGTCAGTAGCCTTTCTCTCAGGATGCTCAGTACGGTTTGTTTGTTTCTCACGGCTCCATCATCAGGCACAAGGCCACAGCAGCTTAGATACCCTTAGGTCAAAGTTTTCCTGTGATCCGTGTCTACCTGACCACGGGAAATGGACACGTGGGTGCCGTGGCTCTGCCCAGGCTTATGTTGCTTATGGTAAGGTGTGCTCCTGGCCTTCTGAGCTCCTTGCCAGGGGTTATCACATCTCAGAGAAGCTTCCAGAAGCCTCTGTTGGAAGACTTGTGCTCGGGGACCTGGCAGGCCTTTCTTCCCTGATCCTGTTGTTCTGCTTCTGAGTCCCCTACTGTGGGCACTCAGGCCTTCCTCAGCTAGGTCTCTGCTCAATTGCGACTCCCTGCCACATCTAAGTCAGCTTCGCCGCCCCCCCTCTCCTAGATTACACCCCTGGGTCTGAGCAAAGAGACAGGTACCTCTCTCCAGCCTCTCATCCACCACCTCTGCCTCCCACAAACGGTCAGTCTTTACGCTCCATGGCTTAGGTCCTCTCCTTCCCCAAAGGGCTGGCAGCGGCACCAGTGACTGAAACACCCTGGAGCACAGCGGGCATCTGCCTCTGTGGGATAGTGGTAGATTCCCACATCCGCCAGCAGGTGTGAGCTGTAAACACAGCAAGGTCCAGCCACACTCAAAGCCTGAGCCTCTGGTCAGGGCAGGGATGTACAAGCCCAACCTTAGCACAGGATGCTGAGGGACAGAAAGCCAGGAGCAAAAGGGCAAACTGGCTTGCTTCCCTTCCTGTGAGAGGCTGAGGCCAGGCAAACCAGGCAGAGAACTGAGGACAGGAGGCTGGGGACAGGGGAGGAGTGGGAGCAGGGACTACTTCTGGGGAGAGGAAAGCACTGTGGGAAAAATGAGAGACCTCGGCTGCGCAGCTCTGTGGGAGTGCTAACTGGCTCAAACGCTAAACATATGTATTTTACCACAATTTACAAAAACAAGCAAACCCTTGACACTTTAAGTTGGTTTAGAACAGAAAGAAAGAAACAAACAAACACTAAACAAAACCAAACGGTGTTTCACCAGAGCTCAAGACCCCTTCCTGTCAACTGTCTGGGCCTATCCCCTGGGGCGGGGCACTTCTGGGGTGGGGGTCGGGTGAGGGGTCGGGTGGCGGGGCTGGGGGTGGGGTGTCACTTGGCAAGGTGAATGATGCTGAGACAAGGCCCAGAACCCCTCTCCTCTCAGATGAGGGGACTCTGGCCCAGGCTGGCCCTCTGGCCCCAAGTGAAAACAGAAGCTTTGAGGAGAAGCAGTGAGCACCACTCTGTCCTGGAGGCCAGGGAGGGGACTTGTTCTTGTCTTCCTCCACGGTTCCCCCCCCCCCCACCGCCCTGTGATTAGCAGT
The DNA here is from genome assembly GCF_903995435.1 of Acomys russatus. Classification (NCBI taxonomy): domain Eukaryota; kingdom Metazoa; phylum Chordata; class Mammalia; order Rodentia; family Muridae; genus Acomys; species Acomys russatus. The sequence continues at coordinate 45,825,073 of NC_067165.1, forward strand.
AAGAGAATGGCTTGTCTAATGCAGCTCCTGCAGAAACAACAGGCTTCCTAATTGAAATGTATGAGAAACAATTAAGAGTAATTGGCATCAATTAATATGTGATTTTCTCCGAAAGAGTACACAACAAGAGGCGGAATCGCATTACGGCTTCCACAGGCACACGGGCGGCTTCCACGGGGACACACGGTGTCCACAAGCACACACACGCAGTTTCTACAATTACATCCCTCCCTGAAACAGGTTTGCATTGGCAGGGGGAATGTGCCTGAATTCTCACACACGGTGGCCCGAGAGGCTGAGTGGCCGTCAGGCCGAGAGACTTATGGAGGGGTTGGCCAAGGTTGCTTGCAGGTACTCCTGGCAGGTGGGTCTTCCAGACAGGATCCCCCAAGCCTGCTTCCTACCCTGGGGGACCCCCTATCAGCAAGAGCCATCCTCCCGTTATCCTTAGAGAATGTAGCGTCCATATGTGCATAGGGAAGTCTCAGAATCCTCCAGGCTGTGCAGAACTGGCTGCAGCAAGCTGTGAGTCCTCAGGGCTGCCTTCCCAGATGCAGAGCGGAGCCCGTGGTGGGCCCCACAAGCCTCTACAGCAGAACCATCATTACTACGAGGCATGGGAACTCTATGATGAGAGCTGCACACTCTGGCCAAGATCTCAACCCAAGGGCTGGCCATGCGAAGAAAAGCTGCCCTCTGGCCTGCCCCATGAAAGATGTCAGGACAGCAGCAGCCTGAACCATCCAGCTGTTAACAGGAGTCAGGGGTGTGGCGAGGACCCTACCAACAGGTGGTTTGTTTGTTTTGTTTTGTCCTTTTCTCCTCTAGACCTGGCTTGTTGAAGATCCAATTTCACTTACACACAGACACACACACCTTGTGCCTCAGCCTCCGGTATGAGGCTCTGCAGTAGGCCATGCCCTCTGAAGAGATGCCCTACTCTTCAATCAGCAAGCTCTGGCACGTGGGGGGTTCATTGGGATGGCGCCCTAAGCCTCCACCTCCTCCTGTGTCCAGCATCTCCATGGAATGTGACCCCCACCAGGCTTGTCTAAGGGAGCTGCAGCCTGGGACACTGGCAGTGCCCATCCCCTCAACCCACAGGGGGCCCAAGCCCACCCAGAAGTGAGCATTCTCCCTGGCTAGGCTATCCCCCAGGAGCTGTCTGTTGTGTGGGCTCAGCCCCCTCCTTATCAGATGGGACTGCTTCAGTTCCCAGCATTCAGGCCCACTTCCTGTGAACTGAAAGCCAAGCTCCAGACACAAAGGGCTGCCCTTATCTCAGCACACCCTGCCCCCAGATGCACACGCCTCGGATTGCTCTCATTTCAACAGGTGAGACAGTAATGGGTGCAGGGGAAGGAAGGGGCTGGTGGGCAGGCAGTATGGAGTCAGGAGGGGGCTTCCTAAGCCTGGAAAGAAAGAGGTCTGTACCTCTAGGCTCAGCCTGAGGACCCGCAAGAGATGGTAACACCCGCCCCTTGTGTGTGTGTGTGTGTGTGTGTGTGTGTGTGTGTGTGTGTGTGTGTGTGTTGGGGGGCAGTGTTTGCTTTCCACAGCCCTACGCAGCCCTACGATCTCACTGAGAAGGTCAGGGAAAAGGACAGAATAAACTTGGAAGCTGAGCCGCACGTGGAGGGGTGGGGGTTTGGAGGCTTTGGGGGTCCACCATGTCCAAGGTCCTAGGAGGTGGGGGATGTGGAAGTAGCTAGGAAACAGGAAACGGAAGTGAGCTGACGCAGGACTCTCACACACTGTTGCCAATACTTGGCTTGGCTGCTTAGTTCTGGCCAGGCAAAGGTTAAGTGCTTCTGTGTGATCTGACAAGTCCAAGGTGAAGTGGGTGGCCAGAAGTCACAGCGGCACCCTTAACCCCTCTTGGCTGAGAACTCTCACAGCCCTTATCACCTGTGATGAGGGATCAGAGGCCCTGAGCAGAGCTCCAAGTTCTTAAAGTGACAGATCTCCAAGCTGCCTCCTGGATTTCTGTCATTCCCCTGGCTCCACCTCCTGGGTACATTTCTTCCCAGCCCGAAGGACTTGGCTAGGAAGCTTACAAAGTCCGTACTGGGGTCCTGGCTGGTAGGGCATGGGGTCTTCAAAGCTTTAGCAAATGGCTGATTCTCTTGACCTCCTGCTTTCTTCCCCAGTGACACCAATTTTCCCATAGCCAGGGCCACACTCCACCCATGAAAGTGAGGGGGCTCACACTGGGCTGGTAGCCTCAGATGCAAGGGGATGGGCTGTCTGGCTGGTGGCTGTGGCCAGCCTGCAAGGAGCGTCCTAGGACTAGCAGAGCCACAGCCCCTTAAGCCCACGGCCCTTCCTGTGTCTGGTCTTCCCGTTGTGCTGGCCTTGGAATAATACGGCCAGATGGAGCCCACAGCTAATGGTGGCACCCTTCCTGGCCCTAAGAGTGCAGCTTCAACAGGCCAGCGAAGTTGAATTCTCATGGCTCACCATCTAGGAGTCCCGTTACATTCAAGGTGTTAGTCACAGTGGAAGGAACAGAGTGAGTCCCCGACCCTACGTTTATGGACTTTCTGACGCAGAACCCACAGAATCAAAATACTCAGAGCAGGCTCATGACCTCCACTGGGGCTAACCTGACCTGTCCTCACAGGCTCTCACCTCCAGCACACCTGGATCCAGCTTCTAGCCCCTACTGCCGCATGACTAAGGAGTTCCTGCGTACAGAGGACCCAGGAATGGGACCTACTATTCAGTGTGGCCTTTGAGTGCCAGGCACTACACCCCAAGTTAGGTATCACATTACCTTAGAGCTGATGAACCCTGAATGGTTCGCCCCATATCTGCCCTGCACACAGGGTGCATCTCCGGGTGCCTTTGGCAGCCATTTTGGAAGCCTCCATGGAAGAGGGACGGCTGCTAGGGATGGTAAAGGGGTCGCGAGATCTTCCTTATTTTTGTTAGAACTGGTCCAGGGAGGGAAGAAGAGCCCTTCTAACAAACAAGGAGAAAGGGCTCCTGCTTTACCAGAAGACCAGGACCCAGGGCCCCTCTAGTGCTACGGAGTGGGGCCCTGGCCCTGGGACTCTGAGCAGGAAGCAGGCTGGGTAAACACTACACTTTCCTTACTAAGAAGACTGAGGCACAGCAGCGAAACAATGAGCCAGGCTCCCTCCTGGCTGTAGTCATAGCTTGAGCTGACGGTGCTCTGGGGCCCTTCTTGTCTTCTGATCTCTGAGCTCGGTTCTCAGGACAGCGGCTTAGGCCCACGTCTGAAGAGACAAGCTTCAGGCACAGGACTGGCTCTTCCAGCAGCCTCCCTCGTCCTGTAGGGAGGAGGCCTATGCTGTCTGTGGCCAGTTTGGGCATTATCCCTCAGGCCAGTGACAGGGACCAAAGCCTTTGATTCAAGAGGGCATCTGCACATTCCTAGCCAGCTTTGTAAAGAGCCTAGCTGCCAGAGGAGTGATGACACTGCTAGACATGTTGTCAGCTTCCCCATGCCCCCCTCCCCCTCTGTCCCCGCTGGAAGGCCTGTTGACACAGCCAGGGACTTGTTATCTACATGGGGGGGGCAGTGGGGGGGGGAGGACACAGTTTCAGTCCTCACTGTCATCCAGTGGGCAGCAGAGACACTTTAAGGCACAAGATAGCTCCCTATGACAGAACTGACCCCCTACGCACTAGGGTATTTAGGGATGACAGCCCTTGACCTGGAAGCACTACTGTTCATGCCGGGGTCAACTAAACAGCTGATATCCCCAAGCAGAGATGGGCTCAGGGTGCCTCGAGGCATCTTCCAGGCTTGGCCGTGTCCCTCTCACCTGGCTATGCACTTTCCCACATCTCATGTCTCCTCGTGTGAAAGGTGGGCCTAGAATGATCATGTGAGAGGATTGAAGATTGTGTGTTGGTCAGGTTCTACGTCACCTAGAAGGAAGTGGGGGAGTCTTAATATGAATCTATCTGGAGAAGGTTGGCCGGTGGCCATGTTTGTAGGGAATTATCTTGAGTATTTTAGTTAAGGTGGAATGGCCGGTGGCCATGTTTGTAGGGAATTATCTTGAGTATTTTAGTTGAGGTGGGATGGCCTGCCCACTATGGGTGGCTCCATTCCCTAGCAGAGGATTGAAGACTGTTATGAAAGTAGGGAAAGCTAGCCGAGCACAGGGAGGTAAGCACCCGTTGCTCCCTGACTGCAAATCTTCCTTCAAGCTCCTGCTGCCCTGACTTTTCCACCAGGATGGACTGTGCTTTGAGCTGTGAGCTAAAATAAACCATCTTTCCCCCTCGGATTGTTTTTGCAGTTGTATTTTATTATAGAAATGGGAAAAGAAAACTAAGATGTGTGGTGTCCCTAGATCATGTTCTCTTAAGACCTTGTTTTTCTTCTCAACGTGCCCCAGGTCCCCTAGCTAGGTTCTGCTCTCTGGGCCTCCAGAACCATGGCGACAGTGTAATGCATCCCAGCATGCTCTCTGTGGAGTCTGACCTAGTAGGGCTGCTTAAGCCTCTCACTGTCTCTCCCTCTGGAGCAGGCTGCACACGGTTGAAAGTACACTGTGGGTATTGTGTCACCCTGATACCATGTACCCGCCTGGCTGCCTCCCTCCTTGCAACTATGGCCTTAGCCTCTGAGAAAAGCTTAGGTTTTGCCACCCAGGTGTCCATGGGCAGCAGCCCTGAGCAGCGGTGGATACTCTGCTCGCCAGTAAATGGGGGAGTGCCGGGTCAAATAACAGCGCTGGGATGACAGCCCCACCTGGGACCTGCCACAGACACCCCTTGTTGGTCCTAACTGTAGGGAGAGGTCACTGAAAGATGACTCCTGAGAACACGGCTGGGGATGGGGGGTAGCGGCAAGGGACAGGGATGGACAGACACTGTCTAGGGAAAGGATGAACAGAGAGGCAGGGATGTCTCAGCCTAGATGCCGCCAGTGGAACCCAGGCTCTCTGTGGGGGACGGTCTTGGACTTTCCCGCCAGCCACAGCATCTTGTTTCCTCTTTAAGCTGAGGAGTCCAGCACAGAGCAGGACCCATGGATTTAGACCATGTTCCCAAAGGCTAAAAGGAGTTTCATGGGACACCTTGCCAAGCAAGAATTCAGAAGGGAGAAAGGCCAGATGTAGGCGCAGATACACACGGTACTGTTGGGGTTTCCCTGCTCTGTGTACATGGCTTTCCCACTTGTCTGTGAGGAGCTTGGGGTCTGAGGGCCACTCAGCTGTTCCTTACAGGCCAGTTATCTGTGGAGGCCCCGCCTGGCAGGACTGAAAGCCGACTCCAGTGAGGAGCAAGTTTTCTGTCTGAAACAGAGAAGACATTGTGCCCGGTGAGGCCAAGCGTGGCCTGTGTTGGGGCAAGAGACACCTCTGTCCCCAGCCTCAAGACAAAGCAGCTTGCTTCTGCCGACAGGCCCCCCCCCCAGGAGAGGAGACTGCCAAAAGCTACCTGCTGGCTGCTACCTGGCCCTAGGCTCTGGCCCTCACTCCTCTGGCTAGCCCCGGCACCCTTAGTCAACACAGGTGTCTGGAGATGGAGATGCCAGAGCGGAGGGATGGATAGTGGCTCTACCAGCTCTGGAAGGTTCTACCCTTGCTGTCTGTGGCCTCAGTGTGCTGTGTTCTGGGGGTAAAAGGGGGAGTCTCATCACTTTCTAAGCACTCAGTGGATGGGAGGGTAAATCCAGACCCTGCTCAGACCCCAGGCCCAAGTCAGGGGGCTTACGCTGGGGCGGGCACATGTCCAATCAAGAGGCAAGCCCATGGCTCTCAGGACCAGGATACTCAAGTTAACAACAGAAACTCTATGGGGGTATGAGGGAGGGAAAAAAGAGATGATGAAAGGAAGGAAGAGTGAAGGGAGGAAAGACAAGGGCAGGAAGTAAAGAAGGAAGGAAGGAAGGAAGGAAGGAAGGAAGGAAGGACCTACGAGCTGTCAGACTGGTCTCCTCCGCCCTCTGTATGCTACCAGTTGCCACTGACTGGAGACCCCTCCTTCAGCCAGGACCTCTTCCTCCCACCCGTCCATGAACAGGGGAGGTGGCCCACAGGACTGCAGAGAGCCTCTTCCTCTTTTCCCAGTGAGCCATCTGGTTCTGCTGCCAGCAGGAGCAGCCGCAGGGGGGGGGGGGGGTGCGAGGCAGGAATCAAAGCTGGGGCACCACGCGGGCAGGCGCGAGTGCCCTAAAACTTCGGGAAGGCCTCTTTGACATCGTTACTAAGTTGTTTCATTGTTCCCTGCAGGGGCCAGAGGTTGTAAATACTGGAGGAAAAGCCCTCTTTGCTGATGAGGTTGTGGGATGTGAGGCCTGCAGTTTTTACTGCTCTGGATTAAGGGCGATCAAGCCTGCTGGAAGTGAGGCAGCTCCCGGCCAAGCAGTCCCTGATGGCGGTTCACACGGCACTTGGGTTCCTGGAGGAAGAAGAGTAGGAAACCTCTGGCCTAAGGCTTATGGTATTACCCAGCCCACAAACTGCCAGCTACCTCCCGAGGAGGAGGAGGAGGAGGAAGAGGAGGAGGAAGAGGAGGAGGAGGAGGACCCATCACATGTGCTAGGCCAGGCCTGCTCTTTCAGCTCACACGCACAGGTCTGGCTGCTCACGTGTCATGAAGGCTGGACTTGTCTCCACCTTGCTGAGCTCAGGCTGAACAATGCCACCATCTCCAAGTCGCTCTGAGCCCAGGGGTAGACTTCAGTATGAAGGATATGTGTGGGGTTTGCCTCGGCTAAAACCAGCAAGGTCAGTGGGGCGGGGACGGACACTCCTCAGGCCTCCACAAAACCCCATGACAAGGCATGCAGGAGACACCAGCAAAGGCCACACGCTGACCTGAAACAGAGCCCATATGATGCTGGGTTATCATTGCCCAGGTACCAGCCAAGGATGGCAGCGTGCTGCAAAACTCGCTGAGAGCTAGGGCTGTCTGGCAGGCGATAACAGAGCCACCTACAAGGTTTACCCACTACCTGAACCTGCCGAAACCTGGGAAATGTTCTGGAAAGAAACAAACATAAAGAGGCCCAAACAGTGGGGCCACAGCCCAGAGCCCCTCAAACCTCCACTTTTAGCGTGCTTTTGTCTCTCATTTCTGCCCAGCTTTGACAGGCATAAGCAGATAAAATAGAATGGGGAAAAAGTGAAAGAAACACACAAACAAACAAACAAACAAACAAAACTGGAGAAGGGGAAAAGAAATTTAAAGTATACATTAAAGGAGTTGCTGCTCAGCTGGGTTGACCTCACAGGCAGCCGTGTGCTGTAAGCATTGAGTCACAAATATGTGTGTACATGTTGTGTGGGTGTTAGGCTTTAAGACACAACATGAGTGGCTGTTTCTGTGTGTGGACCGAGCCTGTAGGAGTTGTGCGTGAACTGCTTATGTATTTCTTTATGCGTACATGTGAGTTTGTGTGTTGTGTATAGATATTTTTTTTTTTTTTCTGAGTCAGGGTTTCTCTGTGTAGCCTTGGCTGTCCTAGACTCACTTTGTAGATCAGGCTGGCCTCGAACTCACAGTGATCCACCTGTCTCTGCCTCTCGAGTGCTGGGATTAAAGGCGTGCGCCACCACACACCCAGCTGTATGTTTCTTTGTGTAAGTGCATGCGTGTGGTATTTACATGTAGATGCATAAGGTGGCTCCCATGGTGTGGAAATGCCAAGTTCAAAAGGGAGGGCAGGTGGGTACCAGTGTCCGCCAGAGAGGACAGGTGCCTTCAGAGGCCCTGGCCAGCCTGGGACACTGGCCTCCTGAGCTGCTGTGGTACTGCCCTGCCTGCTTAGAGTGGGCTGCCATGGCGTCCCAGATCCAGGGGAGCCCCAGGGAGCATCCATCTTGGGAACACTCACTGGCCCCTCTTGAAGGTCAGACTATAGGGACTGGACCAAGGGCGGCTGGAGGCTCTGTTGTCCTTAATTCTGTTTTTACAAGGAGTGTGAGATTTACGGGCTCTGGAGGGGAGGAAAATGGTGTAACCTGAGTCAGTCAGCAGCAGTTCACACTGGGCTGGCTTCTCTCACAGAGGCTGCCATGCCTGGGTCCACACAGAGAGATGGTGCCCACGATCACAGTACTGCGGTGCCATGAATAAAGTCACACTCACGCCCACCGAGTGCAGATGCACACATACAAACGCATGAACGTCTACACACAAATGCCACATGCACACTCATGCACTCACATAAGCACACACGCATCTATATGCAACACAAACTTACACACATGCATACAGAAATACATAAGCAGTTCATGTCACACATGCACACACTCCTACAGGCTCAGCCCACACACAGAAATACCCACTCGTGTTGTGTCTTAAAGCCTAATCCCCTACACACACACACACACACACACACACACACACACACACACACACACGACTAAATGCTTATAGCACACAGCTGCCTATGAGGTCAACCCAGCTGAGGGTGGCTGCTGTCACACACATCACATTCTTCCCCTTCCCTATTTTTTTTTTTTTTTTTTTGGCTTTCACTTTTTTTTTTAAACAATAAAATTTTATTATTTATTTATTTATATGTGTGTGTCTGCCGCATGAGTCCTGATGCCCATAGAGGCCAGTTGGGACTGCCAAGTTTCCTGAAGCTGGAGGCACAGGTGGTTGTGAACCTCCCAGTAGGTACTGGGAACGGAACTCAAGTCCTCCAGAAGAATAGCAAGTGCTCTTTTCAGCTTCCTGCTGTCGTGTGTGTGTGTGTGTGTGTGTGTGTGTGTGTGTGTGTGTGTGTGTGTGTGCGTGCGTGTTGTACAAACAACCCTGAAGTGCTCCCCTTGTGTGTAGAATAAAGAGACTTGTCCAGCCTTTGTCCCTCTTGGGGCTAACGCAGTGTGCACTGCAGACAAAGCACGGGCAGGTGTCTCTCAGGTGTTTGGCTCAGCTATGCCACCTGGCTGAGTGGTGGGGGAAGCAGGATCAGGGCCATGTCTACCAAGACTTGACCTCATGCGGCCTCTCTCTGGTCTCAAGGAACGCAGACACGGTGGGTGTAGCTTGGAAGCTCTTGCTGCCCCAGTGGTGGCTGGGCGGGTACAGGGCCTCTGAGCTGCTTCCACGTGGGCATCGATGGGAGATCAAAGATGCCGTCTTATCTCAGGAGGGACCTTTGTGCAGTGCCAGGGGACACATGCAGCAGGGCGGCCTGGGGATGTCTAAGAGTGCGAGGGTTTTCTTTAAACAAGGATGGTATTGATTCCTCTCTCTTCCTTACTCTTAGTCAGGGGAACCAACGCAGACTTTGGCCTCTGAGATGATAGTGACCTGATAAACAGGCCTGTTGTTCAAGAATGCCAGTCCTAGCCGGTTTGCAGGTTCCTTGGTCACCTCAGAGGCAGTCCTCAGCCCAGTGCATTGAAGACGCAGAGAGGGATAGGGAGAAGGAGAGAAAGGAAGGGATGGGAGAGGAGAGGGGAGGGGGAGGAAGAAGAGAGAGAGTATGCCACTGCAAATCCCAGTATCTCACACTCAAATCCCCAGGGATCTATAAGGGTCTGGTTTCAACAGTCAGTGGTTGATTTTCCTGTCTCAGTTTAAATTCCTCATCTGGTGCTGGAGAGATGGCAAATATAATATCAGCTCCAGGGGTTCCAACGCCCTCTTCTGGCCTCCACTGGCACTGCACCCATGTGCACATACCCACACATGTACATAACTTAAAAATAATAAAAACCTTCAAAGCATCTTTGTCTGGTTTTTTGGCACCTGTATGTTGTTTCACTGTGGGGCTGCAATGGACAGTAGAGGACAGCAGTGTGTGTTCTGCCTGGCTCTGCATCCAAGAAATCAAAGTGGGTGTCCGGGGAAGCCATACATTCTAGGCATGGCTTCTTGGTTATAAGCTTCCTTTCCTCAGCAGTGGTTCTGCTAGCATCTCTCTTCATAGTGATGTGCGGTGTACAGCCAACATCTGGTTTACCAGGACAATAGCTGGCCCTGGGACCCCAGGCAGTGTGTCTCAGATGTCTCATGTCCCAGTACGCCTGCTCTTGGCTTGGCTTGGCTTTCTAAAGATTTGAGTAGAAGATGCAAAGCTTCTTGGGGGAAGCTGGGTGGGGCCATGAAGAAGGGTGGGCCTGCCTGTGGGTGTTAGCTTCGGGACTGTGTGGGTGTGCTGGGGTAGAAGGAAGAAGACGACAAGCTGGGAGCCCGTAGACCTGGGTGAGCCTTGAGCTTGGCCTTGTCGTGGGGGTGTTTCTTACCAGACTGTGAAGTAGTGGATGAAACGAGGGCCCTGCGCTCCCTACCCGCTTTCCAGCAGCGTGCTCACGCCATGCCACCTCATCCTGAGGTTGTTTTGCCCTCGTGTTCCCCTGCCTCGTCCACTAACTCCCCTGCCTTGTCTTCAGATCTCTCCTTAAGCTCTGCTCAAATTGTCAGCAAGGCAGAGCCCCATCGGCCTGCACTGCCCACAGCCCTGTAGCCCAGCTCTTCCCATCCAGAGAAGTCCAAACTCTGGCAAGATGGCTAAGGATGGCAAGAGGGAACACACCCTCCTCTCCTTTAAGTCTCATCCCTTGATGCTGACAGCATTTAGAAGAAGAAGAGGAGGAGGAGGAGAAGAAGATGATGATGATTCAGGCTTAGTCCACACCAAAGCCTTGTCCTGGCTTCTCTGTCCCCGCAAGGGACTGGAGGGCCAGTAGATGCCTGTAAGGCCTGGCCACTGGACAGCACCACTCCAGCATAACCAGTGGTCTCACTGGTGGCATTTCTTGCTGTCACTCCAAATGTCATGCCGTGTTCACTGCCATCTGCAGCACTGAAGATGGGACAGAGTTAGTGACCCACAGATGCGTCTTCCCTGGGAGAACGGGCAGGGCAGCTAGGGCATGCTAGGCTGCAGGGAGCTTGTGACTTCTCCCCTTGTTCCTTGTCTCTCAATGAGCTCAGAGAAGTTTTCCTTTCCAGAGAGCCTTAGATACCTAGATAACTCTCAATGTTTGTGCTTGTTCTACTTTTGTCCCTTTCACCTTGGTACATGGTTATGGGGCGTCAGTGCCCTTTGGGGAAAGGTCAAAGGCCACGGGGGTGTGTCTGCTGGGGACACAACAAACGGCCCCAAGTTAGAAAACGCGTCTTACACGTCTGTGAGGTGCTGAGTCCTATCTGCCCATGTCGTCCGGCTTAAGTTGCGAAAGAATGAGAAGGAAAAGGAAAAAGAACAGTGGAGGAAAGAAAGGGAACTATATAATTTTCTTAACAACCAAGCAGCCGACAGTGTCCAGGTCCTGGGATGAGGCATAGGTCTGAGAGTGCCGTGGGTTAGGAACCCGGCAAGACAGAGCAGGAAGCTGGTCCAAGGACACTCTTAATACAGTTATTAAAATCCGGTCCGTGTCTTCCTTATAATTGGGTTTCACCACATAATTTAAGAAAAGCCACACACAAAAAAAACCTTGCAGTGAAAAACCGGGGTATAATTTTCTTCAATCAAGCCTGACTCATGACTGCAATTACCCCGAACCCTTTGCGCGCTCGCTGCGATGCTCCGGGCCGCTCGGGGCCGCTGTGGGTGGCGACCTTTCATGTGCCTCTCAAACCGGTCTTTATTGTAAGGTTTCAAATTAGCGCTAGCAGCAATGAGCAAATTTGATAATTCGATCTCAAATTAGTTAATGTAATGTGCCAGTAACCACTAACTAGTGCGTTACAAAGATGAAAATGTATCTTTTCGGAGTTGGGAATATAAAGTTAACCAGCCTGTCATTTGACTTTTGGAAACTTTTTTTGGGGGTCTTCATTAAAGGAAATAATCTCATAAACAACGTGCATCCTCGTGGCACTGGGGCGTCCAGGAAAGAGGGGAAAGGTTGGTGGAGGCAGGAGATCAGACGGGAGTCCTGATGCCTGCCCTCAGATAGCTTCCAGGAACTCCTATAGCTGATGGCCGAGTGGTCAGTCGGGGAGGGGGCGGGAAGGATCCGGCCCACAGGATGGTTGGTTTTGCTTGAACATTAGTACCCAAAAGGCAAGCGAGCAGCTATTGGCAGCCTGATACACCAGGCCTGGTGGCTTCAGACAGCTCATTCACTTCTACGGAGCGTGTGGCTGAGAACCAACCCCTGCTAATCAGCAGTGAAACAGCGAGGGATGGTCCCAAGAGAGCATGTGCGCCACGTGTCTGCCATTGAGAGTTCATCCAGGAATGGCCATCTCTCTGCCGTCTCTCTCAGGTCTACACAGGGCATCTACTTAGGCCACAGGAACAGAAGGACAAGGGGGCAGATGTCCCTGACCTCACAAGGCAGGAAAGAGATGTCTATGGGTTGGAGACACATCTGAATAAGGGGCTTGCCTCGCAAACATTGAGGATGTGAGTTCAGTGCCCCAGGACTCACAAAAAAACCCAGGTGTGGTGGTCTACACTTAACAGTATTCTCATCAGCAGGGAGGTAACAGGTGGATCCTGGGGCTTTAGGCCTCAGAAAGCAAGATGGATGGTACCCAAGGAAGGACACCTGAGGCTTCCTCTCATGTGTACATGCACACATGCACAAAAGAACACACACGGAAAGAAGAAAGAGATAAAGGAAGCAAGCAAGCAAAGGAAGGAAGGAAGGAAGGAAGGAAGGAAGGAAGGAAATAAGAGACGTGTTCACACTAGCTACACTGCCAACAGTAGCAGGTCACTGGGCAGGCTATAAACCTATTGCTTTCTGTGCACACGGCTACGGAGAGCCCATAGCCTAGAGCCCAGGCCTAGCTGGATCACAGCGAGTGCCAATGCCTGTTGACTATACTGTCAGCCCCATCTGTCAGTCTCTGGCTCTTTGCTTCCCCTCCTTGGTCTCAGGACTTAACCCATGTTGTGGGCATTTGATATCTGACCAGCCTTCCCTGGAAATTGGATGAATGTGCAGCTGAGTCCTGAAGAATTCCAAAGCTCTTTCAGGAATGGGGGGGTGGGGGACGGAGACCTCCCTGCATTTGGGAGGCCAGATTGACTGACCCCCCCACCCCCACCCTGTGGGTGGCATGGGGTCAACATGAGAAAAGACTGGAGGAAAGGGCCAGACTGTTGCTGGGAGGTTCTGCTGGGGCCTCAGACCTGTGACTTTAATCAGAACTGAAAGGAGCCTCCAGCCCTCCTGCCTGCAGGACAGAGGGTTCCTGTGAAGCTCTTGGAGGAGAAGGGACTGTTCTTTATCTGTGTGGCCCGAGCCCTCTCCTCCAGGAGGATGGCCCCCAGCCCACTGAGAGCCGCCACTGTTCTCTCATCTGATGGATGAAAGGAATCTGGAAGCCCGATACTGTCCCTAGAGATGACATTTAAACCCTAGGATACCTCTGCAGGCAGAGCCACAGCCACTGGCCGACCCATCTCCTTACCCCACCCCTGCCCCCCTCACCCCACGGATCCCAGCCTTGGCGTGGAGGCCCGCTCTAATCAGTGTAAGCCAGAGAGACCTGGGGAGACTCCCGATTGGAAGGTTGGAAAAGTAAAACGTGATTAAAAGTGAAGTCACTGGGGGATGCTCTGAATTGAAGCCTTTGAAACCAGCTAGGGTGGATCAGCTTTCCCTCACCGGGGAGACTTCTTGTCAGTTTCCATGTAAAGTAAAAAGACGAAAAACACAGAAGACAAAAGCGTTTGGGGCCCTCCTCTCCAGGCAGCCAGGGACAGCCACCACCATGTTCTCTTGGCTCACAAAAAAAAAAAAAAAAAGTCAAACAAAGAACAACCAGCAGCCGCAGCAGCCGGGCTTACTTCTGACAAAAACAAAGGGACATCGAAGCTTCCTGTCATGCCCCAGGCCCTTCAGCTCCTCCTGGCTTCCAGTCCCCACCCCACCTCTGCGCCTGCCACCCTGGCTGCTGCAGAGTTCAAATCCATGGACACAGCATCCTGGGTGATGATGGATGTAACCCTTCCTGGAACCTGAATATAAATCCCGGCCTGCACCGGAATCCCGGCAGCTTGATTGATTGGAATTGTGTCTGGGCCGCCCTGTAGACTTTCATAAACTTGGAAAGGTAAGGGATGCAGGGAGAAGGGAAGAGACACGACAGACAGACAGACAGGCAGGCAGACAGACAGGCAGGCAGACAGACAGACAGACAGGCAGGCAGGCAGACAGACAGACAGGCAGGCAGGCAGACAGACAGACAGACAGGCAGGCAGGCAGGCAGGCAGGTAGACAGGAGATGCACACGCTCAGCTCGCTGTGGGTTCCTGTCTCCATGGCCTTCCACAGGCAGGGTGTAGCTGCCCAGTCAGTCTCCCTCTCTGGGGATGCGGCTAATCCGCAGGTTTCTCCGCGTGTGTCTGTGTGATGTAACCACCGCTTTATCATAAACGGGCAATGAAGACATCTAAAGCTGCTACTGTTATAATCTATCCAAGATGAGGAGGGGCGAGGGCTGAAGTCAACTCCCGGCTTCCTGTCCCATCTGTCTGCCAGACTGTGGCCGCAGGTCCAGCGCATCCTCCCCCAAGGCTGGTAATTGCGAAAAATGAAGCAACTGAACCTGAGCCAGGAGATCAAAGAAACTAAGAACTCAGGAGAAAGAGGGAGGTGGGGGGAGGGGGAGGGGCTCAGAGAAGCAGCTGGGGTGGGGGAAGAGTGTCCGTGATGGGGGACGCCTCAGAGCCCACCACCAGCCTTTACCAACGAGGCAGAGGCGAAGTGGGCAGAGAGACACTACATGGGCACATGAAACTGGCTCCCAGGGTGGAGTAGAAGACCTTGACCAGGGTAGGGGGGGCGGGGATAGAGACTGGAGGCTGTCCTAAGTGATCCTGGTCTCTCCGGGGGTTCCCCCCCCTCCCTCTGACCTGCGTCTCTCTTGTCATCTGGCTATCTAATCAGCCCCGTGAAGATGACCTTCCAGCCTCTGCTAAGACTTAAGTTCCAGCCCTCCATCTCTCTCTCTCTCTCTCCTCCTCTCCTCTCTCTCTCTCTCTCTCTCTCTCTCTCTCTCTCTCTCTCTCTCTCTCTCTCTCTCTCTCTCTTTCTCCTTTCTTTTTCCTCTCCTCTCTCCTCTTTCCTTCCATCTTTCTCCTCTCTTTCTGTCTCTTCTTCCTCTCCTGTTATTCCCAGATCCTTTTCTCTCCAAATTCCAGTGACCGAAAAAAAAAAAAAAAGTCTTGGCAGTGGGGTGTTGAGAAAAGCCACCAAAAATGACACTGTGCTGCCTCACTCCTGCCAGTCTCTGTCCCCAGACACCCTAGTTACCATCCTTGGAGACTTTCTGGACTGCCAGGGCCACCCAGGATCCAGGATCGCCTTTCTTTCTTTGGATTCAGGTGACATGTCTTGTATCAGTTTCCTGCTCCTGGTTTTACCACGAAGATGGACTGTGGAAAGCAGACCTCACCTCCCGACACTGAATGGCTTATCCATTCTGTTTTATTTTCAAGTGGGTGAATCTGCGACAGGAGCCTGTGCTTCCCCGACAGGCGGGCGGCGATAAATCGTGGCTGAGTGCTAACAGCGAGCACACGGACTCCCATTAATGCTTCCTGCGTCGGGATGCAGGGCTAGAGCCAGTTCGGCCACATGAGGAGCTTTCCCGCTGGAGGAGTGAGGCCTCCGGGCCGCCTTCCAGTCCCTAACTGGCAGCTAACGCTTTAGCACATTCATAAAACCCACACTAGGGGTGCAGACACAGCTGAGGTTTGCCTGGGTCAGAGATTACAGCAGGGCGGCGGTGGGGGGGGCGTGCGCCCAAAGGCACCTGAGTGGGACACACAAAGTAGACTTGAGGTGCTTGAGGGGCGGGGGGTAGGGGGTGGGGTGGGGCTGGGGCTCCCGAGGATGCGACTGTCACAGGACTGAACTGACCAGTTCTAGTTTCCCTGCACATTTTAATTTGTTTTTTTTGTTTGTTTGTTTGTTTTTTTTTTCCTCTCCTGCTTTGCTTCTTGTCCTGCCTGCTTTGGGAGGTGGGAGTGGAGACTCTGCAGCCCTGAGAACCTTTCCCTCTGGGAGCTCCTTTAAATGCCACCAGCTCCTCCCCACCAGGGCTCTGGGGACACTGAGCTCCCATGCCTGGCAAGGCTATCCACCCTGACTCAGGCCTGGCATGGCTAATCATGACAGGGGAACATGGATCAGCTCCGGTGCCTCCAGAGCCAAGCGGAACTCCCGGGAGCGTTTCGCGGACAGCTAGTGGTTAAATTCCTTCTCAACGAGTATTCTCGCCTTCATGTCTAAGCCTCCGTGGGCCTGGAAGGCTCATGGATGAGGTAGCAGAAACCACTTCCTCCCTCATCACCACCCACCAGAACACACTAACAACAGCAGCAGGAGTCAGCCACCGACCGGTTCCTTTCAGGAGGAATGGCCTGAGTACCCATGTGTGGATGTTTACCACACGTGTGTGGCACCACAGGGGAAGACAAACGTGGTCCTTCATAGGAAACATCACGCTTTCCCCATGACCAGTGTACCCCTTGCCTTCCAGCCCATACCCCGGGGCACAGACGTGAGTGGTATGTGCACGTGTGAGCATGCATGCCTTGAAAGCCCTTGTCCCTGCTCGCTAAGGTCACACGTGTTCCACATCCAAGCACACTTTTCAGAAGTTATTTCTGGAAAAATGTTGAATCTCATAACAGCAATAAAAGGAAAATACTGGCGCAGCCAACACAAACGTGTGTCTGGAACATGCTCCAAAATACAGGAATGTGTGTGAGTCTGAAATCCCAGCCCTAGAGCTAAGCTCTGCCTATAGCTGGGCTCCGTGGAAAAGGATAGTGCGTCTTCCCAGAAGCCCCTGACTTCAGTGGACCAGCCGGTGACCCTGTTGGTGAGCGTGTCTGCTGGCCCCAGGTTCCTGAGGCTCCCCTGGAAGGGCATGCTGACATTATTGTTAATAAAATCTAGGGAGGTGGCCTCCAGATAGGACCTGGCCAGAGGGAAGGGCTCAGGCCTCCCACCCTGGTCTTTGGTCCTGCAGGTATGTCCTCTTGTCCTAGTCATCAGATACTGAGTCCTTAGCACCACGATGGCATCTTCTCTAAGTCTCTCCCTGGGTTTATAGCCTGGTGGAGGGTGGGCCCAAGCTCTACCGCTGTGGCAGCTACCTGCTAGAGCACCAGGCAGACAAGGCCAAGTCTGCCATGGAACCAGCCCTTAGGAAGGCTACACTGCCCTGTGCCAGTCCCGGGAACCAGGAAACCGGGCTCAGGGCTCAAGGCCTCTTGATGGAACCACCGAGCTAGGTTATAAACCTCCTCTATGCCAACCCGCACCTCCCTGTCCCTGTCCTATAAACAACCCTTGGCCTTTCCATATTTCTCTCTCTCCCTGTCTTCCTCCCTCTCCCCTCTTCCCCTCCCCCCTCCCTTCTCCACGCAGCAGCCCTGGGCTTCCCTTAGACCTGAGGTTCTGGTCTGGAAAAGGTTTCCCCAGGAGCCAGGATCACACGCTGGAGTGGTTGGCACTGGAGAGTGTAAAGTGGCACCACCAGGGAGGCAGGCAGCTGCCAGGCAACTCAGGGAAGGGGGAACAGTCTGCTGAGAGTCTCTGAGCTCATGAGGTGGCTCCCCCAGTGGAGGCGCTGGCCATACACACAAGTCTGGCAGCCTGAGTTTGATTCCCGGGATCCCATGCAAAGGTGCAAGGAGACAACCAACTCCACAGAGCTGCGCCCTGAACTCAACACACGTGCCGTGGCGCACACTTCCCTTCTATTGCACGCATGCACGCACGCGAGATTTAAGACAAGAATTCCTTTCTTTCTGCCTCCAGCTTCCCTGACCATTTGCAAAGGGAGAAGAGGGAAGAGGGTGGTCCTGGAGCCGCACTCCCCAGGCAAAGCGGCAGAGCGCGCCTCACACGGTGGCAGAAACACTGAGGAGTGATTGTTGCAGGACGCTCTGGTTTGCATTAGCAGAAAGATGGCCAGGTCTCAGAACAGGGCTCAGCCCCAGCCTCAGGGGGGTTAACCCCTTCGGCACTTCACGCTAACCACACACAGCTGGTGTGCTGGAGTTAGAGCGTCCTGGGTCAGGCTCAGAGAGGACTGCCTGCACCCTGCCAACTTACCCTGTGCTGTTCCCTGTCTCTCTTCATACACAACTACACATACAAGCAGCACATATGCACACACATCTATACACACAGTCACCTGTGCACACACTCGTGCATGTGCAGACTCTCACATGTGTAAAAGTGCATGCACACAACTGCACATGTGCGCACACATATGCATATTCATGTACATGTGCAAATTCTTATACACACATGTGCCCATATATGCTCACAGATGTATATGCTCCCATCCATGTGCATATTAACACATGCACACATACATAGACACATGCTCATCTTGTCACACATTCATGCGTGTCCACACATGCAAATACATGTTACTCCTCTCTGGCTCCAAAAAAACAGAGTCATTAGAGGACAGAGGAACAGGGAGGGGAGGCAGGGCAGGTGTGCATACCAACTGCTATCTCCAGGTGAGAAGGGTTTTCTGTTGGGGCCACATAGCCCACCCAGGACATGATCTTGGAGGGTCTGGTGTCCAAGGGATGCTGAGATCACCACAAGAGGCCTGGCAAGGACCCTTGACATCTTCAAAGCCCCTGGGTTATGGTGCCACAATTCAGGCTGAGCTAGAGAGGAAGGCACAGAGCTGGGTCCACGAAGCCAGTGTCTCGCAAACACTGCCCAGCACCCGGCTTATCAGAGTGTGTGCTGGCACAGCTGGGTCTTCTTAAGGACAGGGTGATGGGAGGCTTAACTCCCAGTTGGGGTCCCCGTCAGTACACCTTACAGGAATCACCTGGGAACCACCAAGGCCTCAGAGGAGGTCACTGTTGTGTTGACACCCATTTCACAGATGTGGAAACTGAGGCTTACAAAGCCCAGGGCACTGCCTGCACTCTGGGCCAGTCACGGACTACAGCGCATGTGTGTGATTGCATCCTGATGCATGGGTAACATTAGCTTCATGTGTGAAAAGAGTGACGGAAGCCAAATCCACTGACGCACACAGACATGTGCATGTACCAGACAACCTGGGAGCTGAGGGCCCCTCTCTGCAAGCCAGGCATGCCCTGGGTGGGTACAGCGGGGAGAAGCTACCCTAGGGCTCTTCGGGGGACTTACAGTCTATGCCTAGTGTGGTGCATCCAGCTCTCAGAGGGCTGTAAATAGCTCCCAGCTCAGCTCAAGCTTTTATTGCTTGGCCTCTGAGAGCAGCGGCTGCTATAGGGAGCTGCGTGGTTCTAGAAGACTCCCAGGCCCCCTGCCCAGCACGGCCTTGACCTTCAGAGTCATGGGCCCATGTCTGTGCAGTTGAGCCCTGCATGGAGCATGCTGGCCCTGGAGGAACACGGAAGGATGGATGGTAAGCCATGGAGGAGAAAGAAGTGCGGAGAGGGTGTGAACACTGTCCAAGGCCACAGAGCACACAACGGCCACACTAGGTGCGAATTCTGCGGGGGCCAGTCTGCCCTGCCCTTGGTGCTGGACCTGAGCACATCTCATCAGCACACTGGAAACACCATCCCAGGATCAGGATCGTGGCTCTCTCCCCGTGACCCTCCACCATCTTAGTTTAGGCAAGCCTCGAGGCTGGCTGCATCTGCTGGAGGAGACACTCACAGGGGAGCTCCTTCTGGGGAGTCAGAGGAGATGGCAGAACAGATCACAGAAGCTAGAACTGGAACGAGGTGGGGGGGGCACAGGCAGAGGGCCCGGTGTCCTCTCCACTCGTGGTGTTTCTCTCCATCCATGTGTGACAACCTGGGATGAGTCAAGTGGAGGCTGAAGTTGGCAGCATTGGGACTGAGTGGTCCAGGGCTGCCTGGGACTTCCCTGGGAGAGTAAAGGCAGAGGGAAAGTCAGGGTTTGCCTGAGATGGGCACGTGAAGCCCCTAGTGAGCCCAGAGCACCAGCTCTGCACCAGGCCAGGAGTAATCATTACTGCTCTAATGCACTGTGGCACATTGCCAAGACACCATTATTTTTACTGTTCTGAGAAAGGAGACTGAGGTACAAAGATGTTAAGGTGTCTACCAGCGTCCCACAGCCAGGAAATTGCTGAGCTAGAGGCAAGTCAGTGGGCTGACCATACCTACGCCCAGGCAGAATCTAGCACTAGACATCAGCTCCTTCCTCAGAGTGCCAAAGAGATCCATCAGAGCTGCACCTGCACCAGGGGTGCTGCACCTGCACCTGCACCTGGGTCTGCACTTGCACTGCACCTGCACCAGGGGATGTTCCACCTGCACCTGCGGCTGCTGGGCTGTTACAGGAACCACTCTCAACCCAACAGAGATTAGGCAAATGCTGGTATCACTATCGTGGAGATCACATCTCATTCAGGAGGGGAAGAACCTCCCAGAATGCCCTACTCAGAGTTCTGAGTCTCCTAGTGGGATGATCAGAGGAGCCTAAAGGCCCCACAAGGACTGATCTGGGATGGCACAGTTCTGTAGAACGCCAAACCTCCTGTTTGCAGGGGACAGTGGGGCTTCCTAGATGTGAGGCTGCTAGTGTGTAACCTGGGAAGACCCTAAAAAACCAGATGGTGGCCATGCTACTGGGCCACACAGGGTGGCATACAGCCCTGAACTGGGCAGCTTTGAGCTAGAGAACAGAGACACTATCTGGTGGGCCACTCTGCCTGATATCTCATGGCAGGTACACACAAGACCAGGCCACGTGATCTAGTCCCAAGGACCCTGGGGCGCATGGTGATCAGAAGCTAAAATTTTGGGGGTTCTGAGAGTCCAAGGTCATAAGGGAGGTCACATGGTGCTGCTTGACCTCTGTGGTGGCATGTGCCACAAATGTCCCTGCCCTAAAGGAGGGTCACTCAGCCCAGTTACAGAGCAAGGGTGACTGCACTGGGCAGAGCGGTGCCAATGCATGGCAGTTTGCAGAGCCTGCCAGAGCCCTCCGGTCTTTTTAAGACGCTTGTCTCCAGGACAGAAATGAGAACCTCCTGCAGTCACCACACTGGGCACAGGGTGAGAGCCTGGTGTGAACAGACTGGAGCCAGCAAAAGGGACCTTGCGGGATGCTGGGCATGTGACAACAGGCCTGTCCTTCCACAGCTTTTCTTGGTCAATGTGTATATGCTGAGTGCTCTTGCCATAGATACAGTACAGTTGGCCTGGGGGCAGAGCTGAGGTCAGGTGGAGGAGTCTGGGCACAGTGTATGTGACCAGCTCACTGTAGAAGCCACCTCCTAAGGTGGCAGCAGGTGTGAGAGGTAGGTGACTGGAAGTTCATGAGATCTGCTGCTTGTCCTTGAGGCGGGTCTTCCAGGGTACTCACAGGCTACAGGGCACATTAAGGCCTGCCTAGAAACCCTGGAAAGAGGAGGTAGGCACACATGGAGACACACCTGGGAAACCCTTTGAGTGTGTGACTCCATCGCTGGTAAGGACCTGTAAACACAGGTCCAGTGGGAGTAAGTAGAGACTGAGACTCTCAACCTCCTGGTCCCTTCACTAACAGGGAAGCCGTGGTCCCAACAAGTGTCCCCTCCAAAGCCTGCGGGAGGCTTCCAGGTGCAGCAGCGAGAGAGTGAGAAGTCACAATCAAACAGCCAAGAAGACACCCAGACATGGAGACTATGTGCCCACCCCCCTGCACAGAGCTGGCGGGAAGATAAGGAGGGGTGCTGCCACAGAAAAGTGCCTGTAGCCACGCAAAGGGCCATCATGTGGGTCGGTGGTCCAGTGGCCACCTTGCATGCACAGAAAAGGTGGTCACACACCTCAGCAAGTCTAGCCCACATATGTCTCTAAAAGAGAGGAAAACGTATTCCTATGCAGACACGTGAAACAGAACATCTGAAACAGCTCGGTTCCTGAGAGCTGTACAGAGGGGACGGCCAGGACAACCTTAGTTCAATCTGCGGTCCTCATCTAAGAGGCCAGGCATGGCGGCATAACTGTGAGCCTAGCGCAGGCAGGCAGAGGCAGGCAGAGACCTGGGGTTAGTGAGCCGGTCGGCTTAGCCTATTGGATGAGTTCCTACCAAATGAGACGAGCAGACCCACTGAGCAATGACACCCAAGATCAACTGTTGTCTATACTCGTGTGCACACATGTGAACACACAGGCACTGCTGCACATCCTCATACATACAAAAACGCTTTGTTTTTTCCTTTTTAAGGGAAGGAGGCAGACATATATGTTACACCAAGTGTGGACATTGGGAACACGAAAGAATTCCTGTGCGGCTTGTGATCTTAGGCGTGTAAAATGGCCACATGAGGCAAATACAAAGCCAGCCAGCCAGACCAGTGATCTCTGGGTGCTGAGAGGGATCGGGGTGCCTCCTAATTCTTTTTGACAACTAGCCTCTCTGTGGCCACCCTGGAAACCTTGAACTACACATTCTAACTGACTTGTTACCCATCTAACTGGGTGAGTGTGAACTAGGGCGGTTTTTGTACATGAGAAAATGTGTCAGGAGCAGTGTGGCGTACTCCTTTAATCCCAGCACTCGGGAGGCAGAGGCAGATGAGATCTCTGTGAGTTCGAGGCCAGCTTGGTCTACAGAGCAAGTCTAGAACAAGCCAGGGCTATACAGAGAAGCCCTGTCTCGAAAAACCAAAGAAACAAACCAATCAATCGATCAAACAAACAAAAACAACGAACACTGTTTCCCGATGTTTCTAAAAGTGAACTGTCCTGAACTGTCGACAGTCTCAGTGCCGCCGAGCCACCTGCTTCTGAGGGTCCCAGTGGTCCTCAGCACTTCCTTTATCTCCCAGCTATTAGGAGGACAGTGGTGACCTGCAGTGCCCTTGGATGATGGGTGTGGTTGTCTGCAGACACAGGCAGCACAGATCCAACTGGGTTGGTACCTGAGGGAAACCGGCCTCTCCTTTGGGAAGGGTGCTATGCCACCTGCACCTCTACAGTGGGCTCTGATCCCAGAGCTGCCATTACCGACATTCATATTATCCACCTGCACCCCAAGTGTGTGACCGTGAGGAGGGTGAGTGGGTATCTCCAGGGCAATGAATGAATCCGTAAACGACCAGGAAAAGTTGATAGTCATCTTGGCTTCCAGAACGTTCTCTGCTCCCACCTTAAGCTACAGTTGCAGGTCCCTGCCGTTGAGGCTGTCTGCCTCCTGAGTTCTACACAGATGAGGTGCACATCTAACACGGGTGGCCCAGAAGCAGGCATTGCCGGCCTGCTGCCCTGGCCCTTCCTTTCCCTCCTCCCTGCTCTTCTCATGTGGAAGTTCTTCCTGGGCCTGTGGGCTGCTTGGCATCTGAAGGGTCACCCTTCCTGCCTCTCTGACCACCACAGAGGACCTTGCCGCTGATTGGCTACCTCCACTCTCACACACCTCAGCCAGAACCTGGTTGTTGACGGAGATGCCGGACAGAAAAGCACGTGTGCAGGAATCCAGACCAAACCAACAAAGGCCAATCCACCAACACTGGGATGTGCAGCTAGATGGCCATGTCTCCCAGGGCCCTAGACACTGAATGGCTGACGCAGCATATGGTGCAGGGCTGGGGACTCTCTGAGTGCACAGTCTAGAGATATTTGACCGTGCCGGGAGTGGGGGCAGGGGTGTCCTCATTAAGCCTCATTGGAAAGGCTCTCTCAAGGGACCAAGGTGTTTTCTGTCACTGGGGACCACTGATGCCTCTACCTGTAGCCCTCTCACTGGCTATGCTGACTCTGGGGTGCTTCCTGGTATAACTCAGCCAGTGGTCAACACGACAGAGGTGGCTAGGACATATCCTGTTTCAGGTAGGACTTCCCACCAAGAACCTAGGCCTGGCAGAGAGGCAGGGAAGATGGTCCACGGAGGATTGGGTGGTCCCCTCCCCTAGCTGTGGAGATACGGCTGGGAAGGAGAGATCAAGGGCAATTGGGTATTCCAGGCTGCTCCACCCCTCACCAGACAGAAAAGCCTGGAGCCCTGTTGGATGCCTAAGGAAAGAAAGGGACAGCAAGTTCTGTTGGCTGCCTCTGGGTCAGCTCGTATCGGGCCTCACCCACACCACCATCTGTGCACAAAGGCTGGTACGACTGTGTTGGGAGGTAGAGGCTCTGTGTCGCTCCCTTCACCCCACATGTGGGTCCCAGCCAGTGGCTCTGCAGTACTGAGATGCTATGAAAGGTTTCTTTGTTTCCTAGAAACGGGCAGGCCTCCTCCATCCTGGACCACAGGCTCCGTTTCAGCGGCTGAGATGATCTGTCAAGGGAATGTTTCCACAGGAAATCGCTTCTCTTCGGCCCACCTTGTGCACTGTACACGTGGCAGCAGCCACCTGGGTGGGAGTCCCCAGGCAGATCTCCTGTCTCACTGTCATCCACATAAAGATGCCCCCGCCCCCACTTCCCAGATGTCCGGTCGGAAACCAGCATGGAGGAACTCAACAAAAGCCACCATAGCACAAGCGGCTCGGGTCCCTGAAGGATGTGGCCAAGTGTCAGCAAAGACATGGAGAGATTGTAGCCCTTGCTAGTTGCTGGGGGAAGAATTGAATGGGTTGCCTCCATGTCGCCAAGGACATACCCAGCAGGAGGGAAGAGAGCACACAGCAGCTTTTACAAGGTGGGCACAGCAGCACACTGGCTTCAGTGGCCACAGCTTGAATGCCTACAAATGGGACGAACGGCACATGGCCTGTCTGTGCCACCAAATGCTGTTTGACCCGAACTAAGCACAGAGCAGATGTAGTGGCTGAACTTGGAGGAGGCCTGTGGCAGAGGCTGCCACAGGAAGGTTCCTCACACAGGAAGTGCCTGGCCTTGGCCAATCCAGGGCCTGTGGTCCAGGGGCTGTAGGAGGTGGGGAGAGTGACAGCCCTGGGGTGTGAGGTCCCCTGTTGGGCGGGGCAACGGTTGTCTGACTGTACATGATGTGGACACTTGAACACTGTGACTCGAAGCCACCACTTTGCTGGGGTCTTTGTCACAGCGCGTGAGCTGTGTCCCGATAAAGCCAGTGCACATGCACGCTTACACGTGTTTCTCTTTTTATCTACACGTTTGATGTTTTGGGACAGTCCCTCATTGGCCTAGGACTTGTAGATCAAACTCAGGTCCCTACATTGTTGAGGCAAATGCTTATATCTGAGTTATGCCTGAGGCCCAATCTGCAGACTTCTGTGTATGTATTAACCTATTCATTTATTCTATCTATGACTCCCAAATAATGCCCCAAGTACTGGCTGTGTCAACAGCTGGTAAACAGTTGCATATGTGAGCAAGGCTGATGGTAATGTTGTAGCCAGAACTTGCAGGAATCTAAACCTGTCTTTGCCCCTAGGACCAGTGGTTCAAGGCTCACCAACTCAGCATTTTGGGCCTTTTTTAGAAGTGACTGAGAACAGATGGGACAGGCAGAGGTGAAGGTAGAGCCATCCCAGTGTTTCAGCATGGAAGTCTGTGGCCACCAGGTGTGTGGCCGGTGTACTTCCTCCAGATCCTTGAAGAAGAGGAAGTTTCAGGCATTTCTAAGAGTCCCATGGCCTGGCACGACTCCTCAAGTGCAGAGAATGTGAGAGAACAGATACTGGTCACGGGGTGGGGGTGGGGGAGTGTGTGCAACTTATGACAATAGCTTTGTTTGGGAAAAACCAAAAACCTTCAGGCAAAGCACAGAGCCTTATCTCTGGACATCGTGCTGGATGGTTTTTTGCCTACAAACATGGTCTTCCCTCTAGTATGTTTTTAATTTTATTTCTTTCTGTGTCTGTCTGTCTCTCTCTCTCTCTCTGTGTCTCTGCCTCTGCCCCCCCCCGTGTGTGTGTGTGTGTGTGTGTGTGTGTGTGTGTGTGTACGTGTGTGTGTGCGTGTGTGTGTGTGTGTGTGTGTGCGTGTGTACATGTCACAGTATGTGTATGGAGGTCCAAGGAACATAACTTGCAGGAGTTGTTTCTCTCTTTTCACCATGGGTCTTGACATTAGAATGAAGAGCATAAGAGCCTGGCAGCGGGCTCCTTTTCCCACTGAGATATTTTACCAGCAGCCACACCATGTTCTTAAGCCCTGGACATGGTCTGCAGATGAATCTTAGAGAAGCCTTTGGTGCCATGAGCTGGATTATCAGAGAAGTCAGCGTTTGCCTAAGGCCACCAAAATCCAAAGATACGCAGGGACTGACTAACATGGAGGCATCAGAATGTCAAATCCAAGCTGCCCTTCGACTCCAAGGCTCACGTTCCCGACACTGGGATAGCCGGGCATCCTTCATTTGTTTGTTTGCCTGGCAAAGCTTTGTTGAGCCCAAGAGCCTTGCCCTTCACAAGCTTTCTCAGTTAAACGAAGCTAGAATCAAAGTGTCATTGCAATCCTGGGCGGTAAGTTCCCAAAGCAAACAGACAGCAGGGTAACCAGAGCACCCCATGCTCCCAGAGACAAAGTGTGCCCCCCACTATTCCCACATAATGTTGAAGGAATGAGGGGCATCCAGGTCAGAGAGG
Source organism: Acomys russatus (assembly GCF_903995435.1). Taxonomy (NCBI): domain Eukaryota; kingdom Metazoa; phylum Chordata; class Mammalia; order Rodentia; family Muridae; genus Acomys; species Acomys russatus. Next base: position 45,851,443 of record NC_067165.1, read on the forward strand.
GAGGTTGTGGGGACAGCCTCCACCTGCAGGGGCCTGTGTCTGGCTTAATTGACAGGATGATTTATTTCACACCTGTCAGCAGGATCAGGTGCAAGGTACAAAAGACACATGGGTGGGGTAGGGTGGGTGGGGGCCAGGAGACAGGGCCCAGAAGTTACAGGGTTTCCTTTTCAATCTTGCTACTTTTACAAAGGATGCGTGTTCAATTCCAAGCACCCGAGGTGGGCAGCTCACAAACACCTGTAACTCTGGTTTCATGAGCTCTGACATCCTCTTTTGGTCTCTGAGGGTCCTGCACACGTGTGGTATATATTCGCTCACTCACTCACTCACTCACTCACACACACAAATATATTAAAAAAAAAAACATAAATCTTAAAAAACAAAAAAGATACACTGTAGCAGAAAGGGAAGCTCAAGGAGCTGTGATCATCCACAGATCTTGGCGGAATCAGATACAGGGTGACAAAGCTCCCTTTAACCAAAAACCACAGCCAACAGAAGTCAGTATGGCGAGGGCGAGGGCGAGAGTCCCCTGTGGACCAGCATCTCACCTAAAGGGCCCATCGGTTAGTGCTGCCTGTCCCAAGAAGATTCCGTGCAGCAACTCAGCTGAGATTACTAAAAAAGGAGATCTCAGATGACCTCTGCAGTAAGAGAGCTGCATTCCCCTGGCTCGGCGGCTTCTGAGGAGGACAGTGCAGCTGTAAAGGGCTGTCGCCATTATAGAGGACTGTGCCATGGACCCTCGTCCTGGATGCTCAGAGCCTTGTGCAAAGGATGGGGGCATCACGTGTGGTTCAGGGTCTGAGTGAGAGCAGCTGGGGACTGTGTTGAAGGCTGCTTGCTACCGGACAGTCCTCCTGGGAGGTGACTGTGTTATGAAGGCACCAATCACTGGGTGAATCCACTAATGAGCTCATAGCGGCTGCTTAGGAGGAAGCAGTCCACTGAGCGATGCCTTCAGAAGGTAGACCTCACCTGCTCCCTCCAGCGTAGCTCTGCTTTCTGCCTGCTGTGATGCTCTCTACCTCACCACAGGCCTGGAAGCAGCGAGGCTAGCTAGCCAAGGGACTGAACCTTTTAAAGCTGTAAACTAAAATAAATTCTTCCTCTTTCAAGTTCATTTTGTCAGGTAAATGCCATCTCAAAGCCTGATTTGAGTCCACTGTTTTACGGTATAGAAGATTTTTCAGTCACTTGCTGCTAAGCCCCAGGGGTGTGGTTGTTAGGAATCTTCCCTCTAAGGCAGGGCTGGTGCCCCCATCTTCCACCTCCTCCGTCCTCTGCATCCAACTCTACGGTCCATAGCAGTGTGCAGGTTCTCAGCACTGGCTTCCGGCTGGGCTTCCTCTGGAGGGCTAGGCTCTGAACCCCAGTCCTCTCTATCCTCCTCACTGCTGGGTAGTGTGGCCTGCTTCTCTGCTCCTGCTCCTCCCTCCTGGCTAGGCGGTGGCTGGGTTCAACCAGATGCTGAAGGCTTAGCTCTCTTCTCTATTCCTGTCTGAGACTTGTACCCTTTCCTCCCAGATCTCCTGCCTCCTCCAGTCCTCAAAACCCTCTCCCCAGGTGTGGACGGGCCCCACCGGGCCCCACATCCCACCAGGCACTTGGAGAGAGACAGAAAGGACAAAAGAACAGCCGGACACTGCTCCTGCAGACCCCACTCTAATTCAGGGTGGCCAAGAACTTGGTGAGACTGAGAACTCCGCAGACTAGGTACCCTGCGGGATGTCACAGTGACAGAATAAGGAAGTCAGCCCAAAGTCATGCCCACCCAACCACCATCTTCTGTACAGTCACTGCACAGTGGGGAGAAATCTGGGGAATAAAGTGCAGAGTAATTTCTGTTGTTGGACAACTGACACAGAGTAGTCTAATCTGAACAGTTTAGTCTAGTCTAATCTGTATAATATAAGTCTAGCATAGTCTAATCTGAATAGTATAGCATAGTCTAATCTGTATAGTCTAATCTGAATAGTTCTAGCCATGTCTTAGATGAGGCTCCAGATGACGTAGAGGCTGACAGATACAGGGACATGAGGTCTGAGTTATACGACCGCAGCCGCTGCTCGGTGGCATGGCGGACGCTTCACAGCACCCCTTTCCGTGAGCAGGACTGCAGTCTAGAGTGATGCCAAGCAGCACAGCACGGCATCGACCCCAGTCAGTGCCGTGGCCAGGTGGGATCATCACTAGACACAGGACAGAGGGGCGGGCCTGTTCACATTTGCACTATGACACCCGCAGAGACTATGACATCACCAAACAACAGGGACTCTCCCAGCTCTGGGACAAGTTGATGTGAGGATATCCCACAGATGGGCTGCAGACTACAACGTTATGCGCTGCACAGCTGTATTTCAAGCCGTCACACCAGCGACACCCAGAATGTCTCTCCTTGAAAGCAAACTGGCTCCCTCCCAGCTCAGCGTGTTTCTCTCACCGCTCCACCTCCCTTGCAGCTGTTCACTCTGGCCCACACACGACGCTCAGGCTGCCCGGCACTCACTTGGGGGCCCTGCCCCTGCCACCGAGAGAGCATCCTTGCTTCCTCCCGGATGACCGTGGAGTCTGAACACCCCCGGTAGCCCTAGGGCAGCCTGCCCTACTAGAAACCTGTCCATTGTCTCCTGGCTCCCCCTCTGCTGTAACACACAGCAACGAAGACCTACTGAGTCACAGTGCATGCCCCCCCCCCCTCGCTGATCATTTCTGCACCAGACTCTGGGCAAGCAGTGGCGGGAACTTTTCTCCACCCCACTTGCACGGAGATCAGTGTTCACACCAACCAGCAGCTGGGCCTCTGTCAGGTGACCATTCATCCACACCTGTGCTTCCCTGTTCGCTGCTACCACACCAGGCAGCAAGGCTAACTGAGCAGGCATCCTGAGTCCCATAGCCTCCCAGACCCCAAAGTACATCCATTCTTCATGGGAGATGGGCATTCTTGTCCATGGGGGCAAAAACCTCGCCACGCACCTGCGCATCAGATGGAGCCCCTCGGCCAGGTTGGCGTGGATTCCCTGCCATGGATGTAAGTGAGGATGTTGGGCTTGAGTGGCTGTTCAGGCTGAGGTCGAACATCACTCCCTCTGCCTTTCAGGGAATCCCAAGCTCAGGGCTGACAAGCTGGATGACTGCACTGTATATGCAGCGTTTTCGTGACTGCCTCAGTCATGAAGCGTTATGCCTCAGTCACCTCCTTTCTCTCCAGGCAGAGCTCTGCCCACTCTCTACTTTGGCAATAACTTATCCTCCTGCAGAGGGAGTTGTATCTTCAGCCAGAGGACTCTGGGAGGATTCTGAGGAGAGACAAGCCCAGAACCCCTATCCACGGAGCTGCCCCTAGACTAAACAAAGCCAGAGGTGGGCGCGCTGCAGTGAACCAGCTTCAGAAGCTGGCAGTGGCATCTGCCACTGCCTGTGTGAGAGACAGCAGACAGAGCACAGGTTCCACACCACAGAGCGAGGGTCGGCGTCAGCCCAGAGGTGACTGAAGGACTCTTTGTTCACGAGGCACACGTTCCCAGCTACTTGATGGCCTGGGGACTGAACACCTGTGCTGGAGAATGCTGCCATCCCGTCACGGAGTGCTGACATGCACAGGGGGCAGGGAAGGGACTCAGGGGTCAGCGGGGATCTGGGAACAACACTGTCTCTAGACTGGTCCTGGACCCTGCCATGCCTGGTCTCAGACTGGCTCTGACATCGTTTGAAAAGGGGAAACTGTGGACAGGGGTGGAGGTAAAGCCTGCAAGCCAGGTTGCCATGATGCGACTCTCTGACACATGTATTCTTACTCTGTAAACCGAGATGCTTAGGGCTCCCACATCAGCAGCTTCTGGGAGCTCCTGAATGCAAGCATGGAGCACACTATCCCAGGGCCCTTCTTTTGGCCGCATCCAGGTGGGACACGGTCCTGTCAAGAGGGCCACAAGGCCAGAAAAAAATCCTATCCTGCCTCATGCTGTCCTGGGGCTGCCGTTCTGAGAGCAGATGGGGCTCGTGCTAGTATGGTGGTGTGTGTGGGGGGCGTGGGACACAGACAGACAGATGGACAGACAGACAGACAGACAGACAGACAGACTAATGCTTTCTTTTGAAAAAGGGAATCAAAACAAAACCACCTCCAGCACTATCATGTAGCTTTCCTGGTATGAAGGCTCCCACTGGCCCATGCTGGCCACTGTTCTGTCCTGGGCATTCTTGGAGGAAAACCATGGTTGCCGCTTCTAACACAACAGGCCCTGTGAGGTGAGGCCAGAGACAGGAATAGAGTTGCTCAGGTTGCCCCAGTCTCCTGGGTCCTGCTCACTACAGCTGCCCTGGTGGCCTCTATCTCTTGAGGTAGAGAAAAGGATCACGTGGGAAAACCTCTGGGTGGGAGGTGACTGGTGTCGGTGTCGAGAGGCTGGGTCCTGATCTGGATAACTGGAAACAACTCAGCTTTCTGGGGCCCTTCTCCATCCACCTGGCTTTCAGAGCCAAGCTGAAAGGGACATCATGGGCCAGCAGAGCGTCTCCGGATGTGCCGAGAAACACCAGTGAGTCAGAAGGTGAGGGAAGTTCACCTGTCCTCTCAGAGTGCCTTGTCTGGACAGCGACCCCAGCCAGCACCTCTGCCCTGCAGCAGGCTCCTCCACTTTCACCTGTTCACCTGGCGCCAAGGTCAGGCGCCATCACTGCTAGCCTCTGAAGCTCTGGTGGACATTCTGCAGAGCGCTCAGAGAATGGGGGATGCCATGTGGTGATAGGGTGCGGTTTGCAGAGAAGTCAGGCCCCTTGGAAGCTGTCATTTATCCCCAGGCCCATTCTTTGAGCGCCTTGCCTGGAGCTGTGCTGACTCTCTGGGCAGAGCCCTTCAGGCGATGCTCCACCTGTGGGGGAGCTAGGCTCGTCACCACATCTACAAAGGCCGACATTAACCAGGAGAGGCAGAGGAGGCCACTAGAGACAGAGTGACACCGCCGCCGATGCCCGACCTCCCAGCAGCCGCTGAGCGTCCCCACACAACAGCCATGCAGGATCCAGCCATAAATCCCGTTCAACAAGCTCTTAACAATGAAATACCCAACTATTAGCTTAGACAACCACTTACTCAAAACCAATACTATTCACGACTTTAGCTAAAGCGCATTCTCCTATGATCATCAGTTCCCGGCCTGGGCACTTCAGTCTCTCTGTTTATCAAACAATAATGGAATTCTATTTAACGGTGCGGCGCGGAGTTCACTGCCTCTGATAAGTCTGCATCGTAACTTTGCCCCCGGCCATCTGCTCCTTTCTATTACTGCCTTGTCCTGGCTCACAGATGGATGAATCACAGCCCGGAGAGCAATACAACCGTTACCCACACACCATCATCAAAGCCAGTGTCCACAGCTGCTCTGAAGGCCTCACTCTGATGCTTGAGATGCTGACGAGCTCGGCCTCAGATGTGGATGTAAATTCTAGGCCCTGATGCAGTAACCCCCTCCTGGGAATCTGACAGCGTTGTACTGTTTCTCAGGTGAGAAGGGGATCTGCCTGGCCCTTCATGGGGCATGATTCTCCCAGGGTCTCCTCTGTCCTAACATGAGACCCTGCCTGGAGCAGTTTCTTCTTTGCCCAGAACAACAGTTTTCCAACAATAACGTCTTTGAGTCATAGTCACTAGAGCAGTTTTAGGACTGGTAGAGAGTCCCTTCCCACCTGGCATGGCCACTGCTCCTAAGAAAGACAGGGCTGGCGAGAGAGCTCGGCAGTGATGAGCACTGACTGCCCTCTGGGAGAACATAAGTTTGGTTCTCAGTATCCACACTCAACAACCCACAACCATTTGTAATTACAGCTCCAGGGATCTGATGCTTTCTTCCAGCCTCTGAGGGCACCTGCACGTATGCGGCACACACACATAGACGCGCTCGCATGCACGCACACACACACGCACGGACACATATGTACACACAAATAAAAATAAAATACTTTTAAGAAACAGAATTATTGCACTTCTAAGTGCACTCGTAACCCTGTGATGAGCTCACCCCATGCAGCCTGTATTCTAGTCTAAGTTTGGGCTATTGGAAAGTAAGATCTTCCTAGGCAAATTTACCCAAGACGGGCACAAGACCTCAGGGTCAGAATTCTAGCAGTCAGAATTCACCCATGCTGTTTTAAAGCACTCTGCACATGACAGTTTTCTAGGTTTTGGTAGCAGGCTTGCATTCCTGGACCCCCAACCTGTGTGTCTAGAGGATGCTTAGCATGGGCCCCTGACCCCTGGCACTATGCCCTGGCCCCCAGGGCCACTCAAACGTCCACCTCACAGGAAGCTCAGCAGGTGCCCTCCTAGCAGGCCTGTTCTTTCCTTCCAGCGAGTGGGCAGGTCACACGTCCTTCCTGGACACCCTCAGCTTCTGTCTGCCCCAACATTATTGTCAAGGTGAAAGTTAGTATACAGCCAACCGTCATGGGGACTCTTTTCAGCACTCTGGGCAGCCAGAGCTGCCAGGGAAGAGCACAGCCTGCTCAAGTGTGGTTATCTTTTATGCTCTCTGCGTCTCCCAAGCTGGAGACGCGGGGGCAGAAGATCAAAGGCCACCAGACAGGGCCGGACACCACTTTGATTTCCAGGGGCTAAAAATGAACAGATTTGGGAAGGCAAAACGCCCTCCCCACACATTATCACACACACTGCTCTCTCTGGCTTCACTGAGCAATAATGAGAGTGTTGAGTAACAAGACAGGGCCGAGCCAGGCCGATTCCTTCCGGCGATGCCATTGGACAACACGGCTCAACGTGCTTCCCCTCAATAAACCTGTCATGTGTGCAAGGTCCTCGGTACGACCTTGAAAGGCACACATCCTGCCAAGGGCTCTCTAGTGCAGTAGGCCTTAGCCTCCAGACCATCCTTTCTGCAGTGGCTGCGCCCTGCACACTGAGCTCTGACTTTATTCAGCTTACGCAGGACATAAAGGCACCTCGGAGAGGCCAGGGGCTGCACAGGCCCCGAGGCCCATGGGAAGGTGCTTAATCTATGCAGGGAACAAGCCCAGAATGGGTGTTGGGGACTTCTAGGATTAGGCCTACCGCTACAGGAGGCCGTCTGTCACGTTGAGGAGATTTTTGGGAGCTAGAGGCAGGAAGCAGGGCTTGTTCTCTGAGCCCATCTCAGTGGGTCCCAAACTAGAGCGAGGTCCTCCGATCCATGTGGCACAGAGCCACCCACACCACACAGTGTTGGGACACAGAAGATCTGGGCCAGGGGCAAGAATTTGATTTCATTAAAAAAATGTTTAATTGGTGCAAAATTAATTCTATATGTTTCTGGGGTGCCATGTGACGCTTCGGCTCACATCTGCCTGAGGGGGGAGGATTGCCTTTTAAAACAAGCTTTCAGGCTGTGCTCAGTACTGTAAGCATGACCTAGGGCTGGCAGGGTGAGGAGAAGTGGAGTTCTGAGATCAAGCAGCTCGTGGACTCCTGGAATGGCCCTCCGCTGTTGGGGCTTCTAGAATAATCACAGAATAGTGGTATTTACTGGATTTTGTCCAAAGGTCGGGTGCTTTTCCTAATGCCCCCTTAAACGTGCAGACCCTCTGTGAAGATGCTCATGGTACAGATGGAGAAATTGAAGCCCAAATGGGGGTTCTCTGGGTTGGGGGAGCTGGTGTGGGGGATGGGCCCATTCTCATCACTTCTTCACGTGCCATACTTGTTACTGCTGCCCCCGTGAGGGTGTGTGGGCTGAGGCTTGTGGTATACAGACATACTGTTCTTCCTGGTCCCGCCTCGCTGCTCAATTGTCACACATTAAAATCGTTGCCTGTATTCCAGGGGCCTCCGGCTGCTGCAGGGGCTGGGAGTCCCTGGGTTCCTCTGGCCTCTCCCAGGCCCCTGAAGTCAGGAGGCCAAGCCACTCTGGTCTCGCCTAAGACAGTTAATAAGGCTCCCGATGACGGATGAGTATGGATCTCTGCACCACTAATTTCCGTAACTATCACTCTTTGAAAGACAGCTCGGGCCCGGGTGCTCCTGCCCTTCCTAAACAGAGCTGTATTATGTGGCCAAGTTCAGACTGGTGGATCCCGTTTCAGGCATCTCACAGGGCTGCTGCCTCAGAAACCTCTGCAAGGTTTTGCCATCCACGACCCAGGCCGTCTTGGATTTCCTTCTCTTTGTGCATCCCCCCTGACCCAATTCCCCCTGGGTGGGCACGGAGTCTCTGCGGCCCTCCAGCATGGAGCCCCTGTCCTGGAGAGGAGACCCATAGAGCACAGTGGATAGGAGCCACCTGCTTCTCAGTGATGGCCAAACACCAATGTCCCCTGTCACTAAAGGGCTGACCAGACTCTGATTTGGGTTCAGAAATGGGAATGAGGCCACACGTCTGTGGTCATCAGCCACACTCAGGAGGACGCTCTAGAGGGCTTGACAGCTCTACAGTATCACAGGCAAGGGGTAGCCAGGCTCTTTGGCCTCACCCTCCCCTTGGGAGGGCTAAAGCTCTGAACTTTTCTTGGGCCCCTAAAGGGTCAGGTCCCTTTCTGGCTCTAGCCCTAGAGATTCCTAATGACACTCCAGCATTCAAATGCCTGTACCACAGTGCATATGCATGGGTGGCATGGCTGCCATGTCCCGCAGCGTCCACTAGGTAAGCACCAGGCACTGACATCTCCCAGAGCAGAGGCATACACTTGCAGATCTGTCCTTACTGCCACTCCAGTCCCCATGCTAGACTCGGGGTATGAGGTCGGAGGCAGCTCTGGGGACCACAGGCGGGGCCCAAGTGCAGAAAGAGATTCGTATTTTGCTGGGACCCGGTACTGACTACGTGGAAACTCAGGCTGTCATGAGTCACATTGGCCAGTTCCTGGGCAGTTGGCTTTGAAGGTTTTGCCCCTTGCTGTGGGTCAGGAGTTCAAGTGCCAACTGACCCTTGGCAGCAGGAGGGACACTTCTGGTGACATGTTAGCCTTTGAGGCAGTGCATAAGGCTAATAAATGTGCTTCTTGCAGGACTGTCTTAGGGTGTCCAGGGGGCATTGTCACAGACATGGGGACATTCAGGCATCAACCATGATAACTCTCGAAGTCCAGGCCTATGTGCATAGTGTTGTTACATTCTTCCTGTTGTTCCTGCTGTGGGGCTCTTGTGCTGACCAGTGAAAGAACTCTAGACCCTTAGGACCCCACAGCCCAAAGCACAGGCCAGAAAGAAACCAGCTTCTGGGAGCACACAGCCCCCACAGCTGGCGATAAGGGTGAGGTGGGGCAGGATGGGCAGGGTTGAACAGACCTAGCCTTTTTGTTTTGTTTTGTTTTTTGAGACAGGGTTTCTCTATGTAGCCTTGGCTATCCTGGACTTGCTCTGTAGATCGGGCTGGCCTCGAACTCACAGCGAGCGATACCTCTGCCACCTGCCTCTGCCTCCTGAGTGCTGGGATTAAAGGCATGTGCCACCACCACCCAGCCTCAGACCTAGCTTTGAGTTCCAACTCATTGCATTCACTAGTGGGTGAGCTAAGCAGCTTCTTGTCTCTCCGTGCCTCAGTTTCCCTCTCTGCATAGGGAGATTCACAGGCTTGTGAGTTATCATTGGGCAGGGTCAGTATGGCGTCCATGCACTCAGGATAGGTGTGCTGAGCAGAGGCTGTGGGTACTGAGCCTTCAGCTGATACAAGCAGAAGGAAGTGCCACCACGAGGAAGGACACTGACCCTTTGGCTGTTTCTGGTGGGGACACCAAAGGGGCTGGTGGAACCAAGATCCATTCAGCATGTTCTAGAAGATTCTCCCAGGCAGGGCAGGGCTGTGGTAAAGGGGTGAAGCAGATCTCCTGTGAAGGGTTAAACCATGCCTCTCTTGGTCCTCCCCCCACCGCCCACTGTCGGCTTTATCAACATGCGCCTCCTATTACCCACACAGCTTACAATATTTTTGGTGTCTGTATCAAGTTGATTCAATTACTAAGACCACTGTGCAGGAATATTCCCTCCAGGGTTGGCCAGCGCTCAGTGCCCGTGGAGGGGGTGGGAGGGGCAGGCAGGAAAGGCATTCTTCAGAATGCTGACTATTCCTGGCAAACTCCTGTAATTGACTTTTAAAAAGCGGCATTAGCATTTAAATGGCCCCTTCGTTATGGGGTGAAGGTTCAGGGAATATGATCAATTTATTGAGCCCTTCAAATGTTCTTTTGATATTTATTTTTCCCTGTGTCATGCCGTGGGGGCCTTTTCCAGCTCCCTGTCAGCAGTGCAGGGGTTTGCTTCTGCGTAGACAGCGCCGCCACTGCCCACCTGCTCTAGCCTGAGACCTTCCTTCTTAAGGAAGTGTGCCAGCCTGTGCCCAGAGGCCTAATGTACCCCGCAACCCCAACCCCACCCCCGGCTGGGTATGCAGAGTGTCTGCATGGTAGGTACACACCTACTTTGCCACTGGCCTGTGGAGAGAGGCTACAGAGTACATCCTCACTGACCATCCCAGGGGGTAGCAGGGGGCGGCTTGCCACTTGGGATCTACTCCTGGATGAAGCAGAGTTTCAGACGGCCAGGTGTGCACGGGCCATTGCTGGCCAGGACCCAGTCCCATGTAGACAGGTGGGAGCTGGTGAAAAAGAGACCCAGTAAGCATTTCTGGTCACGGGAGCCAGAGGCCTGTAGTACCTGTGTTGGCTATGAGCTTTGTGAGTGGGGACAGAGTCCCCGGCTGCACAGAGCTGGCTTTTGCAGAATTACAGGGATCAGATGAAAATGTAAACTGAGCTATGAACAGCCTGGGGAACAATGGATGGAAAGGAGAGCAAAGCTGACTCTCCAGCCATACCTGAAGGGGCAATAAGAAAGCTCAGGTGGCCACCTGTGTGGAAGAGGGCCTCAGAGTCACACCATTCCATGGGACACGCTACCTCCATGCTGTTCACATGCCCACACATCCACTCTACTAGCCCAGTTTCCCCAGGTAGGCTCTAGAAATCTTACCAAGGATGCTGGGCCTCTTAACCAGAGTGCTTTGGGGTTCTCAGGAATTAACCGGGGGCCCCTGCTTCCTTTACACCCGTTTATGTTTTCTGAGCATCAAAGCTGAATGCTCAGAATGAAAGACCACCCTCACATAGCTCCGGGAGTTCATCTAGGTAGGACTTGCTGCCAGGGAAGAGTCCAGTGTGGCACATGGTACCCAGTACACTGAGCCGGAGGCTTCCCTCAGTTGCTGCAGATTAAACACCTCTCCCCACAGTCGTGGTTGTGTCCCGTCCATGTGTCGTCACTGCCTCCCCCATACCCCCCTCCCCCTCCCACCACCATGTCCCCAGAGTCTAGACCGCCACTCTGGGGAGTAAACTGCTTCATTTATGGCTTACAGCCTTTTTTGCTTTCTTGGAGGCCTTCTATAAGAAAGTAGAGGCCCAGCTACTAGTTTTATGGACCTCTCCCTGGCTAAAGGTGAGGTCACCAATCCATCTTCAGTGTACATCAAACCTGTAGTTCCCTAGGATCAGTCTCTCTGGGACCCCTCTGTGGGAGAGCAAGGCCCAGATAGCACAGCGTCCCAGGGCCATCCCAGGTACTACACAGGTACTCTGGGAGGCTAGGCGAGGTGCCCCCATAGGACCACAGTGACTTCCGTCCTCCACGAAGCAAATCTCCAAGCATGGAACTCATAAAACTGTAGCTGGTGACATCAGTCACACATGTTTCTCCCAAATGTTCCCAGGTCTGTCATAAACCCACAGTTTGGGGGTGTGTGAAGCCACTATTTTCTCAGCTTCTGGCCTCTTTCTGGTGTGCAGGTGTGCAAAAAGGTTTCAGGGAGCCATGCAATTTTAAAATGAGGCCCTGGCCACACACACACACACACACACACACACACACACAGAGAGAGAGAGAGAGAGAGAGAGAGAGAGAGAGAGACAGGAGACTGAGAGAGCGGAGAGGAGAGAGAGAGGAGGAGGAGAGAGAGAGCGATGAGAGCGGAGAGGAGAGAGAGAGCGAGGAGAGGAGAGCGAGAGAGAGAGAGAGAGAGAGAGAGAGAGAGAGAGAGAGAGCCATGAAGGCAGAACAGTTCTCACACCATTGGGCCTTCTCAGACACTGGGAAGTATCTCCCTCCGGCAGCTGCCTTCCCAGAGCCTGGCCTGGGCTCCCCACAAGTTTGTTGATATTAGAAGTGCCAGGTTGCCTGGTTAGCTCTGACAGCCCCAGGCCCAGCCCTGCCACACCTGTCACTCCCATACTGTCCAGTTGATGGAAGCCCCCGCTCCCCAAAGGCTCCAGAACTCCCACCTCTCTCAGGACTAGTCTGCTTCAAGGATCCCTCCCTGTCAACCAGCCACACTTCCCATGATGCCCTTGGGGCCCCAGCACCAGCCTTGCATTTGTCTTCTGAGTGAGACCTAAGTAGTAAGTTAAGGATGGGCACCTGCTTGCTGAACAGGAACTCCAGACCAGAACCCCAGGGCACGGCTATGCAACAGTGAGTCAGTGATAAACAAATTGTCAGGGAAGGGGGAAGCCTTCCGTTTTGCCCCCGGAGTAGAACACTGACATTTTAGGGACAGTAACCAACAGAGCCAGGCCTCTAAAGGTGTAGGCTAGTGTTCCATTTGAACACACAGATAGCCTGGGACTGGAGAGGAGCCATTTTCTCTTCCAGCTGCCCAAGCCCTGTTAGTAGTCCCAACCCCCCTCTCTCCTGGCCAACTATGTTTCTGGGCTCTGACAAGGAGACACCAGAGGTGCACTGAGGCAGAGGTGTCACCTTGGATGGAAAGTGCCCCAGAGTGCATTCTCACCGTCAACATCCCCGCCCCCCCCCCCCCCCCCGCAGCAGGTACAAACCCGTTATTAGGGATGCTGAGCGAGCGACTAATCCTGGCTCCAGATCTGAGGATCTGAGGGTTCTGGCCCCTCCCTCCCTTGTCTTTTCTAAAAGGCATCTAAAATGCTAACCGCCTTCCCCCTGCCCCCCCCCCCCATCACTGGCCTACCAGGAGAATGCCGGGTCATCTCTCTGCCACACAGGCACTCTCAAAGTGCTCGTGTTCAATGACCACACAGGGGTTTACACAAGGAGTCAGGCAGGAACTAAAATCTCCCAGTCTTTATTTTAAAGGTTCCCAAAAGGCAGATCATGTCTAGAGGAGCTGTGACATTCTGTGTTGGTTTTTGAAGTTGTCCCAGCTTGGGCAATAGAGGGCGCCTGTACCCCAGCTTCAAGGCTAGGTGGGCTGTAGCCCCTGGCCAGGAACAGGCCTGGTGAAGGAAACTGCCTGGCTCCTTAGCCCTCTCCAGGTGGCCACTAGACACAGGTGAGCACCCCAGGCCGCAACTGCAGGCCGCCAGTTGTCAGTCTCTCTAGAGTCAGCCCTCTGTGCTGTCCCTAGTGTCTCACCACTAAATCTGAAGTTCTTGGCTCCGCAGCAGCCAGGCCTTGCTCCACTTGCGTGGGGGCCTCTGGAGGAGACAGTGAGAAAGGCAGCTGGTCCCCACGGTGTTTACTTTCCCTCTCTTTCCCCTGGCTTTGGACAAGTTCTAACTCTGATGAGCAGTGAGTCCTGAGAGGGAGGGAAAGTGACAAGGCCAAGCAAGGTCACATGTGTCCTACACACATGCTCGTCCACAGGGTCAAATAAAGTGTTGAGAGGGACAGAATCAAAACTCAGACCCACCTGCTTCTCTTCCTGCTGAGGTGGGTGTGGTGGTGTGTGTGTGGGGGTGGGGTGGGATGTGTGGGGGTGGGATGTGTGGGGGTGGGGTGGGGGTGGGTGGGATGTATGGGGGTTGGGGGCTGGGGGGCTTCTAAAGCTCAGGCCATGGCCACTGAAAGATGGTGGCTTGATGACAAAAAAGACAGTGAGTAGAAAGAGATGTGACTGCAAGTTCTCATCTGAGTCTTCAGGAAACCCTGACTCCTTTTCAGAGGGACCCCAGAAGTGGCTCTCTCAAGTACTGACTGATGCTAGGTACTACCCAAGCCTGAATGAACCCTAAGCCTCAGGTGATAAACCATGTCTCCCTGGAGGGAGGGAGCAGTTCCGGGATCACCAAGGGTCACAGAACCTGCCATGAAAATAACATCCAGCCCAGGGGACCCAGCGAGTTCTCATCCCAGGGGTGGAGCCCCCTTGGCTCACGGAGCAAGTGTGGTCAGGCTGAGATCTCAAGGCTCTGAGAGCCCTTCCTAGTTTCTGGGAAACTACCTTCCTGTTTGGTTGCACTGTGAGAAGTGGGTATTCAACTGCACCCCAACGAGGTCCCCGCCTGGAGCAGGGACACAGCAGAAGGCCTGGCTGACAAGAGCACGGAGCTTGGAGGTGTCAGGTGGCACGCAGGGATTCAGGGTTCACCATGCTGGGGAGTCTGCTATAGTCTGTCCAGAGCGCCAGGTTGGGATCAGAGTCTCTGAGGACCTGGGGGGTTGGGGGCAGCTGGCAGAGTCGGCCTGCGTTTCCACGGTGGATGCCAGTGCCTGGCATTTTCTGGCCTCTCCATGGAAATGTCTGCATGCTAATGTTTGGCTACCCCAGCCCCAAGCACATTCCTCTTCTAGAACATTCTGAGAACTCACGGCTCAGGCCTGTTTATAGGTAGGAGAATGGGGCCAAATTGGAGACCAGATGCTTTTAATTTGCAAATCTAAAGGGCTTCCTTGGAAGAGGCAAACAAACATGGCTCCCACTCCTCCCAAGCAGAGGCTGCACAGGAACCTAGGTACACATGTGAACACGACACAGGGGCCTTGTCACATAGAAGGCAGGTGGTATGAACCCCATGCTGCCTGCATCCAGAGGGCTCCTTGGGGCCTTCTGACAACTCTGTGCCCCAGGGTTGCCCTTTGAGAGTCCCTACCCTGACCCTTTCCTCAGCTTCATGCACTTATTTATTTATTTATTTTATTTTTTATTTTTTATTTTTTTTGGTTTTTCGAGACAGGGTTTCTCTGTGTAGCCTTGGCCATCCTGGACTCACTTTGTAGACCAGGCTGGCCTCGAACTCACAGCGATCCACCTGCCTCTGCCTCCCGAGTGCTGGGATTAAAGGCATGCGCCACCACGCCCGGCTCATGCACCCATTTATAAAGTACATACTGAGGACCTGGTATCAGCCAAGGGTCTGGAGCGAGAAATCAGCCCTAAAACAGATGCAATGGTCACGGACTATGTCAGGACAATCAGGTCAGGGGAAGTTCAGCGCATGGCCAGTTGGAAACCTTCTGTCCCCACAGTCACCATCACTGTCTGAGGGAAGAAGAAGTCTCCTGCTGACCCTTGCCTCTGATTTCTATTTTCTGAAAACACAGCTTATCAATCCTATCATAGTTGTATCAGGCTTTATGAGAGCTCATCAATAATGCTGATCAGAAACCCATCAAGCTGACACAACTCCTCAATGACGCCGATCATAGCTCATCGATGACACACGCACGCTTCCTTCTTAACCCAGGAACCAACACGCCCCTCAAGATCCCTTTTATTAGTTTCTTGTTTTCAAAATTAAACAATCATTATCAGACCTTGGAGAAGGCTTTAGTTGGCAACAGTGGCTAAATCTTCAAACCTCAACCATGGGTTTGACTGGGGTGAGAAGCTGCGCTCCACAAGTCACTTGACAGGCAGGAGTGAGGGGAAGCCTGGGGTCTGAGGGTGGGTATTCTGGGATGGCGGTCTCTGCTCAAATAACCTCTGTGCTCTAAACCTGGATTCCCTGAAAGAAGCTGCTTCACTCATGTGGGGTTGCATGCACATAGTGTGCGTGTGTGTGTGAGACAGAACTCTTACTTCCCATGTGCAATGCAAGAGGAAGCCGACCTTTGCCAGAACCACTTGCACTGGGTGATTCTGACAGGAACCCCCACACTTCCTGAGAGCTGTCCACAGTCATTGCCATCTGATACACACAGACACACACACACACACACAGACACACACACACACAGACACACACACACACAGACACACACACAGACACACAGACACACACACACACAGACACACACACACACACAGACACACACACACACAGACAGATACACACACACAGACACACACACACAGACACACACACACATACAGATACACACACAAACAGACACACACACACAGAGACACACACAGACACATACACACACACAGACACACACAGACACACACACAGACACACACACACACAGAGACACACACAGACAGACACACACACACACACACACACACACACACACACATGCATGCTCAGGTCAGCTACACAGTCCCCTCTGCAGTGTGTCCATCTTATGTCTAGTCTGAACTGCATCTAAGCTTTGTATGCAGCTGAGCAACTACTGGTAACCGATGATTTTTTTTATTTAAATGTTTGTTTCATAAAGGACATAATCAAAATTATGACTTGGGAGAAAACTGGTCTTTCTCTCTAAGAGAGTGGGTTTCTAGACTCATGTTTCTCTAGCCATGTCAGGGAGGCACCCATCAGTGATGGTGCATGTACAGGTGTGTGTGGGTCACCTGTCCAATGCACATTGGCTGACCTTGTGGGGTGCAGTGCTCAGGGGACACACTGAACATAGATAGGCCAGCCTCCCTGCTGGTGTCTCACACAGACCTGAGTCCAGGTTTGTTTCCCTGTGAGGACTGGTCCTTGGGGCACCTGGGACACTCAGGTGGTGTCTCACACAGACCCGAGCCCAGGTGGGTTTTTCTCTGAGGACTAGTCCTTGGGCACCTGGGACACTCAGGTGGTGTCTCACACAGACCCGAACCCAGGTGGGTTTCCCTGTGAGGACTGGTCCTTGGGCACCTGGGACACTCAGGTGATGTCTCGCACAGACCTGAGCCCAGGTGGGTTTCCCTGTGAGGACTGGTCCTTGGGCACCTGGGACACTCAGGTGATGTCTCGCACAGACCTGAGCCCAGGTGGGTTTCTCTGTGAGGACTGGTCCTTGGGCACCTGGGATACTCAGGTGGTGGCAGAGCTCCTCTTTCTCTTGCCCATCTCTGCTGTTCCTGTCATCTTCGCAGCCCTCTCACCCAGTCCCACCCACCCAGCCTTCCACCGTTCCCATCACGACGCCATCAGTCCTTCCAGGTGGGGCAGGCTACGCTGCAAGATCTCTAGCAAACACCTGCCTTTTGGTGAGAGGGAGACCGTCAGTGTACCCCCAAACGGGGTGAGATACTTTTCAAGCCATGAGCAGCTACTTCCACACCCACTTTCTTTGTCAAAGTAATGCTCAATGAAGCTAGGTCCAGCCCCGGCCCAGCCCCCATGGAAGCGGGCTGATGGTGACAGACAGAAAACACACTGTAGACCTGTCTGGTACAGATAGCTGGCTTAGCTCTTTTCCAAGGCTGACAGGAGGAAGTGCCAAGCATGGGGTAGGAAGTGAGGGGTGGGCGGTGGGGGGGGCATGCAGCAGAGGAGTGGTCCACAAGCCCTGGAGGACTTGCCCTGCGGGAAGGAAATGTCTGGATCGTAAGGGTTCCAATCCTACCGTCACATCAGCAGAGACTCTAGATGTCTTTTGGAGATGTGTCACCAGTGATCTTGTCACTCAGGCTGGGGGAGGGACGCTAACGGTGAGGGCCATGGTGAGCCCAGGCCCAGAATGAAGTGGCCATGGCAGAACCCACATGAGCCCCAGAGAGGGTCCCTGGCGGGCATCCAGGCTCACGGCAGACGACCCTGCAGACCCTGCAGCTGACACTGGCTTCGCGTCCAGTACTGGAACATCCCTGCCATGCGTCCATCTGCAGGGGACCATGCTTCTTACAAAGCATAGCATATCGCCCATCAGCAGAGGCCTTGCTGCCAGAAGACTGGCTAGACTAGGGATGTACACAGGGGATGCTGCCCTTGTGTCCTGGGCTGCTGATGCCCCGCCCCATGGCAGAGGCATGCAGTCTCCATTTGTCAGCCTCACAGCAAAACGCTTAGGGTTTTGGCTAAGGGGCCCGGCTGAGCTGTCCTGCGGAAGTCACTCTTCACCTGCCCCCTGGGTGGCAGCCCTTGGGCAGGATCTGGGGTTCCACTGGCCACTGAGGACTGGGTGGCGGATGCTAAAAACTGGGTAAAGACCATGAGACCCAGTTAATGACAGGGCTGGGGCCCTGGGAGGAGAAGGGGAACCATCAAGCTGCGGCACAGACTCAGGGTCCCTGACACGTGGCTGCTGACCTCTTACTCCATCTTTCTTTCTTTCTTTCTTTCTTTCTTTCTTTCTTTCTTTCTTTTCTTTCTTTCTTTCTTTCTTTTTGGATGTGAGGTCCATATTCCATGTATGGGAATCTCTCAGCATTAGCCCCCATGGAGAACTCGGCTCTTTGGAAGGTCTACGCATAATAAATGCATATACACACACATATATGATGTGTGTTGGATGTCTCTGCATATGCCTGATGTACATGTGCACTTCTATCTATGTGCATATATGTTGGTTGCATATCTGTGCGTGTGTGTATATATGTATCTCATGTGCCTGTGCATGCATTGCATGTGTTCCGGCGTGTTTATGTGCATGTGTCTGATGTGTCTCTGTGCATGTTTCTGGCATGTCTGTGAATCTATATGCATGTACATGTCTGTCTATATGTATTTGTGCCTATTCTGTCTCTGTGCACACGTACATGCCTTTTGGTTTATCACTGCACATATATGTGCATGCATATCTGGTATTTTGATATATTTGTGTATATGTGTGTCTGGAGTGTCCCTCCGTGTGTGGAGTTGGCAAATACTGGTTTCTCTGCAGCTCTGTGGGTCTCCCTGGGGCAAAAGTCTCATTGTGTCTAGGCCCCAGTATTTGAGAAGTTTCACCTGGGCCCGTTGCACTCTGCGGCCTCGTCTACAAAAGGGGCCTGGTGGCAAGAAGAGGACCTATGGCCCAGCTGGGGTCCTCACACCCTTCTGGTGGCAATGCCTGCTGGCCTCTGAGGTAGGCAGGGCCAAAGCCAGCGCATCTATAGAGAGGATGAAGCTCGTAGCACACAGTAAGGTCCCTGACGGCATAGTAGGCTCCTGGGCTAGATGCTAGAGCCTCCCCGGCTGCCTAGTGGCCTGACGGTGGGTAGGAGGCACAGGCTCCACTTCCTTCATTTGTCTCAAATAGACTAACTCTCCACTGCTCCTCCCTCCTAGCCTGGTTCTTGTCTGTCGGCTGGTCACTGCACACAGTGATCACAGGCAGCAGGTGACGAATGGCTAGCGTCAAATCCTGTCATACCAACGGGGTCCTGGGGGAAATGCAAGGGTCTCTAAAAACAGCTTTATTACCAACCTGTGGCCACAGAGATGATCAATCAAGCTGATCTGTGATGGCAAATGCTCGAGAGACAAGAGGCAGATGTTGGCCTCCTGGTGTGGGTAAGGAAGGTGGCGGGCCAGAGGCTGCACTTGACTCCATTTCAGTGTCCTTCACGCACCCAAGCTTTCTATTACCGGGCAGCCAGGGGCCCAGGCTGGGGCTGCTGGCTAAGGAGGGAACTGAAATGATCAGATACAGGACTTTTCTTATCCATGGCCTTGTTTGCGGTCACTTGGGTAGAGTGGAAGAAGGGAAGGTGAAGGCCTGGGAGCTGGTATCCCTAGGGACGGACATGGAAAGAGATGAAACTTGGGGGGGGGCCCTCCTGCCAAGGTGATCCCACTCCCTAGCTCGTTGTGGCTTCATGTTGCCAGGAGCTCAGGCCAACTCATGAAGCCAAGGAGCCCACGCCTGCTTCCTGAGCCGAAGGGCTGTTCGACTGAGGTGAGTCCAGAGTCCCTCCACCAAAGCAGCCCAGAATGGCGATCCCCACCATGGGCCCAGGTCTCCTCCCCCGATGGGCTGAGCATCAAGGAGACCCTGGCAGCAGCCTGGAGTGGAGAGGGGGCTGCCCAAAGCAGGATGAATCAGCCTTTTCTTGGGAAGTGACCCCCACACAAGGACATTTTAGTCAGACATAATTGCAAGGAAAAATAAACCTGCCATAACAGAAAACAGCCTCCCAGTTGTTCCTCCCTCCCCGAAGCCTTTTCAACGCTAGGTCTTGGCAAATCCCGGCAGCGGGTAATCGTCAACATGATGCAGCGCTGGAGACCAAAGCCAGTCGAACGGAAATGGCGCCCTCAGAGTGATAGCAGCTTGGTGGGCTGCTGGGCGAATGGGTATGGCCAGTGGGCACGCATGGGCTGGCGTATGTGGGCACTCCAGGCACAACATCAAGAAAGGGCATGCTTTGTCTTGGCTGTGATGGCTATAGCTCAGGAGGGCACCTCTGGGCTTCCTGTGCTGGGACCACTGTGGCCAGCTATGGCTCGCTTCCTCTCCTCAGCTCTGCCTCTGAGTTTCCATGTCACCCCCCCCCCATCATCTGAAGTGGGGGCAAAAGGATCTTGTGTGCCTTCAGTATCTTCCACACAGGAACTGGGTGGATCTCTGGAGGGAATCTGGATGCAAGTGGGACCAGCTGGCATTGGCTTGGCTTGATGTGTCCAAATCTGGCTCCCACAGAAACAAATGGCTGTGTAGCCAGTCCCAGGAGAACGTCCCGCATCGGATGACCCCTGCCTGTGGCCCTACCCTGCTTTGGGCAGATCCAGCCGGATTCTCATTCCTCTGCCTCTGTCTGTCAGGATCTGGGAGGATCCAGGTGGGCAGAATAGCCAGGGCAGCTGCTGTGTGCAGGAGTGGGGGCCTAGGTCTTCCAAGGCCTTCGGGATGGTGCCCACCACCACCTCCTCACTGTCGACATCCTTGCTCGTTTCCAAGAACTTGTCAGCGGGTCTGTCGAGCCAAGGGCTGACGGGCTGATGTTACTCACTTGGCTGGATTCTAGAAAACCCAAGCTCATTTGCCAGGCAAAATTAATGAGAAGAGAAAGACCTAAACGAGATAGTAATTTATGATTTCCACAGGGCCAGTCTCTCTGGTCCCCCCCACATCAGGAGCACATCTCGTTTGGAAGATGGGCAGAGACAGGCTGGCCCGAGAGCTTTCTGGACCTGGGCCGAGTCTGGAGCAGCCCATGGTGGGGACCTGAAGGTATCGCTTTGACCCCTGTGTAGGGCCTACTCTTGGGGTCAAATACCCCTTCAAATGTCAAACCCACAGCATGTCAGGCACCCTGAATCCTCACACTCGCCTGGCAGCTGGGTTCAAAGGACCCCGGGCTCGTACCCCAAGGTCTCTCTTCTCTGTTCCTTGCCCTCACAACCATCCCCCCTGAAAACACAAAGGGGAAGAATGTGAAGGGAAAGCCAGCAATGCGGCGGCAGCAGCAAAATAACCCTTTGCTAATGGCTACCAAACTTGCTGAGTGTCAGTTCTCGTGACTCTGTGCAGGGAGACTGCAAGGATCATGCGGCTTCCAGACAAGGCCTCTCTCTGGCAGGAGCCGGCGTGACAGGGCCTGGAAGGCAGGTGCTACTGTAATTAGCTATTGTTTGACTATCAAAAGTCAGGGCTGATTAAAGCCACTAAGCACAAGTGCGCTATTTTATTTCAAAGAATATTATGAACTGCACGCTGGGGCCCTTTCAGAGCGGACCTTCCTTCCGCAGCCGGCTAAGAGCCCATGCCAGCAGTAATCAAACGCGAAATCTGCATAAACCTTCAGGGTTTAATTCAAGCAGAGACCTTTCATTAGAAATATGTTACTTTATGAAATCTGGTCGCCAGCAAGGGGAGAAAAATGTGGCTTCTTAAGAAAAGTGAATGGCACCTCTTTAGTGATTAACCCAAGATTAATGGAGGCCCCCACTGCTCGGCCTCAGTCCATTTCTTTGCTAATTCATTTAGGTACCATTTCAGATCTGCCTGGTGAAAGTTACCTGCTAGGGCGTCAGGTTCTGGCAAGCAAGGATAGCCATTACGGTCAAATCCCAAATACACTTTTTATTAAAGAAGCTTTGAAAAGTGTCTTGTATTAGTCTTTTTCCCCCCCTCCTCGCTTTTTAAGGGACTTTCTATTTAATGTACTAAATTAGTTAAAAACCTGGGTCCTGGCTCATTAGTCACAGATTGATGCGACTGGTTCACTTTCAGGAGCTCATTCCCTGCTTGCCCTCCCCACGCCCCTACACAGATGCCGAACACAAGTATGACCCACACATGCATGCCCCATATGTATACACATGTGGGTATGACCCACACATGCATGCCCCATATGTATACACATGTGGGTATGACCCGCACATGCATGCCCCATATGTATACACATGTGGGTATGACCCGCACATGCATGCCCCATATGTATACACATGTGGGTATGACCTGCACATGCATGCCCCATATGTATACACATGTGGGTATGACCCGCACATGTATGCCCCATATGTATACACATGTGGGTATGACCCGCACATGCATGCCCCATATGTATACACATGTGGGTATGACCCGCACATGCATGCCCCATATGTATACACATGTGGGTATGACCCGCACATGTATGCCCCATATGTATACACATGTGGGTATGACCCGCACATGCATGCCCCATATGTATACACATGTGGGTATGACCCGCACATGCATGCCCCATATGTATACACATGTGGGTATGACCCGCACATGCATGCCCCATATGTATACACATGTGGGTATGACCCGCACATGCATGCCCCATATGTATACACATGTGGGTATGACCCGCACATGCATGCCCCATATGTATACACATGTGGGTATGACCCGCACATGTATGCCCCATATGTATACACATGTGGGTATGACCCGCACATGTATGCCCCATATGTATACACATACATGCATATGCTCCTCAGACATATGCATAGTCACACATCACACTTATACACAAACCTAAACCACACAGACGCTTTCTAATATATACACATTACACACATACGATCAAGTACGCACACTCACACCTACACATTGGCATACTCACACACATACATACTTACACAGATGTGCACGTGTATGCATGCACCTCACCATATATATACACACACACACATGACACATGCATGTACTTACCCACACATGTGTATAGGTTATATACTCCCTGTACATAGCCACACATGAACATATCCACGTGTGCAAACAGACATGCTCATACACATGCAAACACACATGTACACGTGATCATATGCTCCTAGTGTAACACACATGAACCCATACATGCTGTGCTCCTACATGTGCACACATCGGAGTGTGCTCAGGGTGCGGTGAGTAGGACCAGGATCTATGTGGGAGGGGTTCCCTGTGTCCAATTCCTTGGGAAGCCATCTTGAATGTCTGGGCACTGGGTGGCAAGCCAAGGTGGCGGTTCCAGAGGCTGCAGTGGCCTGCTTCCCACAGACACACCAGATACATGAGAGCCAGGCAAGGACCTGTGAAGTCTAACCCACCCCACCCTGTTCCCACGCGCCTTCCTTGTCGATTCGGGGGGGGGTGGTTGTGCCGTCTTGTGGGTTCAGATGCAGACTCTGGCTGGTCAGGCTCAGGGACGCCTGGTCCTGGGGTGGGGGTGGGGGAGGAGTTCCACCTCAGCAAAGGGAGGACCATTTCTCAGGTAGACCAACAATGGGTCCTATGGTGCTGGCACTGCTCTGAGAGGTTGGCAGACCTTCAGGAGGCCAGTTCCGGCCTTGAGGGTTCTACCCCTTGCCAGTTTCTGCCCAAGTCCTCTGCTCCGGCTGGCACGCCCCTGTCGCTACGGAGCTACACACCACGTCCGTGCCGCACAACTCCGCCATGATGGTGAACTGTGTAGCCTCTGAACGGTGACGGAGGTTAAGCCCCTCCTCTGTTAAGTCACTCCTGCTAGAAGTGTGGTCCCAGTGGTAGAAAATTAATCAAGATGGAGTCTCCGCTTAAAGGAAAATAAAGCGTGGGGGCTTGTTCCTTATCCCCTGCTCTCCCAAGGTACAGTTGGCATCTCCTTGGCTTGCAGAGAGAGACCCAGAAAAGAGCAAGAGCCAGTGCAATGGTCTTAGAGGCTGGCTACTGACACACATGCCGCTGGCACCATAGGGGAAGGAGGGCCTCTATGTGGGAGACTCCTCCTTTGGCCTCTGTGGGTTTGCGGATGTCACGATCCTGTCACCGGTAAATATATCTTACAAGGGAACCATGGCTGTGACCCCTCTAAGGCCACGGCACTCGCAGAGAATGGAAAGCCTAGTGGGTAGCGAGAGGTGGCTGTGGATACGGAGGGCAAGAACTAGGAACCGACCGCGGGGCCTGACTCACTCCAAGAGAGCAGGCACAGATCCTGTTGTCATGGCGCCCACACGACAGGCCACTGGCCAAGGGCCCAGTCACACCTCAGAGTAAGCCCATGTGCCATCCAAGGACCCTGGTCAGAGCAATGCCCAGGGCCCAGGCTTGGGAACAGCAGAGCTGTGTCCCATTCCTCGGCACATGGAGTGGTGGGAGGCAGCCTTTGACTTAGGGGGGGCCCAAGGCCTTGTGTAACTGGTTCAGGGCCTGGGTGCTGGCTCTAAGGCCTGGATCAAAACTGAGAGAGTATCCTGCTACCCACCAAGGGCATGAGGAATCAGATGAAAAGCTTTCATGCCTCCAGAGCTGATCGGAGGTAGCCAGTACTGAGTGGGCTGTCCTGACTTGTGCAAGTCCAGAATTGATGCGATTAGTCACAGCCCACTGTTGTGACATCGCTGGGGAGGAGCCTGGGAGGTAGATGCTTCTAGATCCAACATCAGCAGGTGCTTTGCTGGGGACAACAGGGTCCCTGAAGGGATCCTGACTGTGGAGACAGACAGAGATGCTGCCTCTGTACACAGGGTCAGGCTAGGCGTGATCCTGAGCACCAGGGTACAGGTTTTCCAGGCCCTCAAGAACTTCAGTGAAAACACAGCACTCCTACGCTCCCCTCTGTGATGTGGCTAGCCCTGGGCTGTGTGTCAAATAGAAGTTACATCACAGGACCCAGGCCTCAGACAGTACTGTCCTCTTAGACCTGCCCTACAAGAAGTGGAGCCAGGACCCTCAAGCCCTCTCAGTACAGCATCTAAGAGACTTCTAGAAGTTGCTGTCCTCCTGTTACTCACAAGAAGACTTTCCTCACCCTGGCAGCCCTGCCCCAGGCAGAGAGCTCCAAGCTAGAGCCAGGAGAACTGTGTCACTCTACACTACATGGAAACCGTGGCTGGCAGCAGAGGTACTCGCTCTGCACTCAGGTGGCTGGGTAGGGGCTAGGAGACGACATGCCAGCATGGGCCGGTGAGGGTGTGGAAGCCCATATCAGGAACCCTGACTCTGAACCATTGCTTCCTGGGACTCGTGGCTGGTAACCTCAGTCTGATTTTTGAGGCAGGAGCCTGACCCCAGGTATTTCCTCCAGTTGACACCCAGGCGCGCAGGCGCAGACACCCCCATCTCTAGTTCTACTCGCTGGACCTTTCTAGAAAAGCAGACCACATCCTGCACCAGTCCCTGTCCGCTCTTGCTATAAAGAGTCAAGGCCTGAGCAGCCGTCTCCACAGTGCCCAGCAAGGCCTGGAGATGAGAAAAGGCTCACTCACCGTGTTTCACAGGCAGCCTGGGCCTTAGGCTCCTGCAGACCCAGCATGCAAGCCAAACTACTCTAGTCCCTGTTATGGAGGGCTGAAGTGACTCTAGCCTCAGGGAGATGCTTGAGGGGGAGAGCTGAGGCCCTGGCCGGATGAGAACTCCTCGGCTTCTACCTCCAGGGTTCTGTGAGTATCAGAACACACCGGGTACCACTATGGGCATTCAGGATGGAGCCGGGGAAGAGGGAGGCACCTGAGACAATGACTGGTGAGATGGGCTCTGCCCAGAGCCCTGCCCCCCCCCCCAGTGGGAGCCAATGGGGGCCTGAGGCTGAGGAGGAGAGCAAGCTCCCTGCCGAGTGTGATAAATTTCTGAAGCAGACACTGGAAATGAAGGGCAGGCTTCCTTCAGCCCTAGAGGCAGGGGTGGGCCTGCTGCCTCGGGGGCCTTGGGCCTGCTCACCCTCCTCAGCCAGCGCCATGCCAGCGAGTGGCCCTGTCCTCTCACCCTCGTTCTGACTCCCCTCCCCAAGCACGTGTTAATTATCTTGCCACTGCTGTAATTTCTCCCTGTAGTCCATTAATTAAGGGGTCACAATCCCAGAGCATGTTTACCCAATAAGCTTTCTTTTTTAATTATCCTAATTGCTTGGAGACTGACGGAGACGCGGCCCCTTCTTCCCAGTGGATTAGCAGATGACAAACGAAGCTTCCCCCTGACCCACCAGACGCGATGCTCCCTCAGCTCCGACCTGCAGCCCAGGAGGCTAACGCTGGGTGCATGTGCTCACGTCCATGTCTAAGTGCGATATCCCACGGCTCACAGGCCCCTGAGGTCAGCAACAACTCTCGTCCCTAGGGCACATGCAGGGTTCTCCTTCGAAAGCTGAGGGGAGCAATGGCTGCCAGAGTCACGCCTCTGACTCAGTTGGAGTCCAGCCTCACCATCTTTCCTGGTGGGCTGACCAAAGCTCCCCATGGCTGGACCAGTCCTCAGTCTCTGACACGGTTACCCATTGTGCTCGTGGTGGCTTATGGATAGAGAATCTCCTCACAGATTGTAAGGGCTGGCTCTGATCATCCCCAACTAATAATGGGGAGGGGGAAGGGGGCTCAGTCCCCAAGGACTGCTGCGTCAGCCTTTTCCTACTGCGAGCAACTCAGAGGGTAAAAGAACATGGCACCTGAGAACAGACTACACAGTGCCGCCTGACACCGACTGGGTCCTTCAGATCAGCAGAATCCAGAGAAGCTAAGCATCACTCTGCAGTGTCTCCCCCAAGAAAACAGGAAGCACAACCCAAAAAGGTCCTGCACACACATGCTTACACAGCACTAGTCGCAGCAGCATGAATGAACAGACAGGCCGGGTGTGGGGCCCGCTGGCACGTCCAGGCCTGGCACAGGCCACAGCACACGCAGACCTCAAACACATGGAGGAGAG